>NW_027515484.1:0-600000 GCF_048772815.1 Callospermophilus lateralis
ATATAAACAGTCATAAAATCAAAAAGACAGGTGCTGGGGTTTTGGCTCAGCACTAGAGTGCTGGCTTCACACTTTCAAAGGTCCTGAGTTTGATCCCCAACACCATATGTGAAAGGAATGAATGAACCAATGCATGAGTGTATGATGAATGAATAAAAGGTATGAGGAGGAGGAGGAAGAGGAGGAGGAGGAGGAGAAATAGAAGAAGATGATGAGTAATTTGACAGAAGGGAAAAAGGGGAGGAGAGTGAGTTTAAAGTGTGGTTTCCAATTCCCAAACGTTAAATTACAGCAGACGGGATAGAGAGAGAAGATGGGAGGGCAGGAGATTGGAGATAGTAGAGGCTAGAAAAGGTAGCAGTATACAACAGTTACTAACATGGCATTTTGTAAAAACGTGGATGTGTAAACAATGTGATTGTGCAATCTGTATATGGGGTCAAAATGGGAGTTCATAACTCACTTGAATCTAATGTAGGAAATATGGTATCTCAAGAGCTATGTAAGGTTTTAAAAGATATTTCCATCAGCTAGATTACAAGTACCTAGAACTCCCATTCTTGTTTATGTAAGAGTGGCTTCATCAGATTAAATGCTGTTCTCTGGAATAACATAAAATAGGAATAATTTAGTCATAAGATTCCTACGTAAACCACCTTTATTTACAAAATACTATCTTAAGAATTATTGTTTCATTGAGCTTCAATTGGAGCCAAAGTATAGTCAATTACTGAACTAAAAGCAGTTACTTAAAAACTAAAAATGAGAGATAAGTCAAATTACATTTGAAGAGAGAGCAACAGCATGAGGTTTCTTGTTTGGTTCTGGATGTTGAGTAACAGGCTCATTTGCAGGTGGAAGGAACCCTTGAGGCAACTCACTTGTACTTTCAGAATGGGGGTGAAGAGGGCTGAATTCCAGCTCTTGGGGGAAGATTTTGTGAGGAAAACCCCCTCCCTGCATAGACACTTCGCATTGGAAATGGAGTGGGTGGCGGGTCAGGTGGAAAATAATCTCCAGGTTCCCAGACAAGTTTCCTGGGAGAGGTGGAGGAAAAAAAAGGTCCTCTTCTCATGAACTGACTCCTTGGGTCAACTGGAAACAAGGCACCTCTGACTGGAGGGAAAGGTGCCAACACAGAGTCAGAGCCGGTTGCTTGGTTTTCAGCATGGAGAGGTGAATCAGGCACATCAGAGTCCAAAGGAGGCATATTAGGAATTCTGTGTTCTGCTGGTCCCGATGCTCTACCACAATTTGAGTAAAACCTATCTTGCCTTTGTAGAGGAAGACGTGCATCAGAAGAATATGGTTGGCCTGGCGGAGGGATCATCAGCCTGCTGGCCTGTTCCCCTGGAGGAGAGAGGGGCCCAGTCTGAGAAGGTGCTCTCTGAAAATCAGTGAACTTATGACAGCTGGATTCTCTTCCTTTACTGCTAGTCGCATGGTCCAGAGGATTCTCCAGGGCCCCTTGACCCTCTTCCTCCTCCCACTGGAGTGAAAGGTGAGAGTGTGAGTGGACCACTCTTTTCAAAATGAGGAGGTCTCCTTTCAGATGAAGGGTGACCTATTGGTGAGGGCCCATTTGGAGAAGGCTTTCTGCCCATTGCTGAGTTGGAAACATCCAGTGCATCATAGGGATCTTTTTCTACAAGTTCAAATCTAAGCTCCTTCTCAGTTAATTTTTGTCTGTTGCGTGCATTTTGCTTCCTGAAATAACTGAGGTTTCTTTCAGCAATCCGAGCCTCCAACTCACTAGCATCTGCTTCTTTCTCAGAGGAAATAATCTTCCCCAGACAGGAACGAATGGTACTCTGCAATTGTTCTTCAAGATATTGGGCTCTCTTTCGGTAGGTCTCCAGCTCTTTTATTGTATGGCTCATCTTTTCTTCGACTTTGGAAAGTTTCTCCTCTTGCTCCACACGGTAGTTTTCCTCCACTCTTAATTTCCTGTGCAGTTTCATCATATTTTCTTGATAGCGTTCCATCATGACTTTAAAGTTCTCCTGTAGGGTCTCATTCTCACTTTGCAGCTGTGCATTTTCTGACTGCAAGGATGCCTGTTCAGTCTGCAGACTTTTAAGGTGTTCTGTAAGGTCTTCTGTGGTTTTCTCCACTTCAGATGAGAAAGTACATTTTTGATTTCTTCCTCCTTCCAAGATTTCTAAGGAGGCCTTTAGCTTATCACCATAAACCAGGTTCCTCAAAGCTCCTTTGGACTCATCCTCCAAGTGAGCACCCATTTCGGGTTCACTCGTCTTTCCCAGTTCCAGGTGACCACCATCCCTTTGGGCTCCCAGGCTTGGAGAAGATCTATCCTGCATCTTCAGCAAGCATTCACTCAGAGACTCCATGTGATTTTCTGTGTCCCTTAGAACTTGTTCTCCAGCTACTTTAGAGTCCTCTAATATGATTTTTGCTTTATATTGGACACCTCCTTGTTCCCTCTGTGCTTCAGCTTCTCCTTGTATTGTTGGTCTCTGCGTTGGCGGAAGTAGGGATCCTTCATTCAAAACCTCTTTGATTGCCAGCTTCAGTTCTTCCTCATTCACTTGAAAGAGTCTCCAGTTTGTTTTAGCTTCAGCTATTTGTGATCTCAGGGATTCAGATTCACCTTGGAGGGACTGTATCCTTCTTGATAGATGCGCCATCGTTTCATCCTGTTGACCTTGTTGAGCCTTCTGTGCTTTGAGCTCTTCTTCTAGAAAGAGCATTTCAACGCCATGGCTGGATTCGGACCTATGCAGCTTTTCGTCGGTTGCCTCCAGCTGTTGTGCTTCTCTTGAACCCTTCTCAAACCTGCAATCCTTTAAAGATGATTCTAAGCCTTCATGTTCTTTTTCAACAAGGCTCACTTTTTCAAGAAGTCCACATTTTGCCTCAATAAGTCCAGCAAGATTTAGAGCCAGCCTTTTTTCTCTTCCCACGTAAAGCCTGCTACGAACCGACTGAAAACCTCTCCAGAAAAGTGAGAGAACAGCAAAAAATCCAAGAGCTGTACACACCACCAACTCCCAAGGAAAGCCATAAGGAAGATGGCCTGGCTTCATGTCTTCGGACAATGCTGCCACAACCCTGGGTGCTTCTTCCAGAACCACCCACTAGGATGGCTGAGAGGCAGCCCTTGGCTCCTCCATCACGTCAAGACAGCTTTGGCTCTTGCCACCACAACCACAGCCTGCCCAGGCAGGCCAACACAGGCTGTGGACACTGAGGTGTTTGGTCAGGAACTCCAACCTGCACCAGGCAACGGAGCAGACCACTGTGATCCCGTTCAGGGGCTGAGCGTATGGTGGGTGGTGGGCGTATGGCGGTGGGAGCCATGATCAAAGGCTCCCAGGAGCCTTGTTGTGCTCAACTGCCCATCAGGGGAGTCTTGTCCGCTTCCCTACCCAGTGCATCCTCATGTGCCACAGGTTTAGGTCCCTCCCACTCCAGCCAGAGAGAATTCCTCTCCATGCCACCCACCCCTTGATTTGGTTTAGGCCAGGCCAAGGCGGGGTTATTAGGAAGATTCCATCCAGTCATAATAACATTCAGTTTGATGTCACTCAAATTCTAAAGCTGACTAAACTGTTCAAACAGCTTTTATGGCCTCTATTGGTCTTTGTGTCCCTTGCCTTTTGTTTGAGTGACTCAGTCCTTTCCCTGCCCTTGTGCTCTCCCTATTTCCTACCTTCCTTGCTTCCTTCCTCCCTTCCTGGGTTTTCTCCTTTTCTTCTTCCTTCTTTTCTACCTCCCTCCATCCCTCCAACTTTGCCTTCCTCCCTTCCAACTTTCTCTCTCCCTTCCCTCCCTTTACTATTCTTGCAAGTGTTTGGGGTGAACGTACATGGCAGGCCAGCCCCAAGCTAGGCAAGGTCACTGCCACTGAGCTACAACATCCCCAGACCTGCTGCCACTTCCTATGCAAGTAACTTGAATTATCTCTAAAGAGAAACTCTCACATTAGTCTACTTTCAAAGTAATTTCAGAAGAGTTGCTAACATGGGCATAAATCAGTTATGACAAGTCATTTTTGAAAAGCACGGCACAGCTAAGGTTCCTCCAAAGAAGGAGTTGAAAACTTAATTGGTTTTCAGGTCAGCATTTCTAGACTAGTACAAACCCTCCTAATCCTGATCTCTCCTTAGTCCTATGATTTCTTTAAGTGTCCCCTTTGCTCCTGTTCATGGAGTCATGTGTACAGAAATTATACCTGGTTCTATTGAACTCTACTTAATTCTTTCTCACCTCTGTGCTCCTTTTGCCAAGTCACTCCTCAACACTTACTGTAACCCTTTCAATTTTTTGTCCATTTTCATTTAAAAAACTCTTTCAAAAATTGAACCATTTCGCATGCAGACACAGTCTTCTCGATCTGCTATTAATCCCCCACTACTGACATTGTAAGTTATTGAAATGTACACTTCCAGACCGTTTTCAGATTTTTGATTCCTGTCTATCTATCTGTCTATCTATTTACAAACGTAACATGGTATTCTGAAAGAATGGTTCTGATTTTGGAGCTCTACAATGTGTTTTCCAGAAGCAGGCCTATTACACAGAGATGAATCCATGTTACCTCGATTGAGTTCAAACCGGAATGTGCACTCTGATTCCCATTATATTGTTCTACCTACTAATGGACAGTTCAGTTATCACCAGACCTCACCACCTCCCCCATTGTGTAAAACCCTTGTGAAGAGACATGTAGATGCCTTTATGAACATATTGATAATTTTTCATGGCAGTGTTTTCCAAAAACCAGTTAGTAAAATCAATTTATTCCTTTGCAGCCTGAAATTACCTTCATTCCAGTTTACTGGTATAAGAACTGCAGTATATCAGCAACCATTCTCCAATAGTAGTTCAGGCAGAAGTCATTCTAGATAACAAGCAGTGCCGGATCCTCCATGTATTTTAAACAGTCCATGACGGGGGACATCCGTCCACTCGTTTAGAACAACTGATGTTTTATGCTGGCAATTTAGGTTTATTTAAAGGAGTGATTAGAAAACAGGTGAGACAGACTGATTAGATTCAGTATGTATGTTGGCTTTGTTTTTCTAGGCCTGAAGTTTTCACATTTCAATTAATTGTAGGTTAAGTATCAGGCAGATTCTTCAGTGGGCTTCAAATGTGATAAAGTTGCTTCTTATTTTTAAGAAGGCCGTTGCAATCCTGCATTTATTTTACAGCTCAGTGCTTGTTTTACACACAAGCACACACACCCACACACCACACACATCAACACACACACAAACACATAATTAGAGCACATTTAACACTCAAATAAAGCTTTACCTACTAATTCATAACTAGGGTATTTTTTTAATAAGTATTGTGTCTTGGTCTCTACTGGGGAAACATGGTTCAATGTGAGTTCTCTGGTTTGTTGTAGGGCAGTGAACGTTCACTTGTTGGCAATGATATAGAAATGGGGAGTAAGAGTTTAAAAGTTTTTACAGTAGGTAGGCAGAGTCAGAGTATGGAATCCAAGAATAAGAAATCGGGGAATTTCCTCTTTGTTTCTTCATTTCAACCTCCTAATAATTCATGTATATTTTCCAAAAGTCTCCCAGAAAACAAGGACTAGGTCAATCCACATATCAGTGAACCATAGCAGAATGCGATTCTGAATTTCATATAAACAGTCATAAAATCAAAAAGACAGGTGCTGGGGTTTTGGCTCAGCACTAGAGTGCTGGCTTCACACTTTCAAAGGTCCTGAGTTTGATCCCCAACACCATATGTGAAAGGAATGAATGAACCAATGCATGAGTGTATGATGAATGAATAAAAGGTATGAGGAGGAGGAGGAAGAGGAGGAGGAGGAGGAGAAATAGAAGAAGATGATGAGTAATTTGACAGAAGGGAAAAAGGGGAGGAGAGTGAGTTTAAAGTGTGGTTTCCAATTCCCAAACGTTAAATTACAGCAGACGGGATAGAGAGAGAAGATGGGAGGGCAGGAGATGGGGGATAGTAGAGGCTACAAAAGGTAGCAGAATACAACAGTTACTAACATGGCATTTTGTAAAAACGTGGATGTGTAAACAATGTGATTGTGCAATCTGTATATGGGGTCAAAATGGGAGTTCATAACTCACTTGAATCTAATGTAGGAAATATGGTATCTCAAGAGCTATGTAAGGTTTTAAAAGATATTTCCATCAGCTAGATTACAAGTACCTAGAACTCCCATTCTTGTTTATGTAAGAGTGGCTTCATCAGATTAAATGCTGTTCTCTGGAATAACATAAAATAGGAATAATTTAGTCATAAGATTCCTACGTAAACCACCTTTATTTACAAAATACTATCTTAAGAATTATTGTTTCATTGAGCTTCAATTGGAGCCAAAGTATAGTCAATTACTGAAGTAAAAGCAGTTACTTAAAAACTAAAAATGAGAGATAAGTCAAATTACATTTGAAGAGAGAGCAACAGCATGAGGTTTCTTGTTTGGTTCTGGATGTTGAGTAACAGGCTCATTTGCAGGTGGAAGGAACCCTTGAGGCAACTCACTTGTACTTTCAGAATGGGGGTGAAGAGGGCTGAATTCCAGCTCTTGGGGGAAGATTTTGTGAGGAAAACCCCCTCCCTGCATAGACACTTCGCATTGGAAATGGAGTGGGTGGCGGGTCAGGTGGAAAATAATCTCCAGGTTCCCAGACAAGTTTCCTGGGAGAGGTGGAGGAAAAAAAAGGTCCTCTTCTCATGAACTGACTCCTTGGGTCAACTGGAAACAAGGCACCTCTGACTGGAGGGAAAGGTGCCAACACAGAGTCAGAGCCGGTTGCTTGGTTTTCAGCATGGAGAGGTGAATCAGGCACATCAGAGTCCAAAGGAGGCATATTAGGAATTCTGTGTTCTGCTGGTCCCGATGCTCTACCACAATTTGAGTAAAACCTATCTTGCCTTTGTAGAGGAAGACGTGCATCAGAAGAATATGGTTGGCCTGGCGGAGGGATCATCAGCCTGCTGGCCTGTTCCCCTGGAGGAGAGAGGGGCCCAGTCTGAGAAGGTGCTCTCTGAAAATCAGTGAACTTATGACAGCTGGATTCTCTTCCTTTACTGCTAGTCGCATGGTCCAGAGGATTCTCCAGGGCCCCTTGACCCTCTTCCTCCTCCCACTGGAGTGAAAGGTGAGAGTGTGAGTGGACCACTCTTTTCAAAATGAGGAGGTCTCCTTTCAGATGAAGGGTGACCTATTGGTGAGGGCCCATTTGGAGAAGGCTTTCTGCCCATTGCTGAGTTGGAAACATCCAGTGCATCATAGGGATCTTTTTCTACAAGTTCAAATCTAAGCTCCTTCTCAGTTAATTTTTGTCTGTTGCGTGCATTTTGCTTCCTGAAATAACTGAGGTTTCTTTCAGCAATCCGAGCTGCCAACTCACTAGCATCTGCTTCTTTCTCAGAGGAAATAATCTTCCCCAGACAGGAACGAATGGTACTCTGCAATTGTTCTTCAAGATATTGGGCTCTCTTTCGGTAGGTCTCCAGCTCTTTTATTGTATGGCTCATCTTTTCTTCGACTTTGGAAAGTTTCTCCTCTTGCTCCACACGGTAGTTTTCCTCCACTCTTAATTTCCTGTGCAGTTTCATCATATTTTCTTGATAGCGTTCCATCATGACTTTAAAGTTCTCCTGTAGGGTCTCATTCTCACTTTGCAGCTGTGCATTTTCTGACTGCAAGGATGCCTGTTCAGTCTGCAGACTTTTAAGGTGTTCTGTAAGGTCTTCTGTGGTTTTCTCCACTTCAGATGAGAAAGTACATTTTGATTTCTTCCTCCTTCCAAGATTTCTAAGGAGGCCTTTAGCTTATCACCATAAACCAGGTTCCTCAAAGCTCCTTTGGACTCATCCTCCAAGTGAGCACCCATTTCGGGTTCACTCGTCTTTCCCAGTTCCAGGTGACCACCATCCCTTTGGGCTCCCAGGCTTGGAGAAGATCTATCCTGCATCTTCAGCAAGCATTCACTCAGAGACTCCATGTGATTTTCTGTGTCCCTTAGAACTTGTTCTCCAGCTACTTTAGAGTCCTCTAATGTGATTTTTGCTTTATATTGGACACCTCCTTGTTCCCTCTGTGCTTCAGCTTCTCCTTGTATTGTTGGTCTCTGCGTTGGCGGAAGTAGGGATCCTTCATTCAAAACCTCTTTGATTGCCAGCTTCAGTTCTTCCTCATTCACTTGAAAGAGTCTCCAGTTTGTTTTAGCTTCAGCTATTTGTGATCTCAGGGATTCAGATTCACCTTGGAGGGACTGTATCCTTCTTGATAGATGCGCCATCGTTTCATCCTGTTGACCTTGTTGAGCCTTCTGTGCTTTGAGCTCTTCTTCTAGAAAGAGCATTTCAACGCCATGGCTGGATTCGGACCTATGCAGCTTTTCGTCGGTTGCCTCCAGCTGTTGTGCTTCTCTTGAACCCTTCTCAAACCTGCAATCCTTTAAAGATGATTCTAAGCCTTCATGTTCTTTTTCAACAAGGCTCACTTTTTCAAGAAGTCCACATTTTGCCTCAATAAGTCCAGCAAGATTTAGAGCCAGCCTTTTTTCTCTTCCCACGTAAAGCCTGCTACGAACCGACTGAAAACCTCTCCAGAAAAGTGAGAGAACAGCAAAAAATCCAAGAGCTGTACACACCACCAACTCCCAAGGAAAGCCATAAGGAAGATGGCCTGGCTTCATGTCTTCGGACAATGCTGCCACAACCCTGGGTGCTTCTTCCAGAACCACCCACTAGGATGGCTGAGAGGCAGCCCTTGGCTCCTCCATCACGTCAAGACAGCTTTGGCTCTTGCCACCACAACCACAGCCTGCCCAGGCAGGCCAACACAGGCTGTGGACACTCAGGTGTTTGGTCAGGAACTCCAACCTGCACCAGGCAACGGAGCAGACCACTGTGATCCCGTTCAGGGGCTGAGCGTATGGTGGGTGGTGGGCGTATGGCGGTGGGAGCCATGATCAAAGGCTCCCAGGAGCCTTGTTGTGCTCAACTGCCCATCAGGGGAGTCTTGTCCGCTTCCCTACCCAGTGCATCCTCATGTGCCACAGGTTTAGGTCCCTCCCACTCCAGCCAGAGAGAATTCCTCTCCATGCCACCCACCCCTTGATTTGGTTTAGGCCAGGCCAAGGCGGGGTTAGTAGGAAGATTCCATCCAGTCATAATAACATTCAGTTTGATGTCACTCAAATTCTAAAGCTGACTAAACTGTTCAAACAGCTTTTATGGCCTCTATTGGTCTTTGTGTCCCTTGCCTTTTGTTTGAGTGACTCAGTCCTTTCCCTGCCCTTGTGCTCTCCCTATTTCCTACCTTCCTTGCTTCCTTCCTCCCTTCCTGGGTTTTCTCCTTTTCTTCTTCCTTCTTTTCTACCTCCCTCCATCCCTCCAACTTTGCCTTCCTCCCTTCCAACTTTCTCTCTCCCTTCCCTCCCTTTACTATTCTTGCAAGTGTTTGGGGTGAACGTACATGGCAGGCCAGCCCCAAGCTAGGCAAGGTCACTGCCACTGAGCTACAACATCCCCAGACCTGCTGCCACTTCCTATGCAAGTAACTTGAATTATCTCTAAAGAGAAACTCTCACATTAGTCTACTTTCAAAGTAATTTCAGAAGAGTTGCTAACATGGGCATAAATCAGTTATGACAAGTCATTTTTGAAAAGCACGGCACAGCTAAGGTTCCTCCAAAGAAGGAGTTGAAAACTTAATTGGTTTTCAGGTCAGCATTTCTAGACTAGTACAAACCCTCCTAATCCTGATCTCTCCTTAGTCCTATGATTTCTTTAAGTGTCCCCTTTGCTCCTGTTCATGGAGTCATGTGTACAGAAATTATACCTGGTTCTATTGAACTCTACTTAATTCTTTCTCACCTCTGTGCTCCTTTTGCCAAGTCACTCCTCAACACTTACTGTAACCCTTTCAATTTTTTGTCCATTTTCATTTAAAAAACTCTTTCAAAAATTGAACCATTTCGCATGCAGACTCAGTCTTCTTGATCTGCTATTAATCCCCCACTACTGACATTGTAAGTTATTGAAATGTACACTTCCAGACCGTTTTCAGATTTTTGATTCCTGTCTATCTATCTGTCTGTCTATTTACAAACGTAACATGGTATTCTGAAAGAATGGTTCTGATTTTGGAGCTCTACAATGTGTTTTCCAGAAGCAGGCCTATTACACAGAGATGAATCCATGTTACCTCGATTGAGTTCAAACCGGAATGTGCACTCTGATTCCCATTATATTGTTCTACCTACTAATGGACAGTTCAGTTATCACCAGACCTCACCACCTCCCCCATTGTGTAAAACCCTTGTGAAGAGACATGTAGATGCCTTTATGAACATATTGATAATTTTTCATGGCAGTGTTTTCCAAAAACCAGTTAGTAAAATCAATTTATTCCTTTGCAGCCTGAAATTACCTTCATTCCAGTTTACTGGTATAAGAACTGCAGTATATCAGCAACCATTCTCCAATAGTAGTTCAGGCAGAAGTCATTCTAGATAACAAGCAGTGCCGGATCCTCCATGTATTTTAAACAGTCCATGACGGGGGACATCCGTCCACTCGTTTAGAACAACTGATGTTTTATGCTGGCAATTTAGGTTTATTTAAAGGAGTGATTAGAAAACAGGTGAGACAGACTGATTAGATTCAGTATGTATGTTGGCTTTGTTTTTCTAGGCCTGAAGTTTTCACATTTCAATTAATTGTAGGTTAAGTATCAGGCAGATTCTTCAGTGGGCTTCAAATGTGATAAAGTTGCTTCTTATTTTTAAGAAGGCCGTTGCAATCCTGCATTTATTTTACAGCTCAGTGCTTGTTTTACACACAAGCACACACACCCACACACCACACACATCAACACACACACAAACACATAATTAGAGCACATTTAACACTCAAATAAAGCTTTACCTACTAATTCATAACTAGGGTATTTTTTTAATAAGTATTGTGTCTTGGTCTCTACTGGGGAAACATGGTTCAATGTGAGTTCTCTGGTTTGTTGTAGGGCAGTGAACGTTCACTTGTTGGCAATGATATAGAAATGGGGAGTAAGAGTTTAAAAGTTTTTACAGTAGGTAGGCAGAGTCAGAGTATGGAATCCAAGAATAAGAAATCGGGGAATTTCCTCTTTGTTTCTTCATTTCAACCTCCTAATAATTCATGTATATTTTCCAAAAGTCTCCCAGAAAACAAGGACTAGGTCAATCCACATATCAGTGAACCATAGCAGAATGCGATTCTGAATTTCATATAAACAGTCATAAAATCAAAAAGACAGGTGCTGGGGTTTTGGCTCAGCACTAGAGTGCTGGCTTCACACTTTCAAAGGTCCTGAGTTTGATCCCCAACACCATATGTGAAAGGAATGAATGAACCAATGCATGAGTGTATGATGAATGAATAAAAGGTATGAGGAGGAGGAGGAAGAGGAGGAGGAGGAGGAGAAATAGAAGAAGATGATGAGTAATTTGACAGAAGGGAAAAAGGGGAGGAGAGTGAGTTTAAAGTGTGGTTTCCAATTCCCAAACGTTAAATTACAGCAGACGGGATAGAGAGAGAAGATGGGAGGGCAGGAGAGGGGGGATAGTAGAGGCTAGAAAAGGTAGCAGAATACAACAGTTACTAACATGGCATTTTGTAAAAACGTGGATGTGTAAACAATGTGATTGTGCAATCTGTATATGGGGTCAAAATGGGAGTTCATAACTCACTTGAATCTAATGTAGGAAATATGGTATCTCAAGAGCTATGTAAGGTTTTAAAAGATATTTCCATCAGCTAGATTACAAGTACCTAGAACTCCCATTCTTGTTTATGTAAGAGTGGCTTCATCAGATTAAATGCTGTTCTCTGGAATAACATAAAATAGGAATAATTTAGTCATAAGATTCCTACGTAAACCACCTTTATTTACAAAATACTATCTTAAGAATTATTGTTTCATTGAGCTTCAATTGGAGCCAAAGTATAGTCAATTACTGAACTAAAAGCAGTTACTTAAAAACTAAAAATGAGAGATAAGTCAAATTACATTTGAAGAGAGAGCAACAGCATGAGGTTTCTTGTTTGGTTCTGGATGTTGAGTAACAGGCTCATTTGCAGGTGGAAGGAACCCTTGAGGCAACTCACTTGTACTTTCAGAATGGGGGTGAAGAGGGCTGAATTCCAGCTCTTGGGGGAAGATTTTGTGAGGAAAACCCCCTCCCTGCATAGACACTTCGCATTGGAAATGGAGTGGGTGGCGGGTCAGGTGGAAAATAATCTCCAGGTTCCCAGACAAGTTTCCTGGGAGAGGTGGAGGAAAAAAAAGGTCCTCTTCTCATGAACTGACTCCTTGGGTCAACTGGAAACAAGGCACCTCTGACTGGAGGGAAAGGTGCCAACACAGAGTCAGAGCCGGTTGCTTGGTTTTCAGCATGGAGAGGTGAATCAGGCACATCAGAGTCCAAAGGAGGCATATTAGGAATTCTGTGTTCTGCTGGTCCCGATGCTCTACCACAATTTGAGTAAAACCTATCTTGCCTTTGTAGAGGAAGACGTGCATCAGAAGAATATGGTTGGCCTGGCGGAGGGATCATCAGCCTGCTGGCCTGTTCCCCTGGAGGAGAGAGGGGCCCAGTCTGAGAAGGTGCTCTCTGAAAATCAGTGAACTTATGACAGCTGGATTCTCTTCCTTTACTGCTAGTCGCATGGTCCAGAGGATTCTCCAGGGCCCCTTGACCCTCTTCCTCCTCCCACTGGAGTGAAAGGTGAGAGTGTGAGTGGACCACTCTTTTCAAAATGAGGAGGTCTCCTTTCAGATGAAGGGTGACCTATTGGTGAGGGCCCATTTGGAGAAGGCTTTCTGCCCATTGCTGAGTTGGAAACATCCAGTGCATCATAGGGATCTTTTTCTACAAGTTCAAATCTAAGCTCCTTCTCAGTTAATTTTTGTCTGTTGCGTGCATTTTGCTTCCTGAAATAACTGAGGTTTCTTTCAGCAATCCGAGCCTCCAACTCACTAGCATCTGCTTCTTTCTCAGAGGAAATAATCTTCCCCAGACAGGAACGAATGGTACTCTGCAATTGTTCTTCAAGATATTGGGCTCTCTTTTGGTAGGTCTCCAGCTCTTTTATTGTATGGCTCATCTTTTCTTCGACTTTGGAAAGTTTCTCCTCTTGCTCCACACGGTAGTTTTCCTCCACTCTTAATTTCCTGTGCAGTTTCATCATATTTTCTTGATAGCGTTCCATCATGACTTTAAAGTTCTCCTGTAGGGTCTCATTCTCACTTTGCAGCTGTGCATTTTCTGACTGCAAGGATGCCTGTTCAGTCTGCAGACTTTTAAGGTGTTCTGTAAGGTCTTCTGTGGTTTTCTCCACTTCAGATGAGAAAGCACATTTTTGATTTCTTCCTCCTTCCAAGATTTCTAAGGAGGCCTTTAGCTTATCACCATAAACCAGGTTCCTCAAAGCTCCTTTGGACTCATCCTCCAAGTGAGCACCCATTTCGGGTTCACTCGTCTTTCCCAGTTCCAGGTGACCACCATCCCTTTGGGCTCCCAGGCTTGGAGAAGATCTATCCTGCATCTTCAGCAAGCATTCACTCAGAGACTCCATGTGATTTTCTGTGTCCCTTAGAACTTGTTCTCCAGCTACTTTAGAGTCCTCTAATATGATTTTTGCTTTATATTGGACACCTCCTTGTTCCCTCTGTGCTTCAGCTTCTCCTTGTATTGTTGGTCTCTGCGTTGGCGGAAGTAGGGATCCTTCATT
Source organism: Callospermophilus lateralis (assembly GCF_048772815.1). Lineage (NCBI taxonomy): Eukaryota > Metazoa > Chordata > Mammalia > Rodentia > Sciuridae > Callospermophilus > Callospermophilus lateralis. The sequence goes on from NW_027515484.1 coordinate 13,753, forward strand.
CAAAACCTCTTTGATTGCCAGCTTCAGTTCTTCCTCATTCACTTGAAAGAGTCTCCAGTTTGTTTTAGCTTCAGCTATTTGTGATCTCAGGGATTCAGATTCACCTTGGAGGGACTGTATCCTTCTTGATAGATGCGCCATCGTTTCATCCTGTTGACCTTGTTGAGCCTTCTGTGCTTTGAGCTCTTCTTCTAGAAAGAGCATTTCAACGCCATGGCTGGATTCGGACCTATGCAGCTTTTCGTCGGTTGCCTCCAGCTGTTGTGCTTCTCTTGAACCCTTCTCAAACCTGCAATCCTTTAAAGATGATTCTAAGCCTTCATGTTCTTTTTCAACAAGGCTCACTTTTTCAAGAAGTCCACATTTTGCCTCAATAAGTCCAGCAAGATTTAGAGCCAGCCTTTTTTCTCTTCCCACGTAAAGCCTGCTACGAACCGACTGAAAACCTCTCCAGAAAAGTGAGAGAACAGCAAAAAATCCAAGAGCTGTACACACCACCAACTCCCAAGGAAAGCCATAAGGAAGATGGCCTGGCTTCATGTCTTCGGACAATGCTGCCACAACCCTGGGTGCTTCTTCCAGAACCACCCACTAGGATGGCTGAGAGGCAGCCCTTGGCTCCTCCATCATGTCAAGACAGCTTTGGCTCTTGCCACCACAACCACAGCCTGCCCAGGCAGGCCAACACAGGCTGTGGACACTCAGGTGTTTGGTCAGGAACTCCAACCTGCACCAGGCAACGGAGCAGACCACTGTGATCCCGTTCAGGGGCTGAGCGTATGGTGGGTCGTGGGCGTATGGCGGTGGGAGCCATGATCAAAGGCTCCCAGGAGCCTTGTTGTGCTCAACTGCCCATCAGGGGAGTCTTGTCCGCTTCCCTACCCAGTGCATCCTCATGTGCCACAGGTTTAGGTCCCTCCCACTCCAGCCAGAGAGAATTCCTCTCCATGCCACCCACCCCTTGATTTGGTTTAGGCCAGGCCAAGGCGGGGTTAGTAGGAAGATTCCATCCAGTCATAATAACATTCAGTTTGATGTCACTCAAATTCTAAAGCTGACTAAACTGTTCAAACAGCTTTTATGGCCTCTATTGGTCTTTGTGTCCCTTGCCTTTTGTTTGAGTGACTCAGTCCTTTCCCTGCCCTTGTGCTCTCCCTATTTCCTACCTTCCTTGCTTCCTTCCTCCCTTCCTGGGTTTTCTCCTTTTCTTCTTCCTTCTTTTCTACCTCCCTCCATCCCTCCAACTTTGCCTTCCTCCCTTCCAACTTTCTCTCTCCCTTCCCTCCCTTTACTATTCTTGCAAGTGTTTGGGGTGAACGTACATGGCAGGCCAGCCCCAAGCTAGGCAAGGTCACTGCCACTGAGCTACAACATCCCCAGACCTGCTGCCACTTCCTATGCAAGTAACTTGAATTATCTCTAAAGAGAAACTCTCACATTAGTCTACTTTCAAAGTAATTTCAGAAGAGTTGCTAACATGGGCATAAATCAGTTATGACAAGTCATTTTTGAAAAGCACGGCACAGCTAAGGTTCCTCCAAAGAAGGAGTTGAAAACTTAATTGGTTTTCAGGTCAGCATTTCTAGACTAGTACAAACCCTCCTAATCCTGATCTCTCCTTAGTCCTATGATTTCTTTAAGTGTCCCCTTTGCTCCTGTTCATGGAGTCATGTGTACAGAAATTATACCTGGTTCTATTGAACTCTACTTAATTCTTTCTCACCTCTGTGCTCCTTTTGCCAAGTCACTCCTCAACACTTACTGTAAACCTTTCAATTTTTTGTCCATTTTCATTTAAAAACTCTTTCAAAAATTGAACCATTTCGCATGCAGACACAGTCTTCTTGATCTGCTTTAATCCCCCACTACTGACTTTGTAAGTTATTGAAATGTACACTTCCAGACCGTTTTCAGATTTTTGATTCCTGTATATCTATCTGTCTATCTATTTACAAACATAACATGGTATTCTGAAAGAATCGTTTTGCTTTTGGAGCTCTACATTGTGTTTTCCAGAAGCAGACCTATTACACAGAGATGAATCCATGTTACCTAGATTGAGTTCAAACCGGAATGTGCACTCTGATTCCCATTATATTGTTCTACCTACTAATGGACAGTTCAGTTATATCTGATGATATACAACTGATGTTTTATGATGGCAATTTAGGATTATTTAAAGGAGTGATTAGAAAACAGGTGAGACAGACTGATTAGATTCAGTATGTATGTTGGGTTTGTTTTCCTAGGCCTGAAGTTTTCACATTTCAATTAATTGTAGGTTATGTATCAGGCAGATTCTTCACTGGGCTTCAAATATGATAAAGTTGCTTCTTATTTTTAAGAAGGCCGTTGCAATCCTGCATTTATTTTACACCTCAGTGCTTGATTTACACAGAAGCACACACACACACACAGCACACACATCAACAAACACACAAACACATAATTAGAGCACATTTAACACTCAAATAAAGCTTTACCTACTAATTCATAACTAGGGTATTTTTTTAATAAGTATTGTGTCTTCGTCTCTACTGGGGAAACATGGTTCAATGTGAGTTCTCTGGTTTGTTGTAGGGCAGTGAACGTTCACTTGTTGGCAATGATATAGAAATGGGGAGTAAGAGTTTAAAAGTTTTTACAGTAGGTAGGCAGAGTCAGAGTATGGAATCCAAGAATAAGAAATCGGGGTATTTCCTCTTTGTTTCTTCATTTCAAACTCCTAATAATTCATGTATATTTTCCAAAAGTCTCCCAGAAAACAAGGACTAGGTCAATCCACATATCAGTGAACCATAGCAGAATGCGATTCTGAATTTCATATAAACAGTCATAAAATCAAAAAGACAGGTGCTGTGGTTTTGGCTCAGCACTAGAGTGCTGGCTTCACACTTTCAAAGGTCCTGAGTTTGATCCCCAACACCATATGTGAAAGGAATGAATGAACCAATGCATGAGTGTATGATGAATGAATTAAAGGTATAAGGAGGAGGAGGAAGAGGAGGAGGAGGAGGAGAAATAGAAGAAGATGATGAGTAATTTGACAGAAGAGAAAAAGGGGAGGAGAGTAGGTTTAAAGTGTGGTTTCCAATTCCCAAACGTTAAATTACAGCAGACGGGATAGAGAGAGAAGATGGGAGGGCAGGAGAGGGGGGATAGTAGAGGCCTGAAAATGTAGCAATATACAACAGTTACTAACATGGCATTTTGTAAAAACGTGAATGTGTAATCAATGTGATTGTGCAATCTGTATATGGGGTCAAAATGGGAGTTCATAACTCACTTGAATCTAATGTAGGAAATATGGTATCTCAAGAGCTATGTAAGGTTTTAAGCAACCAATATAAAAAAGAGGTCTTCATTTTTCTTTGTAGTTGAGATCTCCTGTTTCCTTGACATGTTTAGTTGTGTTCTCTCCTTTAGTCCTCCCATGCTCTAGTTATTCTGATATGGAAAAACTAGCTGAAATGCCCAACCAGTCTCTAAATCAGTGACACTTTTTCATTTAGCCTAAAGTCACTTTACAATTGCTACAGTCATACTAAATACACTTCTTTGTTGGGAGTTTAAAAGATATTTCCATCAGCTAGATTACAAGTACCTAGAACTCCCATTTTTGTTTATGTAAGAGTGGCTTCATCAGATTAAATGCTGTTATCTGGAATAACATAAAATAGGAATAATTTAGTCATAAGATTCCTACGTAAACAACCTTTATTTACAAAATACTATCTTAAGAATTATTGTTTCATTGAGCTTCAATTGGAGCCAAAGTATAGTCAATTACTGAAGTAAAAGCAGTTACTTAAAAACTAAAAATGAGAGATAAGTCAAATTACATTTGAAGAGAGAGCAACAGCATGAGGTTTCTTGTTTGGTTCTGGATGTTGAGTAACAGGCTCATTTGCAGGTGGAAGGAACCCTTGAGGCAACTCACTTGTACTTTCAGAATGGGGGTGAAGAGGGCTGAATTCCAGCTCTTGGGGGAAGATTTTGTGAGGAAAACCCCCTCCCTGCATAGACACTTCGCATTGGAAATGGAGTGGGTGGCGGGTCAGGTGGAAAATAATCTCCAGGTTCCCAGACAAGTTTCCTGGGAGAGGTGGAGGAAAAAAAAGGTCCTCTTCTCATGAACTGACTCCTTGGGTCAACTGGAAACAAGGCACCTCTGACTGGAGGGAAAGGTGCCAACACAGAGTCAGAGCCGGTTGCTTGGTTTTCAGCATGGAGAGGTGAATCAGGCACATCAGAGTCCAAAGGAGGCATATTAGGAATTCTGTGTTCTGCTGGTCCCGATGCTCTAGCACAATTTGAGTAAAACCTATCTTGCCTTTGTAGAGGAAGACGTGCATCAGAAGAATATGGTTGGCCTGGCGGAGGGATCATCAGCCTGCTGGCCTGTTCCCCTGGAGGAGAGAGGGGCCCAGTCTGAGAAGGTGCTCTCTGAAAATCAGTGAACTTATGACAGCTGGATTCTCTTCCTTTACTGCTAGTCGCATGGTCCAGAGGATTCTCCAGGGCCCCTTGACCCTCTTCCTCCTCCCACTGGAGTGAAAGGTGAGAGTGTGAGTGGACCACTCTTTTCAAAATGAGGAGGTCTCCTTTCAGATGAAGGGTGACCTATTGGTGAGGGCCCATTTGGAGAAGGCTTTCTGCCCATTGCTGAGTTGGAAACATCCAGTGCATCATAGGGATCTTTTTCTACAAGTTCAAATCTAAGCTCCTTCTCAGTTAATTTTTGTCTGTTGCGTGCATTTTGCTTCCTGAAATAACTGAGGTTTCTTTCAGCAATCCGAGCTGCCAACTCACTAGCATCTGCTTCTTTCTCAGAGGAAATAATCTTCCCCAGACAGGAACGAATGGTACTCTGCAATTGTTCTTCAAGATATTGGGCTCTCTTTCGGTAGGTCTCCAGCTCTTTTATTGTATGGCTCATCTTTTCTTCGACTTTGGAAAGTTTCTCCTCTTGCTCCACACGGTAGTTTTCCTCCACTCTTAATTTCCTGTGCAGTTTCATCATATTTTCTTGATAGCGTTCCATCATGACTTTAAAGTTCTCCTGTAGGGTCTCATTCTCACTTTGCAGCTGTGCATTTTCTGACTGCAAGGATGCCTGTTCAGTCTGCAGACTTTTAAGGTGTTCTGTAAGGTCTTCTGTGGTTTTCTCCACTTCAGATGAGAAAGTACATTTTGATTTCTTCCTCCTTCCAAGATTTCTAAGGAGGCCTTTAGCTTATCACCATAAACCAGGTTCCTCAAAGCTCCTTTGGACTCATCCTCCAAGTGAGCACCCATTTCGGGTTCACTCGTCTTTCCCAGTTCCAGGTGACCACCATCCCTTTGGGCTCCCAGGCTTGGAGAAGATCTATCCTGCATCTTCAGCAAGCATTCACTCAGAGACTCCATGTGATTTTCTGTGTCCCTTAGAACTTGTTCTCCAGCTACTTTAGAGTCCTCTAATGTGATTTTTGCTTTATATTGGACACCTCCTTGTTCCCTCTGTGCTTCAGCTTCTCCTTGTATTGTTGGTCTCTGCGTTGGCGGAAGTAGGGATCCTTCATTCAAAACCTCTTTGATTGCCAGCTTCAGTTCTTCCTCATTCACTTGAAAGAGTCTCCAGTTTGTTTTAGCTTCAGCTATTTGTGATCTCAGGGATTCAGATTCACCTTGGAGGGACTGTATCCTTCTTGATAGATGCGCCATCGTTTCATCCTGTTGACCTTGTTGAGCCTTCTGTGCTTTGAGCTCTTCTTCTAGAAAGAGCATTTCAACGCCATGGCTGGATTCGGACCTATGCAGCTTTTCGTCGGTTGCCTCCAGCTGTTGTGCTTCTCTTGAACCCTTCTCAAACCTGCAATCCTTTAAAGATGATTCTAAGCCTTCATGTTCTTTTTCAACAAGGCTCACTTTTTCAAGAAGTCCACATTTTGCCTCAATAAGTCCAGCAAGATTTAGAGCCAGCCTTTTTTCTCTTCCCACGTAAAGCCTGCTACGAACCGACTGAAAACCTCTCCAGAAAAGTGAGAGAACAGCAAAAAATCCAAGAGCTGTACACACCACCAACTCCCAAGGAAAGCCATAAGGAAGATGGCCTGGCTTCATGTCTTCGGACAATGCTGCCACAACCCTGGGTGCTTCTTCCAGAACCACCCACTAGGATGGCTGAGAGGCAGCCCTTGGCTCCTCCATCACGTCAAGACAGCTTTGGCTCTTGCCACCACAACCACAGCCTGCCCAGGCAGGCCAACACAGGCTGTGGACACTCAGGTGTTTGGTCAGGAACTCCAACCTGCACCAGGCAACGGAGCAGACCACTGTGATCCCGTTCAGGGGCTGAGCGTATGGTGGGTGGTGGGCGTATGGCGGTGGGAGCCATGATCAAAGGCTCCCAGGAGCCTTGTTGTGCTCAACTGCCCATCAGGGGAGTCTTGTCCGCTTCCCTACCCAGTGCATCCTCATGTGCCACAGGTTTAGGTCCCTCCCACTCCAGCCAGAGAGAATTCCTCTCCATGCCACCCACCCCTTGATTTGGTTTAGGCCAGGCCAAGGCGGGGTTAGTAGGAAGATTCCATCCAGTCATAATAACATTCAGTTTGATGTCACTCAAATTCTAAAGCTGACTAAACTGTTCAAACAGCTTTTATGGCCTCTATTGGTCTTTGTGTCCCTTGCCTTTTGTTTGAGTGACTCAGTCCTTTCCCTGCCCTTGTGCTCTCCCTATTTCCTACCTTCCTTGCTTCCTTCCTCCCTTCCTGGGTTTTCTCCTTTTCTTCTTCCTTCTTTTCTACCTCCCTCCATCCCTCCAACTTTGCCTTCCTCCCTTCCAACTTTCTCTCTCCCTTCCCTCCCTTTACTATTCTTGCAAGTGTTTGGGGTGAACGTACATGGCAGGCCAGCCCCAAGCTAGGCAAGGTCACTGCCACTGAGCTACAACATCCCCAGACCTGCTGCCACTTCCTATGCAAGTAACTTGAATTATCTCTAAAGAGAAACTCTCACATTAGTCTACTTTCAAAGTAATTTCAGAAGAGTTGCTAACATGGGCATAAATCAGTTATGACAAGTCATTTTTGAAAAGCACGGCACAGCTAAGGTTCCTCCAAAGAAGGAGTTGAAAACTTAATTGGTTTTCAGGTCAGCATTTCTAGACTAGTACAAACCCTCCTAATCCTGATCTCTCCTTAGTCCTATGATTTCTTTAAGTGTCCCCTTTGCTCCTGTTCATGGAGTCATGTGTACAGAAATTATACCTGGTTCTATTGAACTCTACTTAATTCTTTCTCACCTCTGTGCTCCTTTTGCCAAGTCACTCCTCAACACTTACTGTAACCCTTTCAATTTTTTGTCCATTTTCATTTAAAAAACTCTTTCAAAAATTGAACCATTTCGCATGCAGACTCAGTCTTCTTGATCTGCTATTAATCCCCCACTACTGACATTGTAAGTTATTGAAATGTACACTTCCAGACCGTTTTCAGATTTTTGATTCCTGTCTATCTATCTGTCTGTCTATTTACAAACGTAACATGGTATTCTGAAAGAATGGTTCTGATTTTGGAGCTCTACAATGTGTTTTCCAGAAGCAGGCCTATTACACAGAGATGAATCCATGTTACCTCGATTGAGTTCAAACCGGAATGTGCACTCTGATTCCCATTATATTGTTCTACCTACTAATGGACAGTTCAGTTATCACCAGACCTCACCACCTCCCCCATTGTGTAAAACCCTTGTGAAGAGACATGTAGATGCCTTTATGAACATATTGATAATTTTTCATGGCAGTGTTTTCCAAAAACCAGTTAGTAAAATCAATTTATTCCTTTGCAGCCTGAAATTACCTTCATTCCAGTTTACTGGTATAAGAACTGCAGTATATCAGCAACCATTCTCCAATAGTAGTTCAGGCAGAAGTCATTCTAGATAACAAGCAGTGCCGGATCCTCCATGTATTTTAAACAGTCCATGACGGGGGACATCCGTCCACTCGTTTAGAACAACTGATGTTTTATGCTGGCAATTTAGGTTTATTTAAAGGAGTGATTAGAAAACAGGTGAGACAGACTGATTAGATTCAGTATGTATGTTGGCTTTGTTTTTCTAGGCCTGAAGTTTTCACATTTCAATTAATTGTAGGTTAAGTATCAGGCAGATTCTTCAGTGGGCTTCAAATGTGATAAAGTTGCTTCTTATTTTTAAGAAGGCCGTTGCAATCCTGCATTTATTTTACAGCTCAGTGCTTGTTTTACACACAAGCACACACACCCACACACCACACACATCAACACACACACAAACACATAATTAGAGCACATTTAACACTCAAATAAAGCTTTACCTACTAATTCATAACTAGGGTATTTTTTTAATAAGTATTGTGTCTTGGTCTCTACTGGGGAAACATGGTTCAATGTGAGTTCTCTGGTTTGTTGTAGGGCAGTGAACGTTCACTTGTTGGCAATGATATAGAAATGGGGAGTAAGAGTTTAAAAGTTTTTACAGTAGGTAGGCAGAGTCAGAGTATGGAATCCAAGAATAAGAAATCGGGGAATTTCCTCTTTGTTTCTTCATTTCAACCTCCTAATAATTCATGTATATTTTCCAAAAGTCTCCCAGAAAACAAGGACTAGGTCAATCCACATATCAGTGAACCATAGCAGAATGCGATTCTGAATTTCATATAAACAGTCATAAAATCAAAAAGACAGGTGCTGGGGTTTTGGCTCAGCACTAGAGTGCTGGCTTCACACTTTCAAAGGTCCTGAGTTTGATCCCCAACACCATATGTGAAAGGAATGAATGAACCAATGCATGAGTGTATGATGAATGAATAAAAGGTATGAGGAGGAGGAGGAAGAGGAGGAGGAGGAGGAGAAATAGAAGAAGATGATGAGTAATTTGACAGAAGGGAAAAAGGGGAGGAGAGTGAGTTTAAAGTGTGGTTTCCAATTCCCAAACGTTAAATTACAGCAGACGGGATAGAGAGAGAAGATGGGAGGGCAGGAGAGGGGGGATAGTAGAGGCTACAAAAGGTAGCAGAATACAACAGTTACTAACATGGCATTTTGTAAAAACGTGGATGTGTAAACAATGTGATTGTGCAATCTGTATATGGGGTCAAAATGGGAGTTCATAACTCACTTGAATCTAATGTAGGAAATATGGTATCTCAAGAGCTATGTAAGGTTTTAAAAGATATTTCCATCAGCTAGATTACAAGTACCTAGAACTCCCATTCTTGTTTATGTAAGAGTGGCTTCATCAGATTAAATGCTGTTCTCTGGAATAACATAAAATAGGAATAATTTAGTCATAAGATTCCTACGTAAACCACCTTTATTTACAAAATACTATCTTAAGAATTATTGTTTCATTGAGCTTCAATTGGAGCCAAAGTATAGTCAATTACTGAACTAAAAGCAGTTACTTAAAAACTAAAAATGAGAGATAAGTCAAATTACATTTGAAGAGAGAGCAACAGCATGAGGTTTCTTGTTTGGTTCTGGATGTTGAGTAACAGGCTCATTTGCAGGTGGAAGGAACCCTTGAGGCAACTCACTTGTACTTTCAGAATGGGGGTGAAGAGGGCTGAATTCCAGCTCTTGGGGGAAGATTTTGTGAGGAAAACCCCCTCCCTGCATAGACACTTCGCATTGGAAATGGAGTGGGTGGCGGGTCAGGTGGAAAATAATCTCCAGGTTCCCAGACAAGTTTCCTGGGAGAGGTGGAGGAAAAAAAAGGTCCTCTTCTCATGAACTGACTCCTTGGGTCAACTGGAAACAAGGCACCTCTGACTGGAGGGAAAGGTGCCAACACAGAGTCAGAGCCGGTTGCTTGGTTTTCAGCATGGAGAGGTGAATCAGGCACATCAGAGTCCAAAGGAGGCATATTAGGAATTCTGTGTTCTGCTGGTCCCGATGCTCTAGCACAATTTGAGTAAAACCTATCTTGCCTTTGTAGAGGAAGACGTGCATCAGAAGAATATGGTTGGCCTGGCGGAGGGATCATCAGCCTGCTGGCCTGTTCCCCTGGAGGAGAGAGGGGCCCAGTCTGAGAAGGTGCTCTCTGAAAATCAGTGAACTTATGACAGCTGGATTCTCTTCCTTTACTGCTAGTCGCATGGTCCAGAGGATTCTCCAGGGCCCCTTGACCCTCTTCCTCCTCCCACTGGAGTGAAAGGTGAGAGTGTGAGTGGACCACTCTTTTCAAAATGAGGAGGTCTCCTTTCAGATGAAGGGTGACCTATTGGTGAGGGCCCATTTGGAGAAGGCTTTCTGCCCATTGCTGAGTTGGAAACATCCAGTGCATCATAGGGATCTTTTTCTACAAGTTCAAATCTAAGCTCCTTCTCAGTTAATTTTTGTCTGTTGCGTGCATTTTGCTTCCTGAAATAACTGAGGTTTCTTTCAGCAATCCGAGCCTCCAACTCACTAGCATCTGCTTCTTTCTCAGAGGAAATAATCTTCCCCAGACAGGAACGAATGGTACTCTGCAATTGTTCTTCAAGATATTGGGCTCTCTTTCGGTAGGTCTCCAGCTCTTTTATTGTATGGCTCATCTTTTCTTCGACTTTGGAAAGTTTCTCCTCTTGCTCCACACGGTAGTTTTCCTCCACTCTTAATTTCCTGTGCAGTTTCATCATATTTTCTTGATAGCGTTCCATCATGACTTTAAAGTTCTCCTGTAGGGTCTCATTCTCACTTTGCAGCTGTGCATTTTCTGACTGCAAGGATGCCTGTTCAGTCTGCAGACTTTTAAGGTGTTCTGTAAGGTCTTCTGTGGTTTTCTCCACTTCAGATGAGAAAGTACATTTTTGATTTCTTCCTCCTTCCAAGATTTCTAAGGAGGCCTTTAGCTTATCACCATAAACCAGGTTCCTCAAAGCTCCTTTGGACTCATCCTCCAAGTGAGCACCCATTTCGGGTTCACTCGTCTTTCCCAGTTCCAGGTGACCACCATCCCTTTGGGCTCCCAGGCTTGGAGAAGATCTATCCTGCATCTTCAGCAAGCATTCACTCAGAGACTCCATGTGATTTTCTGTGTCCCTTAGAACTTGTTCTCCAGCTACTTTAGAGTCCTCTAATATGATTTTTGCTTTATATTGGACACCTCCTTGTTCCCTCTGTGCTTCAGCTTCTCCTTGTATTGTTGGTCTCTGCGTTGGCGGAAGTAGGGATCCTTCATTCAAAACCTCTTTGATTGCCAGCTTCAGTTCTTCCTCATTCACTTGAAAGAGTCTCCAGTTTGTTTTAGCTTCAGCTATTTGTGATCTCAGGGATTCAGATTCACCTTGGAGGGACTGTATCCTTCTTGATAGATGCGCCATCGTTTCATCCTGTTGACCTTGTTGAGCCTTCTGTGCTTTGAGCTCTTCTTCTAGAAAGAGCATTTCAACGCCATGGCTGGATTCGGACCTATGCAGCTTTTCGTCGGTTGCCTCCAGCTGTTGTGCTTCTCTTGAACCCTTCTCAAACCTGCAATCCTTTAAAGATGATTCTAAGCCTTCATGTTCTTTTTCAACAAGGCTCACTTTTTCAAGAAGTCCACATTTTGCCTCAATAAGTCCAGCAAGATTTAGAGCCAGCCTTTTTTCTCTTCCCACGTAAAGCCTGCTACGAACCGACTGAAAACCTCTCCAGAAAAGTGAGAGAACAGCAAAAAATCCAAGAGCTGTACACACCACCAACTCCCAAGGAAAGCCATAAGGAAGATGGCCTGGCTTCATGTCTTCGGACAATGCTGCCACAACCCTGGGTGCTTCTTCCAGAACCACCCACTAGGATGGCTGAGAGGCAGCCCTTGGCTCCTCCATCACGTCAAGACAGCTTTGGCTCTTGCCACCACAACCACAGCCTGCCCAGGCAGGCCAACACAGGCTGTGGACACTCAGGTGTTTGGTCAGGAACTCCAACCTGCACCAGGCAACGGAGCAGACCACTGTGATCCCGTTCAGGGGCTGAGCGTATGGTGGGTGGTGGGCGTATGGCGGTGGGAGCCATGATCAAAGGCTCCCAGGAGCCTTGTTGTGCTCAACTGCCCATCAGGGGAGTCTTGTCCGCTTCCCTACCCAGTGCATCCTCATGTGCCACAGGTTTAGGTCCCTCCCACTCCAGCCAGAGAGAATTCCTCTCCATGCCACCCACCCCTTGATTTGGTTTAGGCCAGGCCAAGGCGGGGTTAGTAGGAAGATTCCATCCAGTCATAATAACATTCAGTTTGATGTCACTCAAATTCTAAAGCTGACTAAACTGTTCAAACAGCTTTTATGGCCTCTATTGGTCTTTGTGTCCCTTGCCTTTTGTTTGAGTGACTCAGTCCTTTCCCTGCCCTTGTGCTCTCCCTATTTCCTACCTTCCTTGCTTCCTTCCTCCCTTCCTGGGTTTTCTCCTTTTCTTCTTCCTTCTTTTCTACCTCCCTCCATCCCTCCAACTTTGCCTTCCTCCCTTCCAACTTTCTCTCTCCCTTCCCTCCCTTTACTATTCTTGCAAGTGTTTGGGGTGAACGTACATGGCAGGCCAGCCCCAAGCTAGGCAAGGTCACTGCCACTGAGCTACAACATCCCCAGACCTGCTGCCACTTCCTATGCAAGTAACTTGAATTATCTCTAAAGAGAAACTCTCACATTAGTCTACTTTCAAAGTAATTTCAGAAGAGTTGCTAACATGGGCATAAATCAGTTATGACAAGTCATTTTTGAAAAGCACGGCACAGCTAAGGTTCCTCCAAAGAAGGAGTTGAAAACTTAATTGGTTTTCAGGTCAGCATTTCTAGACTAGTACAAACCCTCCTAATCCTGATCTCTCCTTAGTCCTATGATTTCTTTAAGTGTCCCCTTTGCTCCTGTTCATGGAGTCATGTGTACAGAAATTATACCTGGTTCTATTGAACTCTACTTAATTCTTTCTCACCTCTGTGCTCCTTTTGCCAAGTCACTCCTCAACACTTACTGTAACCCTTTCAATTTTTTGTCCATTTTCATTTAAAAAACTCTTTCAAAAATTGAACCATTTCGCATGCAGACTCAGTCTTCTTGATCTGCTATTAATCCCCCACTACTGACATTGTAAGTTATTGAAATGTACACTTCCAGACCGTTTTCAGATTTTTGATTCCTGTCTATCTATCTGTCTATCTATTTACAAACGTAACATGGTATTCTGAAAGAATGGTTCTGATTTTGGAGCTCTACAATGTGTTTTCCAGAAGCAGGCCTATTACACAGAGATGAATCCATGTTACCTCGATTGAGTTCAAACCGGAATGTGCACTCTGATTCCCATTATATTGTTCTACCTACTAATGGACAGTTCAGTTATCACCAGACCTCACCACCTCCCCCATTGTGTAAAACCCTTGTGAAGAGACATGTAGATGCCTTTATGAACATATTGATAATTTTTCATGGCAGTGTTTTCCAAAAACCAGTTAGTAAAATCAATTTATTCCTTTGCAGCCTGAAATTACCTTCATTCCAGTTTACTGGTATAAGAACTGCAGTATATCAGCAACCATTCTCCAATAGTAGTTCAGGCAGAAGTCATTCTAGATAACAAGCAGTGCCGGATCCTCCATGTATTTTAAACAGTCCATGACGGGGGACATCCGTCCACTCGTTTAGAACAACTGATGTTTTATGCTGGCAATTTAGGTTTATTTAAAGGAGTGATTAGAAAACAGGTGAGACAGACTGATTAGATTCAGTATGTATGTTGGCTTTGTTTTTCTAGGCCTGAAGTTTTCACATTTCAATTAATTGTAGGTTAAGTATCAGGCAGATTCTTCAGTGGGCTTCAAATGTGATAAAGTTGCTTCTTATTTTTAAGAAGGCCGTTGCAATCCTGCATTTATTTTACAGCTCAGTGCTTGTTTTACACACAAGCACACACACCCACACACCACACACATCAACACACACACAAACACATAATTAGAGCACATTTAACACTCAAATAAAGCTTTACCTACTAATTCATAACTAGGGTATTTTTTTAATAAGTATTGTGTCTTGGTCTCTACTGGGGAAACATGGTTCAATGTGAGTTCTCTGGTTTGTTGTAGGGCAGTGAACGTTCACTTGTTGGCAATGATATAGAAATGGGGAGTAAGAGTTTAAAAGTTTTTACAGTAGGTAGGCAGAGTCAGAGTATGGAATCCAAGAATAAGAAATCGGGGAATTTCCTCTTTGTTTCTTCATTTCAACCTCCTAATAATTCATGTATATTTTCCAAAAGTCTCCCAGAAAACAAGGACTAGGTCAATCCACATATCAGTGAACCATAGCAGAATGCGATTCTGAATTTCATATAAACAGTCATAAAATCAAAAAGACAGGTGCTGGGGTTTTGGCTCAGCACTAGAGTGCTGGCTTCACACTTTCAAAGGTCCTGAGTTTGATCCCCAACACCATATGTGAAAGGAATGAATGAACCAATGCATGAGTGTATGATGAATGAATAAAAGGTATGAGGAGGAGGAGGAAGAGGAGGAGGAGGAGGAGAAATAGAAGAAGATGATGAGTAATTTGACAGAAGGGAAAAAGGGGAGGAGAGTGAGTTTAAAGTGTGGTTTCCAATTCCCAAACGTTAAATTACAGCAGACGGGATAGAGAGAGAAGATGGGAGGGCAGGAGAGGGGGGATAGTAGAGGCTAGAAAAGGTAGCAGAATACAACAGTTACTAACATGGCATTTTGTAAAAACGTGGATGTGTAAACAATGTGATTGTGCAATCTGTATATGGGGTCAAAATGGGAGTTCATAACTCACTTGAATCTAATGTAGGAAATATGGTATCTCAAGAGCTATGTAAGGTTTTAAAAGATATTTCCATCAGCTAGATTACAAGTACCTAGAACTCCCATTCTTGTTTATGTAAGAGTGGCTTCATCAGATTAAATGCTGTTCTCTGGAATAACATAAAATAGGAATAATTTAGTCATAAGATTCCTACGTAAACCACCTTTATTTACAAAATACTATCTTAAGAATTATTGTTTCATTGAGCTTCAATTGGAGCCAAAGTATAGTCAATTACTGAACTAAAAGCAGTTACTTAAAAACTAAAAATGAGAGATAAGTCAAATTACATTTGAAGAGAGAGCAACAGCATGAGGTTTCTTGTTTGGTTCTGGATGTTGAGTAACAGGCTCATTTGCAGGTGGAAGGAACCCTTGAGGCAACTCACTTGTACTTTCAGAATGGGGGTGAAGAGGGCTGAATTCCAGCTCTTGGGGGAAGATTTTGTGAGGAAAACCCCCTCCCTGCATAGACACTTCGCATTGGAAATGGAGTGGGTGGCGGGTCAGGTGGAAAATAATCTCCAGGTTCCCAGACAAGTTTCCTGGGAGAGGTGGAGGAAAAAAAAGGTCCTCTTCTCATGAACTGACTCCTTGGGTCAACTGGAAACAAGGCACCTCTGACTGGAGGGAAAGGTGCCAACACAGAGTCAGAGCCGGTTGCTTGGTTTTCAGCATGGAGAGGTGAATCAGGCACATCAGAGTCCAAAGGAGGCATATTAGGAATTCTGTGTTCTGCTGGTCCCGATGCTCTACCACAATTTGAGTAAAACCTATCTTGCCTTTGTAGAGGAAGACGTGCATCAGAAGAATATGGTTGGCCTGGCGGAGGGATCATCAGCCTGCTGGCCTGTTCCCCTGGAGGAGAGAGGGGCCCAGTCTGAGAAGGTGCTCTCTGAAAATCAGTGAACTTATGACAGCTGGATTCTCTTCCTTTACTGCTAGTCGCATGGTCCAGAGGATTCTCCAGGGCCCCTTGACCCTCTTCCTCCTCCCACTGGAGTGAAAGGTGAGAGTGTGAGTGGACCACTCTTTTCAAAATGAGGAGGTCTCCTTTCAGATGAAGGGTGACCTATTGGTGAGGGCCCATTTGGAGAAGGCTTTCTGCCCATTGCTGAGTTGGAAACATCCAGTGCATCATAGGGATCTTTTTCTACAAGTTCAAATCTAAGCTCCTTCTCAGTTAATTTTTGTCTGTTGCGTGCATTTTGCTTCCTGAAATAACTGAGGTTTCTTTCAGCAATCCGAGCCTCCAACTCACTAGCATCTGCTTCTTTCTCAGAGGAAATAATCTTCCCCAGACAGGAACGAATGGTACTCTGCAATTGTTCTTCAAGATATTGGGCTCTCTTTCGGTAGGTCTCCAGCTCTTTTATTGTATGGCTCATCTTTTCTTCGACTTTGGAAAGTTTCTCCTCTTGCTCCACACGGTAGTTTTCCTCCACTCTTAATTTCCTGTGCAGTTTCATCATATTTTCTTGATAGCGTTCCATCATGACTTTAAAGTTCTCCTGTAGGGTCTCATTCTCACTTTGCAGCTGTGCATTTTCTGACTGCAAGGATGCCTGTTCAGTCTGCAGACTTTTAAGGTGTTCTGTAAGGTCTTCTGTGGTTTTCTCCACTTCAGATGAGAAAGTACATTTTTGATTTCTTCCTCCTTCCAAGATTTCTAAGGAGGCCTTTAGCTTATCACCATAAACCAGGTTCCTCAAAGCTCCTTTGGACTCATCCTCCAAGTGAGCACCCATTTCGGGTTCACTCGTCTTTCCCAGTTCCAGGTGACCACCATCCCTTTGGGCTCCCAGGCTTGGAGAAGATCTATCCTGCATCTTCAGCAAGCATTCACTCAGAGACTCCATGTGATTTTCTGTGTCCCTTAGAACTTGTTCTCCAGCTACTTTAGAGTCCTCTAATATGATTTTTGCTTTATATTGGACACCTCCTTGTTCCCTCTGTGCTTCAGCTTCTCCTTGTATTGTTGGTCTCTGCGTTGGCGGAAGTAGGGATCCTTCATTCAAAACCTCTTTGATTGCCAGCTTCAGTTCTTCCTCATTCACTTGAAAGAGTCTCCAGTTTGTTTTAGCTTCAGCTATTTGTGATCTCAGGGATTCAGATTCACCTTGGAGGGACTGTATCCTTCTTGATAGATGCGCCATCGTTTCATACTGTTGACCTTGTTGAGCCTTCTGTGCTTTGAGCTCTTCTTCTAGAAAGAGCATTTCAACGCCATGGCTGGATTCGGACCTATGCAGCTTTTCGTCGGTTGCCTCCAGCTGTTGTGCTTCTCTTGAACCCTTCTCAAACCTGCAATCCTTTAAAGATGATTCTAAGCCTTCATGTTCTTTTTCAACAAGGCTCACTTTTTCAAGAAGTCCACATTTTGCCTCAATAAGTCCAGCAAGATTTAGAGCCAGCCTTTTTTCTCTTCCCACGTAAAGCCTGCTACGAACCGACTGAAAACCTCTCCAGAAAAGTGAGAGAACAGCAAAAAATCCAAGAGCTGTACACACCACCAACTCCCAAGGAAAGCCATAAGGAAGATGGCCTGGCTTCATGTCTTCGGACAATGCTGCCACAACCCTGGGTGCTTCTTCCAGAACCACCCACTAGGATGGCTGAGAGGCAGCCCTTGGCTCCTCCATCACGTCAAGACAGCTTTGGCTCTTGCCACCACAACCACAGCCTGCCCAGGCAGGCCAACACAGGCTGTGGACACTCAGGTGTTTGGTCAGGAACTCCAACCTGCACCAGGCAACGGAGCAGACCACTGTGATCCCGTTCAGGGGCTGAGCGTATGGTGGGTGGTGGGCGTATGGCGGTGGGAGCCATGATCAAAGGCTCCCAGGAGCCTTGTTGTGCTCAACTGCCCATCAGGGGAGTCTTGTCCGCTTCCCTACCCAGTGCATCCTCATGTGCCACAGGTTTAGGTCCCTCCCACTCCAGCCAGAGAGAATTCCTCTCCATGCCACCCACCCCTTGATTTGGTTTAGGCCAGGCCAAGGCGGGGTTAGTAGGAAGATTCCATCCAGTCATAATAACATTCAGTTTGATGTCACTCAAATTCTAAAGCTGACTAAACTGTTCAAACAGCTTTTATGGCCTCTATTGGTCTTTGTGTCCCTTGCCTTTTGTTTGAGTGACTCAGTCCTTTCCCTGCCCTTGTGCTCTCCCTATTTCCTACCTTCCTTGCTTCCTTCCTCCCTTCCTGGGTTTTCTCCTTTTCTTCTTCCTTCTTTTCTACCTCCCTCCATCCCTCCAACTTTGCCTTCCTCCCTTCCAACTTTCTCTCTCCCTTCCCTCCCTTTACTATTCTTGCAAGTGTTTGGGGTGAACGTACATGGCAGGCCAGCCCCAAGCTAGGCAAGGTCACTGCCACTGAGCTACAACATCCCCAGACCTGCTGCCACTTCCTATGCAAGTAACTTGAATTATCTCTAAAGAGAAACTCTCACATTAGTCTACTTTCAAAGTAATTTCAGAAGAGTTGCTAACATGGGCATAAATCAGTTATGACAAGTCATTTTTGAAAAGCACGGCACAGCTAAGGTTCCTCCAAAGAAGGAGTTGAAAACTTAATTGGTTTTCAGGTCAGCATTTCTAGACTAGTACAAACCCTCCTAATCCTGATCTCTCCTTAGTCCTATGATTTCTTTAAGTGTCCCCTTTGCTCCTGTTCATGGAGTCATGTGTACAGAAATTATACCTGGTTCTATTGAACTCTACTTAATTCTTTCTCACCTCTGTGCTCCTTTTGCCAAGTCACTCCTCAACACTTACTGTAACCCTTTCAATTTTTTGTCCATTTTCATTTAAAAAACTCTTTCAAAAATTGAACCATTTCGCATGCAGACTCAGTCTTCTTGATCTGCTATTAATCCCCCACTACTGACATTGTAAGTTATTGAAATGTACACTTCCAGACCGTTTTCAGATTTTTGATTCCTGTCTATCTATCTGTCTATCTATTTACAAACGTAACATGGTATTCTGAAAGAATGGTTCTGATTTTGGAGCTCTACAATGTGTTTTCCAGAAGCAGGCCTATTACACAGAGATGAATCCATGTTACCTCGATTGAGTTCAAACCGGAATGTGCACTCTGATTCCCATTATATTGTTCTACCTACTAATGGACAGTTCAGTTATCACCAGACCTCACCACCTCCCCCATTGTGTAAAACCCTTGTGAAGAGACATGTAGATGCCTTTATGAACATATTGATAATTTTTCATGGCAGTGTTTTCCAAAAACCAGTTAGTAAAATCAATTTATTCCTTTGCAGCCTGAAATTACCTTCATTCCAGTTTACTGGTATAAGAACTGCAGTATATCAGCAACCATTCTCCAATAGTAGTTCAGGCAGAAGTCATTCTAGATAACAAGCAGTGCCGGATCCTCCATGTATTTTAAACAGTCCATGACGGGGGACATCCGTCCACTCGTTTAGAACAACTGATGTTTTATGCTGGCAATTTAGGTTTATTTAAAGGAGTGATTAGAAAACAGGTGAGACAGACTGATTAGATTCAGTATGTATGTTGGCTTTGTTTTTCTAGGCCTGAAGTTTTCACATTTCAATTAATTGTAGGTTAAGTATCAGGCAGATTCTTCAGTGGGCTTCAAATGTGATAAAGTTGCTTCTTATTTTTAAGAAGGCCGTTGCAATCCTGCATTTATTTTACAGCTCAGTGCTTGTTTTACACACAAGCACACACACCCACACACCACACACATCAACACACACACAAACACATAATTAGAGCACATTTAACACTCAAATAAAGCTTTACCTACTAATTCATAACTAGGGTATTTTTTTAATAAGTATTGTGTCTTGGTCTCTACTGGGGAAACATGGTTCAATGTGAGTTCTCTGGTTTGTTGTAGGGCAGTGAACGTTCACTTGTTGGCAATGATATAGAAATGGGGAGTAAGAGTTTAAAAGTTTTTACAGTAGGTAGGCAGAGTCAGAGTATGGAATCCAAGAATAAGAAATCGGGGAATTTCCTCTTTGTTTCTTCATTTCAACCTCCTAATAATTCATGTATATTTTCCAAAAGTCTCCCAGAAAACAAGGACTAGGTCAATCCACATATCAGTGAACCATAGCAGAATGCGATTCTGAATTTCATATAAACAGTCATAAAATCAAAAAGACAGGTGCTGGGGTTTTGGCTCAGCACTAGAGTGCTGGCTTCACACTTTCAAAGGTCCTGAGTTTGATCCCCAACACCATATGTGAAAGGAATGAATGAACCAATGCATGAGTGTATGATGAATGAATAAAAGGTATGAGGAGGAGGAGGAAGAGGAGGAGGAGGAGGAGAAATAGAAGAAGATGATGAGTAATTTGACAGAAGGGAAAAAGGGGAGGAGAGTGAGTTTAAAGTGTGGTTTCCAATTCCCAAACGTTAAATTACAGCAGACGGGATAGAGAGAGAAGATGGGAGGGCAGGAGAGGGGGGATAGTAGAGGCTAGAAAAGGTAGCAGAATACAACAGTTACTAACATGGCATTTTGTAAAAACGTGGATGTGTAAACAATGTGATTGTGCAATCTGTATATGGGGTCAAAATGGGAGTTCATAACTCACTTGAATCTAATGTAGGAAATATGGTATCTCAAGAGCTATGTAAGGTTTTAAAAGATATTTCCATCAGCTAGATTACAAGTACCTAGAACTCCCATTCTTGTTTATGTAAGAGTGGCTTCATCAGATTAAATGCTGTTCTCTGGAATAACATAAAATAGGAATAATTTAGTCATAAGATTCCTACGTAAACCACCTTTATTTACAAAATACTATCTTAAGAATTATTGTTTCATTGAGCTTCAATTGGAGCCAAAGTATAGTCAATTACTGAACTAAAAGCAGTTACTTAAAAACTAAAAATGAGAGATAAGTCAAATTACATTTGAAGAGAGAGCAACAGCATGAGGTTTCTTGTTTGGTTCTGGATGTTGAGTAACAGGCTCATTTGCAGGTGGAAGGAACCCTTGAGGCAACTCACTTGTACTTTCAGAATGGGGGTGAAGAGGGCTGAATTCCAGCTCTTGGGGGAAGATTTTGTGAGGAAAACCCCCTCCCTGCATAGACACTTCGCATTGGAAATGGAGTGGGTGGCGGGTCAGGTGGAAAATAATCTCCAGGTTCCCAGACAAGTTTCCTGGGAGAGGTGGAGGAAAAAAAAGGTCCTCTTCTCATGAACTGACTCCTTGGGTCAACTGGAAACAAGGCACCTCTGACTGGAGGGAAAGGTGCCAACACAGAGTCAGAGCCGGTTGCTTGGTTTTCAGCATGGAGAGGTGAATCAGGCACATCAGAGTCCAAAGGAGGCATATTAGGAATTCTGTGTTCTGCTGGTCCCGATGCTCTACCACAATTTGAGTAAAACCTATCTTGCCTTTGTAGAGGAAGACGTGCATCAGAAGAATATGGTTGGCCTGGCGGAGGGATCATCAGCCTGCTGGCCTGTTCCCCTGGAGGAGAGAGGGGCCCAGTCTGAGAAGGTGCTCTCTGAAAATCAGTGAACTTATGACAGCTGGATTCTCTTCCTTTACTGCTAGTCGCATGGTCCAGAGGATTCTCCAGGGCCCCTTGACCCTCTTCCTCCTCCCACTGGAGTGAAAGGTGAGAGTGTGAGTGGACCACTCTTTTCAAAATGAGGAGGTCTCCTTTCAGATGAAGGGTGACCTATTGGTGAGGGCCCATTTGGAGAAGGCTTTCTGCCCATTGCTGAGTTGGAAACATCCAGTGCATCATAGGGATCTTTTTCTACAAGTTCAAATCTAAGCTCCTTCTCAGTTAATTTTTGTCTGTTGCGTGCATTTTGCTTCCTGAAATAACTGAGGTTTCTTTCAGCAATCCGAGCCGCCAACTCACTAGCATCTGCTTCTTTCTCAGAGGAAATAATCTTCCCCAGACAGGAACGAATGGTACTCTGCAATTGTTCTTCAAGATATTGGGCTCTCTTTCGGTAGGTCTCCAGCTCTTTTATTGTATGGCTCATCATTTCTTCGACTTTGGAAAGTTTCTCCTCTTGCTCCACACGGTAGTTTTCCTCCACTCTTAATTTCCTGTGCAGTTTCATCATATTTTCTTGATAGCGTTCCATCATGACTTTAAAGTTCTCCTGTAGGGTCTCATTCTCACTTTGCAGCTGTGCATTTTCTGACTGCAAGGATGCCTGTTCAGTCTGCAGACTTTTAAGGTGTTCTGTAAGGTCTTCTGTGGTTTTCTCCACTTCAGATGAGAAAGTACATTTTTGATTTCTTCCTCCTTCCAAGATTTCTAAGGAGGCCTTTAGCTTATCACCATAAACCAGGTTCCTCAAAGCTCCTTTGGACTCATCCTCCAAGTGAGCACCCATTTCGGGTTCACTCGTCTTTCCCAGTTCCAGGTGACCACCATCCCTTTGGGCTCCCAGGCTTGGAGAATATCTATCCTGCATCTTCAGCAAGCATTCACTCAGAGACTCCATGTGATTTTCTGTGTCCCTTAGAACTTGTTCTCCAGCTACTTTAGAGTCCTCTAATATGATTTTTGCTTTATATTGGACACCTCCTTGTTCCCTCTGTGCTTCAGCTTCTCCTTGTATTGTTGGTCTCTGCGTTGGCGGAAGTAGGGATCCTTCATTCAAAACCTCTTTGATTGCCAGCTTCAGTTCTTCCTCATTCACTTGAAAGAGTCTCCAGTTTGTTTTAGCTTCAGCTATTTGTGATCTCAGGGATTCAGATTCACCTTGGAGGGACTGTATCCTTCTTGATAGATGCGCCATCGTTTCATCCTGTTGACCTTGTTGAGCCTTCTGTGCTTTGAGCTCTTCTTCTAGAAAGAGCATTTCAACGCCATGGCTGGATTCGGACCTATGCAGCTTTTCGTCGGTTGCCTCCAGCTGTTGTGCTTCTCTTGAACCCTTCTCAAACCTGCAATCCTTTAAAGATGATTCTAAGCCTTCATGTTCTTTTTCAACAAGGCTCACTTTTTCAAGAAGTCCACATTTTGCCTCAATAAGTCCAGCAAGATTTAGAGCCAGCCTTTTTTCTCTTCCCACGTAAAGCCTGCTACGAACCGACTGAAAACCTCTCCAGAAAAGTGAGAGAACAGCAAAAAATCCAAGAGCTGTACACACCACCAACTCCCAAGGAAAGCCATAAGGAAGATGGCCTGGCTTCATGTCTTCGGACAATGCTGCCACAACCCTGGGTGCTTCTTCCAGAACCACCCACTAGGATGGCTGAGAGGCAGCCCTTGGCTCCTCCATCACGCCAAGACAGCTTTGGCTCTTGCCACCACAACCACAGCCTGCCCAGGCAGGCCAACACAGGCTGTGGACACTCAGGTGTTTGGTCAGGAACTCCAACCTGCACCAGGCAACGGAGCAGACCACTGTGATCCCGTTCAGGGGCTGAGCGTATGGTGGGTGGTGGGCGTATGGCGGTGGGAGCCATGATCAAAGGCTCCCAGGAGCCTTGTTGTGCTCAACTGCCCATCAGGGGAGTCTTGTCCGCTTCCCTACCCAGTGCATCCTCATGTGCCACAGGTTTAGGTCCCTCCCACTCCAGCCAGAGAGAATTCCTCTCCATGCCACCCACCCCTTGATTTGGTTTAGGCCAGGCCAAGGCGGGGTTAGTAGGAAGATTCCATCCAGTCATAATAACATTCAGTTTGATGTCACTCAAATTCTAAAGCTGACTAAACTGTTCAAACAGCTTTTATGGCCTCTATTGGTCTTTGTGTCCCTTGCCTTTTGTTTGAGTGACTCAGTCCTTTCCCTGCCCTTGTGCTCTCCCTATTTCCTACCTTCCTTGCTTCCTTCCTCCCTTCCTGGGTTTTCTCCTTTTCTTCTTCCTTCTTTTCTACCTCCCTCCATCCCTCCAACTTTGCCTTCCTCCCTTCCAACTTTCTCTCTCCCTTCCCTCCCTTTACTATTCTTGCAAGTGTTTGGGGTGAACGTACATGGCAGGCCAGCCCCAAGCTAGGCAAGGTCACTGCCACTGAGCTACAACATCCCCAGACCTGCTGCCACTTCCTATGCAAGTAACTTGAATTATCTCTAAAGAGAAACTCTCACATTAGTCTACTTTCAAAGTAATTTCAGAAGAGTTGCTAACATGGGCATAAATCAGTTATGACAAGTCATTTTTGAAAAGCACGGCACAGCTAAGGTTCCTCCAAAGAAGGAGTTGAAAACTTAATTGGTTTTCAGGTCAGCATTTCTAGACTAGTACAAACCCTCCTAATCCTGATCTCTCCTTAGTCCTATGATTTCTTTAAGTGTCCCCTTTGCTCCTGTTCATGGAGTCATGTGTACAGAAATTATACCTGGTTCTATTGAACTCTACTTAATTCTTTCTCACCTCTGTGCTCCTTTTGCCAAGTCACTCCTCAACACTTACTGTAACCCTTTCAATTTTTTGTCCATTTTCATTTAAAAAACTCTTTCAAAAATTGAACCATTTCGCATGCAGACTCAGTCTTCTTGATCTGCTATTAATCCCCCACTACTGACATTGTAAGTTATTGAAATGTACACTTCCAGACCGTTTTCAGATTTTTGATTCCTGTCTATCTATCTGTCTGTCTATTTACAAACGTAACATGGTATTCTGAAAGAATGGTTCTGATTTTGGAGCTCTACAATGTGTTTTCCAGAAGCAGGCCTATTACACAGAGATGAATCCATGTTACCTCGATTGAGTTCAAACCGGAATGTGCACTCTGATTCCCATTATATTGTTCTACCTACTAATGGACAGTTCAGTTATCACCAGACCTCACCACCTCCCCCATTGTGTAAAACCCTTGTGAAGAGACATGTAGATGCCTTTATGAACATATTGATAATTTTTCATGGCAGTGTTTTCCAAAAACCAGTTAGTAAAATCAATTTATTCCTTTGCAGCCTGAAATTACCTTCATTCCAGTTTACTGGTATAAGAACTGCAGTATATCAGCAACCATTCTCCAATAGTAGTTCAGGCAGAAGTCATTCTAGATAACAAGCAGTGCCGGATCCTCCATGTATTTTAAACAGTCCATGACGGGGGACATCCGTCCACTCGTTTAGAACAACTGATGTTTTATGCTGGCAATTTAGGTTTATTTAAAGGAGTGATTAGAAAACAGGTGAGACAGACTGATTAGATTCAGTATGTATGTTGGCTTTGTTTTTCTAGGCCTGAAGTTTTCACATTTCAATTAATTGTAGGTTAAGTATCAGGCAGATTCTTCAGTGGGCTTCAAATGTGATAAAGTTGCTTCTTATTTTTAAGAAGGCCGTTGCAATCCTGCATTTATTTTACAGCTCAGTGCTTGTTTTACACACAAGCACACACACCCACACACCACACACATCAACACACACACAAACACATAATTAGAGCACATTTAACACTCAAATAAAGCTTTACCTACTAATTCATAACTAGGGTATTTTTTTAATAAGTATTGTGTCTTGGTCTCTACTGGGGAAACATGGTTCAATGTGAGTTCTCTGGTTTGTTGTAGGGCAGTGAACGTTCACTTGTTGGCAATGATATAGAAATGGGGAGTAAGAGTTTAAAAGTTTTTACAGTAGGTAGGCAGAGTCAGAGTATGGAATCCAAGAATAAGAAATCGGGGAATTTCCTCTTTGTTTCTTCATTTCAACCTCCTAATAATTCATGTATATTTTCCAAAAGTCTCCCAGAAAACAAGGACTAGGTCAATCCACATATCAGTGAACCATAGCAGAATGCGATTCTGAATTTCATATAAACAGTCATAAAATCAAAAAGACAGGTGCTGGGGTTTTGGCTCAGCACTAGAGTGCTGGCTTCACACTTTCAAAGGTCCTGAGTTTGATCCCCAACACCATATGTGAAAGGAATGAATGAACCAATGCATGAGTGTATGATGAATGAATAAAAGGTATGAGGAGGAGGAGGAAGAGGAGGAGGAGGAGGAGAAATAGAAGAAGATGATGAGTAATTTGACAGAAGGGAAAAAGGGGAGGAGAGTGAGTTTAAAGTGTGGTTTCCAATTCCCAAACGTTAAATTACAGCAGACGGGATAGAGAGAGAAGATGGGAGGGCAGGAGATTGGAGATAGTAGAGGCTAGAAAAGGTAGCAGTATACAACAGTTACTAACATGGCATTTTGTAAAAACGTGGATGTGTAAACAATGTGATTGTGCAATCTGTATATGGGGTCAAAATGGGAGTTCATAACTCACTTGAATCTAATGTAGGAAATATGGTATCTCAAGAGCTATGTAAGGTTTTAAAAGATATTTCCATCAGCTAGATTACAAGTACCTAGAACTCCCATTCTTGTTTATGTAAGAGTGGCTTCATCAGATTAAATGCTGTTCTCTGGAATAACATAAAATAGGAATAATTTAGTCATAAGATTCCTACGTAAACCACCTTTATTTACAAAATACTATCTTAAGAATTATTGTTTCATTGAGCTTCAATTGGAGCCAAAGTATAGTCAATTACTGAACTAAAAGCAGTTACTTAAAAACTAAAAATGAGAGATAAGTCAAATTACATTTGAAGAGAGAGCAACAGCATGAGGTTTCTTGTTTGGTTCTGGATGTTGAGTAACAGGCTCATTTGCAGGTGGAAGGAACCCTTGAGGCAACTCACTTGTACTTTCAGAATGGGGGTGAAGAGGGCTGAATTCCAGCTCTTGGGGGAAGATTTTGTGAGGAAAACCCCCTCCCTGCATAGACACTTCGCATTGGAAATGGAGTGGGTGGCGGGTCAGGTGGAAAATAATCTCCAGGTTCCCAGACAAGTTTCCGGGGAGAGGTGGAGGAAAAAAAAGGTCCTCTTCTCATGAACTGACTCCTTGGGTCAACTGGAAACAAGGCACCTCTGACTGGAGGGAAAGGTGCCAACACAGAGTCAGAGCCGGTTGCTTGGTTTTCAGCATGGAGAGGTGAATCAGGCACATCAGAGTCCAAAGGAGGCATATTAGGAATTCTGTGTTCTGCTGGTCCCGATGCTCTACCACAATTTGAGTAAAACCTATCTTGCCTTTGTAGAGGAAGACGTGCATCAGAAGAATATGGTTGGCCTGGCGGAGGGATCATCAGCCTGCTGGCCTGTTCCCCTGGAGGAGAGAGGGGCCCAGTCTGAGAAGGTGCTCTCTGAAAATCAGTGAACTTATGACAGCTGGATTCTCTTCCTTTACTGCTAGTCGCATGGTCCAGAGGATTCTCCAGGGCCCCTTGACCCTCTTCCTCCTCCCACTGGAGTGAAAGGTGAGAGTGTGAGTGGACCACTCTTTTCAAAATGAGGAGGTCTCCTTTCAGATGAAGGGTGACCTATTGGTGAGGGCCCATTTGGAGAAGGCTTTCTGCCCATTGCTGAGTTGGAAACATCCAGTGCATCATAGGGATCTTTTTCTACAAGTTCAAATCTAAGCTCCTTCTCAGTTAATTTTTGTCTGTTGCGTGCATTTTGCTTCCTGAAATAACTGAGGTTTCTTTCAGCAATCCGAGCCGCCAACTCACTAGCATCTGCTTCTTTCTCAGAGGAAATAATCTTCCCCAGACAGGAACGAATGGTACTCTGCAATTGTTCTTCAAGATATTGGGCTCTCTTTCGGTAGGTCTCCAGCTCTTTTATTGTATGGCTCATCTTTTCTTCGACTTTGGAAAGTTTCTCCTCTTGCTCCACACGGTAGTTTTCCTCCACTCTTAATTTCCTGTGCAGTTTCATCATATTTTCTTGATAGCGTTCCATCATGACTTTAAAGTTCTCCTGTAGGGTCTCATTCTCACTTTGCAGCTGTGCATTTTCTGACTGCAAGGATGCCTGTTCAGTCTGCAGACTTTTAAGGTGTTCTGTAAGGTCTTCTGTGGTTTTCTCCACTTCAGATGAGAAAGTACATTTTTGATTTCTTCCTCCTTCCAAGATTTCTAAGGAGGCCTTTAGCTTATCACCATAAACCAGGTTCCTCAAAGCTCCTTTGGACTCATCCTCCAAGTGAGCACCCATTTCGGGTTCACTCGTCTTTCCCAGTTCCAGGTGACCACCATCCCTTTGGGCTCCCAGGCTTGGAGAAGATCTATCCTGCATCTTCAGCAAGCATTCACTCAGAGACTCCATGTGATTTTCTGTGTCCCTTAGAACTTGTTCTCCAGCTACTTTAGAGTCCTCTAATATGATTTTTGCTTTATATTGGACACCTCCTTGTTCCCTCTGTGCTTCAGCTTCTCCTTGTATTGTTGGTCTCTGCGTTGGCGGAAGTAGGGATCCTTCATTCAAAACCTCTTTGATTGCCAGCTTCAGTTCTTCCTCATTCACTTGAAAGAGTCTCCAGTTTGTTTTAGCTTCAGCTATTTGTGATCTCAGGGATTCAGATTCACCTTGGAGGGACTGTATCCTTCTTGATAGATGCGCCATCGTTTCATCCTGTTGACCTTGTTGAGCCTTCTGTGCTTTGAGCTCTTCTTCTAGAAAGAGCATTTCAACGCCATGGCTGGATTCGGACCTATGCAGCTTTTCGTCGGTTGCCTCCAGCTGTTGTGCTTCTCTTGAACCCTTCTCAAACCTGCAATCCTTTAAAGATGATTCTAAGCCTTCATGTTCTTTTTCAACAAGGCTCACTTTTTCAAGAAGTCCACATTTTGCCTCAATAAGTCCAGCAAGATTTAGAGCCAGCCTTTTTTCTCTTCCCACGTAAAGCCTGCTACGAACCGACTGAAAACCTCTCCAGAAAAGTGAGAGAACAGCAAAAAATCCAAGAGCTGTACACACCACCAACTCCCAAGGAAAGCCATAAGGAAGATGGCCTGGCTTCATGTCTTCGGACAATGCTGCCACAACCCTGGGTGCTTCTTCCAGAACCACCCACTAGGATGGCTGAGAGGCAGCCCTTGGCTCCTCCATCACGTCAAGACAGCTTTGGCTCTTGCCACCACAACCACAGCCTGCCCAGGCAGGCCAACACAGGCTGTGGACACTCAGGTGTTTGGTCAGGAACTCCAACCTGCACCAGGCAACGGAGCAGACCACTGTGATCCCGTTCAGGGGCTGAGCGTATGGTGGGTGGTGGGCGTATGGCGGTGGGAGCCATGATCAAAGGCTCCCAGGAGCCTTGTTGTGCTCAACTGCCCATCAGGGGAGTCTTGTCCGCTTCCCTACCCAGTGCATCCTCATGTGCCACAGGTTTAGGTCCCTCCCACTCCAGCCAGAGAGAATTCCTCTCCATGCCACCCACCCCTTGATTTGGTTTAGGCCAGGCCAAGGCGGGGTTAGTAGGAAGATTCCATCCAGTCATAATAACATTCAGTTTGATGTCACTCAAATTCTAAAGCTGACTAAACTGTTCAAACAGCTTTTATGGCCTCTATTGGTCTTTGTGTCCCTTGCCTTTTGTTTGAGTGACTCAGTCCTTTCCCTGCCCTTGTGCTCTCCCTATTTCCTACCTTCCTTGCTTCCTTCCTCCCTTCCTGGGTTTTCTCCTTTTCTTCTTCCTTCTTTTCTACCTCCCTCCATCCCTCCAACTTTGCCTTCCTCCCTTCCAACTTTCTCTCTCCCTTCCCTCCCTTTACTATTCTTGCAAGTGTTTGGGGTGAACGTACATGGCAGGCCAGCCCCAAGCTAGGCAAGGTCACTGCCACTGAGCTACAACATCCCCAGACCTGCTGCCACTTCCTATGCAAGTAACTTGAATTATCTCTAAAGAGAAACTCTCACATTAGTCTACTTTCAAAGTAATTTCAGAAGAGTTGCTAACATGGGCATAAATCAGTTATGACAAGTCATTTTTGAAAAGCACGGCACAGCTAAGGTTCCTCCAAAGAAGGAGTTGAAAACTTAATTGGTTTTCAGGTCAGCATTTCTAGACTAGTACAAACCCTCCTAATCCTGATCTCTCCTTAGTCCTATGATTTCTTTAAGTGTCCCCTTTGCTCCTGTTCATGGAGTCATGTGTACAGAAATTATACCTGGTTCTATTGAACTCTACTTAATTCTTTCTCACCTCTGTGCTCCTTTTGCCAAGTCACTCCTCAACACTTACTGTAACCCTTTCAATTTTTTGTCCATTTTCATTTAAAAAAATCTATCTGTCTGTCTATTTACAAACGTAACATGGTATTCTGAAAGAATGGTTCTGATTTTGGAGCTCTACAATGTGTTTTCCAGAAGCAGGCCTATTACACAGAGATGAATCCATGTTACCTCGATTGAGTTCAAACCGGAATGTGCACTCTGATTCCCATTATATTGTTCTACCTACTAATGGACAGTTCAGTTATCACCAGACCTCACCACCTCCCCCATTGTGTAAAACCCTTGTGAAGAGACATGTAGATGCCTTTATGAACATATTGATAATTTTTCATGGCAGTGTTTTCCAAAAACCAGTTAGTAAAATCAATTTATTCCTTTGCAGCCTGAAATTACCTTCATTCCAGTTTACTGGTATAAGAACTGCAGTATATCAGCAACCATTCTCCAATAGTAGTTCAGGCAGAAGTCATTCTAGATAACAAGCAGTGCCGGATCCTCCATGTATTTTAAACAGTCCATGACGGGGGACATCCGTCCACTCGTTTAGAACAACTGATGTTTTATGCTGGCAATTTAGGTTTATTTAAAGGAGTGATTAGAAAACAGGTGAGACAGACTGATTAGATTCAGTATGTATGTTGGCTTTGTTTTTCTAGGCCTGAAGTTTTCACATTTCAATTAATTGTAGGTTAAGTATCAGGCAGATTCTTCAGTGGGCTTCAAATGTGATAAAGTTGCTTCTTATTTTTAAGAAGGCCGTTGCAATCCTGCATTTATTTTACAGCTCAGTGCTTGTTTTACACACAAGCACACACACCCACACACCACACACATCAACACACACACAAACACATAATTAGAGCACATTTAACACTCAAATAAAGCTTTACCTACTAATTCATAACTAGGGTATTTTTTTAATAAGTATTGTGTCTTGGTCTCTACTGGGGAAACATGGTTCAATGTGAGTTCTCTGGTTTGTTGTAGGGCAGTGAACGTTCACTTGTTGGCAATGATATAGAAATGGGGAGTAAGAGTTTAAAAGTTTTTACAGTAGGTAGGCAGAGTCAGAGTATGGAATCCAAGAATAAGAAATCGGGGAATTTCCTCTTTGTTTCTTCATTTCAACCTCCTAATAATTCATGTATATTTTCCAAAAGTCTCCCAGAAAACAAGGACTAGGTCAATCCACATATCAGTGAACCATAGCAGAATGCGATTCTGAATTTCATATAAACAGTCATAAAATCAAAAAGACAGGTGCTGGGGTTTTGGCTCAGCACTAGAGTGCTGGCTTCACACTTTCAAAGGTCCTGAGTTTGATCCCCAACACCATATGTGAAAGGAATGAATGAACCAATGCATGAGTGTATGATGAATGAATAAAAGGTATGAGGAGGAGGAGGAAGAGGAGGAGGAGGAGGAGAAATAGAAGAAGATGATGAGTAATTTGACAGAAGGGAAAAAGGGGAGGAGAGTGAGTTTAAAGTGTGGTTTCCAATTCCCAAACGTTAAATTACAGCAGACGGGATAGAGAGAGAAGATGGGAGGGCAGGAGATTGGAGATAGTAGAGGCTAGAAAAGGTAGCAGTATACAACAGTTACTAACATGGCATTTTGTAAAAACGTGGATGTGTAAACAATGTGATTGTGCAATCTGTATATGGGGTCAAAATGGGAGTTCATAACTCACTTGAATCTAATGTAGGAAATATGGTATCTCAAGAGCTATGTAAGGTTTTAAAAGATATTTCCATCAGCTAGATTACAAGTACCTAGAACTCCCATTCTTGTTTATGTAAGAGTGGCTTCATCAGATTAAATGCTGTTCTCTGGAATAACATAAAATAGGAATAATTTAGTCATAAGATTCCTACGTAAACCACCTTTATTTACAAAATACTATCTTAAGAATTATTGTTTCATTGAGCTTCAATTGGAGCCAAAGTATAGTCAATTACTGAACTAAAAGCAGTTACTTAAAAACTAAAAATGAGAGATAAGTCAAATTACATTTGAAGAGAGAGCAACAGCATGAGGTTTCTTGTTTGGTTCTGGATGTTGAGTAACAGGCTCATTTGCAGGTGGAAGGAACCCTTGAGGCAACTCACTTGTACTTTCAGAATGGGGGTGAAGAGGGCTGAATTCCAGCTCTTGGGGGAAGATTTTGTGAGGAAAACCCCCTCCCTGCATAGACACTTCGCATTGGAAA
Source organism: Callospermophilus lateralis (assembly GCF_048772815.1). NCBI lineage: Eukaryota > Metazoa > Chordata > Mammalia > Rodentia > Sciuridae > Callospermophilus > Callospermophilus lateralis. Next base: position 45,777 of record NW_027515484.1, read on the forward strand.
TGGAGTGGGTGGCGGGTCAGGTGGAAAATAATCTCCAGGTTCCCAGACAAGTTTCCGGGGAGAGGTGGAGGAAAAAAAAGGTCCTCTTCTCATGAACTGACTCCTTGGGTCAACTGGAAACAAGGCACCTCTGACTGGAGGGAAAGGTGCCAACACAGAGTCAGAGCCGGTTGCTTGGTTTTCAGCATGGAGAGGTGAATCAGGCACATCAGAGTCCAAAGGAGGCATATTAGGAATTCTGTGTTCTGCTGGTCCCGATGCTCTACCACAATTTGAGTAAAACCTATCTTGCCTTTGTAGAGGAAGACGTGCATCAGAAGAATATGGTTGGCCTGGCGGAGGGATCATCAGCCTGCTGGCCTGTTCCCCTGGAGGAGAGAGGGGCCCAGTCTGAGAAGGTGCTCTCTGAAAATCAGTGAACTTATGACAGCTGGATTCTCTTCCTTTACTGCTAGTCGCATGGTCCAGAGGATTCTCCAGGGCCCCTTGACCCTCTTCCTCCTCCCACTGGAGTGAAAGGTGAGAGTGTGAGTGGACCACTCTTTTCAAAATGAGGAGGTCTCCTTTCAGATGAAGGGTGACCTATTGGTGAGGGCCCATTTGGAGAAGGCTTTCTGCCCATTGCTGAGTTGGAAACATCCAGTGCATCATAGGGATCTTTTTCTACAAGTTCAAATCTAAGCTCCTTCTCAGTTAATTTTTGTCTGTTGCGTGCATTTTGCTTCCTGAAATAACTGAGGTTTCTTTCAGCAATCCGAGCCGCCAACTCACTAGCATCTGCTTCTTTCTCAGAGGAAATAATCTTCCCCAGACAGGAACGAATGGTACTCTGCAATTGTTCTTCAAGATATTGGGCTCTCTTTCGGTAGGTCTCCAGCTCTTTTATTGTATGGCTCATCTTTTCTTCGACTTTGGAAAGTTTCTCCTCTTGCTCCACACGGTAGTTTTCCTCCACTCTTAATTTCCTGTGCAGTTTCATCATATTTTCTTGATAGCGTTCCATCATGACTTTAAAGTTCTCCTGTAGGGTCTCATTCTCACTTTGCAGCTGTGCATTTTCTGACTGCAAGGATGCCTGTTCAGTCTGCAGACTTTTAAGGTGTTCTGTAAGGTCTTCTGTGGTTTTCTCCACTTCAGATGAGAAAGTACATTTTTGATTTCTTCCTCCTTCCAAGATTTCTAAGGAGGCCTTTAGCTTATCACCATAAACCAGGTTCCTCAAAGCTCCTTTGGACTCATCCTCCAAGTGAGCACCCATTTCGGGTTCACTCGTCTTTCCCAGTTCCAGGTGACCACCATCCCTTTGGGCTCCCAGGCTTGGAGAAGATCTATCCTGCATCTTCAGCAAGCATTCACTCAGAGACTCCATGTGATTTTCTGTGTCCCTTAGAACTTGTTCTCCAGCTACTTTAGAGTCCTCTAATATGATTTTTGCTTTATATTGGACACCTCCTTGTTCCCTCTGTGCTTCAGCTTCTCCTTGTATTGTTGGTCTCTGCGTTGGCGGAAGTAGGGATCCTTCATTCAAAACCTCTTTGATTGCCAGCTTCAGTTCTTCCTCATTCACTTGAAAGAGTCTCCAGTTTGTTTTAGCTTCAGCTATTTGTGATCTCAGGGATTCAGATTCACCTTGGAGGGACTGTATCCTTCTTGATAGATGCGCCATCGTTTCATCCTGTTGACCTTGTTGAGCCTTCTGTGCTTTGAGCTCTTCTTCTAGAAAGAGCATTTCAACGCCATGGCTGGATTCGGACCTATGCAGCTTTTCGTCGGTTGCCTCCAGCTGTTGTGCTTCTCTTGAACCCTTCTCAAACCTGCAATCCTTTAAAGATGATTCTAAGCCTTCATGTTCTTTTTCAACAAGGCTCACTTTTTCAAGAAGTCCACATTTTGCCTCAATAAGTCCAGCAAGATTTAGAGCCAGCCTTTTTTCTCTTCCCACGTAAAGCCTGCTACGAACCGACTGAAAACCTCTCCAGAAAAGTGAGAGAACAGCAAAAAATCCAAGAGCTGTACACACCACCAACTCCCAAGGAAAGCCATAAGGAAGATGGCCTGGCTTCATGTCTTCGGACAATGCTGCCACAACCCTGGGTGCTTCTTCCAGAACCACCCACTAGGATGGCTGAGAGGCAGCCCTTGGCTCCTCCATCACGTCAAGACAGCTTTGGCTCTTGCCACCACAACCACAGCCTGCCCAGGCAGGCCAACACAGGCTGTGGACACTCAGGTGTTTGGTCAGGAACTCCAACCTGCACCAGGCAACGGAGCAGACCACTGTGATCCCGTTCAGGGGCTGAGCGTATGGTGGGTGGTGGGCGTATGGCGGTGGGAGCCATGATCAAAGGCTCCCAGGAGCCTTGTTGTGCTCAACTGCCCATCAGGGGAGTCTTGTCCGCTTCCCTACCCAGTGCATCCTCATGTGCCACAGGTTTAGGTCCCTCCCACTCCAGCCAGAGAGAATTCCTCTCCATGCCACCCACCCCTTGATTTGGTTTAGGCCAGGCCAAGGCGGGGTTAGTAGGAAGATTCCATCCAGTCATAATAACATTCAGTTTGATGTCACTCAAATTCTAAAGCTGACTAAACTGTTCAAACAGCTTTTATGGCCTCTATTGGTCTTTGTGTCCCTTGCCTTTTGTTTGAGTGACTCAGTCCTTTCCCTGCCCTTGTGCTCTCCCTATTTCCTACCTTCCTTGCTTCCTTCCTCCCTTCCTGGGTTTTCTCCTTTTCTTCTTCCTTCTTTTCTACCTCCCTCCATCCCTCCAACTTTGCCTTCCTCCCTTCCAACTTTCTCTCTCCCTTCCCTCCCTTTACTATTCTTGCAAGTGTTTGGGGTGAACGTACATGGCAGGCCAGCCCCAAGCTAGGCAAGGTCACTGCCACTGAGCTACAACATCCCCAGACCTGCTGCCACTTCCTATGCAAGTAACTTGAATTATCTCTAAAGAGAAACTCTCACATTAGTCTACTTTCAAAGTAATTTCAGAAGAGTTGCTAACATGGGCATAAATCAGTTATGACAAGTCATTTTTGAAAAGCACGGCACAGCTAAGGTTCCTCCAAAGAAGGAGTTGAAAACTTAATTGGTTTTCAGGTCAGCATTTCTAGACTAGTACAAACCCTCCTAATCCTGATCTCTCCTTAGTCCTATGATTTCTTTAAGTGTCCCCTTTGCTCCTGTTCATGGAGTCATGTGTACAGAAATTATACCTGGTTCTATTGAACTCTACTTAATTCTTTCTCACCTCTGTGCTCCTTTTGCCAAGTCACTCCTCAACACTTACTGTAACCCTTTCAATTTTTTGTCCATTTTCATTTAAAAAACTCTTTCAAAAATTGAACCATTTCGCATGCAGACTCAGTCTTCTTGATCTGCTATTAATCCCCCACTACTGACATTGTAAGTTATTGAAATGTACACTTCCAGACCGTTTTCAGATTTTTGATTCCTGTCTATCTATCTGTCTGTCTATTTACAAACGTAACATGGTATTCTGAAAGAATGGTTCTGATTTTGGAGCTCTACAATGTGTTTTCCAGAAGCAGGCCTATTACACAGAGATGAATCCATGTTACCTCGATTGAGTTCAAACCGGAATGTGCACTCTGATTCCCATTATATTGTTCTACCTACTAATGGACAGTTCAGTTATCACCAGACCTCACCACCTCCCCCATTGTGTAAAACCCTTGTGAAGAGACATGTAGATGCCTTTATGAACATATTGATAATTTTTCATGGCAGTGTTTTCCAAAAACCAGTTAGTAAAATCAATTTATTCCTTTGCAGCCTGAAATTACCTTCATTCCAGTTTACTGGTATAAGAACTGCAGTATATCAGCAACCATTCTCCAATAGTAGTTCAGGCAGAAGTCATTCTAGATAACAAGCAGTGCCGGATCCTCCATGTATTTTAAACAGTCCATGACGGGGGACATCCGTCCACTCGTTTAGAACAACTGATGTTTTATGCTGGCAATTTAGGTTTATTTAAAGGAGTGATTAGAAAACAGGTGAGACAGACTGATTAGATTCAGTATGTATGTTGGCTTTGTTTTTCTAGGCCTGAAGTTTTCACATTTCAATTAATTGTAGGTTAAGTATCAGGCAGATTCTTCAGTGGGCTTCAAATGTGATAAAGTTGCTTCTTATTTTTAAGAAGGCCGTTGCAATCCTGCATTTATTTTACAGCTCAGTGCTTGTTTTACACACAAGCACACACACCCACACACCACACACATCAACACACACACAAACACATAATTAGAGCACATTTAACACTCAAATAAAGCTTTACCTACTAATTCATAACTAGGGTATTTTTTTAATAAGTATTGTGTCTTGGTCTCTACTGGGGAAACATGGTTCAATGTGAGTTCTCTGGTTTGTTGTAGGGCAGTGAACGTTCACTTGTTGGCAATGATATAGAAATGGGGAGTAAGAGTTTAAAAGTTTTTACAGTAGGTAGGCAGAGTCAGAGTATGGAATCCAAGAATAAGAAATCGGGGAATTTCCTCTTTGTTTCTTCATTTCAACCTCCTAATAATTCATGTATATTTTCCAAAAGTCTCCCAGAAAACAAGGACTAGGTCAATCCACATATCAGTGAACCATAGCAGAATGCGATTCTGAATTTCATATAAACAGTCATAAAATCAAAAAGACAGGTGCTGGGGTTTTGGCTCAGCACTAGAGTGCTGGCTTCACACTTTCAAAGGTCCTGAGTTTGATCCCCAACACCATATGTGAAAGGAATGAATGAACCAATGCATGAGTGTATGATGAATGAATAAAAGGTATGAGGAGGAGGAGGAAGAGGAGGAGGAGGAGGAGAAATAGAAGAAGATGATGAGTAATTTGACAGAAGGGAAAAAGGGGAGGAGAGTGAGTTTAAAGTGTGGTTTCCAATTCCCAAACGTTAAATTACAGCAGACGGGATAGAGAGAGAAGATGGGAGGGCAGGAGAGGGGGGATAGTAGAGGCTACAAAAGGTAGCAGAATACAACAGTTACTAACATGGCATTTTGTAAAAACGTGGATGTGTAAACAATGTGATTGTGCAATCTGTATATGGGGTCAAAATGGGAGTTCATAACTCACTTGAATCTAATGTAGGAAATATGGTATCTCAAGAGCTATGTAAGGTTTTAAAAGATATTTCCATCAGCTAGATTACAAGTACCTAGAACTCCCATTCTTGTTTATGTAAGAGTGGCTTCATCAGATTAAATGCTGTTCTCTGGAATAACATAAAATAGGAATAATTTAGTCATAAGATTCCTACGTAAACCACCTTTATTTACAAAATACTATCTTAAGAATTATTGTTTCATTGAGCTTCAATTGGAGCCAAAGTATAGTCAATTACTGAACTAAAAGCAGTTACTTAAAAACTAAAAATGAGAGATAAGTCAAATTACATTTGAAGAGAGAGCAACAGCATGAGGTTTCTTGTTTGGTTCTGGATGTTGAGTAACAGGCTCATTTGCAGGTGGAAGGAACCCTTGAGGCAACTCACTTGTACTTTCAGAATGGGGGTGAAGAGGGCTGAATTCCAGCTCTTGGGGGAAGATTTTGTGAGGAAAACCCCCTCCCTGCATAGACACTTCGCATTGGAAATGGAGTGGGTGGCGGGTCAGGTGGAAAATAATCTCCAGGTTCCCAGACAAGTTTCCTGGGAGAGGTGGAGGAAAAAAAAGGTCCTCTTCTCATGAACTGACTCCTTGGGTCAACTGGAAACAAGGCACCTCTGACTGGAGGGAAAGGTGCCAACACAGAGTCAGAGCCGGTTGCTTGGTTTTCAGCATGGAGAGGTGAATCAGGCACATCAGAGTCCAAAGGAGGCATATTAGGAATTCTGTGTTCTGCTGGTCCCGATGCTCTACCACAATTTGAGTAAAACCTATCTTGCCTTTGTAGAGGAAGACGTGCATCAGAAGAATATGGTTGGCCTGGCGGAGGGATCATCAGCCTGCTGGCCTGTTCCCCTGGAGGAGAGAGGGGCCCAGTCTGAGAAGGTGCTCTCTGAAAATCAGTGAACTTATGACAGCTGGATTCTCTTCCTTTACTGCTAGTCGCATGGTCCAGAGGATTCTCCAGGGCCCCTTGACCCTCTTCCTCCTCCCACTGGAGTGAAAGGTGAGAGTGTGAGTGGACCACTCTTTTCAAAATGAGGAGGTCTCCTTTCAGATGAAGGGTGACCTATTGGTGAGGGCCCATTTGGAGAAGGCTTTCTGCCCATTGCTGAGTTGGAAACATCCAGTGCATCATAGGGATCTTTTTCTACAAGTTCAAATCTAAGCTCCTTCTCAGTTAATTTTTGTCTGTTGCGTGCATTTTGCTTCCTGAAATAACTGAGGTTTCTTTCAGCAATCCGAGCCGCCAACTCACTAGCATCTGCTTCTTTCTCAGAGGAAATAATCTTCCCCAGACAGGAACGAATGGTACTCTGCAATTGTTCTTCAAGATATTGGGCTCTCTTTCGGTAGGTCTCCAGCTCTTTTATTGTATGGCTCATCTTTTCTTCGACTTTGGAAAGTTTCTCCTCTTGCTCCACACGGTAGTTTTCCTCCACTCTTAATTTCCTGTGCAGTTTCATCATATTTTCTTGATAGCGTTCCATCATGACTTTAAAGTTCTCCTGTAGGGTCTCATTCTCACTTTGCAGCTGTGCATTTTCTGACTGCAAGGATGCCTGTTCAGTCTGCAGACTTTTAAGGTGTTCTGTAAGGTCTTCTGTGGTTTTCTCCACTTCAGATGAGAAAGTACATTTTTGATTTCTTCCTCCTTCCAAGATTTCTAAGGAGGCCTTTAGCTTATCACCATAAACCAGGTTCCTCAAAGCTCCTTTGGACTCATCCTCCAAGTGAGCACCCATTTCGGGTTCACTCGTCTTTCCCAGTTCCAGGTGACCACCATCCCTTTGGGCTCCCAGGCTTGGAGAAGATCTTTCCTGCATCTTCAGCAAGCATTCACTCAGAGACTCCATGTGATTTTCTGTGTCCCTTAGAACTTGTTCTCCAGCTACTTTAGAGTCCTCTAATATGATTTTTGCTTTATATTGGACACCTCCTTGTTCCCTCTGTGCTTCAGCTTCTCCTTGTATTGTTGGTCTCTGCGTTGGCGGAAGTAGGGATCCTTCATTCAAAACCTCTTTGATTGCCAGCTTCAGTTCTTCCTCATTCACTTGAAAGAGTCTCCAGTTTGTTTTAGCTTCAGCTATTTGTGATCTCAGGGATTCAGATTCACCTTGGAGGGACTGTATCCTTCTTGATAGATGCGCCATCGTTTCATCCTGTTGACCTTGTTGAGCCTTCTGTGCTTTGAGCTCTTCTTCTAGAAAGAGCATTTCAACGCCATGGCTGGATTCGGACCTATGCAGCTTTTCGTCGGTTGCCTCCAGCTGTTGTGCTTCTCTTGAACCCTTCTCAAACCTGCAATCCTTTAAAGATGATTCTAAGCCTTCATGTTCTTTTTCAACAAGGCTCACTTTTTCAAGAAGTCCACATTTTGCCTCAATAAGTCCAGCAAGATTTAGAGCCAGCCTTTTTTCTCTTCCCACGTAAAGCCTGCTACAAACCGACTGAAAACCTCTCCAGAAAAGTGAGAGAACAGCAAAAAATCCAAGAGCTGTACACACCACCAACTCCCAAGGAAAGCCATAAGGAAGATGGCCTGGCTTCATGTCTTCGGACAATGCTGCCACAACCCTGGGTGCTTCTTCCAGAACCACCCACTAGGATGGCTGAGAGGCAGCCCTTGGCTCCTCCATCACGTCAAGACAGCTTTGGCTCTTGCCACCACAACCACAGCCTGCCCAGGCAGGCCAACACAGGCTGTGGACACTCAGGTGTTTGGTCAGGAACTCCAACCTGCACCAGGCAACGGAGCAGACCACTGTGATCCCGTTCAGGGGCTGAGCGTATGGTGGGTGGTGGGCGTATGGCGGTGGGAGCCATGATCAAAGGCTCCCAGGAGCCTTGTTGTGCTCAACTGCCCATCAGGGGAGTCTTGTCCGCTTCCCTACCCAGTGCATCCTCATGTGCCACAGGTTTAGGTCCCTCCCACTCCAGCCAGAGAGAATTCCTCTCCATGCCACCCACCCCTTGATTTGGTTTAGGCCAGGCCAAGGCGGGGTTAGTAGGAAGATTCCATCCAGTCATAATAACATTCAGTTTGATGTCACTCAAATTCTAAAGCTGACTAAACTGTTCAAACAGCTTTTATGGCCTCTATTGGTCTTTGTGTCCCTTGCCTTTTGTTTGAGTGACTCAGTCCTTTCCCTGCCCTTGTGCTCTCCCTATTTCCTACCTTCCTTGCTTCCTTCCTCCCTTCCTGGGTTTTCTCCTTTTCTTCTTCCTTCTTTTCTACCTCCCTCCATCCCTCCAACTTTGCCTTCCTCCCTTCCAACTTTCTCTCTCCCTTCCCTCCCTTTACTATTCTTGCAAGTGTTTGGGGTGAACGTACATGGCAGGCCAGCCCCAAGCTAGGCAAGGTCACTGCCACTGAGCTACAACATCCCCAGACCTGCTGCCACTTCCTATGCAAGTAACTTGAATTATCTCTAAAGAGAAACTCTCACATTAGTCTACTTTCAAAGTAATTTCAGAAGAGTTGCTAACATGGGCATAAATCAGTTATGACAAGTCATTTTTGAAAAGCACGGCACAGCTAAGGTTCCTCCAAAGAAGGAGTTGAAAACTTAATTGGTTTTCAGGTCAGCATTTCTAGACTAGTACAAACCCTCCTAATCCTGATCTCTCCTTAGTCCTATGATTTCTTTAAGTGTCCCCTTTGCTCCTGTTCATGGAGTCATGTGTACAGAAATTATACCTGGTTCTATTGAACTCTACTTAATTCTTTCTCACCTCTGTGCTCCTTTTGCCAAGTCACTCCTCAACACTTACTGTAACCCTTTCAATTTTTTGTCCATTTTCATTTAAAAAACTCTTTCAAAAATTGAACCATTTCGCATGCAGACTCAGTCTTCTTGATCTGCTATTAATCCCCCACTACTGACATTGTAAGTTATTGAAATGTACACTTCCAGACCGTTTTCAGATTTTTGATTCCTGTCTATCTATCTGTCTATCTATTTACAAACGTAACATGGTATTCTGAAAGAATGGTTCTGATTTTGGAGCTCTACAATGTGTTTTCCAGAAGCAGGCCTATTACACAGAGATGAATCCATGTTACCTCGATTGAGTTCAAACCGGAATGTGCACTCTGATTCCCATTATATTGTTCTACCTACTAATGGACAGTTCAGTTATCACCAGACCTCACCACCTCCCCCATTGTGTAAAACCCTTGTGAAGAGACATGTAGATGCCTTTATGAACATATTGATAATTTTTCATGGCAGTGTTTTCCAAAAACCAGTTAGTAAAATCAATTTATTCCTTTGCAGCCTGAAATTACCTTCATTCCAGTTTACTGGTATAAGAACTGCAGTATATCAGCAACCATTCTCCAATAGTAGTTCAGGCAGAAGTCATTCTAGATAACAAGCAGTGCCGGATCCTCCATGTATTTTAAACAGTCCATGACGGGGGACATCCGTCCACTCGTTTAGAACAACTGATGTTTTATGCTGGCAATTTAGGTTTATTTAAAGGAGTGATTAGAAAACAGGTGAGACAGACTGATTAGATTCAGTATGTATGTTGGCTTTGTTTTCTAGGCCTGTTTTCTGGGACACTTTTGGGACTTTTAAATATACATGATTATTAGGAGGTTGAAATGAAGAAACAGAAGAGGAAATTCCCCGATTTCTTATTTTTGGATTCCATACTCTGACTCTGCCTACCTACTGTAAAAACTTTTAATCCTCTCCATTTCTATATCATTGCCAACAAGTGAACGATCACTGCCTACAACAAACCAGAGAACTCACATTGAACCATTTCCCCACACAAACCATAATTAGAGCACATTTTATTTTTTTAATAAGTATTGTGTCTTGGTCTCTACTGGGGAAACATGGTTCAATGTGAGTTCTCTGGTTTGTTGTAGGGCAGTGAACGTTCACTTGTTGGCAATGATATAGAAATGGGGAGTAAGAGTTTAAAAGTTTTTACAGTAGGTAGGCAGAGTCAGAGTATGGAATCCAAGAATAAGAAATCGGGGAATTTCCTCTTTGTTTCTTCATTTCAACCTCCTAATAATTCATGTATATTTTCCAAAAGTCTCCCAGAAAACAAGGACTAGGTCAATCCACATATCAGTGAACCATAGCAGAATGCGATTCTGAATTTCATATAAACAGTCATAAAATCAAAAAGACAGGTGCTGGGGTTTTGGCTCAGCACTAGAGTGCTGGCTTCACACTTTCAAAGGTCCTGAGTTTGATCCCCAACACCATATGTGAAAGGAATGAATGAACCAATGCATGAGTGTATGATGAATGAATAAAAGGTATGAGGAGGAGGAGGAAGAGGAGGAAGAGGAGGAGAAATAGAAGAAGATGATGAGTAATTTGACAGAAGGGAAAAAGGGGAGGAGAGTGAGTTTAAAGTGTGGTTTCCAATTCCCAAACGTTAAATTACAGCAGACGGGATAGAGAGAGAAGATGGGAGGGCAGGAGAGGGGGGATAGTAGAGGCTAGAAAAGGTAGCAGAATACAACAGTTACTAACATGGCATTTTGTAAAAACGTGGATGTGTAAACAATGTGATTGTGCAATCTGTATATGGGGTCAAAATGGGAGTTCATAACTCACTTGAATCTAATGTAGGAAATATGGTATCTCAAGAGCTATGTAAGGTTTTAAAAGATATTTCCATCAGCTAGATTACAAGTACCTAGAACTCCCATTCTTGTTTATGTAAGAGTGGCTTCATCAGATTAAATGCTGTTCTCTGGAATAACATAAAATAGGAATAATTTAGTCATAAGATTCCTACGTAAACCACCTTTATTTACAAAATACTATCTTAAGAATTATTGTTTCATTGAGCTTCAATTGGAGCCAAAGTATAGTCAATTACTGAACTAAAAGCAGTTACTTAAAAACTAAAAATGAGAGATAAGTCAAATTACATTTGAAGAGAGAGCAACAGCATGAGGTTTCTTGTTTGGTTCTGGATGTTGAGTAACAGGCTCATTTGCAGGTGGAAGGAACCCTTGAGGCAACTCACTTGTACTTTCAGAATGGGGGTGAAGAGGGCTGAATTCCAGCTCTTGGGGGAAGATTTTGTGAGGAAAACCCCCTCCCTGCATAGACACTTCGCATTGGAAATGGAGTGGGTGGCGGGTCAGGTGGAAAATAATCTCCAGGTTCCCAGACAAGTTTCCTGGGAGAGGTGGAGGAAAAAAAAGGTCCTCTTCTCATGAACTGACTCCTTGGGTCAACTGGAAACAAGGCACCTCTGACTGGAGGGAAAGGTGCCAACACAGAGTCAGAGCCGGTTGCTTGGTTTTCAGCATGGAGAGGTGAATCAGGCACATCAGAGTCCAAAGGAGGCATATTAGGAATTCTGTGTTCTGCTGGTCCCGATGCTCTACCACAATTTGAGTAAAACCTATCTTGCCTTTGTAGAGGAAGACGTGCATCAGAAGAATATGGTTGGCCTGGCGGAGGGATCATCAGCCTGCTGGCCTGTTCCCCTGGAGGAGAGAGGGGCCCAGTCTGAGAAGGTGCTCTCTGAAAATCAGTGAACTTATGACAGCTGGATTCTCTTCCTTTACTGCTAGTCGCATGGTCCAGAGGATTCTCCAGGGCCCCTTGACCCTCTTCCTCCTCCCACTGGAGTGAAAGGTGAGAGTGTGAGTGGACCACTCTTTTCAAAATGAGGAGGTCTCCTTTCAGATGAAGGGTGACCTATTGGTGAGGGCCCATTTGGAGAAGGCTTTCTGCCCATTGCTGAGTTGGAAACATCCAGTGCATCATAGGGATCTTTTTCTACAAGTTCAAATCTAAGCTCCTTCTCAGTTAATTTTTGTCTGTTGCGTGCATTTTGCTTCCTGAAATAACTGAGGTTTCTTTCAGCAATCCGAGCCGCCAACTCACTAGCATCTGCTTCTTTCTCAGAGGAAATAATCTTCCCCAGACAGGAACGAATGGTACTCTGCAATTGTTCTTCAAGATATTGGGCTCTCTTTCGGTAGGTCTCCAGCTCTTTTATTGTATGGCTCATCATTTCTTCGACTTTGGAAAGTTTCTCCTCTTGCTCCACACGGTAGTTTTCCTCCACTCTTAATTTCCTGTGCAGTTTCATCATATTTTCTTGATAGCGTTCCATCATGACTTTAAAGTTCTCCTGTAGGGTCTCATTCTCACTTTGCAGCTGTGCATTTTCTGACTGCAAGGATGCCTGTTCAGTCTGCAGACTTTTAAGGTGTTCTGTAAGGTCTTCTGTGGTTTTCTCCACTTCAGATGAGAAAGTACATTTTTGATTTCTTCCTCCTTCCAAGATTTCTAAGGAGGCCTTTAGCTTATCACCATAAACCAGGTTCCTCAAAGCTCCTTTGGACTCATCCTCCAAGTGAGCACCCATTTCGGGTTCACTCGTCTTTCCCAGTTCCAGGTGACCACCATCCCTTTGGGCTCCCAGGCTTGGAGAATATCTATCCTGCATCTTCAGCAAGCATTCACTCAGAGACTCCATGTGATTTTCTGTGTCCCTTAGAACTTGTTCTCCAGCTACTTTAGAGTCCTCTAATATGATTTTTGCTTTATATTGGACACCTCCTTGTTCCCTCTGTGCTTCAGCTTCTCCTTGTATTGTTGGTCTCTGCGTTGGCGGAAGTAGGGATCCTTCATTCAAAACCTCTTTGATTGCCAGCTTCAGTTCTTCCTCATTCACTTGAAAGAGTCTCCAGTTTGTTTTAGCTTCAGCTATTTGTGATCTCAGGGATTCAGATTCACCTTGGAGGGACTGTATCCTTCTTGATAGATGCGCCATCGTTTCATCCTGTTGACCTTGTTGAGCCTTCTGTGCTTTGAGCTCTTCTTCTAGAAAGAGCATTTCAACGCCATGGCTGGATTCGGACCTATGCAGCTTTTCGTCGGTTGCCTCCAGCTGTTGTGCTTCTCTTGAACCCTTCTCAAACCTGCAATCCTTTAAAGATGATTCTAAGCCTTCATGTTCTTTTTCAACAAGGCTCACTTTTTCAAGAAGTCCACATTTTGCCTCAATAAGTCCAGCAAGATTTAGAGCCAGCCTTTTTTCTCTTCCCACGTAAAGCCTGCTACGAACCGACTGAAAACCTCTCCAGAAAAGTGAGAGAACAGCAAAAAATCCAAGAGCTGTACACACCACCAACTCCCAAGGAAAGCCATAAGGAAGATGGCCTGGCTTCATGTCTTCGGACAATGCTGCCACAACCCTGGGTGCTTCTTCCAGAACCACCCACTAGGATGGCTGAGAGGCAGCCCTTGGCTCCTCCATCACGCCAAGACAGCTTTGGCTCTTGCCACCACAACCACAGCCTGCCCAGGCAGGCCAACACAGGCTGTGGACACTCAGGTGTTTGGTCAGGAACTCCAACCTGCACCAGGCAACGGAGCAGACCACTGTGATCCCGTTCAGGGGCTGAGCGTATGGTGGGTGGTGGGCGTATGGCGGTGGGAGCCATGATCAAAGGCTCCCAGGAGCCTTGTTGTGCTCAACTGCCCATCAGGGGAGTCTTGTCCGCTTCCCTACCCAGTGCATCCTCATGTGCCACAGGTTTAGGTCCCTCCCACTCCAGCCAGAGAGAATTCCTCTCCATGCCACCCACCCCTTGATTTGGTTTAGGCCAGGCCAAGGCGGGGTTAGTAGGAAGATTCCATCCAGTCATAATAACATTCAGTTTGATGTCACTCAAATTCTAAAGCTGACTAAACTGTTCAAACAGCTTTTATGGCCTCTATTGGTCTTTGTGTCCCTTGCCTTTTGTTTGAGTGACTCAGTCCTTTCCCTGCCCTTGTGCTCTCCCTATTTCCTACCTTCCTTGCTTCCTTCCTCCCTTCCTGGGTTTTCTCCTTTTCTTCTTCCTTCTTTTCTACCTCCCTCCATCCCTCCAACTTTGCCTTCCTCCCTTCCAACTTTCTCTCTCCCTTCCCTCCCTTTACTATTCTTGCAAGTGTTTGGGGTGAACGTACATGGCAGGCCAGCCCCAAGCTAGGCAAGGTCACTGCCACTGAGCTACAACATCCCCAGACCTGCTGCCACTTCCTATGCAAGTAACTTGAATTATCTCTAAAGAGAAACTCTCACATTAGTCTACTTTCAAAGTAATTTCAGAAGAGTTGCTAACATGGGCATAAATCAGTTATGACAAGTCATTTTTGAAAAGCACGGCACAGCTAAGGTTCCTCCAAAGAAGGAGTTGAAAACTTAATTGGTTTTCAGGTCAGCATTTCTAGACTAGTACAAACCCTCCTAATCCTGATCTCTCCTTAGTCCTATGATTTCTTTAAGTGTCCCCTTTGCTCCTGTTCATGGAGTCATGTGTACAGAAATTATACCTGGTTCTATTGAACTCTACTTAATTCTTTCTCACCTCTGTGCTCCTTTTGCCAAGTCACTCCTCAACACTTACTGTAACCCTTTCAATTTTTTGTCCATTTTCATTTAAAAAACTCTTTCAAAAATTGAACCATTTCGCATGCAGACTCAGTCTTCTTGATCTGCTATTAATCCCCCACTACTGACATTGTAAGTTATTGAAATGTACACTTCCAGACCGTTTTCAGATTTTTGATTCCTGTCTATCTATCTGTCTGTCTATTTACAAACGTAACATGGTATTCTGAAAGAATGGTTCTGATTTTGGAGCTCTACAATGTGTTTTCCAGAAGCAGGCCTATTACACAGAGATGAATCCATGTTACCTCGATTGAGTTCAAACCGGAATGTGCACTCTGATTCCCATTATATTGTTCTACCTACTAATGGACAGTTCAGTTATCACCAGACCTCACCACCTCCCCCATTGTGTAAAACCCTTGTGAAGAGACATGTAGATGCCTTTATGAACATATTGATAATTTTTCATGGCAGTGTTTTCCAAAAACCAGTTAGTAAAATCAATTTATTCCTTTGCAGCCTGAAATTACCTTCATTCCAGTTTACTGGTATAAGAACTGCAGTATATCAGCAACCATTCTCCAATAGTAGTTCAGGCAGAAGTCATTCTAGATAACAAGCAGTGCCGGATCCTCCATGTATTTTAAACAGTCCATGACGGGGGACATCCGTCCACTCGTTTAGAACAACTGATGTTTTATGCTGGCAATTTAGGTTTATTTAAAGGAGTGATTAGAAAACAGGTGAGACAGACTGATTAGATTCAGTATGTATGTTGGCTTTGTTTTTCTAGGCCTGAAGTTTTCACATTTCAATTAATTGTAGGTTAAGTATCAGGCAGATTCTTCAGTGGGCTTCAAATGTGATAAAGTTGCTTCTTATTTTTAAGAAGGCCGTTGCAATCCTGCATTTATTTTACAGCTCAGTGCTTGTTTTACACACAAGCACACACACCCACACACCACACACATCAACACACACACAAACACATAATTAGAGCACATTTAACACTCAAATAAAGCTTTACCTACTAATTCATAACTAGGGTATTTTTTTAATAAGTATTGTGTCTTGGTCTCTACTGGGGAAACATGGTTCAATGTGAGTTCTCTGGTTTGTTGTAGGGCAGTGAACGTTCACTTGTTGGCAATGATATAGAAATGGGGAGTAAGAGTTTAAAAGTTTTTACAGTAGGTAGGCAGAGTCAGAGTATGGAATCCAAGAATAAGAAATCGGGGAATTTCCTCTTTGTTTCTTCATTTCAACCTCCTAATAATTCATGTATATTTTCCAAAAGTCTCCCAGAAAACAAGGACTAGGTCAATCCACATATCAGTGAACCATAGCAGAATGCGATTCTGAATTTCATATAAACAGTCATAAAATCAAAAAGACAGGTGCTGGGGTTTTGGCTCAGCACTAGAGTGCTGGCTTCACACTTTCAAAGGTCCTGAGTTTGATCCCCAACACCATATGTGAAAGGAATGAATGAACCAATGCATGAGTGTATGATGAATGAATAAAAGGTATGAGGAGGAGGAGGAAGAGGAGGAGGAGGAGGAGAAATAGAAGAAGATGATGAGTAATTTGACAGAAGGGAAAAAGGGGAGGAGAGTGAGTTTAAAGTGTGGTTTCCAATTCCCAAACGTTAAATTACAGCAGACGGGATAGAGAGAGAAGATGGGAGGGCAGGAGATTGGAGATAGTAGAGGCTAGAAAAGGTAGCAGTATACAACAGTTACTAACATGGCATTTTGTAAAAACGTGGATGTGTAAACAATGTGATTGTGCAATCTGTATATGGGGTCAAAATGGGAGTTCATAACTCACTTGAATCTAATGTAGGAAATATGGTATCTCAAGAGCTATGTAAGGTTTTAAAAGATATTTCCATCAGCTAGATTACAAGTACCTAGAACTCCCATTCTTGTTTATGTAAGAGTGGCTTCATCAGATTAAATGCTGTTCTCTGGAATAACATAAAATAGGAATAATTTAGTCATAAGATTCCTACGTAAACCACCTTTATTTACAAAATACTATCTTAAGAATTATTGTTTCATTGAGCTTCAATTGGAGCCAAAGTATAGTCAATTACTGAACTAAAAGCAGTTACTTAAAAACTAAAAATGAGAGATAAGTCAAATTACATTTGAAGAGAGAGCAACAGCATGAGGTTTCTTGTTTGGTTCTGGATGTTGAGTAACAGGCTCATTTGCAGGTGGAAGGAACCCTTGAGGCAACTCACTTGTACTTTCAGAATGGGGGTGAAGAGGGCTGAATTCCAGCTCTTGGGGGAAGATTTTGTGAGGAAAACCCCCTCCCTGCATAGACACTTCGCATTGGAAATGGAGTGGGTGGCGGGTCAGGTGGAAAATAATCTCCAGGTTCCCAGACAAGTTTCCGGGGAGAGGTGGAGGAAAAAAAAGGTCCTCTTCTCATGAACTGACTCCTTGGGTCAACTGGAAACAAGGCACCTCTGACTGGAGGGAAAGGTGCCAACACAGAGTCAGAGCCGGTTGCTTGGTTTTCAGCATGGAGAGGTGAATCAGGCACATCAGAGTCCAAAGGAGGCATATTAGGAATTCTGTGTTCTGCTGGTCCCGATGCTCTACCACAATTTGAGTAAAACCTATCTTGCCTTTGTAGAGGAAGACGTGCATCAGAAGAATATGGTTGGCCTGGCGGAGGGATCATCAGCCTGCTGGCCTGTTCCCCTGGAGGAGAGAGGGGCCCAGTCTGAGAAGGTGCTCTCTGAAAATCAGTGAACTTATGACAGCTGGATTCTCTTCCTTTACTGCTAGTCGCATGGTCCAGAGGATTCTCCAGGGCCCCTTGACCCTCTTCCTCCTCCCACTGGAGTGAAAGGTGAGAGTGTGAGTGGACCACTCTTTTCAAAATGAGGAGGTCTCCTTTCAGATGAAGGGTGACCTATTGGTGAGGGCCCATTTGGAGAAGGCTTTCTGCCCATTGCTGAGTTGGAAACATCCAGTGCATCATAGGGATCTTTTTCTACAAGTTCAAATCTAAGCTCCTTCTCAGTTAATTTTTGTCTGTTGCGTGCATTTTGCTTCCTGAAATAACTGAGGTTTCTTTCAGCAATCCGAGCCGCCAACTCACTAGCATCTGCTTCTTTCTCAGAGGAAATAATCTTCCCCAGACAGGAACGAATGGTACTCTGCAATTGTTCTTCAAGATATTGGGCTCTCTTTCGGTAGGTCTCCAGCTCTTTTATTGTATGGCTCATCTTTTCTTCGACTTTGGAAAGTTTCTCCTCTTGCTCCACACGGTAGTTTTCCTCCACTCTTAATTTCCTGTGCAGTTTCATCATATTTTCTTGATAGCGTTCCATCATGACTTTAAAGTTCTCCTGTAGGGTCTCATTCTCACTTTGCAGCTGTGCATTTTCTGACTGCAAGGATGCCTGTTCAGTCTGCAGACTTTTAAGGTGTTCTGTAAGGTCTTCTGTGGTTTTCTCCACTTCAGATGAGAAAGTACATTTTTGATTTCTTCCTCCTTCCAAGATTTCTAAGGAGGCCTTTAGCTTATCACCATAAACCAGGTTCCTCAAAGCTCCTTTGGACTCATCCTCCAAGTGAGCACCCATTTCGGGTTCACTCGTCTTTCCCAGTTCCAGGTGACCACCATCCCTTTGGGCTCCCAGGCTTGGAGAAGATCTATCCTGCATCTTCAGCAAGCATTCACTCAGAGACTCCATGTGATTTTCTGTGTCCCTTAGAACTTGTTCTCCAGCTACTTTAGAGTCCTCTAATATGATTTTTGCTTTATATTGGACACCTCCTTGTTCCCTCTGTGCTTCAGCTTCTCCTTGTATTGTTGGTCTCTGCGTTGGCGGAAGTAGGGATCCTTCATTCAAAACCTCTTTGATTGCCAGCTTCAGTTCTTCCTCATTCACTTGAAAGAGTCTCCAGTTTGTTTTAGCTTCAGCTATTTGTGATCTCAGGGATTCAGATTCACCTTGGAGGGACTGTATCCTTCTTGATAGATGCGCCATCGTTTCATCCTGTTGACCTTGTTGAGCCTTCTGTGCTTTGAGCTCTTCTTCTAGAAAGAGCATTTCAACGCCATGGCTGGATTCGGACCTATGCAGCTTTTCGTCGGTTGCCTCCAGCTGTTGTGCTTCTCTTGAACCCTTCTCAAACCTGCAATCCTTTAAAGATGATTCTAAGCCTTCATGTTCTTTTTCAACAAGGCTCACTTTTTCAAGAAGTCCACATTTTGCCTCAATAAGTCCAGCAAGATTTAGAGCCAGCCTTTTTTCTCTTCCCACGTAAAGCCTGCTACGAACCGACTGAAAACCTCTCCAGAAAAGTGAGAGAACAGCAAAAAATCCAAGAGCTGTACACACCACCAACTCCCAAGGAAAGCCATAAGGAAGATGGCCTGGCTTCATGTCTTCGGACAATGCTGCCACAACCCTGGGTGCTTCTTCCAGAACCACCCACTAGGATGGCTGAGAGGCAGCCCTTGGCTCCTCCATCACGTCAAGACAGCTTTGGCTCTTGCCACCACAACCACAGCCTGCCCAGGCAGGCCAACACAGGCTGTGGACACTCAGGTGTTTGGTCAGGAACTCCAACCTGCACCAGGCAACGGAGCAGACCACTGTGATCCCGTTCAGGGGCTGAGCGTATGGTGGGTGGTGGGCGTATGGCGGTGGGAGCCATGATCAAAGGCTCCCAGGAGCCTTGTTGTGCTCAACTGCCCATCAGGGGAGTCTTGTCCGCTTCCCTACCCAGTGCATCCTCATGTGCCACAGGTTTAGGTCCCTCCCACTCCAGCCAGAGAGAATTCCTCTCCATGCCACCCACCCCTTGATTTGGTTTAGGCCAGGCCAAGGCGGGGTTAGTAGGAAGATTCCATCCAGTCATAATAACATTCAGTTTGATGTCACTCAAATTCTAAAGCTGACTAAACTGTTCAAACAGCTTTTATGGCCTCTATTGGTCTTTGTGTCCCTTGCCTTTTGTTTGAGTGACTCAGTCCTTTCCCTGCCCTTGTGCTCTCCCTATTTCCTACCTTCCTTGCTTCCTTCCTCCCTTCCTGGGTTTTCTCCTTTTCTTCTTCCTTCTTTTCTACCTCCCTCCATCCCTCCAACTTTGCCTTCCTCCCTTCCAACTTTCTCTCTCCCTTCCCTCCCTTTACTATTCTTGCAAGTGTTTGGGGTGAACGTACATGGCAGGCCAGCCCCAAGCTAGGCAAGGTCACTGCCACTGAGCTACAACATCCCCAGACCTGCTGCCACTTCCTATGCAAGTAACTTGAATTATCTCTAAAGAGAAACTCTCACATTAGTCTACTTTCAAAGTAATTTCAGAAGAGTTGCTAACATGGGCATAAATCAGTTATGACAAGTCATTTTTGAAAAGCACGGCACAGCTAAGGTTCCTCCAAAGAAGGAGTTGAAAACTTAATTGGTTTTCAGGTCAGCATTTCTAGACTAGTACAAACCCTCCTAATCCTGATCTCTCCTTAGTCCTATGATTTCTTTAAGTGTCCCCTTTGCTCCTGTTCATGGAGTCATGTGTACAGAAATTATACCTGGTTCTATTGAACTCTACTTAATTCTTTCTCACCTCTGTGCTCCTTTTGCCAAGTCACTCCTCAACACTTACTGTAACCCTTTCAATTTTTTGTCCATTTTCATTTAAAAAACTCTTTCAAAAATTGAACCATTTCGCATGCAGACTCAGTCTTCTTGATCTGCTATTAATCCCCCACTACTGACATTGTAAGTTATTGAAATGTACACTTCCAGACCGTTTTCAGATTTTTGATTCCTGTCTATCTATCTGTCTGTCTATTTACAAACGTAACATGGTATTCTGAAAGAATGGTTCTGATTTTGGAGCTCTACAATGTGTTTTCCAGAAGCAGGCCTATTACACAGAGATGAATCCATGTTACCTCGATTGAGTTCAAACCGGAATGTGCACTCTGATTCCCATTATATTGTTCTACCTACTAATGGACAGTTCAGTTATCACCAGACCTCACCACCTCCCCCATTGTGTAAAACCCTTGTGAAGAGACATGTAGATGCCTTTATGAACATATTGATAATTTTTCATGGCAGTGTTTTCCAAAAACCAGTTAGTAAAATCAATTTATTCCTTTGCAGCCTGAAATTACCTTCATTCCAGTTTACTGGTATAAGAACTGCAGTATATCAGCAACCATTCTCCAATAGTAGTTCAGGCAGAAGTCATTCTAGATAACAAGCAGTGCCGGATCCTCCATGTATTTTAAACAGTCCATGACGGGGGACATCCGTCCACTCGTTTAGAACAACTGATGTTTTATGCTGGCAATTTAGGTTTATTTAAAGGAGTGATTAGAAAACAGGTGAGACAGACTGATTAGATTCAGTATGTATGTTGGCTTTGTTTTTCTAGGCCTGAAGTTTTCACATTTCAATTAATTGTAGGTTAAGTATCAGGCAGATTCTTCAGTGGGCTTCAAATGTGATAAAGTTGCTTCTTATTTTTAAGAAGGCCGTTGCAATCCTGCATTTATTTTACAGCTCAGTGCTTGTTTTACACACAAGCACACACACCCACACACCACACACATCAACACACACACAAACACATAATTAGAGCACATTTAACACTCAAATAAAGCTTTACCTACTAATTCATAACTAGGGTATTTTTTTAATAAGTATTGTGTCTTGGTCTCTACTGGGGAAACATGGTTCAATGTGAGTTCTCTGGTTTGTTGTAGGGCAGTGAACGTTCACTTGTTGGCAATGATATAGAAATGGGGAGTAAGAGTTTAAAAGTTTTTACAGTAGGTAGGCAGAGTCAGAGTATGGAATCCAAGAATAAGAAATCGGGGAATTTCCTCTTTGTTTCTTCATTTCAACCTCCTAATAATTCATGTATATTTTCCAAAAGTCTCCCAGAAAACAAGGACTAGGTCAATCCACATATCAGTGAACCATAGCAGAATGCGATTCTGAATTTCATATAAACAGTCATAAAATCAAAAAGACAGGTGCTGGGGTTTTGGCTCAGCACTAGAGTGCTGGCTTCACACTTTCAAAGGTCCTGAGTTTGATCCCCAACACCATATGTGAAAGGAATGAATGAACCAATGCATGAGTGTATGATGAATGAATAAAAGGTATGAGGAGGAGGAGGAAGAGGAGGAGGAGGAGGAGAAATAGAAGAAGATGATGAGTAATTTGACAGAAGGGAAAAAGGGGAGGAGAGTGAGTTTAAAGTGTGGTTTCCAATTCCCAAACGTTAAATTACAGCAGACGGGATAGAGAGAGAAGATGGGAGGGCAGGAGAGGGGGGATAGTAGAGGCTACAAAAGGTAGCAGAATACAACAGTTACTAACATGGCATTTTGTAAAAACGTGGATGTGTAAACAATGTGATTGTGCAATCTGTATATGGGGTCAAAATGGGAGTTCATAACTCACTTGAATCTAATGTAGGAAATATGGTATCTCAAGAGCTATGTAAGGTTTTAAAAGATATTTCCATCAGCTAGATTACAAGTACCTAGAACTCCCATTCTTGTTTATGTAAGAGTGGCTTCATCAGATTAAATGCTGTTCTCTGGAATAACATAAAATAGGAATAATTTAGTCATAAGATTCCTACGTAAACCACCTTTATTTACAAAATACTATCTTAAGAATTATTGTTTCATTGAGCTTCAATTGGAGCCAAAGTATAGTCAATTACTGAACTAAAAGCAGTTACTTAAAAACTAAAAATGAGAGATAAGTCAAATTACATTTGAAGAGAGAGCAACAGCATGAGGTTTCTTGTTTGGTTCTGGATGTTGAGTAACAGGCTCATTTGCAGGTGGAAGGAACCCTTGAGGCAACTCACTTGTACTTTCAGAATGGGGGTGAAGAGGGCTGAATTCCAGCTCTTGGGGGAAGATTTTGTGAGGAAAACCCCCTCCCTGCATAGACACTTCGCATTGGAAATGGAGTGGGTGGCGGGTCAGGTGGAAAATAATCTCCAGGTTCCCAGACAAGTTTCCTGGGAGAGGTGGAGGAAAAAAAAGGTCCTCTTCTCATGAACTGACTCCTTGGGTCAACTGGAAACAAGGCACCTCTGACTGGAGGGAAAGGTGCCAACACAGAGTCAGAGCCGGTTGCTTGGTTTTCAGCATGGAGAGGTGAATCAGGCACATCAGAGTCCAAAGGAGGCATATTAGGAATTCTGTGTTCTGCTGGTCCCGATGCTCTACCACAATTTGAGTAAAACCTATCTTGCCTTTGTAGAGGAAGACGTGCATCAGAAGAATATGGTTGGCCTGGCGGAGGGATCATCAGCCTGCTGGCCTGTTCCCCTGGAGGAGAGAGGGGCCCAGTCTGAGAAGGTGCTCTCTGAAAATCAGTGAACTTATGACAGCTGGATTCTCTTCCTTTACTGCTAGTCGCATGGTCCAGAGGATTCTCCAGGGCCCCTTGACCCTCTTCCTCCTCCCACTGGAGTGAAAGGTGAGAGTGTGAGTGGACCACTCTTTTCAAAATGAGGAGGTCTCCTTTCAGATGAAGGGTGACCTATTGGTGAGGGCCCATTTGGAGAAGGCTTTCTGCCCATTGCTGAGTTGGAAACATCCAGTGCATCATAGGGATCTTTTTCTACAAGTTCAAATCTAAGCTCCTTCTCAGTTAATTTTTGTCTGTTGCGTGCATTTTGCTTCCTGAAATAACTGAGGTTTCTTTCAGCAATCCGAGCCGCCAACTCACTAGCATCTGCTTCTTTCTCAGAGGAAATAATCTTCCCCAGACAGGAACGAATGGTACTCTGCAATTGTTCTTCAAGATATTGGGCTCTCTTTCGGTAGGTCTCCAGCTCTTTTATTGTATGGCTCATCTTTTCTTCGACTTTGGAAAGTTTCTCCTCTTGCTCCACACGGTAGTTTTCCTCCACTCTTAATTTCCTGTGCAGTTTCATCATATTTTCTTGATAGCGTTCCATCATGACTTTAAAGTTCTCCTGTAGGGTCTCATTCTCACTTTGCAGCTGTGCATTTTCTGACTGCAAGGATGCCTGTTCAGTCTGCAGACTTTTAAGGTGTTCTGTAAGGTCTTCTGTGGTTTTCTCCACTTCAGATGAGAAAGTACATTTTTGATTTCTTCCTCCTTCCAAGATTTCTAAGGAGGCCTTTAGCTTATCACCATAAACCAGGTTCCTCAAAGCTCCTTTGGACTCATCCTCCAAGTGAGCACCCATTTCGGGTTCACTCGTCTTTCCCAGTTCCAGGTGACCACCATCCCTTTGGGCTCCCAGGCTTGGAGAAGATCTTTCCTGCATCTTCAGCAAGCATTCACTCAGAGACTCCATGTGATTTTCTGTGTCCCTTAGAACTTGTTCTCCAGCTACTTTAGAGTCCTCTAATATGATTTTTGCTTTATATTGGACACCTCCTTGTTCCCTCTGTGCTTCAGCATCTCCTTGTATTGTTGGTCTCTGCGTTGGCGGAAGTAGGGATCCTTCATTCAAAACCTCTTTGATTGCCAGCTTCAGTTCTTCCTCATTCACTTGAAAGAGTCTCCAGTTTGTTTTAGCTTCAGCTATTTGTGATCTCAGGGATTCAGATTCACCTTGGAGGGACTGTATCCTTCTTGATAGATGCGCCATCGTTTCATCCTGTTGACCTTGTTGAGCCTTCTGTGCTTTGAGCTCTTCTTCTAGAAAGAGCATTTCAACGCCATGGCTGGATTCGGACCTATGCAGCTTTTCGTCGGTTGCCTCCAGCTGTTGTGCTTCTCTTGAACCCTTCTCAAACCTGCAATCCTTTAAAGATGATTCTAAGCCTTCATGTTCTTTTTCAACAAGGCTCACTTTTTCAAGAAGTCCACATTTTGCCTCAATAAGTCCAGCAAGATTTAGAGCCAGCCTTTTTTCTCTTCCCACGTAAAGCCTGCTACAAACCGACTGAAAACCTCTCCAGAAAAGTGAGAGAACAGCAAAAAATCCAAGAGCTGTACACACCACCAACTCCCAAGGAAAGCCATAAGGAAGATGGCCTGGCTTCATGTCTTCGGACAATGCTGCCACAACCCTGGGTGCTTCTTCCAGAACCACCCACTAGGATGGCTGAGAGGCAGCCCTTGGCTCCTCCATCACGTCAAGACAGCTTTGGCTCTTGCCACCACAACCACAGCCTGCCCAGGCAGGCCAACACAGGCTGTGGACACTCAGGTGTTTGGTCAGGAACTCCAACCTGCACCAGGCAACGGAGCAGACCACTGTGATCCCGTTCAGGGGCTGAGCGTATGGTGGGTGGTGGGCGTATGGCGGTGGGAGCCATGATCAAAGGCTCCCAGGAGCCTTGTTGTGCTCAACTGCCCATCAGGGGAGTCTTGTCCGCTTCCCTACCCAGTGCATCCTCATGTGCCACAGGTTTAGGTCCCTCCCACTCCAGCCAGAGAGAATTCCTCTCCATGCCACCCACCCCTTGATTTGGTTTAGGCCAGGCCAAGGCGGGGTTAGTAGGAAGATTCCATCCAGTCATAATAACATTCAGTTTGATGTCACTCAAATTCTAAAGCTGACTAAACTGTTCAAACAGCTTTTATGGCCTCTATTGGTCTTTGTGTCCCTTGCCTTTTGTTTGAGTGACTCAGTCCTTTCCCTGCCCTTGTGCTCTCCCTATTTCCTACCTTCCTTGCTTCCTTCCTCCCTTCCTGGGTTTTCTCCTTTTCTTCTTCCTTCTTTTCTACCTCCCTCCATCCCTCCAACTTTGCCTTCCTCCCTTCCAACTTTCTCTCTCCCTTCCCTCCCTTTACTATTCTTGCAAGTGTTTGGGGTGAACGTACATGGCAGGCCAGCCCCAAGCTAGGCAAGGTCACTGCCACTGAGCTACAACATCCCCAGACCTGCTGCCACTTCCTATGCAAGTAACTTGAATTATCTCTAAAGAGAAACTCTCACATTAGTCTACTTTCAAAGTAATTTCAGAAGAGTTGCTAACATGGGCATAAATCAGTTATGACAAGTCATTTTTGAAAAGCACGGCACAGCTAAGGTTCCTCCAAAGAAGGAGTTGAAAACTTAATTGGTTTTCAGGTCAGCATTTCTAGACTAGTACAAACCCTCCTAATCCTGATCTCTCCTTAGTCCTATGATTTCTTTAAGTGTCCCCTTTGCTCCTGTTCATGGAGTCATGTGTACAGAAATTATACCTGGTTCTATTGAACTCTACTTAATTCTTTCTCACCTCTGTGCTCCTTTTGCCAAGTCACTCCTCAACACTTACTGTAACCCTTTCAATTTTTTGTCCATTTTCATTTAAAAAACTCTTTCAAAAATTGAACCATTTCGCATGCAGACTCAGTCTTCTTGATCTGCTATTAATCCCCCACTACTGACATTGTAAGTTATTGAAATGTACACTTCCAGACCGTTTTCAGATTTTTGATTCCTGTCTATCTATCTGTCTGTCTATTTACAAACGTAACATGGTATTCTGAAAGAATGGTTCTGATTTTGGAGCTCTACAATGTGTTTTCCAGAAGCAGGCCTATTACACAGAGATGAATCCATGTTACCTCGATTGAGTTCAAACCGGAATGTGCACTCTGATTCCCATTATATTGTTCTACCTACTAATGGACAGTTCAGTTATCACCAGACCTCACCACCTCCCCCATTGTGTAAAACCCTTGTGAAGAGACATGTAGATGCCTTTATGAACATATTGATAATTTTTCATGGCAGTGTTTTCCAAAAACCAGTTAGTAAAATCAATTTATTCCTTTGCAGCCTGAAATTACCTTCATTCCAGTTTACTGGTATAAGAACTGCAGTATATCAGCAACCATTCTCCAATAGTAGTTCAGGCAGAAGTCATTCTAGATAACAAGCAGTGCCGGATCCTCCATGTATTTTAAACAGTCCATGACGGGGGACATCCGTCCACTCGTTTAGAACAACTGATGTTTTATGCTGGCAATTTAGGTTTATTTAAAGGAGTGATTAGAAAACAGGTGAGACAGACTGATTAGATTCAGTATGTATGTTGGCTTTGTTTTTCTAGGCCTGAAGTTTTCACATTTCAATTAATTGTAGGTTAAGTATCAGGCAGATTCTTCAGTGGGCTTCAAATGTGATAAAGTTGCTTCTTATTTTTAAGAAGGCCGTTGCAATCCTGCATTTATTTTACAGCTCAGTGCTTGTTTTACACACAAGCACACACACCCACACACCACACACATCAACACACACACAAACACATAATTAGAGCACATTTAACACTCAAATAAAGCTTTACCTACTAATTCATAACTAGGGTATTTTTTTAATAAGTATTGTGTCTTGGTCTCTACTGGGGAAACATGGTTCAATGTGAGTTCTCTGGTTTGTTGTAGGGCAGTGAACGTTCACTTGTTGGCAATGATATAGAAATGGGGAGTAAGAGTTTAAAAGTTTTTACAGTAGGTAGGCAGAGTCAGAGTATGGAATCCAAGAATAAGAAATCGGGGAATTTCCTCTTTGTTTCTTCATTTCAACCTCCTAATAATTCATGTATATTTTCCAAAAGTCTCCCAGAAAACAAGGACTAGGTCAATCCACATATCAGTGAACCATAGCAGAATGCGATTCTGAATTTCATATAAACAGTCATAAAATCAAAAAGACAGGTGCTGGGGTTTTGGCTCAGCACTAGAGTGCTGGCTTCACACTTTCAAAGGTCCTGAGTTTGATCCCCAACACCATATGTGAAAGGAATGAATGAACCAATGCATGAGTGTATGATGAATGAATAAAAGGTATGAGGAGGAGGAGGAAGAGGAGGAGGAGGAGGAGAAATAGAAGAAGATGATGAGTAATTTGACAGAAGGGAAAAAGGGGAGGAGAGTGAGTTTAAAGTGTGGTTTCCAATTCCCAAACGTTAAATTACAGCAGACGGGATAGAGAGAGAAGATGGGAGGGCAGGAGAGGGGGGATAGTAGAGGCTACAAAAGGTAGCAGAATACAACAGTTACTAACATGGCATTTTGTAAAAACGTGGATGTGTAAACAATGTGATTGTGCAATCTGTATATGGGGTCAAAATGGGAGTTCATAACTCACTTGAATCTAATGTAGGAAATATGGTATCTCAAGAGCTATGTAAGGTTTTAAAAGATATTTCCATCAGCTAGATTACAAGTACCTAGAACTCCCATTCTTGTTTATGTAAGAGTGGCTTCATCAGATTAAATGCTGTTCTCTGGAATAACATAAAATAGGAATAATTTAGTCATAAGATTCCTACGTAAACCACCTTTATTTACAAAATACTATCTTAAGAATTATTGTTTCATTGAGCTTCAATTGGAGCCAAAGTATAGTCAATTACTGAACTAAAAGCAGTTACTTAAAAACTAAAAATGAGAGATAAGTCAAATTACATTTGAAGAGAGAGCAACAGCATGAGGTTTCTTGTTTGGTTCTGGATGTTGAGTAACAGGCTCATTTGCAGGTGGAAGGAACCCTTGAGGCAACTCACTTGTACTTTCAGAATGGGGGTGAAGAGGGCTGAATTCCAGCTCTTGGGGGAAGATTTTGTGAGGAAAACCCCCTCCCTGCATAGACACTTCGCATTGGAAATGGAGTGGGTGGCGGGTCAGGTGGAAAATAATCTCCAGGTTCCCAGACAAGTTTCCTGGGAGAGGTGGAGGAAAAAAAAGGTCCTCTTCTCATGAACTGACTCCTTGGGTCAACTGGAAACAAGGCACCTCTGACTGGAGGGAAAGGTGCCAACACAGAGTCAGAGCCGGTTGCTTGGTTTTCAGCATGGAGAGGTGAATCAGGCACATCAGAGTCCAAAGGAGGCATATTAGGAATTCTGTGTTCTGCTGGTCCCGATGCTCTACCACAATTTGAGTAAAACCTATCTTGCCTTTGTAGAGGAAGACGTGCATCAGAAGAATATGGTTGGCCTGGCGGAGGGATCATCAGCCTGCTGGCCTGTTCCCCTGGAGGAGAGAGGGGCCCAGTCTGAGAAGGTGCTCTCTGAAAATCAGTGAACTTATGACAGCTGGATTCTCTTCCTTTACTGCTAGTCGCATGGTCCAGAGGATTCTCCAGGGCCCCTTGACCCTCTTCCTCCTCCCACTGGAGTGAAAGGTGAGAGTGTGAGTGGACCACTCTTTTCAAAATGAGGAGGTCTCCTTTCAGATGAAGGGTGACCTATTGGTGAGGGCCCATTTGGAGAAGGCTTTCTGCCCATTGCTGAGTTGGAAACATCCAGTGCATCATAGGGATCTTTTTCTACAAGTTCAAATCTAAGCTCCTTCTCAGTTAATTTTTGTCTGTTGCGTGCATTTTGCTTCCTGAAATAACTGAGGTTTCTTTCAGCAATCCGAGCCGCCAACTCACTAGCATCTGCTTCTTTCTCAGAGGAAATAATCTTCCCCAGACAGGAACGAATGGTACTCTGCAATTGTTCTTCAAGATATTGGGCTCTCTTTCGGTAGGTCTCCAGCTCTTTTATTGTATGGCTCATCTTTTCTTCGACTTTGGAAAGTTTCTCCTCTTGCTCCACACGGTAGTTTTCCTCCACTCTTAATTTCCTGTGCAGTTTCATCATATTTTCTTGATAGCGTTCCATCATGACTTTAAAGTTCTCCTGTAGGGTCTCATTCTCACTTTGCAGCTGTGCATTTTCTGACTGCAAGGATGCCTGTTCAGTCTGCAGACTTTTAAGGTGTTCTGTAAGGTCTTCTGTGGTTTTCTCCACTTCAGATGAGAAAGTACATTTTTGATTTCTTCCTCCTTCCAAGATTTCTAAGGAGGCCTTTAGCTTATCACCATAAACCAGGTTCCTCAAAGCTCCTTTGGACTCATCCTCCAAGTGAGCACCCATTTCGGGTTCACTCGTCTTTCCCAGTTCCAGGTGACCACCATCCCTTTGGGCTCCCAGGCTTGGAGAAGATCTTTCCTGCATCTTCAGCAAGCATTCACTCAGAGACTCCATGTGATTTTCTGTGTCCCTTAGAACTTGTTCTCCAGCTACTTTAGAGTCCTCTAATATGATTTTTGCTTTATATTGGACACCTCCTTGTTCCCTCTGTGCTTCAGCTTCTCCTTGTATTGTTGGTCTCTGCGTTGGCGGAAGTAGGGATCCTTCATTCAAAACCTCTTTGATTGCCAGCTTCAGTTCTTCCTCATTCACTTGAAAGAGTCTCCAGTTTGTTTTAGCTTCAGCTATTTGTGATCTCAGGGATTCAGATTCACCTTGGAGGGACTGTATCCTTCTTGATAGATGCGCCATCGTTTCATCCTGTTGACCTTGTTGAGCCTTCTGTGCTTTGAGCTCTTCTTCTAGAAAGAGCATTTCAATGCCATGGCTGGATTCGGACCTATGCAGCTTTTCGTCGGTTGCCTCCAGCTGTTGTGCTTCTCTTGAACCCTTCTCAAACCTGCAATCCTTTAAAGATGATTCTAAGCCTTCATGTTCTTTTTCAACAAGGCTCACTTTTTCAAGAAGTCCACATTTTGCCTCAATAAGTCCAGCAAGATTTAGAGCCAGCCTTTTTTCTCTTCCCACGTAAAGCCTGCTACAAACCGACTGAAAACCTCTCCAGAAAAGTGAGAGAACAGCAAAAAATCCAAGAGCTGTACACACCACCAACTCCCAAGGAAAGCCATAAGGAAGATGGCCTGGCTTCATGTCTTCGGACAATGCTGCCACAACCCTGGGTGCTTCTTCCAGAACCACCCACTAGGATGGCTGAGAGGCAGCCCTTGGCTCCTCCATCACGTCAAGACAGCTTTGGCTCTTGCCACCACAACCACAGCCTGCCCAGGCAGGCCAACACAGGCTGTGGACACTCAGGTGTTTGGTCAGGAACTCCAACCTGCACCAGGCAACGGAGCAGACCACTGTGATCCCGTTCAGGGGCTGAGCGTATGGTGGGTGGTGGGCGTATGGCGGTGGGAGCCATGATCAAAGGCTCCCAGGAGCCTTGTTGTGCTCAACTGCCCATCAGGGGAGTCTTGTCCGCTTCCCTACCCAGTGCATCCTCATGTGCCACAGGTTTAGGTCCCTCCCACTCCAGCCAGAGAGAATTCCTCTCCATGCCACCCACCCCTTGATTTGGTTTAGGCCAGGCCAAGGCGGGGTTAGTAGGAAGATTCCATCCAGTCATAATAACATTCAGTTTGATGTCACTCAAATTCTAAAGCTGACTAAACTGTTCAAACAGCTTTTATGGCCTCTATTGGTCTTTGTGTCCCTTGCCTTTTGTTTGAGTGACTCAGTCCTTTCCCTGCCCTTGTGCTCTCCCTATTTCCTACCTTCCTTGCTTCCTTCCTCCCTTCCTGGGTTTTCTCCTTTTCTTCTTCCTTCTTTTCTACCTCCCTCCATCCCTCCAACTTTGCCTTCCTCCCTTCCAACTTTCTCTCTCCCTTCCCTCCCTTTACTATTCTTGCAAGTGTTTGGGGTGAACGTACATGGCAGGCCAGCCCCAAGCTAGGCAAGGTCACTGCCACTGAGCTACAACATCCCCAGACCTGCTGCCACTTCCTATGCAAGTAACTTGAATTATCTCTAAAGAGAAACTCTCACATTAGTCTACTTTCAAAGTAATTTCAGAAGAGTTGCTAACATGGGCATAAATCAGTTATGACAAGTCATTTTTGAAAAGCACGGCACAGCTAAGGTTCCTCCAAAGAAGGAGTTGAAAACTTAATTGGTTTTCAGGTCAGCATTTCTAGACTAGTACAAACCCTCCTAATCCTGATCTCTCCTTAGTCCTATGATTTCTTTAAGTGTCCCCTTTGCTCCTGTTCATGGAGTCATGTGTACAGAAATTATACCTGGTTCTATTGAACTCTACTTAATTCTTTCTCACCTCTGTGCTCCTTTTGCCAAGTCACTCCTCAACACTTACTGTAACCCTTTCAATTTTTTGTCCATTTTCATTTAAAAAACTCTTTCAAAAATTGAACCATTTCGCATGCAGACTCAGTCTTCTTGATCTGCTATTAATCCCCCACTACTGACATTGTAAGTTATTGAAATGTACACTTCCAGACCGTTTTCAGATTTTTGATTCCTGTCTATCTATCTGTCTGTCTATTTACAAACGTAACATGGTATTCTGAAAGAATGGTTCTGATTTTGGAGCTCTACAATGTGTTTTCCAGAAGCAGGCCTATTACACAGAGATGAATCCATGTTACCTCGATTGAGTTCAAACCGGAATGTGCACTCTGATTCCCATTATATTGTTCTACCTACTAATGGACAGTTCAGTTATCACCAGACCTCACCACCTCCCCCATTGTGTAAAACCCTTGTGAAGAGACATGTAGATGCCTTTATGAACATATTGATAATTTTTCATGGCAGTGTTTTCCAAAAACCAG
Source organism: Callospermophilus lateralis (assembly GCF_048772815.1). Taxonomy (NCBI): domain Eukaryota; kingdom Metazoa; phylum Chordata; class Mammalia; order Rodentia; family Sciuridae; genus Callospermophilus; species Callospermophilus lateralis. The sequence goes on from NW_027515484.1 coordinate 77,657, forward strand.
TTAGTAAAATCAATTTATTCCTTTGCAGCCTGAAATTACCTTCATTCCAGTTTACTGGTATAAGAACTGCAGTATATCAGCAACCATTCTCCAATAGTAGTTCAGGCAGAAGTCATTCTAGATAACAAGCAGTGCCGGATCCTCCATGTATTTTAAACAGTCCATGACGGGGGACATCCGTCCACTCGTTTAGAACAACTGATGTTTTATGCTGGCAATTTAGGTTTATTTAAAGGAGTGATTAGAAAACAGGTGAGACAGACTGATTAGATTCAGTATGTATGTTGGCTTTGTTTTTCTAGGCCTGAAGTTTTCACATTTCAATTAATTGTAGGTTAAGTATCAGGCAGATTCTTCAGTGGGCTTCAAATGTGATAAAGTTGCTTCTTATTTTTAAGAAGGCCGTTGCAATCCTGCATTTATTTTACAGCTCAGTGCTTGTTTTACACACAAGCACACACACCCACACACCACACACATCAACACACACACAAACACATAATTAGAGCACATTTAACACTCAAATAAAGCTTTACCTACTAATTCATAACTAGGGTATTTTTTTAATAAGTATTGTGTCTTGGTCTCTACTGGGGAAACATGGTTCAATGTGAGTTCTCTGGTTTGTTGTAGGGCAGTGAACGTTCACTTGTTGGCAATGATATAGAAATGGGGAGTAAGAGTTTAAAAGTTTTTACAGTAGGTAGGCAGAGTCAGAGTATGGAATCCAAGAATAAGAAATCGGGGAATTTCCTCTTTGTTTCTTCATTTCAACCTCCTAATAATTCATGTATATTTTCCAAAAGTCTCCCAGAAAACAAGGACTTGGTCAATCCACATATCAGTGAACCATAGCAGAATGCGATTCTGAATTTCATATAAACAGTCATAAAATCAAAAAGACAGGTGCTGGGGTTTTGGCTCAGCACTAGAGTGCTGGCTTCACACTTTCAAAGGTCCTGAGTTTGATCCCCAACACCATATGTGAAAGGAATGAATGAACCAATGCATGAGTGTATGATGAATGAATAAAAGGTATGAGGAGGAGGAGGAAGAGGAGGAGGAGGAGGAGAAATAGAAGAAGATGATGAGTAATTTGACAGAAGGGAAAAAGGGGAGGAGAGTGAGTTTAAAGTGTGGTTTCCAATTCCCAAACGTTAAATTACAGCAGACGGGATAGAGAGAGAAGATGGGAGGGCAGGAGATTGGAGATAGTAGAGGCTAGAAAAGGTAGCAGTATACAACAGTTACTAACATGGCATTTTGTAAAAACGTGGATGTGTAAACAATGTGATTGTGCAATCTGTATATGGGGTCAAAATGGGAGTTCATAACTCACTTGAATCTAATGTAGGAAATATGGTATCTCAAGAGCTATGTAAGGTTTTAAGAGATATTTCCATCAGCTAGATTACAAGTACCTAGAACTCCCATTCTTGTTTATGTAAGAGTGGCTTCATCAGATTAAATGCTGTTCTCTGGAATAACATAAAATAGGAATAATTTAGTCATAAGATTCCTACGTAAACCACCTTTATTTACAAAATACTATCTTAAGAATTATTGTTTCATTGAGCTTCAATTGGAGCCAAAGTATAGTCAATTACTGAACTAAAAGCAGTTACTTAAAAACTAAAAATGAGAGATAAGTCAAATTACATTTGAAGAGAGAGCAACAGCATGAGGTTTCTTGTTTGGTTCTGGATGTTGAGTAACAGGCTCATTTGCAGGTGGAAGGAACCCTTGAGGCAACTCACTTGTACTTTCAGAATGGGGGTGAAGAGGGCTGAATTCCAGCTCTTGGGGGAAGATTTTGTGAGGAAAACCCCCTCCCTGCATAGACACTTCGCATTGGAAATGGAGTGGGTGGCGGGTCAGGTGGAAAATAATCTCCAGGTTCCCAGACAAGTTTCCTGGGAGAGGTGGAGGAAAAAAAAGGTCCTCTTCTCATGAACTGACTCCTTGGGTCAACTGGAAACAAGGCACCTCTGACTGGAGGGAAAGGTGCCAACACAGAGTCAGAGCCGGTTGCTTGGTTTTCAGCATGGAGAGGTGAATCAGGCACATCAGAGTCCAAAGGAGGCATATTAGGAATTCTGTGTTCTGCTGGTCCCGATGCTCTACCACAATTTGAGTAAAACCTATCTTGCCTTTGTAGAGGAAGACGTGCATCAGAAGAATATGGTTGGCCTGGCGGAGGGATCATCAGCCTGCTGGCCTGTTCCCCTGGAAGAGAGAGGGGCCCAGTCTGAGAAGGTGCTCTCTGAAAATCAGTGAACTTATGACAGCTGGATTCTCTTCCTTTACTGCTAGTCGCATGGTCCAGAGGATTCTCCAGGGCCCCTTGACCCTCTTCCTCCTCCCACTGGAGTGAAAGATGAGAGTGTGAGTGGACCACTCTTTTCAAAATGAGGAGGTCTCCATTCAGATGAAGGGTGACCTATTAGTGAGGGCCCATTTGGAGAAGGCTTTCTGCCCATTGCTGAGTTGGAAACATCCAGTGCATCATAGGGATCTTTTTCTACAAGTTCAAATCTAAGCTCCTTCTCAGTTAATTTTTGTCTGTTGCGTGCATTTTGCTTCCTGAAATAACTGAGGTGTCTTTCAGCAATCCAAGCTGCCAACTCACTAGCATCTGCTTCTTTGTCAGAGGAAATTATCTTCCCCAGACAGGAACGAATGGTACTCTGCAATTTTCTTCAAGATATTGGGCTCTCTTTCGGTAGGTCTCCAGCTCTTTTATTGTATGGCTCATCTTTTCTTCGACTTTGGAAAGTTTCTCCTCTTGCTCCACACGGTAGTTTTCCTCCACTCTTAATTCCCTGTGCAGTTTCATCATATTTTCTTGATAGCGTTCCATCATGACTTTAAAGTTCTTCTGTGGGGTCTCATTCTCACTTTGCAGCTGTGCATTTTCTGACTGCAAGGATGCCTGTTCAGTCTGCAGACTTTTAAGGTGTTCTGTAAGGTCTTCTGTGGTTTTCTCCACTTCAGATGAGAAAGTACATTTTTGATTTCTTCCTCCTTCCAAGATTTCTAAGGAGGCCTTTAGCTTATCAACATAAACCAGGTTCCTCCAAGCTCCTTTGGACTCATCCTCCAAGTGAGCACCAATTTCGGGTTCACTCGTCTTTCCCAGTTCCAGGTGACCACCATACCTTTGGGCTCCCAGGCATGGAGAAGATCTATCCTTCATCTTCAGCAAGCATTCACTCAGAGACTCCATGTGATTTTCTGTGTCCCTTAGAACTTGTTCTCCAGCTACTTTAGAGTCCTCTAATATGATTTTTGCTTTATATTGGACACCTCCTTGTTCCCTCTGTGCTTCAGCTTCTCCTTGTATTGTTGGTCTCTGCGTTGGCGGAAGTAGGGATCCTTCATTCAAAACCTCTTTGATTGCCAGCTTCAGTTCTTTCTCATTCACTTGAAAGAGTCTCCAGTTTGTTTTAGCTCAGCTATTTGTGATCTCAGGGATTCAGATTCACCTTGGAGGGACTGTATCCTTCTTGATAGATGCGCCATCATTTCATCCTGTTGACCTTGTTGAGCCTTCTGTGCTTTGAGCTCTTCTTCTAGAAAGAGCATTTCAACGCCATGGCTGGATTCGGACCTATGCAGCTTTTCGTCGGTTGCCTCCAGCTGTTGTGCTTCTCTTGAACCCTTCTCAAACCTGCAATCCTTTAAAGATGATTCTAAGCCTTCATGTTCTTTTTCAACAAGGCTCACTTTTTCAAGAAGTCCACATTTTGCCTCAATAAGTCCAGCAAGATTTAGAGCCAGCCTTTTTTCTCTTCCCACGTAAAGCCTGCTACGAACCGACTGAAAACCTCTCCAGAAAAGTGAGAGCACAGCAAAAAATCCAAGAGCTGTACACATCACCAACTCCCAAGGAAAGCCATAAGGAAGATGGCCTGGCTTCATGTCTTCGGACAATGCTGCCACAACCCTGGGTGCTTCTTCCAGAACCACCCACTAGGATGGCTGTGAGGCAGCCCTTGGCTCCTCCATCACGCCAAGACAGCTTTGGCTCTTGCCACCACAACCTCAGCCTGCCCAGGCAGGCCAACACAGGCTGTGGACACTGAGGTGTTTGGTCAGGAACTCCAACCTGCACCAGGCAACGGAGCAGACCACTGTGATCCCCTTCAGGGGCTGAGCGTATGGTGGGTGGTGGGCGTATGGCGATGGGAGCCATGATCAAAGGCTCCCAGGAGCCTTGTTGTGGTCAACTGCCCATCAGGGGAGTCTTGTCCGCTTCCCTACCCAGTGCATCCTCATGTGCCACAGGTTTAGGTCCCTCCCACTCCAGCCAGAGAGAATTCCTCTCCATGCCACCCACCCCTTGATTTGGTTTAGGCCAGGCCAAGGCGGGGTTAGTAGGAAGATTCCATCCAGTCATAATAACATTCAGTTTGATGTCACTCAAATTCTAAAGCTGACTAAACTTTTCAAACACCTTTTATGGCCTATATTGGTCTTTGTGTCCCTTGCCTTTTGTTTGAGTGACTCAGTCCTTTCCCTGCCCTTGTGTTTCCCTATTTCCTACCTTCCTTGCTTCCTTCCTCCCTTCCTGGGTTTTCTCCTTTTCTTCTTCTTTCTTTTCTACCTCCCTGCATCCCTCCAACTTTGCCATCCTCCCTTCCAACTTTCTCTCTCCCTTCCCTCCCTTTTCTTTTCTTGCAAGTGTTTGGGGTGAAAGTCCATGGCAGGCCAGCCCCAAGCTAGGCAAGGTCACTGCCACTGAGCTACAACATCCCCAGACCTGCTGCCACTTTCTATGCAAGTAACTTGAATTATCTCTAAAGAGAAACTCTCACATAGTCTACTTTCAAAGTAATTTCAGAAGAGTTGCTAACATGGGCATAAATCAGTTATGACAAGTCATTTTTGAAAAGCACGGCACAGCTAATGTTCCTCCAAAGAAGGAGTTGAAAACTTAATTGGTTTTCAGGTCAGCATTTCTAGACTAGTACAAACCCTCCTAATCCTGATCTCTCCTTAGTCCTATGATTTCTTTAAGTGTCCCCTTTGCGCCTGTTCATGGAGTCATGTGTACAGAAATTATACCTGGTTCTATTGAACTCTACTTAATTCTTTCTCACCTCTGTGCTCCTTTTGCCAAGTCACTCCTCAACACTTACTGTAACCCTTTCAATTTTTTGTCCATTTTCATTTAAAAAACTCTTTCAAAAATTGAACCATTTCGCATGCAGACACAGTCTTCTTGATCTGCTTTAATCCCCCACTACTGACATTGTAAGTTATTGAAATGTACACTTCCAGACCGTTTTCAGATTTTTGATTCCTGTATATCTATCTGTCTATCTATTTACAAACATAAAATGGTATTCTGAAAGAATCGTTCTGCTTTTGGAGCTCTACATTGTCTTTTCCAGAAGCAGACCTATTACACAGAGATGAATCCATGTTACCTAGATTGAGTTCAAACCGGAATGTGCACTCTGATTCCCATTATATTGTTCTACCTACTAATGGACAGTTCAGTTATATCTGATGATATACAACTGATGTTTTATGATGGCAATTTAGGTTTATTTAAAGGAGTGATTAGAAAACAGGTGAGACAGACTGATTAGATTCAGTATGTATGTTGGCTTTGTTTTTCTAGGCCTGAAGTTTTCACATTTCAATTAATTGTAGGTTAAGTATCAGGCAGATTCTTCACTGGGCTTCAAATATGATAAAGTTGCTTCTTATTTTTAAGAAGGCCGTTGCAATCCTGCATTTATTTTACACCTCAGTGCTTGTTTTACACAGAAGCACACACACACACACACCACTCACATCAACAAACACACAAACACATAATTAGAGCACATTTAACACTCAATTAAAGCTTTACCTACTAATTCATAACTATGGTATTTTTTTAATAAGTATTGTGTCTTGGTATCTACTGGGGAAACATGGTTCAATGTGAGTTCTCTGGTTTGTTGTAGGGCAGTGAACGTTCACTTCTTGGCAATGATATAGAAATGGGGAGTATGAGTTTAAAAGTTTTTACAGTAGGTAGGCAGAGTCAGAGTATGGAATCCAAGAATAAGAAATCGGGGAATTTCCTCTTTGTTTCTTCATTTCAACCTCCTAATAATTCATGTATATTTTCCAAAAGTCTCCCAGAAAACAAGGACTTGGTCAATCCACATATCAGTGAACCATAGCAGAATGCGATTCTGAATTTCATGTAAACAGTCATAAAATCAAAAAGACAGGTGCTGGGGTTTAGGCTCAGCACAAGACTGCTGGCTTCACACTTTCAAAGGTCCTGAGTTGGATCCCCAACACCATATGTGAAAGGAAAGAATGAACCAATGCATGAGTGTATGATGAATGAATTAAAGGTATAAGGAGGAGGAGGAAGAGGAGGAGGAGGAGAAGAAATAGAAGAAGATGATGAGTAATTTGACAGAAGGGAAAAACAGGAGGAGAGTGAGTTTAAAGTGTGGTTTACAATTCCCAAACGTTAAATTACAGCAGACGGGATAGAGAGAGAAGATGGGAGGGCAGGAGAGGGGGGATAGTAGAGGCTAGAAAAGGTAGCAGAATACAACAGTTACTAACATGGCATTTTGTAAAAACGTGGATGTGTAAACAATGTGATTGTGCAATCTGTATATGGGGTCAAAATGGGAGTTCATAACTCACTGGAATCTAATGTAGGAAATATGGTATCTCAAGAGCTATGTAAGGTTTTAAGCAACCAATATAAAAAAGAGGTCTTCATTTTTCTTTGTAGTTGAGATCTCCTGTTTCCTTGACATGTTTAGTTGTGTTCTCTCCTTTAGTCCTCCCATGCTCTAGTTATTCTGATATGGAAAAACTAGCTGAAATGCCCAACCAGTCTCTAAATCAGTGACACTTTTTCATTAAGCCTAAAGTCACTTTACAATTGCTACAGTCATACTAAATACACTTCTTTGTTGGGAGTTTAAAAGATATTTCCATCAGCTAGATGACAAGTACCTAGAACTCCCATTCTTGTTTATGTAAGAGTGGCTTCATCAGATTAAATGCTGTTCTCTGGAATAACATAAAATAGGAATAATTTAGTCATAAGATTCCTACGTAAACCACCTTTATTTACAAAATACTATCTTAAGAATTATTGTTTCATTGAGCTTCAATTGGAGCCAAAGTATAGTCAATTACTGAACTAAAAGCAGTTACTTAAAAACTAAAAATGAGAGATAAGTCAAATTACATTTGAAGAGAGAGCAACAGCATGAGGTTTCTTGTTTGGTTCTGGATGTTGAGTAACAGGCTCATTTGCAGGTGGAAGGAACCCTTGAGGCAACTCACTTGTACTTTCAGAATGGGGGTGAAGAGGGCTGAATTCCAGCTCTTGGGGGAAGATTTTGTGAGGAAAACCCCCTCCCTGCATAGACACTTCGCATTGGAAATGGAGTGGGTGGCGGGTCAGGTGGAAAATAATCTCCAGGTTCCCAGACAAGTTTCCTGGGAGAGGTGGAGGAAAAAAAAGGTCCTCTTCTCATGAACTGACTCCTTGGGTCAACTGGAAACAAGGCACCTCTGACTGGAGGGAAAGGTGCCAACACAGAGTCAGAGCCGGTTGCTTGGTTTTCAGCATGGAGAGGTGAATCAGGCACATCAGAGTCCAAAGGAGGCATATTAGGAATTCTGTGTTCTGCTGGTCCCGATGCTCTACCACAATTTGAGTAAAACCTATCTTGCCTTTGTAGAGGAAGACGTGCATCAGAAGAATATGGTTGGCCTGGCGGAGGGATCATCAGCCTGCTGGCCTGTTCCCCTGGAGGAGAGAGGGGCCCAGTCTGAGAAGGTGCTCTCTGAAAATCAGTGAACTTATGACAGCTGGATTCTCTTCCTTTACTGCTAGTCGCATGGTCCAGAGGATTCTCCAGGGCCCCTTGACCCTCTTCCTCCTCCCACTGGAGTGAAAGGTGAGAGTGTGAGTGGACCACTCTTTTCAAAATGAGGAGGTCTCCTTTCAGATGAAGGGTGACCTATTGGTGAGGGCCCATTTGGAGAAGGCTTTCTGCCCATTGCTGAGTTGGAAACATCCAGTGCATCATAGGGATCTTTTTCTACAAGTTCAAATCTAAGCTCCTTCTCAGTTAATTTTTGTCTGTTGCGTGCATTTTGCTTCCTGAAATAACTGAGGTTTCTTTCAGCAATCCGAGCCGCCAACTCACTAGCATCTGCTTCTTTCTCAGAGGAAATAATCTTCCCCAGACAGGAACGAATGGTACTCTGCAATTGTTCTTCAAGATATTGGGCTCTCTTTCGGTAGGTCTCCAGCTCTTTTATTGTATGGCTCATCTTTTCTTCGACTTTGGAAAGTTTCTCCTCTTGCTCCACACGGTAGTTTTCCTCCACTCTTAATTTCCTGTGCAGTTTCATCATATTTTCTTGATAGCGTTCCATCATGACTTTAAAGTTCTCCTGTAGGGTCTCATTCTCACTTTGCAGCTGTGCATTTTCTGACTGCAAGGATGCCTGTTCAGTCTGCAGACTTTTAAGGTGTTCTGTAAGGTCTTCTGTGGTTTTCTCCACTTCAGATGAGAAAGTACATTTTTGATTTCTTCCTCCTTCCAAGATTTCTAAGGAGGCCTTTAGCTTATCACCATAAACCAGGTTCCTCAAAGCTCCTTTGGACTCATCCTCCAAGTGAGCACCCATTTCGGGTTCACTCGTCTTTCCCAGTTCCAGGTGACCACCATCCCTTTGGGCTCCCAGGCTTGGAGAAGATCTATCCTGCATCTTCAGCAAGCATTCACTCAGAGACTCCATGTGATTTTCTGTGTCCCTTAGAACTTGTTCTCCAGCTACTTTAGAGTCCTCTAATATGATTTTTGCTTTATATTGGACACCTCCTTGTTCCCTCTGTGCTTCAGCTTCTCCTTGTATTGTTGGTCTCTGCGTTGGCGGAAGTAGGGATCCTTCATTCAAAACCTCTTTGATTGCCAGCTTCAGTTCTTCCTCATTCACTTGAAAGAGTCTCCAGTTTGTTTTAGCTTCAGCTATTTGTGATCTCAGGGATTCAGATTCACCTTGGAGGGACTGTATCCTTCTTGATAGATGCGCCATCGTTTCATCCTGTTGACCTTGTTGAGCCTTCTGTGCTTTGAGCTCTTCTTCTAGAAAGAGCATTTCAACGCCATGGCTGGATTCGGACCTATGCAGCTTTTCGTCGGTTGCCTCCAGCTGTTGTGCTTCTCTTGAACCCTTCTCAAACCTGCAATCCTTTAAAGATGATTCTAAGCCTTCATGTTCTTTTTCAACAAGGCTCACTTTTTCAAGAAGTCCACATTTTGCCTCAATAAGTCCAGCAAGATTTAGAGCCAGCCTTTTTTCTCTTCCCACGTAAAGCCTGCTACGAACCGACTGAAAACCTCTCCAGAAAAGTGAGAGAACAGCAAAAAATCCAAGAGCTGTACACACCACCAACTCCCAAGGAAAGCCATAAGGAAGATGGCCTGGCTTCATGTCTTCGGACAATGCTGCCACAACCCTGGGTGCTTCTTCCAGAACCACCCACTAGGATGGCTGAGAGGCAGCCCTTGGCTCCTCCATCACGCCAAGACAGCTTTGGCTCTTGCCACCACAACCACAGCCTGCCCAGGCAGGCCAACACAGGCTGTGGACACTCAGGTGTTTGGTCAGGAACTCCAACCTGCACCAGGCAACGGAGCAGACCACTGTGATCCCGTTCAGGGGCTGAGCGTATGGTGGGTGGTGGGCGTATGGCGGTGGGAGCCATGATCAAAGGCTCCCAGGAGCCTTGTTGTGCTCAACTGCCCATCAGGGGAGTCTTGTCCGCTTCCCTACCCAGTGCATCCTCATGTGCCACAGGTTTAGGTCCCTCCCACTCCAGCCAGAGAGAATTCCTCTCCATGCCACCCACCCCTTGATTTGGTTTAGGCCAGGCCAAGGCGGGGTTAGTAGGAAGATTCCATCCAGTCATAATAACATTCAGTTTGATGTCACTCAAATTCTAAAGCTGACTAAACTGTTCAAACAGCTTTTATGGCCTCTATTGGTCTTTGTGTCCCTTGCCTTTTGTTTGAGTGACTCAGTCCTTTCCCTGCCCTTGTGCTCTCCCTATTTCCTACCTTCCTTGCTTCCTTCCTCCCTTCCTGGGTTTTCTCCTTTTCTTCTTCCTTCTTTTCTACCTCCCTCCATCCCTCCAACTTTGCCTTCCTCCCTTCCAACTTTCTCTCTCCCTTCCCTCCCTTTACTATTCTTGCAAGTGTTTGGGGTGAACGTACATGGCAGGCCAGCCCCAAGCTAGGCAAGGTCACTGCCACTGAGCTACAACATCCCCAGACCTGCTGCCACTTCCTATGCAAGTAACTTGAATTATCTCTAAAGAGAAACTCTCACATTAGTCTACTTTCAAAGTAATTTCAGAAGAGTTGCTAACATGGGCATAAATCAGTTATGACAAGTCATTTTTGAAAAGCACGGCACAGCTAAGGTTCCTCCAAAGAAGGAGTTGAAAACTTAATTGGTTTTCAGGTCAGCATTTCTAGACTAGTACAAACCCTCCTAATCCTGATCTCTCCTTAGTCCTATGATTTCTTTAAGTGTCCCCTTTGCTCCTGTTCATGGAGTCATGTGTACAGAAATTATACCTGGTTCTATTGAACTCTACTTAATTCTTTCTCACCTCTGTGCTCCTTTTGCCAAGTCACTCCTCAACACTTACTGTAACCCTTTCAATTTTTTGTCCATTTTCATTTAAAAAACTCTTTCAAAAATTGAACCATTTCGCATGCAGACTCAGTCTTCTTGATCTGCTATTAATCCCCCACTACTGACATTGTAAGTTATTGAAATGTACACTTCCAGACCGTTTTCAGATTTTTGATTCCTGTCTATCTATCTGTCTGTCTATTTACAAACGTAACATGGTATTCTGAAAGAATGGTTCTGATTTTGGAGCTCTACAATGTGTTTTCCAGAAGCAGGCCTATTACACAGAGATGAATCCATGTTACCTCGATTGAGTTCAAACCGGAATGTGCACTCTGATTCCCATTATATTGTTCTACCTACTAATGGACAGTTCAGTTATCACCAGACCTCACCACCTCCCCCATTGTGTAAAACCCTTGTGAAGAGACATGTAGATGCCTTTATGAACATATTGATAATTTTTCATGGCAGTGTTTTCCAAAAACCAGTTAGTAAAATCAATTTATTCCTTTGCAGCCTGAAATTACCTTCATTCCAGTTTACTGGTATAAGAACTGCAGTATATCAGCAACCATTCTCCAATAGTAGTTCAGGCAGAAGTCATTCTAGATAACAAGCAGTGCCGGATCCTCCATGTATTTTAAACAGTCCATGACGGGGGACATCCGTCCACTCGTTTAGAACAACTGATGTTTTATGCTGGCAATTTAGGTTTATTTAAAGGAGTGATTAGAAAACAGGTGAGACAGACTGATTAGATTCAGTATGTATGTTGGCTTTGTTTTTCTAGGCCTGAAGTTTTCACATTTCAATTAATTGTAGGTTAAGTATCAGGCAGATTCTTCAGTGGGCTTCAAATGTGATAAAGTTGCTTCTTATTTTTAAGAAGGCCGTTGCAATCCTGCATTTATTTTACAGCTCAGTGCTTGTTTTACACACAAGCACACACACCCACACACCACACACATCAACACACACACAAACACATAATTAGAGCACATTTAACACTCAAATAAAGCTTTACCTACTAATTCATAACTAGGGTATTTTTTTAATAAGTATTGTGTCTTGGTCTCTACTGGGGAAACATGGTTCAATGTGAGTTCTCTGGTTTGTTGTAGGGCAGTGAACGTTCACTTGTTGGCAATGATATAGAAATGGGGAGTAAGAGTTTAAAAGTTTTTACAGTAGGTAGGCAGAGTCAGAGTATGGAATCCAAGAATAAGAAATCGGGGAATTTCCTCTTTGTTTCTTCATTTCAACCTCCTAATAATTCATGTATATTTTCCAAAAGTCTCCCAGAAAACAAGGACTAGGTCAATCCACATATCAGTGAACCATAGCAGAATGCGATTCTGAATTTCATATAAACAGTCATAAAATCAAAAAGACAGGTGCTGGGGTTTTGGCTCAGCACTAGAGTGCTGGCTTCACACTTTCAAAGGTCCTGAGTTTGATCCCCAACACCATATGTGAAAGGAATGAATGAACCAATGCATGAGTGTATGATGAATGAATAAAAGGTATGAGGAGGAGGAGGAAGAGGAGGAGGAGGAGGAGAAATAGAAGAAGATGATGAGTAATTTGACAGAAGGGAAAAAGGGGAGGAGAGTGAGTTTAAAGTGTGGTTTCCAATTCCCAAACGTTAAATTACAGCAGACGGGATAGAGAGAGAAGATGGGAGGGCAGGAGATGGGGGATAGTAGAGGCTACAAAAGGTAGCAGAATACAACAGTTACTAACATGGCATTTTGTAAAAACGTGGATGTGTAAACAAAGTGATTGTGCAATCTGTATATGGGGTCAAAATGGGAGTTCATAACTCACTTGAATCTAATGTAGGAAATATGGTATCTCTAGAGCTATGTAAGGTTTTAAAAGATATTTCCATCAGCTAGATTACAAGTACCTAGAACTCCCATTCTTGTTTATGTAAGAGTGGCTTCATCAGATTAAATGCTGTTCTCTGGAATAACATAAAATAGGAATAATTTAGTCATAAGATTCCTACGTAAACCACCTTTATTTACAAAATACTATCTTAAGAATTATTGTTTCATTGAGCTTCAATTGGAGCCAAAGTATAGTCAATTACTGAACTAAAAGCAGTTACTTAAAAACTAAAAATGAGAGATAAGTCAAATTACATTTGAAGAGAGAGCAACAGCATGAGGTTTCTTGTTTGGTTCTGGATGTTGAGTAACAGGCTCATTTGCAGGTGGAAGGAACCCTTGAGGCAACTCACTTGTACTTTCAGAATGGGGGTGAAGAGGGCTGAATTCCAGCTCTTGGGGGAAGATTTTGTGAGGAAAACCCCCTCCCTGCATAGACACTTCGCATTGGAAATGGAGTGGGTGGCGGGTCAGGTGGAAAATAATCTCCAGGTTCCCAGACAAGTTTCCTGGGAGAGGTGGAGGAAAAAAAAGGTCCTCTTCTCATGAACTGACTCCTTGGGTCAACTGGAAACAAGGCACCTCTGACTGGAGGGAAAGGTGCCAACACAGAGTCAGAGCCGGTTGCTTGGTTTTCAGCATGGAGAGGTGAATCAGGCACATCAGAGTCCAAAGGAGGCATATTAGGAATTCTGTGTTCTGCTGGTCCCGATGCTCTACCACAATTTGAGTAAAACCTATCTTGCCTTTGTAGAGGAAGACGTGCATCAGAAGAATATGGTTGGCCTGGCGGAGGGATCATCAGCCTGCTGGCCTGTTCCCCTGGAGGAGAGAGGGGCCCAGTCTGAGAAGGTGCTCTCTGAAAATCAGTGAACTTATGACAGCTGGATTCTCTTCCTTTACTGCTAGTCGCATGGTCCAGAGGATTCTCCAGGGCCCCTTGACCCTCTTCCTCCTCCCACTGGAGTGAAAGGTGAGAGTGTGAGTGGACCACTCTTTTCAAAATGAGGAGGTCTCCTTTCAGATGAAGGGTGACCTATTGGTGAGGGCCCATTTGGAGAAGGCTTTCTGCCCATTGCTGAGTTGGAAACATCCAGTGCATCATAGGGATCTTTTTCTACAAGTTCAAATCTAAGCTCCTTCTCAGTTAATTTTTGTCTGTTGCGTGCATTTTGCTTCCTGAAATAACTGAGGTTTCTTTCAGCAATCCGAGCCGCCAACTCACTAGCATCTGCTTCTTTCTCAGAGGAAATAATCTTCCCCAGACAGGAACGAATGGTACTCTGCAATTGTTCTTCAAGATATTGGGCTCTCTTTCGGTAGGTCTCCAGCTCTTTTATTGTATGGCTCATCTTTTCTTCGACTTTGGAAAGTTTCTCCTCTTGCTCCACACGGTAGTTTTCCTCCACTCTTAATTTCCTGTGCAGTTTCATCATATTTTCTTGATAGCGTTCCATCATGACTTTAAAGTTCTCCTGTAGGGTCTCATTCTCACTTTGCAGCTGTGCATTTTCTGACTGCAAGGATGCCTGTTCAGTCTGCAGACTTTTAAGGTGTTCTGTAAGGTCTTCTGTGGTTTTCTCCACTTCAGATGAGAAAGTACATTTTTGATTTCTTCCTCCTTCCAAGATTTCTAAGGAGGCCTTTAGCTTATCACCATAAACCAGGTTCCTCAAAGCTCCTTTGGACTCATCCTCCAAGTGAGCACCCATTTCGGGTTCACTCGTCTTTCCCAGTTCCAGGTGACCACCATCCCTTTGGGCTCCCAGGCTTGGAGAAGATCTATCCTGCATCTTCAGCAAGCATTCACTCAGAGACTCCATGTGATTTTCTGTGTCCCTTAGAACTTGTTCTCCAGCTACTTTAGAGTCCTCTAATATGATTTTTGCTTTATATTGGACACCTCCTTGTTCCCTCTGTGCTTCAGCTTCTCCTTGTATTGTTGGTCTCTGCGTTGGCGGAAGTAGGGATCCTTCATTCAAAACCTCTTTGATTGCCAGCTTCAGTTCTTCCTCATTCACTTGAAAGAGTCTCCAGTTTGTTTTAGCTTCAGCTATTTGTGATCTCAGGGATTCAGATTCACCTTGGAGGGACTGTATCCTTCTTGATAGATGCGCCATCGTTTCATCCTGTTGACCTTGTTGAGCCTTCTGTGCTTTGAGCTCTTCTTCTAGAAAGAGCATTTCAACGCCATGGCTGGATTCGGACCTATGCAGCTTTTCGTCGGTTGCCTCCAGCTGTTGTGCTTCTCTTGAACCCTTCTCAAACCTGCAATCCTTTAAAGATGATTCTAAGCCTTCATGTTCTTTTTCAACAAGGCTCACTTTTTCAAGAAGTCCACATTTTGCCTCAATAAGTCCAGCAAGATTTAGAGCCAGCCTTTTTTCTCTTCCCACGTAAAGCCTGCTACGAACCGACTGAAAACCTCTCCAGAAAAGTGAGAGAACAGCAAAAAATCCAAGAGCTGTACACACCACCAACTCCCAAGGAAAGCCATAAGGAAGATGGCCTGGCTTCATGTCTTCGGACAATGCTGCCACAACCCTGGGTGCTTCTTCCAGAACCACCCACTAGGATGGCTGAGAGGCAGCCCTTGGCTCCTCCATCACGCCAAGACAGCTTTGGCTCTTGCCACCACAACCACAGCCTGCCCAGGCAGGCCAACACAGGCTGTGGACACTCAGGTGTTTGGTCAGGAACTCCAACCTGCACCAGGCAACGGAGCAGACCACTGTGATCCTGTTCAGGGGCTGAGCGTATGGTGGGTGGTGGGCGTATGGCGGTGGGAGCCATGATCAAAGGCTCCCAGGAGCCTTGTTGTGCTCAACTGCCCATCAGGGGAGTCTTGTCCGCTTCCCTACCCAGTGCATCCTCATGTGCCACAGGTTTAGGTCCCTCCCACTCCAGCCAGAGAGAATTCCTCTCCATGCCACCCACCCCTTGATTTGGTTTAGGCCAGGCCAAGGCGGGGTTAGTAGGAAGATTCCATCCAGTCATAATAACATTCAGTTTGATGTCACTCAAATTCTAAAGCTGACTAAACTGTTCAAACAGCTTTTATGGCCTCTATTGGTCTTTGTGTCCCTTGCCTTTTGTTTGAGTGACTCAGTCCTTTCCCTGCCCTTGTGCTCTCCCTATTTCCTACCTTCCTTGCTTCCTTCCTCCCTTCCTGGGTTTTCTCCTTTTCTTCTTCCTTCTTTTCTACCTCCCTCCATCCCTCCAACTTTGCCTTCCTCCCTTCCAACTTTCTCTCTCCCTTCCCTCCCTTTACTATTCTTGCAAGTGTTTGGGGTGAACGTACATGGCAGGCCAGCCCCAAGCTAGGCAAGGTCACTGCCACTGAGCTACAACATCCCCAGACCTGCTGCCACTTCCTATGCAAGTAACTTGAATTATCTCTAAAGAGAAACTCTCACATTAGTCTACTTTCAAAGTAATTTCAGAAGAGTTGCTAACATGGGCATAAATCAGTTATGACAAGTCATTTTTGAAAAGCACGGCACAGCTAAGGTTCCTCCAAAGAAGGAGTTGAAAACTTAATTGGTTTTCAGGTCAGCATTTCTAGACTAGTACAAACCCTCCTAATCCTGATCTCTCCTTAGTCCTATGATTTCTTTAAGTGTCCCCTTTGCTCCTGTTCATGGAGTCATGTGTACAGAAATTATACCTGGTTCTATTGAACTCTACTTAATTCTTTCTCACCTCTGTGCTCCTTTTGCCAAGTCACTCCTCAACACTTACTGTAACCCTTTCAATTTTTTGTCCATTTTCATTTAAAAAACTCTTTCAAAAATTGAACCATTTCGCATGCAGACTCAGTCTTCTTGATCTGCTATTAATCCCCCACTACTGACATTGTAAGTTATTGAAATGTACACTTCCAGACCGTTTTCAGATTTTTGATTCCTGTCTATCTATCTGTCTGTCTATTTACAAACGTAACATGGTATTCTGAAAGAATGGTTCTGATTTTGGAGCTCTACAATGTGTTTTCCAGAAGCAGGCCTATTACACAGAGATGAATCCATGTTACCTCGATTGAGTTCAAACCGGAATGTGCACTCTGATTCCCATTATATTGTTCTACCTACTAATGGACAGTTCAGTTATCACCAGACCTCACCACCTCCCCCATTGTGTAAAACCCTTGTGAAGAGACATGTAGATGCCTTTATGAACATATTGATAATTTTTCATGGCAGTGTTTTCCAAAAACCAGTTAGTAAAATCAATTTATTCCTTTGCAGCCTGAAATTACCTTCATTCCAGTTTACTGGTATAAGAACTGCAGTATATCAGCAACCATTCTCCAATAGTAGTTCAGGCAGAAGTCATTCTAGATAACAAGCAGTGCCGGATCCTCCATGTATTTTAAACAGTCCATGACGGGGGACATCCGTCCACTCGTTTAGAACAACTGATGTTTTATGCTGCCAATTTAGGTTTATTTAAAGGAGTGATTAGAAAACAGGTGAGACAGACTGATTAGATTCAGTATGTATGTTGGCTTTGTTTTTCTAGGCCTGAAGTTTTCACATTTCAATTAATTGTAGGTTAAGTATCAGGCAGATTCTTCAGTGGGCTTCAAATGTGATAAAGTTGCTTCTTATTTTTAAGAAGGCCGTTGCAATCCTGCATTTATTTTACAGCTCAGTGCTTGTTTTACACACAAGCACACACACCCACACACCACACACATCAACACACACACAAACACATAATTAGAGCACATTTAACACTCAAATAAAGCTTTACCTACTAATTCATAACTAGGGTATTTTTTTAATAAGTATTGTGTCTTGGTCTCTACTGGGGAAACATGGTTCAATGTGAGTTCTCTGGTTTGTTGTAGGGCAGTGAACGTTCACTTGTTGGCAATGATATAGAAATGGGGAGTAAGAGTTTAAAAGTTTTTACAGTAGGTAGGCAGAGTCAGAGTATGGAATCCAAGAATAAGAAATCGGGGAATTTCCTCTTTGTTTCTTCATTTCAACCTCCTAATAATTCATGTATATTTTCCAAAAGTCTCCCAGAAAACAAGGACTAGGTCAATCCACATATCAGTGAACCATAGCAGAATGCGATTCTGAATTTCATATAAACAGTCATAAAATCAAAAAGACAGGTGCTGGGGTTTTGGCTCAGCACTAGAGTGCTGGCTTCACACTTTCAAAGGTCCTGAGTTTGATCCCCAACACCATATGTGAAAGGAATGAATGAACCAATGCATGAGTGTATGATGAATGAATAAAAGGTATGAGGAGGAGGAGGAAGAGGAGGAGGAGGAGGAGAAATAGAAGAAGATGATGAGTAATTTGACAGAAGGGAAAAAGGGGAGGAGAGTGAGTTTAAAGTGTGGTTTCCAATTCCTAAACGTTAAATTACAGCAGACGGGATAGAGAGAGAAGATGGGAGGGCAGGAGAGGGGGGATAGTAGAGGCTACAAAAGGTAGCAGAATACAACAGTTACTAACATGGCATTTTGTAAAAACGTGGATGTGTAAACAATGTGATTGTGCAATCTGTATATGGGGTCAAAATGGGAGTTCATAACTCACTTGAATCTAATGTAGGAAATATGGTATCTCAAGAGCTATGTAAGGTTTTAAAAGATATTTCCATCAGCTAGATTACAAGTACCTAGAACTCCCATTCTTGTTTATGTAAGAGTGGCTTCATCAGATTAAATGCTGTTCTCTGGAATAACATAAAATAGGAATAATTTAGTCATAAGATTCCTACGTAAACCACCTTTATTTACAAAATACTATCTTAAGAATTATTGTTTCATTGAGCTTCAATTGGAGCCAAAGTATAGTCAATTACTGAACTAAAAGCAGTTACTTAAAAACTAAAAATGAGAGATAAGTCAAATTACATTTGAAGAGAGAGCAACAGCATGAGGTTTCTTGTTTGGTTCTGGATGTTGAGTAACAGGCTCATTTGCAGGTGGAAGGAACCCTTGAGGCAACTCACTTGTACTTTCAGAATGGGGGTGAAGAGGGCTGAATTCCAGCTCTTGGGGGAAGATTTTGTGAGGAAAACCCCCTCCCTGCATAGACACTTCGCATTGGAAATGGAGTGGGTGGCGGGTCAGGTGGAAAATAATCTCCAGGTTCCCAGACAAGTTTCCTGGGAGAGGTGGAGGAAAAAAAAGGTCCTCTTCTCATGAACTGACTCCTTGGGTCAACTGGAAACAAGGCACCTCTGACTGGAGGGAAAGGTGCCAACACAGAGTCAGAGCCGGTTGCTTGGTTTTCAGCATGGAGAGGTGAATCAGGCACATCAGAGTCCAAAGGAGGCATATTAGGAATTCTGTGTTCTGCTGGTCCCGATGCTCTAGCACAATTTGAGTAAAACCTATCTTGCCTTTGTAGAGGAAGACGTGCATCAGAAGAATATGGTTGGCCTGGCGGAGGGATCATCAGCCTGCTGGCCTGTTCCCCTGGAGGAGAGAGGGGCCCAGTCTGAGAAGGTGCTCTCTGAAAATCAGTGAACTTATGACAGCTGGATTCTCTTCCTTTACTGCTAGTCGCATGGTCCAGAGGATTCTCCAGGGCCCCTTGACCCACTTCCTCCTCCCACTGGAGTGAAAGGTGAGAGTGTGAGTGGACCACTCTTTTCAAAATGAGGAGGTCTCCTTTCAGATGAAGGGTGACCTATTGGTGAGGGCCCATTTGGAGAAGGATTTCTGCCCATTGCTGAGTTGAAAACATCCAGTGCATCATAGGGATCTTTTTCTACAAGTTCAAATCTAAGCTCCTTCTCAGTTAATTTTTGTCTGTTGCGTGCATTTTGCTTCCTGAAATAACTGAGGTTTCTTTCAGCAATCCGAGCCTCCAACTCACTAGCATCTGCTTCTTTCTCAGAGGAAATAATCTTCCCCAGACAGGAACGAATGGTACTCTGCAATTGTTCTTCAAGATATTGGGCTCTCTTTCGGTAGGTCTCCAGCTCTTTTATTGTATGGCTCATCTTTTCTTCGACTTTGGAAAGTTTCTCCTCTTGCTCCACACGGTAGTTTTCCTCCACTCTTAATTTCCTGTGCAGTTTCATCATATTTTCTTGATAGCGTTCCATCATGACTTTAAAGTTCTCCTGTAGGGTCTCATTCTCACTTTGCAGCTGTGCATTTTCTGACTGCAAGGATGCCTGTTCAGTCTGCAGACTTTTAAGGTGTTCTGTAAGGTCTTCTGTGGTTTTCTCCACTTCAGATGAGAAAGTACATTTTTGATTTCTTCCTCCTTCCAAGATTTCTAAGGAGGCCTTTAGCTTATCACCATAAACCAGGTTCCTCAAAGCTCCTTTGGACTCATCCTCCAAGTGAGCACCCATTTCGGGTTCACTCGTCTTTCCCAGTTCCAGGTGACCACCATCCCTTTGGGCTCCCAGGCTTGGAGAAGATCTATCCTGCATCTTCAGCAAGCATTCACTCAGAGACTCCATGTGATTTTCTGTGTCCCTTAGAACTTGTTCTCCAGCTACTTTAGAGTCCTCTAATATGATTTTTGCTTTATATTGGACACCTCCTTGTTCCCTCTGTGCTTCAGCTTCTCCTTGTATTGTTGGTCTCTGCGTTGGCGGAAGTAGGGATCCTTCATTCAAAACCTCTTTGATTGCCAGCTTCAGTTCTTCCTCATTCACTTGAAAGAGTCTCCAGTTTGTTTTAGCTTCAGCTATTTGTGATCTCAGGGATTCAGATTCACCTTGGAGGGACTGTATCCTTCTTGATAGATGCGCCATCGTTTCATCCTGTTGACCTTGTTGAGCCTTCTGTGCTTTGAGCTCTTCTTCTAGAAAGAGCATTTCAACGCCATGGCTGGATTCGGACCTATGCAGCTTTTCGTCGGTTGCCTCCAGCTGTTGTGCTTCTCTTGAACCCTTCTCAAACCTGCAATCCTTTAAAGATGATTCTAAGCCTTCATGTTCTTTTTCAACAAGGCTCACTTTTTCAAGAAGTCCACATTTTGCCTCAATAAGTCCAGCAAGATTTAGAGCCAGCCTTTTTTCTCTTCCCACGTAAAGCCTGCTACGAACCGACTGAAAACCTCTCCAGAAAAGTGAGAGAACAGCAAAAAATCCAAGAGCTGTACACACCACCAACTCCCAAGGAAAGCCATAAGGAAGATGGCCTGGCTTCATGTCTTCGGACAATGCTGCCACAACCCTGGGTGCTTCTTCCAGAACCACCCACTAGGATGGCTGAGAGGCAGCCCTTGGCTCCTCCATCACGCCAAGACAGCTTTGGCTCTTGCCACCACAACCACAGCCTGCCCAGGCAGGCCAACACAGGCTGTGGACACTCAGGTGTTTGGTCAGGAACTCCAACCTGCACCAGGCAACGGAGCAGACCACTGTGATCCCGTTCAGGGGCTGAGCGTATGGTGGGTGGTGGGCGTATGGCGGTGGGAGCCATGATCAAAGGCTCCCAGGAGCCTTGTTGTGCTCAACTGCCCATCAGGGGAGTCTTGTCCGCTTCCCTACCCAGTGCATCCTCATGTGCCACAGGTTTAGGTCCCTCCCACTCCAGCCAGAGAGAATTCCTCTCCATGCCACCCACCCCTTGATTTGGTTTAGGCCAGGCCAAGGCGGGGTTAGTAGGAAGATTCCATCCAGTCATAATAACATTCAGTTTGATGTCACTCAAATTCTAAAGCTGACTAAACTGTTCAAACAGCTTTTATGGCCTCTATTGGTCTTTGTGTCCCTTGCCTTTTGTTTGAGTGACTCAGTCCTTTCCCTGCCCTTGTGCTCTCCCTATTTCCTACCTTCCTTGCTTCCTTCCTCCCTTCCTGGGTTTTCTCCTTTTCTTCTTCCTTCTTTTCTACCTCCCTCCATCCCTCCAACTTTGCCTTCCTCCCTTCCAACTTTCTCTCTCCCTTCCCTCCCTTTACTATTCTTGCAAGTGTTTGGGGTGAACGTACATGGCAGGCCAGCCCCAAGCTAGGCAAGGTCACTGCCACTGAGCTACAACATCCCCAGACCTGCTGCCACTTCCTATGCAAGTAACTTGAATTATCTCTAAAGAGAAACTCTCACATTAGTCTACTTTCAAAGTAATTTCAGAAGAGTTGCTAACATGGGCATAAATCAGTTATGACAAGTCATTTTTGAAAAGCACGGCACAGCTAAGGTTCCTCCAAAGAAGGAGTTGAAAACTTAATTGGTTTTCAGGTCAGCATTTCTAGACTAGTACAAACCCTCCTAATCCTGATCTCTCCTTAGTCCTATGATTTCTTTAAGTGTCCCCTTTGCTCCTGTTCATGGAGTCATGTGTACAGAAATTATACCTGGTTCTATTGAACTCTACTTAATTCTTTCTCACCTCTGTGCTCCTTTTGCCAAGTCACTCCTCAACACTTACTGTAACCCTTTCAATTTTTTGTCCATTTTCATTTAAAAAACTCTTTCAAAAATTGAACCATTTCGCATGCAGACTCAGTCTTCTTGATCTGCTATTAATCCCCCACTACTGACATTGTAAGTTATTGAAATGTACACTTCCAGACCGTTTTCAGATTTTTGATTCCTGTCTATCTATCTGTCTGTCTATTTACAAACGTAACATGGTATTCTGAAAGAATGGTTCTGATTTTGGAGCTCTACAATGTGTTTTCCAGAAGCAGGCCTATTACACAGAGATGAATCCATGTTACCTCGATTGAGTTCAAACCGGAATGTGCACTCTGATTCCCATTATATTGTTCTACCTACTAATGGACAGTTCAGTTATCACCAGACCTCACCACCTCCCCCATTGTGTAAAACCCTTGTGAAGAGACATGTAGATGCCTTTATGAACATATTGATAATTTTTCATGGCAGTGTTTTCCAAAAACCAGTTAGTAAAATCAATTTATTCCTTTGCAGCCTGAAATTACCTTCATTCCAGTTTACTGGTATAAGAACTGCAGTATATCAGCAACCATTCTCCAATAGTAGTTCAGGCAGAAGTCATTCTAGATAACAAGCAGTGCCGGATCCTCCATGTATTTTAAACAGTCCATGACGGGGGACATCCGTCCACTCGTTTAGAACAACTGATGTTTTATGCTGGCAATTTAGGTTTATTTAAAGGAGTGATTAGAAAACAGGTGAGACAGACTGATTAGATTCAGTATGTATGTTGGCTTTGTTTTTCTAGGCCTGAAGTTTTCACATTTCAATTAATTGTAGGTTAAGTATCAGGCAGATTCTTCAGTGGGCTTCAAATGTGATAAAGTTGCTTCTTATTTTTAAGAAGGCCGTTGCAATCCTGCATTTATTTTACAGCTCAGTGCTTGTTTTACACACAAGCACACACACCCACACACCACACACATCAACACACACACAAACACATAATTAGAGCACATTTAACACTCAAATAAAGCTTTACCTACTAATTCATAACTAGGGTATTTTTTTAATAAGTATTGTGTCTTGGTCTCTACTGGGGAAACATGGTTCAATGTGAGTTCTCTGGTTTGTTGTAGGGCAGTGAACGTTCACTTGTTGGCAATGATATAGAAATGGGGAGTAAGAGTTTAAAAGTTTTTACAGTAGGTAGGCAGAGTCAGAGTATGGAATCCAAGAATAAGAAATCGGGGAATTTCCTCTTTGTTTCTTCATTTCAACCTCCTAATAATTCATGTATATTTTCCAAAAGTCTCCCAGAAAACAAGGACTAGGTCAATCCACATATCAGTGAACCATAGCAGAATGCGATTCTGAATTTCATATAAACAGTCATAAAATCAAAAAGACAGGTGCTGGGGTTTTGGCTCAGCACTAGAGTGCTGGCTTCACACTTTCAAAGGTCCTGAGTTTGATCCCCAACACCATATGTGAAAGGAATGAATGAACCAATGCATGAGTGTATGATGAATGAATAAAAGGTATGAGGAGGAGGAGGAAGAGGAGGAGGAGGAGGAGAAATAGAAGAAGATGATGAGTAATTTGACAGAAGGGAAAAAGGGGAGGAGAGTGAGTTTAAAGTGTGGTTTCCAATTCCCAAACGTTAAATTACAGCAGACGGGATAGAGAGAGAAGATGGGAGGGCAGGAGAGGGGGGATAGTAGAGGCTACAAAAGGTAGCAGAATACAACAGTTACTAACATGGCATTTTGTAAAAACGTGGATGTGTAAACAATGTGATTGTGCAATCTGTATATGGGGTCAAAATGGGAGTTCATAACTCACTTGAATCTAATGTAGGAAATATGGTATCTCAAGAGCTATGTAAGGTTTTAAAAGATATTTCCATCAGCTAGATTACAAGTACCTAGAACTCCCATTCTTGTTTATGTAAGAGTGGCTTCATCAGATTAAATGCTGTTCTCTGGAATAACATAAAATAGGAATAATTTAGTCATAAGATTCCTACGTAAACCACCTTTATTTACAAAATACTATCTTAAGAATTATTGTTTCATTGAGCTTCAATTGGAGCCAAAGTATAGTCAATTACTGAACTAAAAGCAGTTACTTAAAAACTAAAAATGAGAGATAAGTCAAATTACATTTGAAGAGAGAGCAACAGCATGAGGTTTCTTGTTTGGTTCTGGATGTTGAGTAACAGGCTCATTTGCAGGTGGAAGGAACCCTTGAGGCAACTCACTTGTACTTTCAGAATGGGGGTGAAGAGGGCTGAATTCCAGCTCTTGGGGGAAGATTTTGTGAGGAAAACCCCCTCCCTGCATAGACACTTCGCATTGGAAATGGAGTGGGTGGCGGGTCAGGTGGAAAATAATCTCCAGGTTCCCAGACAAGTTTCCTGGGAGAGGTGGAGGAAAAAAAAGGTCCTCTTCTCATGAACTGACTCCTTGGGTCAACTGGAAACAAGGCACCTCTGACTGGAGGGAAAGGTGCCAACACAGAGTCAGAGCCGGTTGCTTGGTTTTCAGCATGGAGAGGTGAATCAGGCACATCAGAGTCCAAAGGAGGCATATTAGGAATTCTGTGTTCTGCTGGTCCCGATGCTCTAGCACAATTTGAGTAAAACCTATCTTGCCTTTGTAGAGGAAGACGTGCATCAGAAGAATATGGTTGGCCTGGCGGAGGGATCATCAGCCTGCTGGCCTGTTCCCCTGGAGGAGAGAGGGGCCCAGTCTGAGAAGGTGCTCTCTGAAAATCAGTGAACTTATGACAGCTGGATTCTCTTCCTTTACTGCTAGTCGCATGGTCCAGAGGATTCTCCAGGGCCCCTTGACCCTCTTCCTCCTCCCACTGGAGTGAAAGGTGAGAGTGTGAGTGAACCACTCTTTTCAAAATGAGGAGGTCTCCTTTCAGATGAAGGGTGACCTATTGGTGAGGGCCCATTTGGAGAAGGCTTTCTGCCCATTGCTGAGTTGGAAACATCCAGTGCATCATAGGGATCTTTTTCTACAAGTTCAAATCTAAGCTCCTTCTCAGTTAATTTTTGTCTGTTGCGTGCATTTTGCTTCCTGAAATAACTGAGGTTTCTTTCAGCAATCCGAGCCGCCAACTCACTAGCATCTGCTTCTTTCTCAGAGGAAATAATCTTCCCCAGACAGGAACGAATGGTACTCTGCAATTGTTCTTCAAGATATTGGGCTCTCTTTCGGTAGGTCTCCAGCTCTTTTATTGTATGGCTCATCTTTTCTTCGACTTTGGAAAGTTTCTCCTCTTGCTCCACACGGTAGTTTTCCTCCACTCTTAATTTCCTGTGCAGTTTCATCATATTTTCTTGATAGCGTTCCATCATGACTTTAAAGTTCTCCTGTAGGGTCTCATTCTCACTTTGCAGCTGTGCATTTTCTGACTGCAAGGATGCCTGTTCAGTCTGCAGACTTTTAAGGTGTTCTGTAAGGTCTTCTGTGGTTTTCTCCACTTCAGATGAGAAAGTACATTTTTGATTTCTTCCTCCTTCCAAGATTTCTAAGGAGGCCTTTAGCTTATCACCATAAACCAGGTTCCTCAAAGCTCCTTTGGACTCATCCTCCAAGTGAGCACCCATTTCGGGTTCACTCGTCTTTCCCAGTTCCAGGTGACCACCATCCCTTTGGGCTCCCAGGCTTGGAGAAGATCTATCCTGCATCTTCAGCAAGCATTCACTCAGAGACTCCATGTGATTTTCTGTGTCCCTTAGAACTTGTTCTCCAGCTACTTTAGAGTCCTCTAATATGATTTTTGCTTTATATTGGACACCTCCTTGTTCCCTCTGTGCTTCAGCTTCTCCTTGTATTGTTGGTCTCTGCGTTGGCGGAAGTAGGGATCCTTCATTCAAAACCTCTTTGATTGCCAGCTTCAGTTCTTCCTCATTCACTTGAAAGAGTCTCCAGTTTGTTTTAGCTTCAGCTATTTGTGATCTCAGGGATTCAGATTCACCTTGGAGGGACTGTATCCTTCTTGATAGATGCGCCATCGTTTCATCCTGTTGACCTTGTTGAGCCTTCTGTGCTTTGAGCTCTTCTTCTAGAAAGAGCATTTCAACGCCATGGCTGGATTCGGACCTATGCAGCTTTTCGTCGGTTGCCTCCAGCTGTTGTGCTTCTCTTGAACCCTTCTCAAACCTGCAATCCTTTAAAGATGATTCTAAGCCTTCATGTTCTTTTTCAACAAGGCTCACTTTTTCAAGAAGTCCACATTTTGCCTCAATAAGTCCAGCAAGATTTAGAGCCAGCCTTTTTTCTCTTCCCACGTAAAGCCTGCTACGAACCGACTGAAAACCTCTCCAGAAAAGTGAGAGAACAGCAAAAAATCCAAGAGCTGTACACACCACCAACTCCCAAGGAAAGCCATAAGGAAGATGGCCTGGCTTCATGTCTTCGGACAATGCTGCCACAACCCTGGGTGCTTCTTCCAGAACCACCCACTAGGATGGCTGAGAGGCAGCCCTTGGCTCCTCCATCACGCCAAGACAGCTTTGGCTCTTGCCACCACAACCACAGCCTGCCCAGGCAGGCCAACACAGGCTGTGGACACTCAGGTGTTTGGTCAGGAACTCCAACCTGCACCAGGCAACGGAGCAGACCACTGTGATCCCGTTCAGGGGCTGAGCGTATGGTGGGTGGTGGGCGTATGGCGGTGGGAGCCATGATCAAAGGCTCCCAGGAGCCTTGTTGTGCTCAACTGCCCATCAGGGGAGTCTTGTCCGCTTCCCTACCCAGTGCATCCTCATGTGCCACAGGTTTAGGTCCCTCCCACTCCAGCCAGAGAGAATTCCTCTCCATGCCACCCACCCCTTGATTTGGTACCTAGAACTCCCATTCTTGTTTATGTAAGAGTGGCTTCATCAGATTAAATGCTGTTCTCTGGAATAACATAAAATAGGAATAATTTAGTCATAAGATTCCTACGTAAACCACCTTTATTTACAAAATACTATCTTAAGAATTATTGTTTCATTGAGCTTCAATTGGAGCCAAAGTATAGTCAATTACTGAACTAAAAGCAGTTACTTAAAAACTAAAAATGAGAGATAAGTCAAATTACATTTGAAGAGAGAGCAACAGCATGAGGTTTCTTGTTTGGTTCTGGATGTTGAGTAACAGGCTCATTTGCAGGTGGAAGGAACCCTTGAGGCAACTCACTTGTACTTTCAGAATGGGGGTGAAGAGGGCTGAATTCCAGCTCTTGGGGGAAGATTTTGTGAGGAAAACCCCCTCCCTGCATAGACACTTCGCATTGGAAATGGAGTGGGTGGCGGGTCAGGTGGAAAATAATCTCCAGGTTCCCAGACAAGTTTCCGGGGAGAGGTGGAGGAAAAAAAAGGTCCTCTTCTCATGAACTGACTCCTTGGGTCAACTGGAAACAAGGCACCTCTGACTGGAGGGAAAGGTGCCAACACAGAGTCAGAGCCGGTTGCTTGGTTTTCAGCATGGAGAGGTGAATCAGGCACATCAGAGTCCAAAGGAGGCATATTAGGAATTCTGTGTTCTGCTGGTCCCGATGCTCTACCACAATTTGAGTAAAACCTATCTTGCCTTTGTAGAGGAAGACGTGCATCAGAAGAATATGGTTGGCCTGGCGGAGGGATCATCAGCCTGCTGGCCTGTTCCCCTGGAGGAGAGAGGGGCCCAGTCTGAGAAGGTGCTCTCTGAAAATCAGTGAACTTATGACAGCTGGATTCTCTTCCTTTACTGCTAGTCGCATGGTCCAGAGGATTCTCCAGGGCCCCTTGACCCTCTTCCTCCTCCCACTGGAGTGAAAGGTGAGAGTGTGAGTGGACCACTCTTTTCAAAATGAGGAGGTCTCCTTTCAGATGAAGGGTGACCTATTGGTGAGGGCCCATTTGGAGAAGGCTTTCTGCCCATTGCTGAGTTGGAAACATCCAGTGCATCATAGGGATCTTTTTCTACAAGTTCAAATCTAAGCTCCTTCTCAGTTAATTTTTGTCTGTTGCGTGCATTTTGCTTCCTGAAATAACTGAGGTTTCTTTCAGCAATCCGAGCCTCCAACTCACTAGCATCTGCTTCTTTCTCAGAGGAAATAATCTTCCCCAGACAGGAACGAATGGTACTCTGCAATTGTTCTTCAAGATATTGGGCTCTCTTTCGGTAGGTCTCCAGCTCTTTTATTGTATGGCTCATCTTTTCTTCGACTTTGGAAAGTTTCTCCTCTTGCTCCACACGGTAGTTTTCCTCCACTCTTAATTTCCTGTGCAGTTTCATCATATTTTCTTGATAGCGTTCCATCATGACTTTAAAGTTCTCCTGTAGGGTCTCATTCTCACTTTGCAGCTGTGCATTTTCTGACTGCAAGGATGCCTGTTCAGTCTGCAGACTTTTAAGGTGTTCTGTAAGGTCTTCTGTGGTTTTCTCCACTTCAGATGAGAAAGTACATTTTTGATTTCTTCCTCCTTCCAAGATTTCTAAGGAGGCCTTTAGCTTATCACCATAAACCAGGTTCCTCAAAGCTCCTTTGGACTCATCCTCCAAGTGAGCACCCATTTCGGGTTCACTCGTCTTTCCCAGTTCCAGGTGACCACCATCCCTTTGGGCTCCCAGGCTTGGAGAAGATCTATCCTGCATCTTCAGCAAGCATTCACTCAGAGACTCCATGTGATTTTCTGTGTCCCTTAGAACTTGTTCTCCAGCTACTTTAGAGTCCTCTAATATGATTTTTGCTTTATATTGGACACCTCCTTGTTCCCTCTGTGCTTCAGCTTCTCCTTGTATTGTTGGTCTCTGCGTTGGCGGAAGTAGGGATCCTTCATTCAAAACCTCTTTGATTGCCAGCTTCAGTTCTTCCTCATTCACTTGAAAGAGTCTCCAGTTTGTTTTAGCTTCAGCTATTTGTGATCTCAGGGATTCAGATTCACCTTGGAGGGACTGTATCCTTCTTGATAGATGCGCCATCGTTTCATCCTGTTGACCTTGTTGAGCCTTCTGTGCTTTGAGCTCTTCTTCTAGAAAGAGCATTTCAACGCCATGGCTGGATTCGGACCTATGCAGCTTTTCGTCGGTTGCCTCCAGCTGTTGTGCTTCTCTTGAACCCTTCTCAAACCTGCAATCCTTTAAAGATGATTCTAAGCCTTCATGTTCTTTTTCAACAAGGCTCACTTTTTCAAGAAGTCCACATTTTGCCTCAATAAGTCCAGCAAGATTTAGAGCCAGCCTTTTTTCTCTTCCCACGTAAAGCCTGCTACGAACCGACTGAAAACCTCTCCAGAAAAGTGAGAGAACAGCAAAAAATCCAAGAGCTGTACACACCACCAACTCCCAAGGAAAGCCATAAGGAAGATGGCCTGGCTTCATGTCTTCGGACAATGCTGCCACAACCCTGGGTGCTTCTTCCAGAACCACCCACTAGGATGGCTGAGAGGCAGCCCTTGGCTCCTCCATCACGTCAAGACAGCTTTGGCTCTTGCCACCACAACCACAGCCTGCCCAGGCAGGCCAACACAGGCTGTGGACACTCAGGTGTTTGGTCAGGAACTCCAACCTGCACCAGGCAACGGAGCAGACCACTGTGATCCCGTTCAGGGGCTGAGCGTATGGTGGGTGGTGGGTGTATGGCGGTGGGAGCCATGATCAAAGGCTCCCAGGAGCCTTGTTGTGCTCAACTGCCCATCAGGGGAGTCTTGTCCGCTTCCCTACCCAGTGCATCCTCATGTGCCACAGGTTTAGGTCCCTCCCACTCCAGCCAGAGAGAATTCCTCTCCATGCCACCCACCCCTTGATTTGGTTTAGGCCAGGCCAAGGCGGGGTTAGTAGGAAGATTCCATCCAGTCATAATAACATTCAGTTTGATGTCACTCAAATTCTAAAGCTGACTAAACTGTTCAAACAGCTTTTATGGCCTCTATTGGTCTTTGTGTCCCTTGCCTTTTGTTTGAGTGACTCAGTCCTTTCCCTGCCCTTGTGCTCTCCCTATTTCCTACCTTCCTTGCTTCCTTCCTCCCTTCCTGGGTTTTCTCCTTTTCTTCTTCCTTCTTTTCTACCTCCCTGCATCCCTCCAACTTTGCCTTCCTCCCTTCCAACTTTCTCTCTCCCTTCCCTCCCTTTACTATTCTTGCAAGTGTTTGGGGTGAACGTACATGGCAGGCCAGCCCCAAGCTAGGCAAGGTCACTGCCACTGAGCTACAACATCCCCAGACCTGCTGCCACTTCCTATGCAAATAACTTGAATTATCTCTAAAGAGAAACTCTCACATTAGTCTACTTTCAAAGTAATTTCAGAAGAGTTGCTAACATGGGCATAAATCAGTTATGACAAGTCATTTTTGAAAAGCACGGCACAGCTAAGGTTCCTCCAAAGAAGGAGTTGAAAACTTAATTGGTTTTCAGGTCAGCATTTCTAGACTAGTACAAACCCTCCTAATCCTGATCTCTCCTTAGTCCTATGATTTCTTTAAGTGTCCCCTTTGCTCCTGTTCATGGAGTCATGTGTACAGAAATTATACCTGGTTCTATTGAACTCTACTTAATTCTTTCTCACCTCTGTGCTCCTTTTGCCAAGTCACTCCTCAACACTTACTGTAACCCTTTCAATTTTTTGTCCATTTTCATTTAAAAAACTCTTTCAAAAATTGAACCATTTCGCATGCAGACTCAGTCTTCTTGATCTGCTATTAATCCCCCACTACTGACATTGTAAGTTATTGAAATGTACACTTCCAGACCGTTTTCAGATTTTTGATTCCTGTCTATCTATCTGTCTATCTATTTACAAACGTAACATGGTATTCTGAAAGAATGGTTCTGATTTTGGAGCTCTACAATGTGTTTTCCAGAAGCAGGCCTATTACACAGAGATGAATCCATGTTACCTCGATTGAGTTCAAACCGGAATGTGCACTCTGATTCCCATTATATTGTTCTACCTACTAATGGACAGTTCAGTTATCACCAGACCTCACCACCTCCCCCATTGTGTAAAACCCTTGTGAAGAGACATGTAGATGCCTTTATGAACATATTGATAATTTTTCATGGCAGTGTTTTCCAAAAACCAGTTAGTAAAATCAATTTATTCCTTTGCAGCCTGAAATTACCTTCATTCCAGTTTACTGGTATAAGAACTGCAGTATATCAGCAACCATTCTCCAATAGTAGTTCAGGCAGAAGTCATTCTAGATAACAAGCAGTGCCGGATCCTCCATGTATTTTAAACAGTCCATGACGGGGGACATCCGTCCACTCGTTTAGAACAACTGATGTTTTATGCTGGCAATTTAGGTTTATTTAAAGGAGTGATTAGAAAACAGGTGAGACAGACTGATTAGATTCAGTATGTATGTTGGCTTTGTTTTTCTAGGCCTGAAGTTTTCACATTTCAATTAATTGTAGGTTAAGTATCAGGCAGATTCTTCAGTGGGCTTCAAATGTGATAAAGTTGCTTCTTATTTTTAAGAAGGCCGTTGCAATCCTGCATTTATTTTACAGCTCAGTGCTTGTTTTACACACAAGCACACACACCCACACACCACACACATCAACACACACACAAACACATAATTAGAGCACATTTAACACTCAAATAAAGCTTTACCTACTAATTCATAACTAGGGTATTTTTTTAATAAGTATTGTGTCTTGGTCTCTACTGGGGAAACATGGTTCAATGTGAGTTCTCTGGTTTGTTGTAGGGCAGTGAACGTTCACTTGTTGGCAATGATATAGAAATGGGGAGTAAGAGTTTAAAAGTTTTTACAGTAGGTAGGCAGAGTCAGAGTATGGAATCCAAGAATAAGAAATCGGGGAATTTCCTCTTTGTTTCTTCATTTCAACCTCCTAATAATTCATGTATATTTTCCAAAAGTCTCCCAGAAAACAAGGACTAGGTCAATCCACATATCAGTGAACCATAGCAGAATGCGATTCTGAATTTCATATAAACAGTCATAAAATCAAAAAGACAGGTGCTGGGGTTTTGGCTCAGCACTAGAGTGCTGGCTTCACACTTTCAAAGGTCCTGAGTTTGATCCCCAACACCATATGTGAAAGGAATGAATGAACCAATGCATGAGTGTATGATGAATGAATAAAAGGTATGAGGAGGAGGAGGAAGAGGAGGAGGAGGAGGAGAAATAGAAGAAGATGATGAGTAATTTGACAGAAGGGAAAAAGGGGAGGAGAGTGAGTTTAAAGTGTGGTTTCCAATTCCCAAACGTTAAATTACAGCAGACGGGATAGAGAGAGAAGATGGGAGGGCAGGAGATTGGAGATAGTAGAGGCTAGAAAAGGTAGCAGTATACAACAGTTACTAACATGGCATTTTGTAAAAACGTGGATGTGTAAACAATGTGATTGTGCAATCTGTATATGGGGTCAAAATGGGAGTTCATAACTCACTTGAATCTAATGTAGGAAATATGGTATCTCAAGAGCTATGTAAGGTTTTAAAAGATATTTCCATCAGCTAGATTACAAGTACCTAGAACTCCCATTCTTGTTTATGTAAGAGTGGCTTCATCAGATTAAATGCTGTTCTCTGGAATAACATAAAATAGGAATAATTTAGTCATAAGATTCCTACGTAAACCACCTTTATTTACAAAATACTATCTTAAGAATTATTGTTTCATTGAGCTTCAATTGGAGCCAAAGTATAGTCAATTACTGAACTAAAAGCAGTTACTTAAAAACTAAAAATGAGAGATAAGTCAAATTACATTTGAAGAGAGAGCAACAGCATGAGGTTTCTTGTTTGGTTCTGGATGTTGAGTAACAGGCTCATTTGCAGGTGGAAGGAACCCTTGAGGCAACTCACTTGTACTTTCAGAATGGGGGTGAAGAGGGCTGAATTCCAGCTCTTGGGGGAAGATTTTGTGAGGAAAACCCCCTCCCTGCATAGACACTTCGCATTGGAAATGGAGTGGGTGGCGGGTCAGGTGGAAAATAATCTCCAGGTTCCCAGACAAGTTTCCGGGGAGAGGTGGAGGAAAAAAAAGGTCCTCTTCTCATGAACTGACTCCTTGGGTCAACTGGAAACAAGGCACCTCTGACTGGAGGGAAAGGTGCCAACACAGAGTCAGAGCCGGTTGCTTGGTTTTCAGCATGGAGAGGTGAATCAGGCACATCAGAGTCCAAAGGAGGCATATTAGGAATTCTGTGTTCTGCTGGTCCCGATGCTCTACCACAATTTGAGTAAAACCTATCTTGCCTTTGTAGAGGAAGACGTGCATCAGAAGAATATGGTTGGCCTGGCGGAGGGATCATCAGCCTGCTGGCCTGTTCCCCTGGAGGAGAGAGGGGCCCAGTCTGAGAAGGTGCTCTCTGAAAATCAGTGAACTTATGACAGCTGGATTCTCTTCCTTTACTGCTAGTCGCATGGTCCAGAGGATTCTCCAGGGCCCCTTGACCCTCTTCCTCCTCCCACTGGAGTGAAAGGTGAGAGTGTGAGTGGACCACTCTTTTCAAAATGAGGAGGTCTCCTTTCAGATGAAGGGTGACCTATTGGTGAGGGCCCATTTGGAGAAGGCTTTCTGCCCATTGCTGAGTTGGAAACATCCAGTGCATCATAGGGATCTTTTTCTACAAGTTCAAATCTAAGCTCCTTCTCAGTTAATTTTTGTCTGTTGCGTGCATTTTGCTTCCTGAAATAACTGAGGTTTCTTTCAGCAATCCGAGCCTCCAACTCACTAGCATCTGCTTCTTTCTCAGAGGAAATAATCTTCCCCAGACAGGAACGAATGGTACTCTGCAATTGTTCTTCAAGATATTGGGCTCTCTTTCGGTAGGTCTCCAGCTCTTTTATTGTATGGCTCATCTTTTCTTCGACTTTGGAAAGTTTCTCCTCTTGCTCCACACGGTAGTTTTCCTCCACTCTTAATTTCCTGTGCAGTTTCATCATATTTTCTTGATAGCGTTCCATCATGACTTTAAAGTTCTCCTGTAGGGTCTCATTCTCACTTTGCAGCTGTGCATTTTCTGACTGCAAGGATGCCTGTTCAGTCTGCAGACTTTTAAGGTGTTCTGTAAGGTCTTCTGTGGTTTTCTCCACTTCAGATGAGAAAGTACATTTTTGATTTCTTCCTCCTTCCAAGATTTCTAAGGAGGCCTTTAGCTTATCACCATAAACCAGGTTCCTCAAAGCTCCTTTGGACTCATCCTCCAAGTGAGCACCCATTTCGGGTTCACTCGTCTTTCCCAGTTCCAGGTGACCACCATCCCTTTGGGCTCCCAGGCTTGGAGAAGATCTATCCTGCATCTTCAGCAAGCATTCACTCAGAGACTCCATGTGATTTTCTGTGTCCCTTAGAACTTGTTCTCCAGCTACTTTAGAGTCCTCTAATATGATTTTTGCTTTATATTGGACACCTCCTTGTTCCCTCTGTGCTTCAGCTTCTCCTTGTATTGTTGGTCTCTGCGTTGGCGGAAGTAGGGATCCTTCATTCAAAACCTCTTTGATTGCCAGCTTCAGTTCTTCCTCATTCACTTGAAAGAGTCTCCAGTTTGTTTTAGCTTCAGCTATTTGTGATCTCAGGGATTCAGATTCACCTTGGAGGGACTGTATCCTTCTTGATAGATGCGCCATCGTTTCATCCTGTTGACCTTGTTGAGCCTTCTGTGCTTTGAGCTCTTCTTCTAGAAAGAGCATTTCAACGCCATGGCTGGATTCGGACCTATGCAGCTTTTCGTCGGTTGCCTCCAGCTGTTGTGCTTCTCTTGAACCCTTCTCAAACCTGCAATCCTTTAAAGATGATTCTAAGCCTTCATGTTCTTTTTCAACAAGGCTCACTTTTTCAAGAAGTCCACATTTTGCCTCAATAAGTCCAGCAAGATTTAGAGCCAGCCTTTTTTCTCTTCCCACGTAAAGCCTGCTACGAACCGACTGAAAACCTCTCCAGAAAAGTGAGAGAACAGCAAAAAATCCAAGAGCTGTACACACCACCAACTCCCAAGGAAAGCCATAAGGAAGATGGCCTGGCTTCATGTCTTCGGACAATGCTGCCACAACCCTGGGTGCTTCTTCCAGAACCACCCACTAGGATGGCTGAGAGGCAGCCCTTGGCTCCTCCATCACGTCAAGACAGCTTTGGCTCTTGCCACCACAACCACAGCCTGCCCAGGCAGGCCAACACAGGCTGTGGACACTCAGGTGTTTGGTCAGGAACTCCAACCTGCACCAGGCAACGGAGCAGACCACTGTGATCCCGTTCAGGGGCTGAGCGTATGGTGGGTGGTGGGCGTATGGCGGTGGGAGCCATGATCAAAGGCTCCCAGGAGCCTTGTTGTGCTCAACTGCCCATCAGGGGAGTCTTGTCCGCTTCCCTACCCAGTGCATCCTCATGTGCCACAGGTTTAGGTCCCTCCCACTCCAGCCAGAGAGAATTCCTCTCCATGCCACCCACCCCTTGATTTGGTTTAGGCCAGGCCAAGGCGGGGTTAGTAGGAAGATTCCATCCAGTCATAATAACATTCAGTTTGATGTCACTCAAATTCTAAAGCTGACTAAACTGTTCAAACAGCTTTTATGGCCTCTATTGGTCTTTGTGTCCCTTGCCTTTTGTTTGAGTGACTCAGTCCTTTCCCTGCCCTTGTGCTCTCCCTATTTCCTACCTTCCTTGCTTCCTTCCTCCCTTCCTGGGTTTTCTCCTTTTCTTCTTCCTTCTTTTCTACCTCCCTCCATCCCTCCAACTTTGCCTTCCTCCCTTCCAACTTTCTCTCTCCCTTCCCTCCCTTTACTATTCTTGCAAGTGTTTGGGGTGAACGTACATGGCAGGCCAGCCCCAAGCTAGGCAAGGTCACTGCCACTGAGCTACAACATCCCCAGACCTGCTGCCACTTCCTATGCAAGTAACTTGAATTATCTCTAAAGAGAAACTCTCACATTAGTCTACTTTCAAAGTAATTTCAGAAGAGTTGCTAACATGGGCATAAATCAGTTATGACAAGTCATTTTTGAAAAGCACGGCACAGCTAAGGTTCCTCCAAAGAAGGAGTTGAAAACTTAATTGGTTTTCAGGTCAGCATTTCTAGACTAGTACAAACCCTCCTAATCCTGATCTCTCCTTAGTCCTATGATTTCTTTAAGTGTCCCCTTTGCTCCTGTTCATGGAGTCATGTGTACAGAAATTATACCTGGTTCTATTGAACTCTACTTAATTCTTTCTCACCTCTGTGCTCCTTTTGCCAAGTCACTCCTCAACACTTACTGTAACCCTTTCAATTTTTTGTCCATTTTCATTTAAAAAACTCTTTCAAAAATTGAACCATTTCGCATGCAGACTCAGTCTTCTTGATCTGCTATTAATCCCCCACTACTGACATTGTAAGTTATTGAAATGTACACTTCCAGACCGTTTTCAGATTTTTGATTCCTGTCTATCTATCTGTCTATCTATTTACAAACGTAACATGGTATTCTGAAAGAATGGTTCTGATTTTGGAGCTCTACAATGTGTTTTCCAGAAGCAGGCCTATTACACAGAGATGAATCCATGTTACCTCGATTGAGTTCAAACCGGAATGTGCACTCTGATTCCCATTATATTGTTCTACCTACTAATGGACAGTTCAGTTATCACCAGACCTCACCACCTCCCCCATTGTGTAAAACCCTTGTGAAGAGACATGTAGATGCCTTTATGAACATATTGATAATTTTTCATGGCAGTGTTTTCCAAAAACCAGTTAGTAAAATCAATTTATTCCTTTGCAGCCTGAAATTACCTTCATTCCAGTTTACTGGTATAAGAACTGCAGTATATCAGCAACCATTCTCCAATAGTAGTTCAGGCAGAAGTCATTCTAGATAACAAGCAGTGCCGGATCCTCCATGTATTTTAAACAGTCCATGACGGGGGACATCCGTCCACTCGTTTAGAACAACTGATGTTTTATGCTGCCAATTTAGGTTTATTTAAAGGAGTGATTAGAAAACAGGTGAGACAGACTGATTAGATTCAGTATGTATGTTGGCTTTGTTTTTCTAGGCCTGAAGTTTTCACATTTCAATTAATTGTAGGTTAAGTATCAGGCAGATTCTTCAGTGGGCTTCAAATGTGATAAAGTTGCTTCTTATTTTTAAGAAGGCCGTTGCAATCCTGCATTTATTTTACAGCTCAGTGCTTGTTTTACACACAAGCACACACACCCACACACCACACACATCAACACACACACAAACACATAATTAGAGCACATTTAACACTCAAATAAAGCTTTACCTACTAATTCATAACTAGGGTATTTTTTTAATAAGTATTGTGTCTTGGTCTCTACTGGGGAAACATGGTTCAATGTGAGTTCTCTGGTTTGTTGTAGGGCAGTGAACGTTCACTTGTTGGCAATGATATAGAAATGGGGAGTAAGAGTTTAAAAGTTTTTACAGTAGGTAGGCAGAGTCAGAGTATGGAATCCAAGAATAAGAAATCGGGGAATTTCCTCTTTGTTTCTTCATTTCAACCTCCTAATAATTCATGTATATTTTCCAAAAGTCTCCCAGAAAACAAGGACTAGGTCAATCCACATATCAGTGAACCATAGCAGAATGCGATTCTGAATTTCATATAAACAGTCATAAAATCAAAAAGACAGGTGCTGGGGTTTTGGCTCAGCACTAGAGTGCTGGCTTCACACTTTCAAAGGTCCTGAGTTTGATCCCCAACACCATATGTGAAAGGAATGAATGAACCAATGCATGAGTGTATGATGAATGAATAAAAGGTATGAGGAGGAGGAGGAAGAGGAGGAGGAGGAGGAGAAATAGAAGAAGATGATGAGTAATTTGACAGAAGGGAAAAAGGGGAGGAGAGTGAGTTTAAAGTGTGGTTTCCAATTCCCAAACGTTAAATTACAGCAGACGGGATAGAGAGAGAAGATGGGAGGGCAGGAGAGGGGGGATAGTAGAGGCTAGAAAAGGTAGCAGAATACAACAGTTACTAACATGGCATTTTGTAAAAACGTGGATGTGTAAACAATGTGATTGTGCAATCTGTATATGGGGTCAAAATGGGAGTTCATAACTCACTTGAATCTAATGTAGGAAATATGGTATCTCAAGAGCTATGTAAGGTTTTAAAAGATATTTCCATCAGCTAGATTACAAGTACCTAGAACTCCCATTCTTGTTTATGTAAGAGTGGCTTCATCAGATTAAATGCTGTTCTCTGGAATAACATAAAATAGGAATAATTTAGTCATAAGATTCCTACGTAAACCACCTTTATTTACAAAATACTATCTTAAGAATTATTGTTTCATTGAGCTTCAATTGGAGCCAAAGGATAGTCAATTACTGAACTAAAAGCAGTTACTTAAAAACTAAAAATGAGAGATAAGTCATATTACATTTGAAGAGAGAGCAACAGCATGAGGTTTCTTGTTTGGTTCTGGATGTTGAGTAACAGGCTCATTTGCAGGTGGAAGGAACCCTTGAGGCAACTCACTTGTACTTTCAGAATGGGGGTGAAGAGGGCTGAATTCCAGCTCTTGGGGGAAGATTTTGTGAGGAAAACCCCCTCCCTGCATAGACACTTCGCATTGGAAATGGAGTGGGTGGCGGGTCAGGTGGAAAATAATCTCCAGGTTCCCAGACAAGTTTCCTGGGAGAGGTGGAGGAAAAAAAAGGTCCTCTTCTCATGAACTGACTCCTTGGGTCAACTGGAAACAAGGCACCTCTGACTGGAGGGAAAGGTGCCAACACAGAGTCAGAGCCGGTTGCTTGGTTTTCAGCATGGAGAGGTGAATCAGGCACATCAGAGTCCAAAGGAGGCATATTAGGAATTCTGTGTTCTGCTGGTCCCGATGCTCTACCACAATTTGAGTAAAACCTATCTTGCCTTTGTAGAGGAAGACGTGCATCAGAAGAATATGGTTGGCCTGGCGGAGGGATCATCAGCCTGCTGGCCTGTTCCCCTGGAGGAGAGAGGGGCCCAGTCTGAGAAGGTGCTCTCTGAAAATCAGTGAACTTATGACAGCTGGATTCTCTTCCTTTACTGCTAGTCGCATGGTCCAGAGGATTCTCCAGGGCCCCTTGACCCTCTTCCTCCTCCCACTGGAGTGAAAGGTGAGAGTGTGAGTGGACCACTCTTTTCAAAATGAGGAGGTCTCCTTTCAGATGAAGGGTGACCTATTGGTGAGGGCCCATTTGGAGAAGGCTTTCTGCCCATTGCTGAGTTGGAAACATCCAGTGCATCATAGGGATCTTTTTCTACAAGTTCAAATCTAAGCTCCTTCTCAG
This sequence comes from Callospermophilus lateralis, assembly GCF_048772815.1. Taxonomy (NCBI): domain Eukaryota; kingdom Metazoa; phylum Chordata; class Mammalia; order Rodentia; family Sciuridae; genus Callospermophilus; species Callospermophilus lateralis. The sequence goes on from NW_027515484.1 coordinate 116,821, forward strand.
TTAATTTTTGTCTGTTGCGTGCATTTTGCTTCCTGAAATAACTGAGGTTTCTTTCAGCAATCCGAGCCTCCAACTCACTAGCATCTGCTTCTTTCTCAGAGGAAATAATCTTCCCCAGACAGGAACGAATGGTACTCTGCAATTGTTCTTCAAGATATTGGGCTCTCTTTCGGTAGGTCTCCAGCTCTTTTATTGTATGGCTCATCTTTTCTTCGACTTTGGAAAGTTTCTCCTCTTGCTCCACACGGTAGTTTTCCTCCACTCTTAATTTCCTGTGCAGTTTCATCATATTTTCTTGATAGCGTTCCATCATGACTTTAAAGTTCTCCTGTAGGGTCTCATTCTCACTTTGCAGCTGTGCATTTTCTGACTGCAAGGATGCCTGTTCAGTCTGCAGACTTTTAAGGTGTTCTGTAAGGTCTTCTGTGGTTTTCTCCACTTCAGATGAGAAAGTACATTTTTGATTTCTTCCTCCTTCCAAGATTTCTAAGGAGGCCTTTAGCTTATCACCATAAACCAGGTTCCTCAAAGCTCCTTTGGACTCATCCTCCAAGTGAGCACCCATTTCGGGTTCACTCGTCTTTCCCAGTTCCAGGTGACCACCATCCCTTTGGGCTCCCAGGCTTGGAGAAGATCTATCCTGCATCTTCAGCAAGCATTCACTCAGAGACTCCATGTGATTTTCTGTGTCCCTTAGAACTTGTTCTCCAGCTACTTTAGAGTCCTCTAATATGATTTTTGCTTTATATTGGACACCTCCTTGTTCCCTCTGTGCTTCAGCTTCTCCTTGTATTGTTGGTCTCTGCGTTGGCGGAAGTAGGGATCCTTCATTCAAAACCTCTTTGATTGCCAGCTTCAGTTCTTCCTCATTCACTTGAAAGAGTCTCCAGTTTGTTTTAGCTTCAGCTATTTGTGATCTCAGGGATTCAGATTCACCTTGGAGGGACTGTATCCTTCTTGATAGATGCGCCATCGTTTCATCCTGTTGACCTTGTTGAGCCTTCTGTGCTTTGAGCTCTTCTTCTAGAAAGAGCATTTCAACGCCATGGCTGGATTCGGACCTATGCAGCTTTTCGTCGGTTGCCTCCAGCTGTTGTGCTTCTCTTGAACCCTTCTCAAACCTGCAATCCTTTAAAGATGATTCTAAGCCTTCATGTTCTTTTTCAACAAGGCTCACTTTTTCAAGAAGTCCACATTTTGCCTCAATAAGTCCAGCAAGATTTAGAGCCAGCCTTTTTTCTCTTCCCACGTAAAGCCTGCTACGAACCGACTGAAAACCTCTCCAGAAAAGTGAGAGAACAGCAAAAAATCCAAGAGCTGTACACACCACCAACTCCCAAGGAAAGCCATAAGGAAGATGGCCTGGCTTCATGTCTTCGGACAATGCTGCCACAACCCTGGGTGCTTCTTCCAGAACCACCCACTAGGATGGCTGAGAGGCAGCCCTTGGCTCCTCCATCACGTCAAGACAGCTTTGGCTCTTGCCACCACAACCACAGCCTGCCCAGGCAGGCCAACACAGGCTGTGGACACTCAGGTGTTTGGTCAGGAACTCCAACCTGCACCAGGCAACGGAGCAGACCACTGTGATCCCGTTCAGGGGCTGAGCGTATGGTGGGTGGTGGGCGTATGGCGGTGGGAGCCATGATCAAAGGCTCCCAGGAGCCTTGTTGTGCTCAACTGCCCATCAGGGGAGTCTTGTCCGCTTCCCTACCCAGTGCATCCTCATGTGCCACAGGTTTAGGTCCCTCCCACTCCAGCCAGAGAGAATTCCTCTCCATGCCACCCACCCCTTGATTTGGTTTAGGCCAGGCCAAGGCGGGGTTAGTAGGAAGATTCCATCCAGTCATAATAACATTCAGTTTGATGTCACTCAAATTCTAAAGCTGACTAAACTGTTCAAACAGCTTTTATGGCCTCTATTGGTCTTTGTGTCCCTTGCCTTTTGTTTGAGTGACTCAGTCCTTTCCCTGCCCTTGTGCTCTCCCTATTTCCTACCTTCCTTGCTTCCTTCCTCCCTTCCTGGGTTTTCTCCTTTTCTTCTTCCTTCTTTTCTACCTCCCTCCATCCCTCCAACTTTGCCTTCCTCCCTTCCAACTTTCTCTCTCCCTTCCCTCCCTTTACTATTCTTGCAAGTGTTTGGGGTGAACGTACATGGCAGGCCAGCCCCAAGCTAGGCAAGGTCACTGCCACTGAGCTACAACATCCCCAGACCTGCTGCCACTTCCTATGCAAGTAACTTGAATTATCTCTAAAGAGAAACTCTCACATTAGTCTACTTTCAAAGTAATTTCAGAAGAGTTGCTAACATGGGCATAAATCAGTTATGACAAGTCATTTTTGAAAAGCACGGCACAGCTAAGGTTCCTCCAAAGAAGGAGTTGAAAACTTAATTGGTTTTCAGGTCAGCATTTCTAGACTAGTACAAACCCTCCTAATCCTGATCTCTCCTTAGTCCTATGATTTCTTTAAGTGTCCCCTTTGCTCCTGTTCATGGAGTCATGTGTACAGAAATTATACCTGGTTCTATTGAACTCTACTTAATTCTTTCTCACCTCTGTGCTCCTTTTGCCAAGTCACTCCTCAACACTTACTGTAACCCTTTCAATTTTTTGTCCATTTTCATTTAAAAAACTCTTTCAAAAATTGAACCATTTCGCATGCAGACTCAGTCTTCTTGATCTGCTATTAATCCCCCACTACTGACATTGTAAGTTATTGAAATGTACACTTCCAGACCGTTTTCAGATTTTTGATTCCTGTCTATCTATCTGTCTATCTATTTACAAACGTAACATGGTATTCTGAAAGAATGGTTCTGATTTTGGAGCTCTACAATGTGTTTTCCAGAAGCAGGCCTATTACACAGAGATGAATCCATGTTACCTCGATTGAGTTCAAACCGGAATGTGCACTCTGATTCCCATTATATTGTTCTACCTACTAATGGACAGTTCAGTTATCACCAGACCTCACCACCTCCCCCATTGTGTAAAACCCTTGTGAAGAGACATGTAGATGCCTTTATGAACATATTGATAATTTTTCATGGCAGTGTTTTCCAAAAACCAGTTAGTAAAATCAATTTATTCCTTTGCAGCCTGAAATTACCTTCATTCCAGTTTACTGGTATAAGAACTGCAGTATATCAGCAACCATTCTCCAATAGTAGTTCAGGCAGAAGTCATTCTAGATAACAAGCATTCCGGATCCTCCATGTATTTTAAACAGTCCATGACGGGGGACATCCGTCCACTCGTTTAGAACAACTGATGTTTTATGCTGCCAATTTAGGTTTATTTAAAGGAGTGATTAGAAAACAGGTGAGACAGACTGATTAGATTCAGTATGTATGTTGGCTTTGTTTTTCTAGGCCTGAAGTTTTCACATTTCAATTAATTGTAGGTTAAGTATCAGGCAGATTCTTCAGTGGGCTTCAAATGTGATAAAGTTGCTTCTTATTTTTAAGAAGGCCGTTGCAATCCTGCATTTATTTTACAGCTCAGTGCTTGTTTTACACACAAGCACACACACCCACACACCACACACATCAACACACACACAAACACATAATTAGAGCACATTTAACACTCAAATAAAGCTTTACCTACTAATTCATAACTAGGGTATTTTTTTAATAAGTATTGTGTCTTGGTCTCTACTGGGGAAACATGGTTCAATGTGAGTTCTCTGGTTTGTTGTAGGGCAGTGAACGTTCACTTGTTGGCAATGATATAGAAATGGGGAGTAAGAGTTTAAAAGTTTTTACAGTAGGTAGGCAGAGTCAGAGTATGGAATCCAAGAATAAGAAATCGGGGAATTTCCTCTTTGTTTCTTCATTTCAACCTCCTAATAATTCATGTATATTTTCCAAAAGTCTCCCAGAAAACAAGGACTAGGTCAATCCACATATCAGTGAACCATAGCAGAATGCGATTCTGAATTTCATATAAACAGTCATAAAATCAAAAAGACAGGTGCTGGGGTTTTGGCTCAGCACTAGAGTGCTGGCTTCACACTTTCAAAGGTCCTGAGTTTGATCCCCAACACCATATGTGAAAGGAATGAATGAACCAATGCATGAGTGTATGATGAATGAATAAAAGGTATGAGGAGGAGGAGGAGGAGAAATAGAAGAAGATGTTGAGTAATTTGACAGAAGGGAAAAAGGGGAGGAGAGTGAGTTTAAAGTGTGGTTTCCAATTCCCAAACGTTAAATTACAGCAGACGGGATAGAGAGAGAAGATGGGAGGGCAGGAGATTGGAGATAGTAGAGGCTAGAAAAGGTAGCAGTATACAACAGTTACTAACATGGCATTTTGTAAAAACGTGGATGTGTAAACAATGTGATTGTGCAATCTGTATATGGGGTCAAAATGGGAGTTCATAACTCACTTGAATCTAATGTAGGAAATATGGTATCTCAAGAGCTATGTAAGGTTTTAAAAGATATTTCCATCAGCTAGATTACAAGTACCTAGAACTCCCATTCTTGTTTATGTAAGAGTGGCTTCATCAGATTAAATGCTGTTATCTGGAATAACATAAAATAGGAATAATTTAGTCATAAGATTCCTACGTAAACCACCTTTATTTACAAAATACTATCTTAAGAATTATTGTTTCATTGAGCTTCAATTGGAGCCAAAGGATAGTCAATTACTGAACTAAAAGCAGTTACTTAAAAACTAAAAATGAGAGATAAGTCATATTACATTTGAAGAGAGAGCAACAGCATGAGGTTTCTTGTTTGGTTCTGGATGTTGAGTAACAGGCTCATTTGCAGGTGGAAGGAACCCTTGAGGCAACTCACTTGTACTTTCAGAATGGGGGTGAAGAGGGCTGAATTCCAGCTCTTGGGGGAAGATTTTGTGAGGAAAACCCCCTCCCTGCATAGACACTTCGCATTGGAAATGGAGTGGGTGGCGGGTCAGGTGGAAAATAATCTCCAGGTTCCCAGACAAGTTTCCTGGGAGAGGTGGAGGAAAAAAAAGGTCCTCTTCTCATGAACTGACTCCTTGGGTCAACTGGAAACAAGGCACCTCTGACTGGAGGGAAAGGTGCCAACACAGAGTCAGAGCCGGTTGCTTGGTTTTCAGCATGGAGAGGTGAATCAGGCACATCAGAGTCCAAAGGAGGCATATTAGGAATTCTGTGTTCTGCTGGTCCCGATGCTCTACCACAATTTGAGTAAAACCTATCTTGCCTTTGTAGAGGAAGACGTGCATCAGAAGAATATGGTTGGCCTGGCGGAGGGATCATCAGCCTGCTGGCCTGTTCCCCTGGAGGAGAGAGGGGCCCAGTCTGAGAAGGTGCTCTCTGAAAATCAGTGAACTTATGACAGCTGGATTCTCTTCCTTTACTGCTAGTCGCATGGTCCAGAGGATTCTCCAGGGCCCCTTGACCCTCTTCCTCCTCCCACTGGAGTGAAAGGTGAGAGTGTGAGTGGACCACTCTTTTCAAAATGAGGAGGTCTCCTTTCAGATGAAGGGTGACCTATTAGTGAGGGCCCATTTGGAGAAGGGTTTCTGCCCATTGCTGAGTTGGAAACATCCAGTGCATCATAGGGATCTTTTTCTACAAGTTCAAATCTAAGCTCCTTCTCAGTTAATTTTTGTCTGTTGCGTGCATTTTGCTTCCTGAAATAACTGAGGTTTCTTTCAGCAATCCGAGCTGCCAACTCACTAGCATCTGCTTCTTTTTCAGAGGAAATAATCTTCCCCAGACAGGAACGAATGGTACTCTGCAATTGTTCTTCAAGATATTGGGCTCTCTTTCGGTAGGTCTCCAGCTCTTTTATTGTATGGCTCATCTTTTCTTCGACTTTGGAATGTTTCTCCTCTTGCTCCACACGGTAGTTTTCCTCCACTCTTAATTTCCTGTGCAGTTTCATCATATTTTCTTGATAGCGTTCCATCATGACTTTAAAGTTCTTATGTGGGGTCTCATTCTCACTTTGCAGCTGTGCATTTTCTGACTGCAAGGATGCCTGTTCAGTCTGCAGACTTTTAAGGTGTTCTGTAAGGTCTTCTGTGGTTTTCTCCACTTCAGATGAGAAAGTACATTTTTGATTTCTTCCTCCTTCCAAGATTTCAAAGGAGGCCTTTAGCTTATCACCATAAACCAGGTTCCTCAAAGGTCCTTTGGACTCATCCTCCAAGTGAGCACCAATTTCGGGTTCACTCGTCTTTCCCAGTTCCAGGTGACCACCATACCTTTGGGCTCCCAGGCTTGGAGAAGATCTATCCTTCATCTTCAGCAAGCATTCACTCAGAGACTCCATGTGATTTTCTGTGTCCCTTAGAACTTGTTTTCCAGCTACTTTAGAGTCCTCTAATATGATTTTTGCTTTATATTGGACACCTCCTTGTTCCCTCTGTGCTTCAGCTTCTCCTTGTATTGTTGGTCTCTGCGTTGGCGGAAGTAGGGATCCTTCATTCAAAACCTCTTTGATTACCAGCTTCAGTTCTTCCTCATTCACTTGAAAGAGTCTCCAGTTTGTTTTAGCTTCAGCTATTTGTGATCTCAGGGATTCAGATTCACCTTGGAGGGACTGTATCCTTCTTGATAGATGCGCCATCGTTTCATCCTGTTGACCTTGTTGAGCCTTCTGTGCTTTGAGCTCTTCTTCTAGAAAGAGCATTTCCACGCCATGGCTGGATTCGGACCTATGCAGCTTTTCGTCGGTTGCCTCCAGCTGTTGTGCTTCTCTTGAACCCTTCTCAAACCTGCAATCCTTTAAAGATGATTCTAAGCCTTCATGTTCTTTTTCAACAAGGCTCACTTTTTCAAGAAGTCCACATTTTGCCTCAATAAGTCCAGCAAGATTTAGAGCCAGCCTTTTTTCTCTTCCCACGTAAAGCCTGCTACGAACCGACTGAAAACCTCTCCAGAAAAGTGAGAGAACAGCAAAAAATCCAAGAGCTGTACACACCACCAACTCCCAAGGAAAGCCATAAGGAAGATGGCCTGGCTTCATGTCTTCGGACAATGCTGCCACAACCCTGGGTGCTTCTTCCAGAACCACCCACTAGGATGGCTGAGAGGCAGCCCTTGGCTCCTCCATCACGCCAAGACAGCTTTGGCTCTTGCCACCACAACCACAGCCTGCCCAGGCAGGCCAACACAGGCTGTGGACACTGAGGTGTTTGGTCAGGAACTCCAACCTGAACCAGGCAACGGAGGAGACCACTGTGATCCCCTTCAGGGGCTGAGCGTATGGTGGGTGGTGGGCGTATGGCGGTGGGAGCCATGATCAAAGGCTCCCAGGAGCCTTGTTGTGCTCAACTGCCCATCAGGGGAGTCTTGTCCGCTTCCCTACCCAGTGCATCCTCATGTGCCACAGGTTTAGGTCCCTCCCACTCCAGCCAGAGAGAATTCCTCTCCATGCCACCCACCCCTTGATTTGGTTTAGGCCAAGCCAAGGTGGGGTTAGTAGGAAGATTCCATCCAGTCATAATAACATTCAGTTTGATGTCACTCAAATTCTAAAGCTGACTAAACTGTTCAAACAGCTTTTATGGCCTCTATTGGTCTTTGTGTCCCTTGCCTTTTGTTTGAGTGACTCAGTCCTTTCCCTGCCCTTGTGCTCTCCCTATTTCCTACCTTCCTTGCTTCCTTCCTCCCTTCCTGGGTTTTCTCCTTTTCTTCTTCCTTCTTTTCTACCTCCCTCCATCCCTCCAACTTTGCCTTCCTCCCTTCCAACTTTCTCTCTCCCTTCCCTCCCTTTACTATTCTTGCAAGTGTTTGGGGTGAACGTACATGGCAGGCCAGCCCCAAGCTAGGCAAGGTCACTGCCACTGAGCTACAACATCCCCAGACCTGCTGCCACTTCCTATGCAAGTAACTTGAATTATCTCTAAAGAGAAACTCTCACATTAGTCTACTTTCAAAGTAATTTCAGAAGAGTTGCTAACATGGGCATAAATCAGTTATGACAAGTCATTTTTGAAAAGCACGGCACAGCTAAGGTTCCTCCAAAGAAGGAGTTGTAAACTTAATTGGTTTTCAGGTCAGCATTTCTAGACTAGTACAAACCCTCCTAATCCTGATCTCTCCTTAGTCCGATGATTTCTTTAAGTGTCCCCTTTGCGCCTGTTCATGGAGTCATGTGTACAGAAATTATACCTGGTTCTATTGAACTCTACTTAATTCTTTCTCACCTCTGTGCTCCTTTTGCCAAGTCACTCCTCAACACTTACTGTAACCCTTTCAATTTTTTGTCCATTTTCATTTAAAAAACTCTTTCAAAAATTGAACCATTTCGCATGCAGACACAGTCTTCTTGATCTGCTATTAATCCCCCACTACTGACATTGTAAGTTATTGAAATGTACACTTCCAGACCGTTTTCAGATTTTTGATTCCTGTCTATCTATCTGTCTATCTATTTACAAACGTAACATGGTATTCTGAAAGAATGGTTCTGATTTTGGAGCTCTACAATGTGTTTTCCAGAAGCAGGCCTACTACACAGAGATGAATCCATGTTACCTCGATTGAGTTCAAACCGGAATGTGCACTCTGATTCCCATTATATTGTTCTACCTACTAATGGACAGTTCAGTTATCACCAGACCTCACCACCTCCCCCATTGTGTAAAACCCTTGTGAAGAGACATGTAGATGCCTTTATGAACATATTGATAATTTTTCATGGCAGTGTTTTCCAAAAACCAGTTAGTAAAATCAATTTATTCCTTTGCAGCCTGAAATTACTTTCATTCCAGTTTACTGGTATAAGAACTGCAGTATATCAGCAACCATTCTCCAATAGTAGTTCAGGCAGAAGTCATTCTAGATAACAAGCATTCCGGATCCTCCATGTATTTTAAACAGTCCATGACGGGGGACATCCGTCCACTCGTTTAGAACAACTGATGTTTTATGCTGGCAATTTAGGTTTATTTAAAGGAGTGATTAGAAAACAGGTGAGACAGACTGATTAGATTCAGTATGTATGTTGGCTTTGTTTTTCTAGGCCTGAAGTTTTCACATTTCAATTAATTGTAGGTTATGTATCAGGCAGATTCTTCACTGGGCTTCAAATATGATAAAGTTGCTTCTTATTTTTAAGAAGGCCGTTGCAATCCTGCATTTATTTTACACCTCAGTGCTTGATTTACACAGAAGCACACACACACACACAGCACACACATCAACAAACACACAAACACATAATTAGAGCACATTTAACACTCAAATAAAGCTTTACCTACTAATTCATAACTAGGGTATTTTTTTAATAAGTATTGTGTCTTCGTCTCTACTGGGGAAACATGGTTCAATGTGAGTTCTCTGGTTTGTTGTAGGGCAGTGAACGTTCACTTGTTGGCAATGATATAGAAATGGGGAGTAAGAGTTTAAAAGTTTTTACAGTAGGTAGGCAGAGTCAGAGTATGGAATCCAAGAATAAGAAATCGGGGTATTTCCTCTTTGTTTCTTCATTTCAAACTCCTAATAATTCATGTATATTTTCCAAAAGTCTCCCAGAAAACAAGGACTAGGTCAATCCACATATCAGTGAACCATAGCAGAATGCGATTCTGAATTTCATATAAACAGTCATAAAATCAAAAAGACAGGTGCTGTGGTTTTGGCTCAGCACTAGAGTGCTGGCTTCAAACTTTCAAAGGTCCTGAGTTTGATCCCCAACACCATATGTGAAAGGAATGAATGAACCAATGCATGAGTGTATGATGAATGAATTAAAGGTATAAGGAGGAGGAGGAAGAGGAGGAGGAGGAGGAGAAATAGAAGAAGATGATGAGTAATTTGACAGAAGGGAAAAAGGGGAGTAGAGTGTGTTTAAAGTGTGGTTTCCAATTCCCAAACGTTAAATTACAGCAGACGGGATAGAGAGAGAAGATGGGAGGGCAGGAGAGGGGGGATAGTAGAGGCCTGAAAAGGTAGCAATATACAACAGTTACTAACATGGCATTTTGTAAAAACGTGAATGTGTAAACAATGTGATTGTGCAATCTGTATATGGGGTCAAAATGGGAGTTCATAACTCACTGGAATCTAATGTAGGAAATATGGTATCTCAAGAGCTATGTAAGGTTTTAAGCAACCAATATAAAAAAGAGGTCTTCATTTTTCTTTGTAGTTGAGATCTCCTGTTTCCTTGACATGTTTAGTTGTGTTCTCTCCTTTAGTCCTCCCATGCTCTAGTTATTCTGATATGGAAAAACTAGCTGAAATGCCCAACCAGTCTCTAAATCAGTGACACTTTTTCATTAAGCCTAAAGTCACTTTACAATTGCTACAGTCATACTAAATACACTTCTTTGTTGGGAGTTTAAAAGATATTTCCATCAGCTAGATTACAAGTACCTAGAACTCCCATTCTTGTTTATGTAAGAGTGGCTTCATCAGATTAAATGCTGTTATCTGGAATAACATAAAATAGGAATAATTTAGTCATAAGATTCCTACGTAAACCACCTTTATTTACAAAATACTATCTTAAGAATTATTGTTTCATTGAGCTTCAATTGGAGCCAAAGTATAGTCAATTACTGAAGTAAAAGCAGTTACTTAAAAACTAAAAATGAGAGATAAGTCAAATTACATTTGAAGAGAGAGCAACAGCATGAGGTTTCTTGTTTGGTTCTGGATGTTGAGTAACAGGCTCATTTGCAGGTGGAAGGAACCCTTGAGGCAACTCACTTGTACTTTCAGAATGGGGGTGAAGAGGGCTGAATTCCAGCTCTTGGGGGAAGATTTTGTGAGGAAAACCCCCTCCCTGCATAGACACTTCACATTGGAAATGGAGTGGGTGGCGGGTCAGGTGGAAAATAATCTCCAGGTTCCCAGACAAGTTTCCTGGGAGAGGTGGAGGAAAAAAAAGGTCCTCTTCTCATGAACTGACTCCTTGGGTCAACTGGAAACAAGGCACCTCTGACTGGAGGGAAAGGTGCCAACACAGAGTCAGAGCCGGTTGCTTGGTTTTCAGCATGGAGAGGTGAATCAGGCACATCAGAGTCCAAAGGAAGCATATTAGGAATTCTGTGTTCTGCTGGTCCCGATGCTCTACCACAATTTGAGTAAAACCTATCTTGCCTTTGTAGAGGAAGACGTGCATCAGAAGAATATGGTTGGCCTGGCGGAGGGATCATCAGCCTGCTGGCCTGTTCCCCTGGAGGAGAGAGGGGCCCAGTCTGAGAAGGTGCTCTCTGAAAATCAGTGAACTTATGACAGCTGGATTCTCTTCCTTTACTGCTAGTCGCATGGTCCAGAGGATTCTCCAGGGCCCCTTGACCCTCTTCCTCCTCCCACTGGAGTGAAAGGTGAGAGTGTGAGTGGACCACTCTTTTCAAAATGAGGAGGTCTCCTTTCAGATGAAGGGTGACCTATTGGTGAGGGCCCATTTGGAGAAGGCTTTCTGCCCATTGCTGAGTTGGAAACATCCAGTGCATCATAGGGATCTTTTTCTACAAGTTCAAATCTAAGCTCCTTCTCAGTTAATTTTTGTCTGTTGCGTGCATTTTGCTTCCTGAAATAACTGAGGTTTCTTTCAGCAATCCGAGCCGCCAACTCACTAGCATCTGCTTCTTTCTCAGAGGAAATAATCTTCCCCAGACAGGAACGAATGGTACTCTGCAATTGTTCTTCAAGATATTGGGCTCTCTTTCGGTAGGTCTCCAGCTCTTTTATTGTATGGCTCATCTTTTCTTCGACTTTGGAAAGTTTCTCCTCTTGCTCCACACGGTAGTTTTCCTCCACTCTTAATTTCCTGTGCAGTTTCATCATATTTTCTTGATAGCGTTCCATCATGACTTTAAAGTTCTCCTGTAGGGTCTCATTCTCACTTTGCAGCTGTGCATTTTCTGACTGCAAGGATGCCTGTTCAGTCTGCAGACTTTTAAGGTGTTCTGTAAGGTCTTCTGTGGTTTTCTCCACTTCAGATGAGAAAGTACATTTTTGATTTCTTCCTCCTTCCAAGATTTCTAAGGAGGCCTTTAGCTTATCACCATAAACCAGGTTCCTCAAAGCTCCTTTGGACTCATCCTCCAAGTGAGCACCCATTTCGGGTTCACTCGTCTTTCCCAGTTCCAGGTGACCACCATCCCTTTGGGCTCCCAGGCTTGGAGAAGATCTATCCTGCATCTTCAGCAAGCATTCACTCAGAGACTCCATGTGATTTTCTGTGTCCCTTAGAACTTGTTCTCCAGCTACTTTAGAGTCCTCTAATATGATTTTTGCTTTATATTGGACACCTCCTTGTTCCCTCTGTGCTTCAGCTTCTCCTTGTATTGTTGGTCTCTGCGTTGGCGGAAGTAGGGATCCTTCATTCAAAACCTCTTTGATTGCCAGCTTCAGTTCTTCCTCATTCACTTGAAAGAGTCTCCAGTTTGTTTTAGCTTCAGCTATTTGTGATCTCAGGGATTCAGATTCACCTTGGAGGGACTGTATCCTTCTTGATAGATGCGCCATCGTTTCATCCTGTTGACCTTGTTGAGCCTTCTGTGCTTTGAGCTCTTCTTCTAGAAAGAGCATTTCAACGCCATGGCTGGATTCGGACCTATGCAGCTTTTCGTCGGTTGCCTCCAGCTGTTGTGCTTCTCTTGAACCCTTCTCAAACCTGCAATCCTTTAAAGATGATTCTAAGCCTTCATGTTCTTTTTCAACAAGGCTCACTTTTTCAAGAAGTCCACATTTTGCCTCAATAAGTCCAGCAAGATTTAGAGCCAGCCTTTTTTCTCTTCCCACGTAAAGCCTGCTACGAACCGACTGAAAACCTCTCCAGAAAAGTGAGAGAACAGCAAAAAATCCAAGAGCTGTACACACCACCAACTCCCAAGGAAAGCCATAAGGAAGATGGCCTGGCTTCATGTCTTCGGACAATGCTGCCACAACCCTGGGTGCTTCTACCAGAACCGCCCACTAGGATGGCTGAGAGGCAGCCCTTGGCTCCTCCATCACGTCAAGACAGCTTTGGCTCTTGCCACCACAACCACAGCCTGCCCAGGCAGGCCAACACAGGCTGTGGACACTGAGGTGTTTGGTCAGGAACTCCAACCTGAACCAGGTAACGGAGGAGACCACTGTGATCCCCTTCAGGGGCTGAGCGTATGGTGGGTGGTGGGCGTATGGCGGTGGGAGCCATGATCAAAGGCTCCCAGGAGCCTTGTTGTGCTCAACTGCCCATCAGGGGAGTCTTGTCCGCTTCCCTACCCAGTGCATCTTCATGTGCCACAGGTTTAGGTCCCTCCCACTCCAGCCAGAGAGAATTTCTCTCCATGCCACCCACCCCTTGATTTGGTTTAGGCCAAGCCAAATTGGCTTAGTAGGAAGATTCCATCCAGTCATAATAACATTCAGTTTGATGTCACTCAAATTCTAAAGCTGAATAAACTGTTCAAACAGCTTTTATGGCCTATATTGGTCTTTGTGTCCCTTGCCTTTTGTTTGAGTGACTCAGTCTTTTCCCTGCCCTTGTGTTTCCCTATTTCCTACCTTCCTTGCTTCCTTCCTCCCTTCCTGGGTTTTCTCCTTTTCTTCTTCTTTCTTTTCTACCTCCCTGCATCCCTCCAACTTTGCCATCCTCCCTTCCAACTTTCTCTCTCCCTTCCCTCCCTTTTCTTTTCTTGCAAGTGTTTGGGGTGAAAGTCCATGGCAGGCCAGCCCCAAGCTAGGCAAGGTCACTGCCACTGAGCTACAACATCCCCAGACCTGCTGCCACTTCCTATGCAAGTAACTTGAATTATCTCTAAAGAGAAACTCTCACATAGTCTACTTTCAAAGTAATTTCAGAAGAGTTGCTAACATGGGCATAAATCAGTTATGACAAGTCATTTTTGAAAAGCACGGCACAGCTAATGCTCCTCCAAAGAAGGAGTTGAAAACTTAATTGGTTTTCAGGTCAGCATTTCTAGACTAGTACAAACCCTCCTAATCCTGATCTCTCCTTAGTCCTATGATTTCTTTAAGTGTCCCCTTTATTCCTGTTCATGGAGTCATGTGTACAGAAATTATACCTGGTTCTATTGAACTCTACTTAATTCTTTCTCACCTCTGTGCTCCTTTTGCCAAGTCACTCCTCAACACTTACTGTAACCCTTTCAATTTTTTGTCCATTTTCATTTAAAAAACTCTTTCAAAAATTGAACCATTTCGCATGCAGACACAGTCTTCTTGATCTGCTTTAATCCCCCACTACTGACATTGTAAGTTATTGAAATGTACACTTCCAGACCGTTTTCAGATTTTTGATTCCTGTATATCTATCTGTCTATCTATTTACAAACATAACATGGTATTCTGAAAGAATCGTTCTGCTTTTGGAGCTCTACATTGTGTTTTCCAGAAGCAGACCTATTACACAGAGATGAATCCATGTTACCTAGATTGAGTTCAAACCGGAATGTGCACTCTGATTCCCATTATATTGTTCTACCTACTAATGGACAGTTCAGTTATATCTGATGATATACAACTGATGTTTTATGATGGCAATTTAGGATTATTTAAAGGAGTGATTAGAAAACAGGTGAGACAGACTGATTAGATTCAGTATGTATGTTGGCTTTGTTTTTCTAGGCCTGAAGTTTTCACATTTCAATTAATTGTAGGTTAAGTATCAGGCAGATTCTTCAGTGGGCTTCAAATGTGATAAAGTTGCTTCTTATTTTTAAGAAGGCCGTTGCAATCCTGCATTTATTTTACACCTCAGTGCTTGATTTACACAGAAGCACACACACACACACAGCACACACATCAACAAACACACAAACACATAATTAGAGCACATTTAACACTCAAATAAAGCTTTACCTACTAATTCATAACTAGGGTATTTTTTTAATAAGTATTGTGTCTTCGTCTCTACTGGGGAAACATGGTTCAATGTGAGTTCTCTGGTTTGTTGTAGGGCAGTGAACGTTCACTTGTTGGCAATGATATAGAAATGGGGAGTAAAGAGTTTAAAAGTTTTTACAGTAGGTAGGCAGAGTCAGAGTATGGAATCCAAGAATAAGAAATCGGGGTATTTCCTCTTTGTTTCTTCATTTCAAACTCCTAATAATTCATGTATATTTTCCAAAAGTCTCCCAGAAAACAAGGACTAGGTCAATCCACATATCAGTGAACCATAGCAGAATGCGATTCTGAATTTCATATAAACAGTCATAAAATCAAAAAGACAGGTGCTGTGGTTTTGGCTCAGCACTAGAGTGCTGGCTTCACACTTTCAAAGGTCCTGAGTTGGATCCCCAACACCATATGTGAAAGGAATGAATGAACCAATGCATGAGTGTATGATGAATGAATTAAAGGTATAAGGAGGAGGAGGAAGAGGAGGAGGAGGAGGAGAAATAGAAGAAGATGATGAGTAATTTGACAGAAGGGAAAAAGGGGAGGAGACTAGGTTTAAAGTGTGGTTTCCAATTCCCAAACGTTAAATTACAGCAGACGGGATAGAGAGAGAAGATGGGAGGGCAGGAGAGGGGGGATAGTTGAGGCTAGAAAAGGTAGCAGTATACAACAGTTACTAACATGGCATTTTGTAAAAACGTGAATGTGTAAACAATGTGATTGTGCAATCTGTATATGGGGTCAAAATGGGAGTTCATAACTCACTTGAATCTAATGTAGGAAATATGGTATCTCAAGAGCTATGTAAGGTTTTAAGCAACCAATATAAAAAAGAGATCTTCATTTTTCTTTGTAGTTGAGATCTCCTGTTTCCTTGACATGTTTAGTTGTGTTCTCTCCTTTAGTCCTCCCATGCTCTAGCTATTCTGATATGGAAAACTAGCTGAAATGCCCAACCAGTCTCTAAATCAGTGACACTTTTTCATTAAGCCTAAAGTCACTTTACAATTGCTACAGTCATACTAAATACACTTCTTTGTTGGGAGTTTAAAAGATATTTCCATCAGCTAGATTACAAGTACCTAGAACTCCCATTCTTGTTTATGTAAGAGTGGCTTCATCAGATTAAATGCTGTTCTCTGGAATAACATAAAATAGGAATAATTTACTCATAAGATTCTTACGTAAACCACCTTTATTTACAAAATACTATCTTAAGAATTATTGTTTCATTGAGCTTCAATTGGAGCCAAAGTATAGTCAATTACTGAACTAAAAGCAGTTACTTAAAAACTAAAAATGAGAGATAAGTCAAATTACATTTTGAGAGAGAGCAACAGCATGAGGTTTCTTGTTTGGTTCTGGATGTTGAGTAACAGGCTCATTTGCAGGTGGAAGGAACCCTTGAGGCAACTCACTTGTACTTTAGGAATGGGGGTGAAGAGGGCTGAATTCCAGCTCTTGGGGGAAGATTTTGTGAGGAAAACCCCCTCCCTGCATAGACACTTCGCATTGGAAATGGAGTGGGTGGCGGGTCCTGTGGAAAATAATCTCCAGGTTCCCAGACAAGTTTCCTGGGAGAGGTGGAGGAAAAAAAAGGTCCTCTTCTCATGACCTGAAGCCTTGGGTCAACTGGAAACAAGGCACCTCTGATTGGAGGGAAAGGTGCCAACACAGAGCCAGGGCCGGTTGCTTGGTTTTCAGCATGGAGAGGTGAATCAGGCACATCAGAGTCCAAAGGAGGCATATTTGGAATTCTGTGTTCTGCTGGTCCCGATGCTCTACCACAATTTGACTAAAACCTATCTTGCCTTTGTAGAGGAAGACGTGCATCAGAAGAATATGGTTGGCCTGGCGGAGGGATCATCAGCCTGCTGGCCTGTTCCCCTGGAGGAGAGAGGGGCCCAGTCTGAGAAGGTGCTCTCTGAAAATCAGTGAACTTATGACAGCTGGATTCTCTTCCTTTACTGCTAGTCGCATGGTCCAGAGGATTCTCCAGGGCCCCTTGACCCTCTTCCTCCTCCCACTGGAGTGAAAGGTGAGAGTGTGAGTGGACCACTCTTTTCAAAATGAGGAGGTCTCCTTTCAGATGAAGGGTGACCTATTGGTGAGGGCCCATTTGGAGAAGGCTTTCTGCCCATTGCTGAGTTGGAAACATCCAGTGCATCATAGGGATCTTTTTCTACAAGTTCAAATCTAAGCTCCTTCTCAGTTAATTTTTGTCTGTTGCGTGCATTTTGCTTCCTGAAATAACTGAGGTTTCTTTCAGCAATCCGAGCTGCCAACTCACTAGCATCTGCTTCTTTCTCAGAGGAAATAATCTTCCCCAGACAGGAACGAATGGTACTCTGCAATTGTTCTTCAAGATATTGGGCTCTCTTTCGGTAGGTCTCCAGCTCTTTTATTGTATGGCTCATCTTTTCTTCGACTTTGGAAAGTTTCTCCTCTTGCTCCACACGGTAGTTTTCCTCCACTCTTAATTTCCTGTGCAGTTTCATCATATTTTCTTGATAGCGTTCCATCATGACTTTAAAGTTCTCCTGTAGGGTCTCATTCTCACTTTGCAGCTGTGCATTTTCTGACTGCAAGGATGCCTGTTCAGTCTGCAGACTTTTAAGGTGTTCTGTAAGGTCTTCTGTGGTTTTCTCCACTTCAGATGAGAAAGTACATTTTTGATTTCTTCCTCCTTCCAAGATTTCTAAGGAGGCCTTTAGCTTATCACCATAAACCAGGTTCCTCAAAGCTCCTTTGGACTCATCCTCCAAGTGAGCACCCATTTCGGGTTCACTCGTCTTTCCCAGTTCCAGGTGACCACCATCCCTTTGGGCTCCCAGGCTTGGAGAAGATCTATCCTGCATCTTCAGCAAGCATTCACTCAGAGACTCCATGTGATTTTCTGTGTCCCTTAGAACTTGTTCTCCAGCTACTTTAGAGTCCTCTAATATGATTTTTGCTTTATATTGGACACCTCCTTGTTCCCTCTGTGCTTCAGCTTCTCCTTGTATTGTTGGTCTCTGCGTTGGCGGAAGTAGGGATCCTTCATTCAAAACCTCTTTGATTGCCAGCTTCAGTTCTTCCTCATTCACTTGAAAGAGTCTCCAGTTTGTTTTAGCTTCAGCTATTTGTGATCTCAGGGATTCAGATTCACCTTGGAGGGACTGTATCCTTCTTGATAGATGCGCCATCGTTTCATCCTGTTGACCTTGTTGAGCCTTCTGTGCTTTGAGCTCTTCTTCTAGAAAGAGCATTTCAACGCCATGGCTGGATTCGGACCTATGCAGCTTTTCGTCGGTTGCCTCCAGCTGTTGTGCTTCTCTTGAACCCTTCTCAAACCTGCAATCCTTTAAAGATGATTCTAAGCCTTCATGTTCTTTTTCAACAAGGCTCACTTTTTCAAGAAGTCCACATTTTGCCTCAATAAGTCCAGCAAGATTTAGAGCCAGCCTTTTTTCTCTTCCCACGTAAAGCCTGCTACGAACCGACTGAAAACCTCTCCAGAAAAGTGAGAGAACAGCAAAAAATCCAAGAGCTGTACACACCACCAACTCCCAAGGAAAGCCATAAGGAAGATGGCCTGGCTTCATGTCTTCGGACAATGCTGCCACAACCCTGGGTGCTTCTTCCAGAACCACCCACTAGGATGGCTGAGAGGCAGCCCTTGGCTCCTCCATCACGTCAAGACAGCTTTGGCTCTTGCCACCACAACCACAGCCTGCCCAGGCAGGCCAACACAGGCTGTGGACACTCAGGTGTTTGGTCAGGAACTCCAACCTGCACCAGGCAACGGAGCAGACCACTGTGATCCCGTTCAGGGGCTGAGCGTATGGTGGGTGGTGGGCGTATGGCGGTGGGAGCCATGATCAAAGGCTCCCAGGAGCCTTGTTGTGCTCAACTGCCCATCAGGGGAGTCTTGTCCGCTTCCCTACCCAGTGCATCCTCATGTGCCACAGGTTTAGGTCCCTCCCACTCCAGCCAGAGAGAATTCCTCTCCATGCCACCCACCCCTTGATTTGGTTTAGGCCAGGCCAAGGCGGGGTTAGTAGGAAGATTCCATCCAGTCATAATAACATTCAGTTTGATGTCACTCAAATTCTAAAGCTGACTAAACTGTTCAAACAGCTTTTATGGCCTCTATTGGTCTTTGTGTCCCTTGCCTTTTGTTTGAGTGACTCAGTCCTTTCCCTGCCCTTGTGCTCTCCCTATTTCCTACCTTCCTTGCTTCCTTCCTCCCTTCCTGGGTTTTCTCCTTTTCTTCTTCCTTCTTTTCTACCTCCCTCCATCCCTCCAACTTTGCCTTCCTCCCTTCCAACTTTCTCTCTCCCTTCCCTCCCTTTACTATTCTTGCAAGTGTTTGGGGTGAACGTACATGGCAGGCCAGCCCCAAGCTAGGCAAGGTCACTGCCACTGAGCTACAACATCCCCAGACCTGCTGCCACTTCCTATGCAAGTAACTTGAATTATCTCTAAAGAGAAACTCTCACATTAGTCTACTTTCAAAGTAATTTCAGAAGAGTTGCTAACATGGGCATAAATCAGTTATGACAAGTCATTTTTGAAAAGCACGGCACAGCTAAGGTTCCTCCAAAGAAGGAGTTGAAAACTTAATTGGTTTTCAGGTCAGCATTTCTAGACTAGTACAAACCCTCCTAATCCTGATCTCTCCTTAGTCCTATGATTTCTTTAAGTGTCCCCTTTGCTCCTGTTCATGGAGTCATGTGTACAGAAATTATACCTGGTTCTATTGAACTCTACTTAATTCTTTCTCACCTCTGTGCTCCTTTTGCCAAGTCACTCCTCAACACTTACTGTAACCCTTTCAATTTTTTGTCCATTTTCATTTAAAAAACTCTTTCAAAAATTGAACCATTTCGCATGCAGACACAGTCTTCTTGATCTGCTATTAATCCCCCACTACTGACATTGTAAGTTATTGAAATGTACACTTCCAGACCGTTTTCAGATTTTTGATTCCTGTCTATCTATCTGTCTATCTATTTACAAACGTAACATGGTATTCTGAAAGAATGGTTCTGATTTTGGAGCTCTACAATGTGTTTTCCAGAAGCAGGCCTATTACACAGAGATGAATCCATGTTACCTCGATTGAGTTCAAACCGGAATGTGCACTCTGATTCCCATTATATTGTTCTACCTACTAATGGACAGTTCAGTTATCACCAGACCTCACCACCTCCCCCATTGTGTAAAACCCTTGTGAAGAGACATGTAGATGCCTTTATGAACATATTGATAATTTTTCATGGCAGTGTTTTCCAAAAACCAGTTAGTAAAATCAATTTATTCCTTTGCAGCCTGAAATTACCTTCATTCCAGTTTACTGGTATAAGAACTGCAGTATATCAGCAACCATTCTCCAATAGTAGTTCAGGCAGAAGTCATTCTAGATAACAAGCAGTGCCGGATCCTCCATGTATTTTAAACAGTCCATGACGGGGGACATCCGTCCACTCGTTTAGAACAACTGATGTTTTATGCTGGCAATTTAGGTTTATTTAAAGGAGTGATTAGAAAACAGGTGAGACAGACTGATTAGATTCAGTATGTATGTTGGCTTTGTTTTTCTAGGCCTGAAGTTTTCACATTTCAATTAATTGTAGGTTAAGTATCAGGCAGATTCTTCAGTGGGCTTCAAATGTGATAAAGTTGCTTCTTATTTTTAAGAAGGCCGTTGCAATCCTGCATTTATTTTACAGCTCAGTGCTTGTTTTACACACAAGCACACACACCCACACACCACACACATCAACACACACACAAACACATAATTAGAGCACATTTAACACTCAAATAAAGCTTTACCTACTAATTCATAACTAGGGTATTTTTTTAATAAGTATTGTGTCTTGGTCTCTACTGGGGAAACATGGTTCAATGTGAGTTCTCTGGTTTGTTGTAGGGCAGTGAACGTTCACTTGTTGGCAATGATATAGAAATGGGGAGTAAGAGTTTAAAAGTTTTTACAGTAGGTAGGCAGAGTCAGAGTATGGAATCCAAGAATAAGAAATCGGGGAATTTCCTCTTTGTTTCTTCATTTCAACCTCCTAATAATTCATGTATATTTTCCAAAAGTCTCCCAGAAAACAAGGACTAGGTCAATCCACATATCAGTGAACCATAGCAGAATGCGATTCTGAATTTCATATAAACAGTCATAAAATCAAAAAGACAGGTGCTGGGGTTTTGGCTCAGCACTAGAGTGCTGGCTTCACACTTTCAAAGGTCCTGAGTTTGATCCCCAACACCATATGTGAAAGGAATGAATGAACCAATGCATGAGTGTATGATGAATGAATAAAAGGTATGAGGAGGAGGAGGAAGAGGAGGAGGAGGAGGAGAAATAGAAGAAGATGATGAGTAATTTGACAGAAGGGAAAAAGGGGAGGAGAGTGAGTTTAAAGTGTGGTTTCCAATTCCCAAACGTTAAATTACAGCAGACGGGATAGAGAGAGAAGATGGGAGGGCAGGAGATTGGAGATAGTAGAGGCTAGAAAAGGTAGCAGTATACAACAGTTACTAACATGGCATTTTGTAAAAACGTGGATGTGTAAACAATGTGATTGTGCAATCTGTATATGGGGTCAAAATGGGAGTTCATAACTCACTTGAATCTAATGTAGGAAATATGGTATCTCAAGAGCTATGTAAGGTTTTAAGAGATATTTCCATCAGCTAGATTACAAGTACCTAGAACTCCCATTCTTGTTTATGTAAGAGTGGCTTCATCAGATTAAATGCTGTTCTCTGGAATAACATAAAATAGGAATAATTTAGTCATAAGATTCCTACGTAAACCACCTTTATTTACAAAATACTATCTTAAGAATTATTGTTTCATTGAGCTTCAATTGGAGCCAAAGTATAGTCAATTACTGAACTAAAAGCAGTTACTTAAAAACTAAAAATGAGAGATAAGTCAAATTACATTTGAAGAGAGAGCAACAGCATGAGGTTTCTTGTTTGGTTCTGGATGTTGAGTAACAGGCTCATTTGCAGGTGGAAGGAACCCTTGAGGCAACTCACTTGTACTTTCAGAATGGGGGTGAAGAGGGCTGAATTCCAGCTCTTGGGGGAAGATTTTGTGAGGAAAACCCCCTCCCTGCATAGACACTTCGCATTGGAAATGGAGTGGGTGGCGGGTCAGGTGGAAAATAATCTCCAGGTTCCCAGACAAGTTTCCTGGGAGAGGTGGAGGAAAAAAAAGGTCCTCTTCTCATGAACTGACTCCTTGGGTCAACTGGAAACAAGGCACCTCTGACTGGAGGGAAAGGTGCCAACACAGAGTCAGAGCCGGTTGCTTGGTTTTCAGCATGGAGAGGTGAATCAGGCACATCAGAGTCCAAAGGAGGCATATTAGGAATTCTGTGTTCTGCTGGTCCCGATGCTCTACCACAATTTGAGTAAAACCTATCTTGCCTTTGTAGAGGAAGACGTGCATCAGAAGAATATGGTTGGCCTGGCGGAGGGATCATCAGCCTGCTGGCCTGTTCCCCTGGAAGAGAGAGGGGCCCAGTCTGAGAAGGTGCTCTCTGAAAATCAGTGAACTTATGACAGCTGGATTCTCTTCCTTTACTGCTAGTCACATGGTCCAGAGGATTCTCCAGGGCCCCTTGACCCTCTTCCTCCTCCCACTGGAGTGAAAGATGAGAGTGTGAGTGGACCACTCTTTTCAAAATGAGGAGGTCTCCATTCAGATGAAGGGTGACCTATTAGTGAGGGCCCATTTGGAGAAGGCTTTCTGCCCATTGCTGAGTTGGAAACATCCAGTGCATCATAGGGATCTTTTTCTACAAGTTCAAATCTAAGCTCCTTCTCAGTTAATTTTTGTCTGTTGCGTGCATTTTGCTTCCTGAAATAACTGAGGTGTCTTTCAGCAATCCAAGCTGCCAACTCACTAGCATCTGCTTCTTTGTCAGAGGAAATTATCTTCCCCAGACAGGAACGAATGGTACTCTGCAATTTTCTTCAAGATATTGGGCTCTCTTTCGGTAGGTCTCCAGCTCTTTTATTGTATGGCTCATCTTTTCTTCGACTTTGGAAAGTTTCTCCTCTTGCTCCACACGGTAGTTTTCCTCCACTCTTAATTCCCTGTGCAGTTTCATCATATTTTCTTGATAGCGTTCCATCATGACTTTAAAGTTCTTCTGTGGGGTCTCATTCTCACTTTGCAGCTGTGCATTTTCTGACTGCAAGGATGCCTGTTCAGTCTGCAGACTTTTAAGGTGTTCTGTAAGGTCTTCTGTGGTTTTCTCCACTTCAGATGAGAAAGTACATTTTTGATTTCTTCCTCCTTCCAAGATTTCTAAGGAGGCCTTTAGCTTATCAACATAAACCAGGTTCCTCCAAGCTCCTTTGGACTCATCCTCCAAGTGAGCACCAATTTCGGGTTCACTCGTCTTTCCCAGTTCCAGGTGACCACCATACCTTTGGGCTCCCAGGCATGGAGAAGATCTATCCTTCATCTTCAGCAAGCATTCACTCAGAGACTCCATGTGATTTTCTGTGTCCCTTAGAACTTGTTCTCCAGCTACTTTAGAGTCCTCTAATATGATTTTTGCTTTATATTGGACACCTCCTTGTTCCCTCTGTGCTTCAGCTTCTCCTTGTATTGTTGGTCTCTGCGTTGGCGGAAGTAGGGATCCTTCATTCAAAACCTCTTTGATTGCCAGCTTCAGTTCTTTCTCATTCACTTGAAAGAGTCTCCAGTTTGTTTTAGCTCAGCTATTTGTGATCTCAGGGATTCAGATTCACCTTGGAGGGACTGTATCCTTCTTGATAGATGCGCCATCATTTCATCCTGTTGACCTTGTTGAGCCTTCTGTGCTTTGAGCTCTTCTTCTAGAAAGAGCATTTCAACGCCATGGCTGGATTCGGACCTATGCAGCTTTTCGTCGGTTGCCTCCAGCTGTTGTGCTTCTCTTGAACCCTTCTCAAACCTGCAATCCTTTAAAGATGATTCTAAGCCTTCATGTTCTTTTTCAACAAGGCTCACTTTTTCAAGAAGTCCACATTTTGCCTCAATAAGTCCAGCAAGATTTAGAGCCAGCCTTTTTTCTCTTCCCACGTAAAGCCTGCTACGAACCGACTGAAAACCTCTCCAGAAAAGTGAGAGCACAGCAAAAAATCCAAGAGCTGTACACATCACCAACTCCCAAGGAAAGCCATAAGGAAGATGGCCTGGCTTCATGTCTTCGGACAATGCTGCCACAACCCTGGGTGCTTCTTCCAGAACCACCCACTAGGATGGCTGTGAGGCAGCCCTTGGCTCCTCCATCACGCCAAGACAGCTTTGGCTCTTGCCACCACAACCTCAGCCTGCCCAGGCAGGCCAACACAGGCTGTGGACACTGAGGTGTTTGGTCAGGAACTCCAACCTGCACCAGGCAACGGAGCAGACCACTGTGATCCCCTTCAGGGGCTGAGCGTATGGTGGGTGGTGGGCGTATGGCGATGGGAGCCATGATCAAAGGCTCCCAGGAGCCTTGTTGTGGTCAACTGCCCATCAGGGGAGTCTTGTCCGCTTCCCTACCCAGTGCATCCTCATGTGCCACAGGTTTAGGTCCCTCCCACTCCAGCCAGAGAGAATTCCTCTCCATGCCACCCACCCCTTGATTTGGTTTAGGCCAGGCCAAGGCGGGGTTAGTAGGAAGATTCCATCCAGTCATAATAACATTCAGTTTGATGTCACTCAAATTCTAAAGCTGACTAAACTTTTCAAACACCTTTTATGGCCTATATTGGTCTTTGTGTCCCTTGCCTTTTGTTTGAGTGACTCAGTCCTTTCCCTGCCCTTGTGTTTCCCTATTTCCTACCTTCCTTGCTTCCTTCCTCCCTTCCTGGGTTTTCTCCTTTTCTTCTTCTTTCTTTTCTACCTCCCTGCATCCCTCCAACTTTGCCATCCTCCCTTCCAACTTTCTCTCTCCCTTCCCTCCCTTTTCTTTTCTTGCAAGTGTTTGGGGTGAAAGTCCATGGCAGGCCAGCCCCAAGCTAGGCAAGGTCACTGCCACTGAGCTACAACATCCCCAGACCTGCTGCCACTTTCTATGCAAGTAACTTGAATTATCTCTAAAGAGAAACTCTCACATAGTCTACTTTCAAAGTAATTTCAGAAGAGTTGCTAACATGGGCATAAATCAGTTATGACAAGTCATTTTTGAAAAGCACGGCACAGCTAATGTTCCTCCAAAGAAGGAGTTGAAAACTTAATTGGTTTTCAGGTCAGCATTTCTAGACTAGTACAAACCCTCCTAATCCTGATCTCTCCTTAGTCCTATGATTTCTTTAAGTGTCCCCTTTGCGCCTGTTCATGGAGTCATGTGTACAGAAATTATACCTGGTTCTATTGAACTCTACTTAATTCTTTCTCACCTCTGTGCTCCTTTTGCCAAGTCACTCCTCAACACTTACTGTAACCCTTTCAATTTTTTGTCCATTTTCATTTAAAAAACTCTTTCAAAAATTGAACCATTTCGCATGCAGACACAGTCTTCTTGATCTGCTTTAATCCCCCACTACTGACATTGTAAGTTATTGAAATGTACACTTCCAGACCGTTTTCAGATTTTTGATTCCTGTATATCTATCTGTCTATCTATTTACAAACATAAAATGGTATTCTGAAAGAATCGTTCTGCTTTTGGAGCTCTACATTGTCTTTTCCAGAAGCAGACCTATTACACAGAGATGAATCCATGTTACCTAGATTGAGTTCAAACCGGAATGTGCACTCTGATTCCCATTATATTGTTCTACCTACTAATGGACAGTTCAGTTATATCTGATGATATACAACTGATGTTTTATGATGGCAATTTAGGTTTATTTAAAGGAGTGATTAGAAAACAGGTGAGACAGACTGATTAGATTCAGTATGTATGTTGGCTTTGTTTTTCTAGGCCTGAAGTTTTCACATTTCAATTAATTGTAGTTTAAGTATCAGGCAGATTCTTCACTGGGCTTCAAATATGATAAATTTGCTTCTTATTTTTAA
This sequence comes from Callospermophilus lateralis, assembly GCF_048772815.1. NCBI lineage: Eukaryota > Metazoa > Chordata > Mammalia > Rodentia > Sciuridae > Callospermophilus > Callospermophilus lateralis. Next base: position 142,646 of record NW_027515484.1, read on the forward strand.
GAAGGCCGTTGCAATCCTGCATTTATTTTACACCTCAGTGCTTGTTTTACACAGAAGCACACACACACACACACCACTCACATCAACAAACACACAAACACATAATTAGAGCACATTTAACACTCAATTAAAGCTTTACCTACTAATTCATAACTATGGTATTTTTTTAATAAGTATTGTGTCTTGGTATCTACTGGGGAAACATGGTTCAATGTGAGTTCTCTGGTTTGTTGTAGGGCAGTGAACGTTCACTTGTTGGCAATGATATAGAAATGGGGAGTATGAGTTTAAAAGTTTTTACAGTAGGTAGGCAGAGTCAGAGTATGGAATCCAAGAATAAGAAATCGGGGAATTTCCTCTTTGTTTCTTCATTTCAACCTCCTAATACTTCATGTATATTTTCCAAAAGTCTCCCAGAAAACAAGGACTTGGTCAATCCACATATCAGTGAACCATAGCAGAATGCGATTCTGAATTTCATGTAAACAGTCATAAAATCAAAAAGACAGGTGCTGGGGTTTAGGCTCAGCACAAGAGTGCTGGCTTCACACTTTCAAAGGTCCTGAGTTGGATCCCCAACACCATATGTGAAAGGAAAGAATGAACCAATGCATGAGTGTATGATGAATGAATTAAAGGTATAAGGAGGAGGAGGAAGAGGAGGAGGAGGAGAAGAAATAGAAGAAGATGATGAGTAATTTGACAGAATGGAAAAACGGGAGGAGAGTGAGTTTAAAGTGTGGTTTACAATTCCCAAACGTTAAATTACAGCAGACGGGATAGAGAGAGAAGATGGGAGGGCAGGAGAGGGGGGATAGTAGAGGCTAGAAAAGGTAGCAGAATACAACAGTTACTAACATGGCATTTTGTAAAAACGTGGATGTGTAAACAATGTGATTGTGCAATCTGTATATGGGGTCAAAATGGGAGTTCATAACTCACTGGAATCTAATGTAGGAAATATGGTATCTCAAGAGCTATGTAAGGTTTTAAGCAACCAATATAAAAAAGAGGTCTTCATTTTTCTTTGTAGTTGAGATCTCCTGTTTCCTTGACATGTTTAGTTGTGTTCTCTCCTTTAGTCCTCCCATGCTCTAGTTATTCTGATATGGAAAAACTAGCTGAAATGCCCAACCAGTCTCTAAATCAGTGACACTTTTTCATTAAGCCTAAAGTCACTTTACAATTGCTACAGTCATACTAAATACACTTCTTTGTTGGGAGTTTAAAAGATATTTCCATCAGCTAGATTACAAGTACCTAGAACTCCCATTCTTGTTTATGTAAGAGTGGCTTCATCAGATTAAATGCTGTTCTCTGGAATAACATAAAATAGGAATAATTTAGTCATAAGATTCCTACGTAAACCACCTTTATTTACAAAATACTATCTTAAGAATTATTGTTTCATTGAGCTTCAATTGGAGCCAAAGTATAGCCAATTACTGAACTAAAAGCAGTTACTTAAAAACTAAAAATGAGAGATAAGTCAAATTACATTTGAAGAGAGAGCAACAGCATGAGGTTTCTTGTTTGGTTCTGGATGTTGAGTAACAGGCTCATTTGCAGGTGGAAGGAACCCTTGAGGCAACTCACTTGTACTTTCAGAATGGGGGTGAAGAGGGCTGAATTCCAGCTCTTGGGGGAAGATTTTGTGAGGAAAACCCCCTCCCTGCATAGACACTTCGCATTGGAAATGGAGTGGGTGGCGGGTCAGGTGGAAAATAATCTCCAGGTTCCCAGACAAGTTTCCTGGGAGAGGTGGAGGAAAAAAAAGGTCCTCTTCTCATGAACTGACTCCTTGGGTCAACTGGAAACAAGGCACCTCTGACTGGAGGGAAAGGTGCCAACACAGAGTCAGAGCCGGTTGCTTGGTTTTCAGCATGGAGAGGTGAATCAGGCACATCAGAGTCCAAAGGAGGCATATTAGGAATTCTGTGTTCTGCTGGTCCCGATGCTCTACCACAATTTGACTAAAACCTATCTTGCCTTTGTAGAGGAAGACGTGCATCAGAAGAATATGGTTGGCCTGGCGGAGGGATCATCAGCCTGCTGGCCTGTTCCCCTGGAGGAGAGAGGGGCCCAGTCTGAGAAGGTGCTCTCTGAAAATCAGTGAACTTATGACAGCTGGATTCTCTTCCTTTACTGCTAGTCGCATGGTCCAGAGGATTCTCCAGGGCCCCTTGACCCTCTTCCTCCTCCCACTGGAGTGAAAGGTGAGAGTGTGAGTGGACCACTCTTTTCAAAATGAGGAGGTCTCCTTTCAGATGAAGGGTGACCTATTGGTGAGGGCCCATTTGGAGAAGGCTTTCTGCCCATTGCTGAGTTGAAAACATCCAGTGCATCATAGGGATCTTTTTCTACAAGTTCAAATCTAAGCTCCTTCTCAGTTAATTTTTGTCTGTTGCGTGCATTTTGCTTCCTAAAATAACTGAGGTTTCTTTCAGCAATCCGAGCTGCCAACTCACTAGCATCTGCTTCTTTCTCAGAGGAAATAATCTTCCCCAGACAGGAACGAATGGTACTCTGCAATTGTTCTTCAAGATATTGGGCTCTCTTTCGGTAGGTCTCCAGCTCTTTTATTGTATGGCTCATCTTTTCTTCGACTTTGGAAAGTTTCTCCTCTTGCTCCACACGGTAGTTTTCCTCCACTCTTAATTTCCTGTGCAGTTTCATCATATTTTCTTGATAGCGTTCCATCATGACTTTAAAGTTCTCCTGTAGGGTCTCATTCTCACTTTGCAGCTGTGCATTTTCTGACTGCAAGGATGCCTGTTCAGTCTGCAGACTTTTAAGGTGTTCTGTAAGGTCTTCTGTGGTTTTCTCCACTTCAGATGAGAAAGTACATTTTTGATTTCTTCCTCCTTCCAAGATTTCTAAGGAGGCCTTTAGCTTATCACCATAAACCAGGTTCCTCAAAGCTCCTTTGGACTCATCCTCCAAGTGAGCACCCATTTCGGGTTCACTCGTCTTTCCCAGTTCCAGGTGACCACCATACCTTTGGGCTCCCAGGCTTGGAGAAGATCTATCCTTCATCTTCAGCAAGCATTCACTCAGAGACTCCATGTGATTTTCTGTGTCCCTTAGAACTTGTTCTCCAGCTACTTTAGAGTCCTCTAATATGATTTTTGCTTTATATTGGACACCTCCTTGTTCCCTCTGTGCTTCAGCTTCTCCTTGTATTGTTGGTCTCTGCGTTGGCGGAAGTAGGGATCCTTCATTCAAAACCTCTTTGATTGCCAGCTTCAGTTCTTCCTCATTCACTTGAAAGAGTCTCCAGTTTGTTTTAGCTTCAGCTATTTGTGATCTCAGGGATTCAGATTCACCTTGGAGGGACTGTATCCTTCTTGATAGATGCGCCATCATTTCATCCTGTTGACCTTGTTGAGCCTTCTGTGCTTTGAGCTCTTCTTCTAGAAAGAGCATTTCAACGCCATGGCTGGATTCGGACCTATGCATCTTTTCGTCGGTTGCCTCCAGCTGTTGTGCTTCTCTTGAACCCTTCTCAAACCTGCAATCCTTTAAAGATGATTCTAAGCCTTCATGTTCTTTTTCAACAAGGCTCACTTTTTCAAGAAGTCCACATTTTGCCTCAATATGTCCAGCAAGATTTAGAGCCAGCCTTTTTTCTCTTCCCACGTAAAGCCTGCTACGAACCGACTGAAAACCTCTCCAGAAAAGTGAGAGAACAGCAAAAAATCCAAGAGCTGTACACACCACCAACTCCCAAGGAAAGCCATAAGGAAGATGGCCTGGCTTCATGTCTTCGGACAATGCTGCCACAACCCTGGGTGCTTCTTCCAGAACCACCCACTAGGATGGCTGAGAGGCAGCCCTTGGCTCCTCCATCACGCCAAGACAGCTTTGGCTCTTGCCACCACAACCACAGCCTGCCCAGGCAGGCCAACACAGGCTGTGGACACTCAGGTGTTTGGTCAGGAACTCCAACCTGCACCAGGCAACGGAGCAGACCACTGTGATCCCGTTCAGGGGCTGAGCGTATGGTGGGTGGTGGGCGTATGGCGGTGGGAGCCATGATCAAAGGCTCCCAGGAGCCTTGTTGTGCTCAACTGCCCATCAGGGGAGTCTTGTCCGCTTCCCTACCCAGTGCATCCTCATGTGCCACAGGTTTAGGTCCCTCCCACTCCAGCCAGAGAGAATTCCTCTCCATGCCACCCACCCCTTGATTTGGTTTAGGCCAGGCCAAGGCGGGGTTAGTAGGAAGATTCCATCCAGTCATAATAACATTCAGTTTGATGTTACTCAAATTCTAAAGCTGACTAAACTGTTCAAACAGCTTTTATGGCCTCTATTGGTCTTTGTGTCCCTTGCCTTTTGTTTGAGTGACTCAGTCCTTTCCCTGCCCTTGTGCTCTCCCTATTTCCTACCTTCCTTGCTTCCTTCCTCCCTTCCTGGGTTTTCTCCTTTTCTTCTTCCTTCTTTTCTACCTCCCTCCATCCCTCCAACTTTGCCTTCCTCCCTTCCAACTTTCTCTCTCCCTTCCCTCCCTTTACTATTCTTGCAAGTGTTTGGGGTGAACGTACATGGCAGGCCAGCCCCAAGCTAGGCAAGGTCACTGCCACTGAGCTACAACATCCCCAGACCTGCTGCCACTTCCTATGCAATTAATTTGAATTATCTCTAAAGAGAAACTCTCACATTAGTCTACTTTCAAAGTAATTTCAGAAGAGTTGCTAACATGGGCATAAATCAGTTATGACAAGTCATTTTGAAAAGCACGGCACAGCTAATGTTCCTCAAAAGAAGGAGTTGAATACTTTAGTTGGTTTTCAGGTCAGCATTTCTAGACTAGTGCAAACCCTCCTAATCCTGATCTCTCCTTAGTCCTATGATTTCTTTAAGTGTCCCCTTTGCTCCTGTTCATGGAGTCATGTGTACAGAAATTATACCTGGTTCTATTGAACTCTACTTAATTCTTTCTCACCTCTGTGCTCCTTTTGCCAAGTCACTCCTCAACACTTACTGTAACCCTTTCAATTTTTTGTCCATTTTCATTTAAAAAACTCTTTCAAAAATTGAACCATTTCGCATGCAGATACAGTCTTCTTGATCTGCTATTAATCCCCCACTACTGACATTGTAAGTTATTGAAATGTACACTCCAGACCGTTTTCAGATTTTTGATTTCTGTATATCTATCTGTCTATCTATTTACAAACATAACATGGTATTCTGAAAGTATTGTTCTGCTTTTGGAGCTCTACATTGTGTTTTTCAGAAGCAGGCCTATTACACAGAGATGAATCCATGTTACCTAGATTGAGTTCAAACCGGAATGTGCACTCTGATTCCCATTATATTGTTCTACCTACTAATGGACAGTTCAGTTATCACCAGACCTCACCACCTCCCCCATTGTGTAAAACCCTTGTGAAGAGACATGTAGATGCCTTTATGAACATATTGATAATTTTTCATGGCAGTGTTTTCCAAAAACCAGTTAGTAAAATCAATTTATTCGTTTGCAGCCTGAAATTACCTTCATTCCAGTTTACTGGTATAAGAACCGCAGTGTATCAGCAACCATTCTCCAATAGTAGTTCAGGCAGAAGTCATTCTAGATAACAAGCAGTGCCGGATCCTCCATGTATTTTAAACAGTCCATGACGGGGGACATCCGTCCACTCGTTTAGAACAACTGATGTTTTATGCTGGCAATTTAGGTTTATTTAAAGGAGTGATTAGAAAACAGGTGAGACAGACTGATTAGATTCAGTATGTATGTTGGCTTTGTTTTTCTAGGCCTGAAGTTTTCACATTTCAATTAATTATAGGTTAAGTATCAGGCAGATTCTTCAGTGGGCTTCAAATGTGATAAAGTTGCTTCTTATTTTTAAGAAGGCCGTTGCAATCCTGCATTTATTTTACAGCTCAGTGCTTGTTTTACACACAAGCACACACACCCACACACCACACACATCAACACACACACAAACACATAATTAGAGCACATTTAACACTCAAATAAAGCTTTACCTACTAATTCATAACTAGGGTATTTTTTTAATAAGTATTGTGTCTTGGTCTCTACTGGGGAAACATGGTTCAATGTGAGTTCTCTGGTTTGTTGTAGGGCAGTGAACGTTCACTTGTTGGCAATGATATAGAAATGGGGAGTAAGAGTTTAAAAGTTTTTACAGTAGGTAGGCAGAGTCAGAGTATGGAATCCAAGAATAAGAAATCGGGGAATTTCCTCTTTGTTTCTTCATTTCAACCTCCTAATAATTCATGTATATTTTCCAAAAGTCTCCCAGAAAACAAGGACTAGGTCAATCCACATATCAGTGAACCATAGCAGAATGCGATTCTGAATTTCATATAAACAGTCATAAAATCAAAAAGACAGGTGCTGGGGTTTTGGCTCAGCACTAGAGTGCTGGCTTCACACTTTCAAAGGTCTTGAGTTTGATCCCCAACACCATATGTGAAAGGAATGAATGAACCAATGCATGAGTGTATGATGAATGAATTAAAGGTATGAGGAGGAGGAGGAAGAGGAGGAGGAGGAGGAGAAATAGAAGAAGATGATGAGTAATTTGACAGAAGGGAAAAACGGGAGGAGAGTGAGTTTAAAGTGTGGTTTCCAATTCCCAAACGTTAAATTATAGCAGACGGGATAGAGAGAGAAGATGGGAGGGCAGGAGAGGGGGGATAGTAGAGGCTAGAAAAGGTAGCAGAATACAACAGTTACTAACATGGCATTTTGTAAAAACGTGGATGTGTAAACAATGTGATTGTGCAATCTGTATATGGGGTCAAAATGGGAGTTCATAACTCACTGGAATCTAATGTAGGAAATATGGTATCTCAAGAGCTATGTAAGGTTTTAAGCAACCAATATAAAAAAGAGGTCTTCATTTTTCTTTGTAGTTGAGATCTCCTGTTTCCTTGACATGTTTAGTTGTGTTCTCTCCTTTAGTCCTCCCATGCTCTAGTTATTCTGATATGGAAAAACTAGCTGAAATGCCCAACCAGTCTCTAAATCAGTGACACTTTTTCATTAAGCCTAAAGTCACTTTACAATTGCTACAGTCATACTAAATACACTTCTTTGTTGGGAGTTTAAAAGATATTTCCATCAGCTAGATTACAAGTACCTAGAACTCCCATTCTTGTTTATGTAAGAGTGGCTTCATCAGATTAAATGCTGTTATCTGGAATAACATAAAATAGGAATAATTTAGTCATAAGATTCCTACGTAAACCACCTTTATTTACAAAATACTATCTTAAGAATTATTGTTTCATTGAGCTTCAATTGGAGCCAAAGTATAGTCAATTACTGAAGTAAAAGCAGTTACTTAAAAACTAAAAATGAGAGATAAGTCAAATTACATTTGAAGAGAGAGCAACAGCATGAGGTTTCTTGTTTGGTTCTGGATGTTGAGTAACAGGCTCATTTGCAGGTGGAAGGAACCCTTCAGGCAACTCACTTGTACTTTCAGAATGGGGGTGAAGAGGGCTGAATTCCAGCTCTTGGGGGAAGATTTTGTGAGGAAAACCCCCTCCCTGCATAAACACTTCGCATTGGAAATGGAGTGGGTGGCGGGTCAGGTGGAAAATAATCTCCAGGTTCCCAGACAAGTTTCCTGGGAGAGGTGGAGGAAAAAAAAGGTCCTCTTCTCATGAACTGACTCCTTGGGTCAACTGGAAACAAGGCACCTCTGACTGGAGGGAAAGGTGCCAACACAGAGCCAGATGAAGGGTGACCTATTGGTGAGGGCCCATTTGGAGAAGGCTTTCTGCCCATTGCTGAGTTGGAAACATCCAGTGCATCATAGGGATCTTTTTCTACAAGTTCAAATCTAAGCTCCTTCTCAGTTAATTTTTGTCTGTTGCGTGCATTTTGCTTCCTGAAATAACTGAGGTTTCTTTCAGCAATCCGAGCTGCCAACTCACTAGCATCTGCTTCTTTCTCAGAGGAAATAATCTTCCCCAGACAGGAACGAATGGTACTCTGCAATTGTTCTTCAAGATATTGGGCTCTCTTTCGGTAGGTCTCCAGCTCTTTTATTGTATGGCTCATCTTTTCTTCGACTTTGGAAAGTTTCTCCTCTTGCTCCACACGGTAGTTTTCCTCCACTCTTAATTTCCTGTGCAGTTTCATCATATTTTCTTGATAGCGTTCCATCATGACTTTAAAGTTCTCCTGTAGGGTCTCATTCTCACTTTGCAGCTGTGCATTTTCTGACTGCAAGGATGCCTGTTCAGTCTGCAGACTTTTAAGGTGTTCTGTAAGGTCTTCTGTGGTTTTCTCCACTTCAGATGAGAAAGTACATTTTTGATTTCTTCCTCCTTCCAAGATTTCTAAGGAGGCCTTTAGCTTATCACCATAAACCAGGTTCCTCAAAGCTCCTTTGGACTCATCCTCCAAGTGAGCACCCATTTCGGGTTCACTCGTCTTTCCCAGTTCCAGGTGACCACCATCCCTTTGGGCTCCCAGGCTTGGAGAAGATCTATCCTGCATCTTCAGCAAGCATTCACTCAGAGACTCCATGTGATTTTCTGTGTCCCTTAGAACTTGTTCTCCAGCTACTTTAGAGTCCTCTAATATGATTTTTGCTTTATATTGGACACCTCCTTGTTCCCTCTGTGCTTCAGCTTCTCCTTGTATTGTTGGTCTCTGCATTGGCGGAAGTAGGGATCCTTCATTCAAAACCTCTTTGATTGCCAGCTTCAGTTCTTCCTCATTCACTTGAAAGAGTCTCCAGTTTGTTTTAGCTTCAGCTATTTGTGATCTCGGGGATTCAGATTCACCTTGGAGGGACTGTATCCTTCTTGATAGATGCGCCATCGTTTCATCCTGTTGACCATGTTGAGCCTTCTGTGCTTTGAGCTCTTCTTCTAGAAAGAGCATTTCAACGCCATGGCTGGATTCGGACCTATGCAGCTTTTCGTCGGTTGCCTCCAGCTGTTGTGCTTCTCTTGAACCCTTCTCAAACCTGCAATCCTTTAAAGATGATTCTAAGCCTTCATGTTCTTTTTCAACAAGGCTCACTTTTTCAAGAAGTCCACATTTTGCCTCAATAAGTCCAGCAAGATTTAGAGCCAGCCTTTTTTTCTCTTCCCACGTAAAGCCTGCTACGAACCGACTGAAAACCTCTCCAGAAAAGTGAGAGAACAGCAAAAAATCCAAGAGCTGTACACATCACCAACTCCCAAGGAAAGCCATAAGGAAGATGGCCTGGCTTCATGTCTTCGGACAATGCTGCCACAACCCTGGGTGCTTCTTCCAGAACCACCCACTAGGTCAATCCACATATCAGTGAACCATAGCAGAATGCGATTCTGAATTTCATATAAACAGTCATAAAATCAAAAAGACAGGTGCTGTGGTTTCGGCTCAGCACTAGAGTGCTGGCTTCACACTTTCAAAGGTCCTGAGTTGGATCCCCAACACCATATGTGAAAGGAATGAATGAACCAATGCATGAGTGTATGATGAATGAATTAAAGGTATAAGGAGGAGGAGGAAGAGGAGGAGGAGGAGGAGAAATAGAAGAAGATGATGAGTAATTTGACAGAAGGGAAAAAGAGGAGGAGAGTAGGTTTAAAGTGTGGTTTCCAATTCCCAAACGTTAAATTACAGCAGACGGGATAGAGAGAGAAGATGGGAGGGCAGGAGAGGGGGGATAGTAGAGGCTAGAAAAGGTAGCAGTATACAACAGTTACTAACATGGCATTTTGTAAAAACGTGAATGTGTAAACAATGTGATTGTGCAATCTGTATATGGGGTCAAAATGGGAGTTCATAACTCACTTGAATCTAATGTAGGAAATATGGTATCTCAAGAGCTATGTAAGGTTTTAAGCAACCAATATAAAAAAGAGATCTTCATTTTTCTTTGTAGTTGAGATCTCCTGTTTCCTTGACATGTTTAGTTGTGTTCTCTCCTTTAGTCCTCCCATGCTCTAGTTATTCTGATATGGAAAACTAGCTGAAATGCCCAACCAGTCTCTAAATCAGTGACACTTTTTCATTAAGCCTAAAGTCACTTTACAATAGCTACAGTCATACTAAATACACTTCTTTTTTGGGAGTTTAAAAGATATTTCCATCAGCTAGATTACAAGTACCTAGAACTCCCATTCTTGTTTATGTAAGAGTGGCTTCATCAGATTAAATGCTGTTCTCTGGAATAACATAAAATAGGAATAATTTACTCATAAGATTCTTACGTAAACCACCTTTATTTACAAAATACTATCTTAAGAATTATTGTTTCATTGAGCTTCAATTGGAGCCAAAGTATAGTCAATTACTGAACTAAAAGCAGTTACTTAAAAACTAAAAATGAGAGATAAGTCAAATTACATTTGAAGAGAGAGCAACAGCATGAGGTTTCTTGTTTGGTTCTGGATGTTGAGTAACAGGCTCATTTGCAGGTGGAAGGAACCCTTCAGGCAACTCACTTGTACTTTAGGAATGGGGGTGAAGAGGGCTGAATTCCAGCTCTTGGGGAAAGATTTTGTGAGGAAAACCCCCTCCCTGCATAGACACTTCGCATTGGAAATGGAGTGGGTGGCGGGTCCTGTGGAAAATAATCTCCAGGTTCCCAGACAAGTTTCCTGGGAGAGGTGGAGGAAAAAAAAGGTCCTCTTCTGATGAACTGAAGCCTTGGGTCAACTGGAAACAAGGCACCTCTGATTGGAGGGAAAGGTGCCAACACAGAGCCAGGGCCGGTTGCTTGGTTTTCAGCATGGAGAGGTGAATCAGGCACATCAGAGTCCAAAGGAGGCATATTTGGAATTCTGTGTTCTGCTGGTCCCGATGCTCTACCACAATTTGAGTAAAACCTATCTTGCCTTTGTAGAGGAAGACGTGCATCAGAAGAATATGGTTGGCCTGGCGGAGGGATCATCAGCCTGCTGGCCTGTTCCCCTGGAGGAGAGAGGGGCCCAGTCTGAGAAGGTGCTCTCTGAAAATCAGTGAACTTATGACAGCTGGATTCTCTTCCTTTACTGCTAGTCGCATGGTCCAGAGGATTCTCCAGGGCCCCTTGACCCTCTTCCTCCTCCCACTGGAGTGAAAGGTGAGAGTGTGAGTGGACCACTCTTTTCAAAATGAGGAGGTCTCCTTTCAGATGAAGGGTGACCTATTAGTGAGGGCCCATTTGGAGAAGGGTTTCTGCCCATTGCTGAGTTGGAAACATCCAGTGCATCATAGGGATCTTTTTCTACAAGTTCAAATCTAAGCTCCTTCTCAGTTAATTTTTGTCTGTTGCGTGCATTTTGCTTCCTGAAATAACTGAGGTTTCTTTCAGCAATCCGAGCTGCCAACTCACTAGCATCTGCTTCTTTTTCAGAGGAAATAATCTTCCCCAGACAGGAACGAATGGTACTCTGCAATTGTTCTTCAAGATATTGGGCTCTCTTTCGGTAGGTCTCCAGCTCTTTTATTGTATGGCTCATCTTTTCTTCGACTTTGGAATGTTTCTCCTCTTGCTCCACACGGTAGTTTTCCTCCACTCTTAATTTCCTGTGCAGTTTCATCATATTTTCTTGATAGCGTTCCATCATGACTTTAAAGTTCTTATGTGGGGTCTCATTCTCACTTTGCAGCTGTGCATTTTCTGACTGCAAGGATGCCTGTTCAGTCTGCAGACTTTTAAGGTGTTCTGTAAGGTCTTCTGTGGTTTTCTCCACTTCAGATGAGAAAGTACATTTTTGATTTCTTCCTCCTTCCAAGATTTCAAAGGAGGCCTTTAGCTTATCACCATAAACCAGGTTCCTCAAAGGTCCTTTGGACTCATCCTCCAAGTGAGCACCAATTTCGGGTTCACTCGTCTTTCCCAGTTCCAGGTGACCACCATACCTTTGGGCTCCCAGGCTTGGAGAAGATCTATCCTTCATCTTCAGCAAGCATTCACTCAGAGACTCCATGTGATTTTCTGTGTCCCTTAGAACTTGTTTTCCAGCTACTTTAGAGTCCTCTAATATGATTTTTGCTTTATATTGGACACCTCCTTGTTCCCTCTGTGCTTCAGCTTCTCCTTGTATTGTTGGTCTCTGCGTTGGCGGAAGTAGGGATCCTTCATTCAAAACCTCTTTGATTACCAGCTTCAGTTCTTCCTCATTCACTTGAAAGAGTCTCCAGTTTGTTTTAGCTTCAGCTATTTGTGATCTCAGGGATTCAGATTCACCTTGGAGGGACTGTATCCTTCTTGATAGATGCGCCATCGTTTCATCCTGTTGACCTTGTTGAGCCTTCTGTGCTTTGAGCTCTTCTTCTAGAAAGAGCATTTCCACGCCATGGCTGGATTCGGACCTATGCAGCTTTTCGTCGGTTGCCTCCAGCTGTTGTGCTTCTCTTGAACCCTTCTCAAACCTGCAATCCTTTAAAGATGATTCTAAGCCTTCATGTTCTTTTTCAACAAGGCTCACTTTTTCAAGAAGTCCACATTTTGCCTCAATAAGTCCAGCAAGATTTAGAGCCAGCCTTTTTTCTCTTCCCACGTAAAGCCTGCTACGAACCGACTGAAAACCTCTCCAGAAAAGTGAGAGAACAGCAAAAAATCCAAGAGCTGTACACACCACCAACTCCCAAGGAAAGCCATAAGGAAGATGGCCTGGCTTCATGTCTTCGGACAATGCTGCCACAACCCTGGGTGCTTCTTCCAGAACCACCCACTAGGATGGCTGAGAGGCAGCCCTTGGCTCCTCCATCACGCCAAGACAGCTTTGGCTCTTGCCACCACAACCACAGCCTGCCCAGGCAGGCCAACACAGGCTGTGGACACTGAGGTGTTTGGTCAGGAACTCCAACCTGAACCAGGCAACGGAGGAGACCACTGTGATCCCCTTCAGGGGCTGAGCGTATGGTGGGTGGTGGGCGTATGGCGGTGGGAGCCATGATCAAAGGCTCCCAGGAGCCTTGTTGTGCTCAACTGCCCATCAGGGGAGTCTTGTCCGCTTCCCTACCCAGTGCATCCTCATGTGCCACAGGTTTAGGTCCCTCCCACTCCAGCCAGAGAGAATTCCTCTCCATGCCACCCACCCCTTGATTTGGTTTAGGCCAAGCCAAGGTGGGGTTAGTAGGAAGATTCCATCCAGTCATAATAACATTCAGTTTGATGTCACTCAAATTCTAAAGCTGACTAAACTGTTCAAACAGCTTTTATGGCCTCTATTGGTCTTTGTGTCCCTTGCCTTTTGTTTGAGTGACTCAGTCCTTTCCCTGCCCTTGTGCTCTCCCTATTTCCTACCTTCCTTGCTTCCTTCCTCCCTTCCTGGGTTTTCTCCTTTTCTTCTTCCTTCTTTTCTACCTCCCTCCATCCCTCCAACTTTGCCTTCCTCCCTTCCAACTTTCTCTCTCCCTTCCCTCCCTTTACTATTCTTGCAAGTGTTTGGGGTGAACGTACATGGCAGGCCAGCCCCAAGCTAGGCAAGGTCACTGCCACTGAGCTACAACATCCCCAGACCTGCTGCCACTTCCTATGCAAGTAACTTGAATTATCTCTAAAGAGAAACTCTCACATTAGTCTACTTTCAAAGTAATTTCAGAAGAGTTGCTAACATGGGCATAAATCAGTTATGACAAGTCATTTTTGAAAAGCACGGCACAGCTAAGGTTCCTCCAAAGAAGGAGTTGTAAACTTAATTGGTTTTCAGGTCAGCATTTCTAGACTAGTACAAACCCTCCTAATCCTGATCTCTCCTTAGTCCTATGATTTCTTTAAGTGTCCCCTTTGCTCCTGTTCATGGAGTCATGTGTACAGAAATTATACCTGGTTCTATTGAACTCTACTTAATTCTTTCTCTCCTCTGTGCTCCTTTTGCCAAGTCACTCCTCAACACTTACTGTAACCCTTTCAATTTTTTGTCCATTTTCATTTAAAAAACTCTTTCAAAAATTGAACCATTTCGCATGAAGACACAGTCTTCTTGATCTGCTATTAATCCCCCACTACTGACATTGTAAGTTATTGAAATGTACACTTCCAGACCGTTTTCAGATTTTTGATTCCTGTCTATCTATCTGTCTATCTATTTACAAACGTAACATGGTATTCTGAAAGAATGGTTCTGATTTTGGAGCTCTACAATGTGTTTTCCAGAAGCAGGCCTATTACACAGAGATGAATCCATGTTACCTCGATTGAGTTCAAACCGGAATGTGCACTCTGATTCCCATTATATTGTTCTACCTACTAATGGACAGTTCAGTTATCACCAGACCTCACCACCTCCCCCATTGTGTAAAACCCTTGTGAAGAGACATGTAGATGCCTTTATGAACATATTGATAATTTTTCATGGCAGTGTTTTCCAAAAACCAGTTAGTAAAATCAATTTATTCCTTTGCAGCCTGAAATTACCTTCATTCCAGTTTACTGGTATAAGAACTGCAGTATATCAGCAACCATTCTCCAATAGTAGTTCAGGCAGAAGTCATTCTAGATAACAAGCAGTGCCGGATCCTCCATGTATTTTAAACAGTCCATGACGGGGGACATCCGTCCACTCGTTTAGAACAACTGATGTTTTATGCTGGCAATTTAGGTTTATTTAAAGGAGTGATTAGAAAACAGGTGAGACAGACTGATTAGATTCAGTATGTATGTTGGCTTTGTTTTTCTAGGCCTGAAGTTTTCACATTTCAATTAATTGTAGGTTAAGTATCAGGCAGATTCTTCAGTGGGCTTCAAATGTGATAAAGTTGCTTCTTATTTTTAAGAAGGCCGTTGCAATCCTGCATTTATTTTACAGCTCAGTGCTTGTTTTACACACAAGCACACACACCCACACACCACACACATCAACACACACACAAACACATAATTAGAGCACATTTAACACTCAAATAAAGCTTTACCTACTAATTCATAACTAGGGTATTTTTTTAATAAGTATTGTGTCTTGGTCTCTACTGGGGAAACATGGTTCAATGTGAGTTCTCTGGTTTGTTGTAGGGCAGTGAACGTTCACTTGTTGGCAATGATATAGAAATGGGGAGTAAGAGTTTAAAAGTTTTTACAGTAGGTAGGCAGAGTCAGAGTATGGAATCCAAGAATAAGAAATCGGGGAATTTCCTCTTTGTTTCTTCATTTCAACCTCCTAATAATTCATGTATATTTTCCAAAAGTCTCCCAGAAAACAAGGACTAGGTCAATCCACATATCAGTGAACCATAGCAGAATGCGATTCTGAATTTCATATAAACAGTCATAAAATCAAAAAGACAGGTGCTGGGGTTTTGGCTCAGCACTAGAGTGCTGGCTTCACACTTTCAAAGGTCCTGAGTTTGATCCCCAACACCATATGTGAAAGGAATGAATGAACCAATGCATGAGTGTATGATGAATGAATAAAAGGTATGAGGAGGAGGAGGAAGAGGAGGAGGAGGAGGAGAAATAGAAGAAGATGATGAGTAATTTGACAGAAGGGAAAAAGGGGAGGAGAGTGAGTTTAAAGTGTGGTTTCCAATTCCCAAACGTTAAATTACAGCAGACGGGATAGAGAGAGAAGATGGGAGGGCAGGAGAGGGGGGATAGTAGAGGCTAGAAAAGGTAGCAGAATACAACAGTTACTAACATGGCATTTTGTAAAAACGTGGATGTGTAAACAATGTGATTGTGCAATCTGTATATGGGGTCAAAATGGGAGTTCATAACTCACTTGAATCTAATGTAGGAAATATGGTATCTCAAGAGCTATGTAAGGTTTTAAAAGATATTTCCATCAGCTAGATTACAAGTACCTAGAACTCCCATTCTTGTTTATGTAAGAGTGGCTTCATCAGATTAAATGCTGTTCTCTGGAATAACATAAAATAGGAATAATTTAGTCATAAGATTCCTACGTAAACCACCTTTATTTACAAAATACTATCTTAAGAATTATTGTTTCATTGAGCTTCAATTGGAGCCAAAGTATAGTCAATTACTGAAGTAAAAGCAGTTACTTAAAAACTAAAAATGAGAGATAAGTCAAATTACATTTGAAGAGAGAGCAACAGCATGAGGTTTCTTGTTTGGTTCTGGATGTTGAGTAACAGGCTCATTTGCAGGTGGAAGGAACCCTTGAGGCAACTCACTTGTACTTTCAGAATGGGGGTGAAGAGGGCTGAATTCCAGCTCTTGGGGGAAGATTTTGTGAGGAAAACCCCCTCCCTGCATAGACACTTCGCAATGGAAATGGAGTGGGTGGCGGGTCAGGTGGAAAATAATCTCCAGGTTCCCAGACAATTTTCCTGGGAGAGGTGGAGGAAAAAAAAGGTCCTCTTCTCATGAACTGACTCCTTGGGTCAACTGGAAACAAGGCACCTCTGACTGGAGGGAAAGGTGCCAACACAGAGTCAGAGCCGGTTGCTTGGTTTTCAGCATGGAGAGGTGAATCAGGCACATCAGAGTCCAAAGGAGGCATATTAGGAATTCTGTGTTCTGCTGGTCCCGATGCTCTACCACAATTTGAGTAAAACCTATCTTGCCTTTGTAGAGGAAGACGTGCATCAGAAGAATATGGTTGGCCTGGCGGAGGGATCATCAGCCTGCTGGCCTGTTCCCCTGGAGGAGAGAGGGGCCCAGTCTGAGAAGGTGCTCTCTGAAAATCAGTGAACTTATGACAGCTGGATTCTCTTCCTTTACTGCTAGTCGCATGGTCCAGAGGATTCTCCAGGGCCCCTTGACCCTCTTCCTCCTCCCACTGGAGTGAAAGGTGAGAGTGTGAGTGGACCACTCTTTTCAAAATGAGGAGGTCTCCTTTCAGATGAAGGGTGACCTATTGGTGAGGGCCCATTTGGAGAAGGCTTTCTGCCCATTGCTGAGTTGGAAACATCCAGTGCATCATAGGGATCTTTTTCTACAAGTTCAAATCTAAGCTCCTTCTCAGTTAATTTTTGTCTGTTGCGTGCATTTTGCTTCCTGAAATAACTGAGGTTTCTTTCAGCAATCCGAGCTGCCAACTCACTAGCATCTGCTTCTTTCTCAGAGGAAATAATCTTCCCCAGACAGGAACGAATGGTACTCTGCAATTGTTCTTCAAGATATTGGGCTCTCTTTCGGTAGGTCTCCAGCTCTTTTATTGTATGGCTCATCTTTTCTTCGACTTTGGAAAGTTTCTCCTCTTGCTCCACACGGTAGTTTTCCTCCACTCTTAATTTCCTGTGCAGTTTCATCATATTTTCTTGATAGCGTTCCATCATGACTTTAAAGTTCTCCTGTAGGGTCTCATTCTCACTTTGCAGCTGTGCATTTTCTGACTGCAAGGATGCCTGTTCAGTCTGCAGACTTTTAAGGTGTTCTGTAAGGTCTTCTGTGGTTTTCTCCACTTCAGATGAGAAAGTACATTTTTGATTTCTTCCTCCTTCCAAGATTTCTAAGGAGGCCTTTAGCTTATCACCATAAACCAGGTTCCTCAAAGCTCCTTTGGACTCATCCTCCAAGTGAGCACCCATTTCGGGTTCACTCGTCTTTCCCAGTTCCAGGTGACCACCATCCCTTTGGGCTCCCAGGCTTGGAGAAGATCTATCCTGCATCTTCAGCAAGCATTCACTCAGAGACTCCATGTGATTTTCTGTGTCCCTTAGAACTTGTTCTCCAGCTACTTTAGAGTCCTCTAATATGATTTTTGCTTTATATTGGACACCTCCTTGTTCCCTCTGTGCTTCAGCTTCTCCTTGTATTGTTGGTCTCTGCGTTGGCGGAAGTAGGGATCCTTCATTCAAAACCTCTTTGATTGCCAGCTTCAGTTCTTCCTCATTCACTTGAAAGAGTCTCCAGTTTGTTTTAGCTTCAGCTATTTGTGATCTCAGGGATTCAGATTCACCTTGGAGGGACTGTATCCTTCTTGATAGATGCGCCATCGTTTCATCCTGTTGACCTTGTTGAGCCTTCTGTGCTTTGAGCTCTTCTTCTAGAAAGAGCATTTCAACGCCATGGCTGGATTCGGACCTATGCAGCTTTTCGTCGGTTGCCTCCAGCTGTTGTGCTTCTCTTGAACCCTTCTCAAACCTGCAATCCTTTAAAGATGATTCTAAGCCTTCATGTTCTTTTTCAACAAGGCTCACTTTTTCAAGAAGTCCACATTTTGCCTCAATAAGTCCAGCAAGATTTAGAGCCAGCCTTTTTTCTCTTCCCACGTAAAGCCTGCTACGAACCGACTGAAAACCTCTCCAGAAAAGTGAGAGAACAGCAAAAAATCCAAGAGCTGTACACACCACCAACTCCCAAGGAAAGCCATAAGGAAGATGGCCTGGCTTCATGTCTTCGGACAATGCTGCCACAACCCTGGGTGCTTCTTCCAGAACCACCCACTAGGATGGCTGAGAGGCAGCCCTTGGCTCCTCCATCACGCCAAGACAGCTTTGGCTCTTGCCACCACAACCACAGCCTGCCCAGGCAGGCCAACACAGGCTGTGGACACTCAGGTGTTTGGTCAGGAACTCCAACCTGCACCAGGCAACGGAGCAGACCACTGTGATCCCGTTCAGGGGCTGAGCGTATGGTGGGTGGTGGGCGTATGGCGGTGGGAGCCATGATCAAAGGCTCCCAGGAGCCTTGTTGTGCTCAACTGCCCATCAGGGGAGTCTTGTCCGCTTCCCTACCCAGTGCATCCTCATGTGCCACAGGTTTAGGTCCCTCCCACTCCAGCCAGAGAGAATTCCTCTCCATGCCACCCACCCCTTGATTTGGTTTAGGCCAGGCCAAGGCGGGGTTAGTAGGAAGATTCCATCCAGTCATAATAACATTCAGTTTGATGTCACTCAAATTCTAAAGCTGACTAAACTGTTCAAACAGCTTTTATGGCCTCTATTGGTCTTTGTGTCCCTTGCCTTTTGTTTGAGTGACTCAGTCCTTTCCCTGCCCTTGTGCTCTCCCTATTTCCTACCTTCCTTCCTTTCTTCCTGGTTTTTCTCCTTTTCTTCTTCCTTCTTTTCTACCTCCCTCCAACCCTCCAACTTTGCCTTCCTCCCTTCCAACTTTCTCTCTCCCTTCCCTTCCTTTTCTTTTCTTGCCAGTGTTTGGGGTGAAAGTCCATGGCAGGCCAGCCCCAAGCTAGGCAAGGTCACTGCCACTGAGCTACAACATCCCCAGACCTGCTGCCACTTCCTATGCAATTAATTTGAATTATCTCTAAAGAGAAACTCTCACATTAGTCTACTTTCAAAGTAATTTCCGAAGAGTTGCTAACATGGGCATAAATCAGTTATGACAAGTCATTTTGAAAAGCACGGCACAGCTAATGTTCCTCAAAAGAAGGAGTTGAAAACTTTAGTTGGTTTTCAGGTCAGCATTTCTAGACTAGTGCAAACCCTCCTAATCCTGATCTCTCCTTAGTCCTATGATTTCTTTAAGTGTCCCCTTTGCTCCTGTTCATGGAGTCATGTGTACAGAAATTATACCTGGTTCTATTGAACTCTACTTAATTCTTTCTCACCTCTGTGCTCCTTTTGCCAAGTCACTCCTCAACACTTACTGTAACCCTTTCAATTTTTTGTCCATTTTCATTTAAAAAACTCTTTCAAAAATTGAACCATTTCGCATGCAGATACAGTCTTCTTGATCTGCTATTAATCCCCCACTACTGACATTGTAAGTTATTGAAATGTACACTTCCAGACTGTTTTCAGATTTTTGATTTCTGTATATCTATCTGTCTATCTATTTACAAATATAACATGGTATTCTGAAAGTATCGTTCTGCTTTTGGAGCTCTACATTGTGTTTTTCAGAAGCAGGCCTATTACACAGAGATGAATCCATGTTACCTAGATTGAGTTCAAACCGGAATGTGCACTCTGATTCCCATTATATTGTTCTACCTACTAATGGACAGTTCAGTTATCACCAGACCTCACCACCTCCCCCATTGTGTAAAACCCTTGTGAAGAGACATGTAGATGCCTTTATGAACATATTGATAATTTTTCATGGCAGTGTTTTCCAAAAACCAGTTAGTAAAATCAATTTATTCGTTTGCAGCCTGAAATTACCTTCATTCCAGTTTACTGGTATAAGAACCGCAGTGTATCAGCAACCATTCTCCAATAGTAGTTCAGGCAGAAGTCATTCTAGATAACAAGCAGTGCCGGATCCTCCATGTATTTTAAACAGTCCATGACGGGGGACATCCGTCCACTCGTTTAGAACAACTGATGTTTTATGCTGGCAATTTAGGTTTATTTAAAGGAGTGATTAGAAAACAGGTGAGACAGACTGATTAGATTCAGTATGTATGTTGGCTTTGTTTTTCTAGGCCTGAAGTTTTCACATTTCAATTAATTGTAGGTTAAGTATCAGGCAGATTCTTCAGTGGGCTTCAAATGTGATAAAGTTGCTTCTTATTTTTAAGAAGGCCGTTGCAATCCTGCATTTATTTTACAGCTCAGTGCTTGTTTTACACACAAGCACACACACCCACACACCACACACATCAACACACACACAAACACATAATTAGAGCACATTTAACACTCAAATAAAGCTTTACCTACTAATTCATAACTAGGGTATTTTTTTAATAAGTATTGTGTCTTGGTCTCTACTGGGGAAACATGGTTCAATGTGAGTTCTCTGGTTTGTTGTAGGGCAGTGAACGTTCACTTGTTGGCAATGATATAGAAATGGGGAGTAAGAGTTTAAAAGTTTTTACAGTAGGTAGGCAGAGTCAGAGTATGGAATCCAAGAATAAGAAATCGGGGAATTTCCTCTTTGTTTCTTCATTTCAACCTCCTAATACTTCATGTATATTTTCCAAAAGTCTCCCAGAAAACAAGGACTAGGTCAATCCACATATCAGTGAACCATAGCAGAATGCGATTCTGAATTTCATGTAAACAGTCATAAAATCAAAAAGACAGGTGCTGGGGTTTTGGCTCCGCACTAGAGTGCTGGCTTCACACTTTCAAAGGTCCTGAGTTTGATCCCCAACACCATATGTGAAAGGAATGAATGAACCAATGCATGAGTGTATGATGAATGAATTAAAGGTATGAGGAGGAGGAGGAAGAGGAGGAGGAGGAGGAGAAATAGAAGAAGATGATGAGTAATATGACAGAAGGGAAAAACGGGAGGAGAGTGAGTTTAAAGTGTGGTTTCCAATTCCCAAACGTTAAATTATAGCAGACGGGATAGAGAGAGAAGATGGGAGGGCAGGAGAGGGGGGATAGTAGAGGCTAGAAAAGGTAGCAGAATACAACAGTTACTAACATGGCATTTTGTAAAAACGTGGATGTGTAAACAATGTGATTGTGCAATCTGTATATGGGGTCAAAATGGGAGTTCATAACTCACTGGAATCTAATGTAGGAAATATGGTATCTCAAGAGCTATGTAAGGTTTTAAGCAACCAATATAAAAAAGAGGTCTTCATTTTTCTTTGTAGTTGAGATCTCCTGTTTCCTTGACATGTTTAGTTGTGTTCTCTCCTTTAGTCCTCCCATGCTCTAGTTATTCTGATATGGAAAAACTAGCTGAAATGCCCAACCAGTCTCTAAATCAGTGACACTTTTTCATTAAGCCTAAAGTCACTTTACAATTGCTACAGTCATACTAAATACACTTCTTTGTTGGGAGTTTAAAAGATATTTCCATCAGCTAGATTACAAGTACCTAGAACTCCCATTCTTGTTTATGTAAGAGTGGCTTCATCAGATTAAATGCTGTTATCTGGAATAACATAAAATAGGAATAATTTAGTCATAAGATTCCTACGTAAACCACCTTTATTTACAAAATACTATCTTAAGAATTATTGTTTCATTGAGCTTCAATTGGAGCCAAAGTATAGTCAATTACTGAAGTAAAAGCAGTTACTTAAAAACTAAAAATGAGAGATAAGTCAAATTACATTTGAAGAGAGAGCAACAGCATGAGGTTTCTTGTTTGGTTCTGGATGTTGAGTAACAGGCTCATTTGCAGGTGGAAGGAACCCTTCAGGCAACTCACTTGTACTTTCAGAATGGGGGTGAAGAGGGCTGAATTCCAGCTCTTGGGGGAAGATTTTGTGAGGAAAACCCCCTCCCTGCATAGACACTTCGCATTGGAAATGGAGTGGGTGGCGGGTCAGGTGGAAAATAATCTCCAGGTTCCCAGACAAGATTCCTGGGAGAGGTGGAGGAAAAAAAAGGTCCTCTTCTCATGAACTGACTCCTTGGGTCAACTGGAAACAAGGCACCTCTGACTGGAGGGAAAGGTGCCAACACAGAGCCAGATGAAGGGTGACCTATTGGTGAGGGCCCATTTGGAGAAGGCTTTCTGCCCATTGCTGAGTTGGAAACATCCAGTGCATCATAGGGATCTTTTTCTACAAGTTCAAATCTAAGCTCCTTCTCAGTTAATTTTTGTCTGTTGCGTGCATTTTGCTTCCTGAAATAACTGAGGTTTCTTTCAGCAATCCGAGCTGCCAACTCACTAGCATCTGCTTCTTTCTCAGAGGAAATAATCTTCCCCAGACAGGAACGAATGGTACTCTGCAATTGTTCTTCAAGATATTGGGCTCTCTTTCGGTAGGTCTCCAGCTCTTTTATTGTATGGCTCATCTTTTCTTCGACTTTGCAAAGTTTCTCCTCTTGCTCCACACGGTAGTTTTCCTCCACTCTTAATTTCCTGTGCAGTTTCATCATATTTTCTTGATAGCGTTCCATCATGACTTTAAAGTTCTCCTGTAGGGTCTCATTCTCACTTTGCAGCTGTGCATTTTCTGACTGCAAGGATGCCTGTTCAGTCTGCAGACTTTTAAGGTGTTCTGTAAGGTCTTCTGTGGTTTTCTCCACTTCAGATGAGAAAGTACATTTTTGATTTCTTCCTCCTTCCAAGATTTCTAACGAGGCCTTTAGCTTATCACCATAAACCAGGTTCCTCAAAGCTCCTTTGGACTCATCCTCCAAGTGAGCACCCATTTCGGGTTCACTCGTCTTTCCCAGTTCCAGGTGACCACCATCCCTTTGGGCTCCCAGGCTTGGAGAAGATCTATCCTTCATCTTCAGCAAGCATTCACTCAGAGACTCCATGTGATTTTCTGTGTCCCTTAGAACTTGTTCTCCAGCTACTTTAGAGTCCTCTAATATGATTTTTGCTTTATATTGGACACCTCCTTGTTCCCTCTGTGCTTCAGCTTCTCCTTGTATTGTTGGTCTCTGCATTGGCGGAAGTAGGGATCCTTCATTCAAAACCTCTTTGATTGCCAGCTTCAGTTCTTCCTCATTCACTTGAAAGAGTCTCCAGTTTGTTTTAGCTTCAGCTATTTGTGATCTCGGAGATTCAGATTCACCTTGGAGGGACTGTATCCTTCTTGATAGATGCGCCATCGTTTCATCCTGTTGACCATGTTGAGCCTTCTGTGCTTTGAGCTCTTCTTCTAGAAAGAGCATTTCAACGCCATGGCTGGATTCGGACCTATGCAGCTTTTCGTCGGTTGCCTCCAGCTGTTGTGCTTCTCTTGAACCCTTCTCAAACCTGCAATCCTTTAAAGATGATTCTAAGCCTTCATGTTCTTTTTCAACAAGGCTCACTTTTTCAAGAAGTCCACATTTTGCCTCAATAAGTCCAGCAAGATTTAGAGCCAGCCTTTTTTTCTCTTCCCACGTAAAGCCTGCTACGAACCGACTGAAAACCTCTCCAGAAAAGTGAGAGAACAGCAAAAAATCCAAGAGCTGTACACATCACCAACTCCCAAGGAAAGCCATAAGGAAGATGGCCTGGCTTCATGTCTTCGGACAATGCTGCCACAACCCTGGGTGCTTCTTCCAGAACCACCCACTAGGTCAATCCACATATCAGTGAACCATAGCAGAATGCGATTCTGAATTTCATATAAACAGTCATAAAATCAAAAAGACAGGTGCTGTGGTTTCGGCTCAGCACTAGAGTGCTGGCTTCACACTTTCAAAGGTCCTGAGTTGGATCCCCAACACCATATGTGAAAGGAATGAATGAACCAATGCATGAGTGTATGATGAATGAATTAAAGGTATAAGGAGGAGGAGGAAGAGGAGGAGGAGGAGGAGAAATAGAAGAAGATGATGAGTAATTTGACAGAAGGGAAAAAGAGGAGGAGAGTAGGTTTAAAGTGTGGTTTCCAATTCCCAAACGTTAAATTACAGCAGACGGGATAGAGAGAGAAGATGGGAGGGCAGGAGAGGGGGGATAGTTGAGGCTAGAAAAGGTAGCAGTATACAACAGTTACTAACATGGCATTTTGTAAAAACGTGAATGTGTAAACAATGTGATTGTGCAATCTGTATATGGGGTCAAAATGGGAGTTCATAACTCACTTGAATCTAATGTAGGAAATATGGTATCTCAAGAGCTATGTAAGGTTTTAAGCAACCAATATAAAAAAGAGATCTTCATTTTTCTTTGTAGTTGAGATCTCCTGTTTCCTTGACATGTTTAGTTGTGTTCTCTCCTTTAGTCCTCCCATGCTCTAGTTATTCTGATATGGAAAACTAGCTGAAATGCCCAACCAGTCTCTAAATCAGTGACACTTTTTCATTAAGCCTAAAGTCACTTTACAATAGCTACAGTCATACTAAATACACTTCTTTGTTGGGAGTTTAAAAGATATTTCCATCAGCTAGATTACAAGTACCTAGAACTCCCATTCTTGTTTATGTAAGAGTGGCTTCATCAGATTAAATGCTGTTCTCTGGAATAACATAAAATAGGAATAATTTACTCATAAGATTCTTACGTAAACCACCTTTATTTACAAAATACTATCTTAAGAATTATTGTTTCATTGAGCTTCAATTGGAGCCAAAGTATAGTCAATTACTGAACTAAAAGCAGTTACTTAAAAACTAAAAATGAGAGATAAGTCAAATTACATTTGAAGAGAGAGCAACAGCATGAGGTTTCTTGTTTGGTTCTGGATGTTGAGTAACAGGCTCATTTGCAGGTGGAAGGAACCCTTCAGGCAACTCACTTGTACTTTAGGAATGGGGGTGAAGAGGGCTGAATTCCAGCTCTTGGGGGAAGATTTTGTGAGGAAAACCCCCTCCCTGCATAGACACTTCGCATTGGAAATGGAGTGGGTGGCGGGTCCTGTGGAAAATAATCTCCAGGTTCCCAGACAAGTTTCCTGGGAGAGGTGGAGGAAAAAAAAGGTCCTCTTCTGATGAACTGAAGCCTTGGGTCAACTGGAAACAAGGCACCTCTGATTGGAGGGAAAGGTGCCAACACAGAGCCAGGGCCGGTTGCTTGGTTTTCAGCATGGAGAGCTGAATCAGGCACATCAGAGTCCAAAGGAGGCATATTTGGAATTCTGTGTTCTGCTGGTCCCGATGCTCTACCACAATTTGAGTAAAACCTATCTTGCCTTTGTAGAGGAAGACGTGCATCAGAAGAATATGGTTGGCCTGGCGGAGGGATCATCAGCCTGCTGGCCTGTTCCCCTGGAGGAGAGAGGGGCCCAGTCTGAGAAGGTGCTCTCTGAAAATCAGTGAACTTATGACAGCTGGATTCTCTTCCTTTACTGCTAGTCGCATGGTCCAGAGGATTCTCCAGGGCCCCTTGACCCTCTTCCTCCTCCCACTGGAGTGAAAGGTGAGAGTGTGAGTGGACCACTCTTTTCAAAATGAGGAGGTCTCCTTTCAGATGAAGGGTGACCTATTAGTGAGGGCCCATTTGGAGAAGGGTTTCTGCCCATTCCTGAGTTGGAAACATCCAGTGCATCATAGGGATCTTTTTCTACAAGTTCAAATCTAAGCTCCTTCTCAGTTAATTTTTGTCTGTTGCGTGCATTTTGCTTCCTGAAATAACTGAGGTTTCTTTCAGCAATCCAAGCTGCCAACTCACTAGCATCTGCTTCTTTGTCAGAGGAAATAATCTTCCCCAGACTGGAACGAATGGTACTCTGCAATTTTCTTCAAGATATTGGGCTCTCTTTCGGTAGGTCTCCAGCTCTGTTATTGTATGGCTCATCTTTTCTTCGACTTTGGAAAGTTTCTCCTCTTGCTCCACACGGTATTTTTCCTCCACTCTTAGTTCCCTGTGCAGTTTCATCATATTTTCTTGATAGCGTTCCATCATGACTTTAAAGTTCTTCTGTGGGGTCTCATTCTCACTTTGCAGCTGTGCATTTTCTGACTGCAAGGATGCCTGTTCAGTCTGCAGACTTTTAAGGTGTTCTGTAAGGTCTTCTGTGGTTTTCTCCACTTCAGATGAGAAAGTACATTTTTGATTTCTTACTCCTTCCAAGATTTCAAAGGAGGCCTTTAGCTTATCACCATAAACCAGGTTCCTCAAAGCTCCTTTGGACTCATCCTCCAAGTGAGCACCAATTTCGGGTTCACTCGTCTTTCCCAGTTCCAGGTGACCAACATCCCTTTGGGCTCCCAGGCTTGGAGAAGATCTATTCTTCATCTTCAGCAAGCATTCACTCAGAGACTCCATGTGATTTTCTGTGTCCCTTACAACTTGTTCTCCAGCTACTTTAGAGTCCTCTAATATGATTTTTGCTTTATATTGGACACCTCCTTGTTCCCTCTGTGCTTCAGCTTCTCCTTGTATTGTTGGTCTCTGCGTTGGCGGAAGTAGGGATCCTTCATTCAAAACCTCTTTGATTACCAGCTTCAGTTCTTCCTCATTCACTTGAAAGAGTCTCCAGTTTGTTTTAGCTTCAGCTATTTGTGATCTCAGGGATTCAGATTCACCTTGGAGGGACTGTATCCTTCTTGATAGATGCGCCATCGTTTCATCCTGTTGACCATGTTGAGCCTTCTGTGCTTTGAGCTCTTCTTCTAGAAAGAGCATTTCAACGCCATGGCTGGATTCGGACCTATGCAGCTTTTCGTCGGTTGCCTCCAGCTGTTGTGCTTCTCTTGAACCCTTCACAAACCTGCAATCCTTTAAAGATGATTCTAAGCCTTCATGTTCTTTTTCAACAAGGCTCACTTTTTCAAGAAGTCCACATTTTGCCTCAATAAGTCCAGCAAGATTTAGAGCCAGCCTTTTTTCTCTTCCCACGTAAAGCCTGCTACGAACCGACTGAAAACCTCTCCAGAAAAGTGAGAGAACAGCAAAAAATCCAAGAGCTGTACACACCACCAACTCCCAAGGAAAGCCATAAGGAAGATGGCCTGGCTTCATGTCTTCGGACAATGCTGCCACAACCCTGCGTGCTTCTTCCAGAACCGCCCACTAGGATGGCTGAGAGGCAGCCCTTGGCTCCTCCATCACGCCAAGACAACTTTGGCTCTTGCCACCACAACCACAGCCTGCCCAGGCAGGCCAACACAGGCTGTGGACACTGAGGTGTTTGGTCAGGAACTCCAACCTGAACCAGGTAACGGAGGAGACCACTGTGATCCCCTTCAGGGGCTGAGCGTATGGTGGGTGGTGGGCGTATGGCGGTGGGAGCCATGATCAAAGGCTCCCAGGAGCCTTGTTGTGCTCAACTGCCCATCAGGGGAGTCTTGTCCGCTTCCCTACCCAGTGCATCTTCATGTGCCACAGGTTTAGGTCCCTCCCACTCCAGCCAGAGAGAATTCCTCTCCATGCCACCCACCCCTTGATTTGGTTTAGGCCAAGCCAAGTTGGCTTAGTAGGAAGATTCCATCCAGTCATAATAACATTCAGTTTGATGTCACTCAAATTCTAAAGCTGACTAAACTGTTCAAACAGCTTTTATGGCCTATATTGGTCTTTGTGTCCCTTGCCTTTTGTTTGAGTGACTCAGTCTTTTCCCTGCCCTTGTGTTTCCCTATTTCCTACCTTCCTTGCTTCCTTCCACCCTTCCTGGGTTTTCTCCTTTTCTTCTTCTTTCTTTTCTACCTCCCTGCATCCCTCCAACTTTGCCATCCTCCCTTCCAACTTTCTCTCTCCCTTCCCTCCCTTTTCTTTTCCTGCAAGTGTTTGGGGTGAAAGTCCATGGCAGGCCAGCCCCAAGCTAGGCAAGGTCACTGCCACTGAGCTACAACATCCCCAGACCTGCTGCCACTTCCTATGCAAGTAACTTGAATTATCTCTAAAGAGAAACTCTCACATAGTCTACTTTCAAAGTAATTTCAGAAGAGTTGCTAACATGGGCATAAATCAGTTATGACAAGTCATTTTTGAAAAGCACGGCACAGCTAATGTTCCTCCAAAGAAGGAGTTGAAAACTTAATTGGTTTTCAGGTCAGCATTTCTAGACTAGTACAAACCCTCCTAATCCTGATCTCTCCTTAGTCCTATGATTTCTTTAAGTGTCCCCTTTGCTCCTGTTCATGGAGTCATGTGTACAGAAATTATACCTGGTTCTATTGAACTCTACTTAATTCTTTCTCACCTCTGTGCTCCTTTTGCCAAGTCACTCCTCAACACTTACTGTAACCCTTTCAATTTTTTGTCCATTTTTATTTAAAAAACTCTTTCAAAAATTGAACCATTTCGCATGCAGACACAGTCTTCTTGAACTGCTATTAATCCCCCACTACTGACATTGTAAGTTATTGAAATGTACCCTTCCAGACCGTTTTCAGATTTTTGATTCCTGTCTATCTATCTGTCTATCTATTTACAAACATAACATGGTATTCTGAAAGAATGGTTCTGCTTTTGGAGCTCTACAATGTGTTTTCCAGAAGCAGGCCTATTACACAGAGATGAATCCATGTTACCTCGATTGAGTTCAAACCGGAATGTGCACTCTGATTCCCATTATATTGTTCTACCTACTAATGGACAGTTCAGTTATCACCAGACCTCACCACCTCCCCCATTGTGTAAAACCCTTGTGAAGAGACATGTAGATGCCTTTATGAACATATTGATAATTTTTCATGGCAGTGTTTTCCAAAAACCAGTTAGTAAAATCAATTTATTCCTTTGCAGCCTGAAATTACCTTCATTCCAGTTTACTGGTATAAGAACTGCAGTATATCAGCAACCATTCTCCAATAGTAGTTCAGGCAGAAGTCATTCTAGATAACAAGCAGTGCCGGATCCTCCATGTATTTTAAACAGTCCATGACGGGGGACTTCCGTCCACTCGTTTAGAACAACTGATGTTTTATGCTGGCAATTTAGGTTTATTTAAAGGAGTGATTAGAAAACAGGTGAGACAGACTGATTAGATTCAGTATGTATGTTGGCTTTGTTTTTCTAGGCCTGAAGTTTTCACATTTCAATTAATTGTAGGTTAAGTATCAGGCAGATTCTTCAGTGGGCTTCAAATGTGATAAAGTTGCTTCTTATTTTTAAGAAGGCCGTTGCAATCCTGCATTTATTTTACAGCTCAGTGCTTGTTTTACACACAAGCACACACACCCACACACCACACACATCAACACACACACAAACACATAATTAGAGCACATTTAACACTCAAATAAAGCTTTACCTACTAATTCATAACTAGGGTATTTTTTTAATAAGTATTGTGTCTTGGTCTCTACTGGGGAAACATGGTTCAATGTGAGTTCTCTGGTTTGTTGTAGGGCAGTGAACGTTCACTTGTTGGCAATGATATAGAAATGGGGAGTAAGAGTTTAAAAGTTTTTACAGTAGGTAGGCAGAGTCAGAGTATGGAATCCAAGAATAAGAAATCGGGGAATTTCCTCTTTGTTTCTTCATTTCAACCTCCTAATAATTCATGTATATTTTCCAAAAGTCTCCCAGAAAACAAGGACTAGGTCAATCCACATATCAGTGAACCATAGCAGAATGCGATTCTGAATTTCATATAAACAGTCATAAAATCAAAAAGACAGGTGCTGGGGTTTTGGCTCAGCACTAGAGTGCTGGCTTCACACTTTCAAAGTCCTGAGTTTGATCCCCAACACCATATGTGAAAGGAATGAATGAACCAATGCATGAGTGTATGATGAATGAATAAAAGGTATGAGGAGGAGGAGGAAGAGGAGGAGGAGGAGGAGAAATAGAAGAAGATGATGAGTAATATGACAGAAGGGAAAAAGGGGAGGAGAGTGAGTTTAAAGTGTGGTTTCCAATTCCCAAACGTTCAATTACAGCAGACGGGATAGAGAGAGAAGATGGGAGGGCAGGAGAGGGGGGATAGTAGAGGCCAGAAAAGGTAGCAGAATACAACAGTTACTAATATGGCATTTTGTAAAAACGTGGATGTGTAAACAATGTGATTGTGCAATCTGAATATGGGGTCAAAATGGGAGTTCATAACTCACTTGAGTCTAATGTAGGAAAACCAGAAGAAGTTGCAAATGTTTCCAAAAGCCCTGTCATCACTGAGCTTATGCTGATATTATGTTGATTTTCATTCACTTTCCTGTTCTAAAAATTGTGCATGCAGCTACCCCTGTGTTCTGCCTTAGTAATGACGTAATAGAAATTTTAGGCTTCAAACTCTATGGAGAGAAAGAAACTGTCAGGCATTGTGTTCTGAGAAAGTCACAGACAAGGGGAAAGCTTTGGAGAAATAAAGACAAATGAGATAGTTATATTGCTCACAGTACTAAAAAATGACAGGTACTAGGATAGGAGTGAGGCATGTGAAATACATAAAAAGACAGAATTGTTTTTAAAATGGATTATAAAGCACAGTGATGATTTATGGATATTAGACCTTTCCAAATTACCTTCATAACCAAAAAATAAATTTTAGAAGCAGTTGGCATTGATGGAGTAGTTAATTTCCTGTAGCTATAATTTTATTTTAAGCCTGGGGGAGGGGAAACAAACTTGCTGATTCCTACTGTTAACTTTAGGATTCGGATGAATTGAGAGCACACCTGGATAAACTATAAAGGACACTCAGCTAGACGAGAAATGTGTTTAGTGTGTGGTAGTGATATCCTGTAACTTATTTGTTGCTCTTAATTTTTTTCCTGTATCACCGTAAGGCAAACTGTAATTCAGTTTAGTAAAATGCCAGGACCATAATATAGTAAGAAAAAAAGAATTGAACATCTTCAGAAGTTCATTTTCTTTGATGTTTTGTATCCTAATTTAGAAATTAAAACATATGTAATAACAATCCAGTTATGTGTATTGGTTTAGTCCTCAAATATTTTCCATTCTATATTTTTATCTCCAGACATATGTTTCAATACATGTGTTTAATGAGGAAGCTTACTTCTGCATTGTAAAACTAAAACTTTTGAAACAAAGGTGAATAAAAGTATATATATATATATATATATATATATATATATATATATATATATATATATATATATATATAGTTACATAATTAAGCTGCAGCTAACATTTGAAAAAGGCTTTAAAACCAGTTTTCAAACAACTACTGCTGAGGGTTTTAGGAAAAAATTGTGTAGAGACCTATGTAATTGAGCCCCAAGCATAGTACATAGTAATTTTTTTTTTTTAAATTAGAATATGAGATTGAGAATAGAACTCAGGGGTAGAGCACTTGCCTAACATACGGGAGGCCCTAGAGTTGATTCCCAGCACTGCAGAAAAAGTAAAATAAAATAAAATAGTAGACCTTACTATTAAATATGATCAACACAGTATTTTAATTCACTATGCATTGCAATTTATATAACATATATAGAGCATGTTTTTTTCATATCTCTGGTTGTTTACACAGTATATTCACACCATTCATGTCTTCATATGTGTACTTTGGATAATAGTGTCCATCACATTCTATCATCATTTCTAACCCCATGCCCCCTCCCTTCCCCTCCCATCCCTCTCCCCTATCTAGAGTTCGTCTATTCCTCCAATGCTCTCCCTCCCTACCCCACTAAGAATCAGCCTCCTTATATCAAAGAAAACATTCAGTATTTGGATTTTTGGGATTAGCTAACTTCACTTAGCATTATTCTCCAGCTCCATCCATTTATCTGCAAATGCCATGATTTTATTCTCTTTTATTGCTGAGTAATATTTCATTGTGTATGTTTGCCACATTTTTTAATCCATTCATCTACTGAAGGGCATCTAGGTTGGCTCCACAGTTTAACTATTGTGAATTGTGCTGCTATAAACATTGATGTGGCTGTGTTCCTGTAGTATGCTGTTTTTAAGTCCTTTGAGTATAGACTGAGGCGTGGGATAGCTGGGTCGGATGGTAGTTCCATTCCCAGCTTTCCAAGGAATCTCCATACTGCTTTCCATATTGGCTACACCAATTGCAGTCCCACCAGCAGTGTACCTTTTCCCCCACATCCTCGCCAGCACTTATTGTTGTTTGTATCCATAATAGCTGCCATTCTGATTGGAGTGAGATGAAATCTTAGAGTACTTTTGGTTTTTATGTCTCTAATTGCTAGCGATGATGAACGTTTTTTTCATATATTTGTTGACTGATTGTATATCATCTTCTGAGAAGTGTCTGTTCAGGTCCTTGGCCTATTTATTGATTGGGTTGGTTATCTATTTATTTATTTATTTATTTTAGTGTTTAGCTTTTTGAGTTCTTTATATACCCTGAAGATTAGTGCTCTGTCTGATATGTGAGGGGTAAAGATTTGCTCCCAAGATGTACACTCCCACAAATTGTTTCTTTTGCTGAGAAGAAACATTTTAGTTTGAATATGCCCCATTTATTGATTCTTGATTTTAATTCTGGCACCAAAGGAGTCTTATTAAGGAAGTTAGGGCCTACTTTTTCTTCTATTAGATCAGGGTCTCTGGTTTTATTCCCAGGTCCTTGATCCATTTTGACTCGAGTTTTGTGCACGGTGAGAGATAGGGGTTTATTTCATTTTGCACGTGGATTTTCAGTTTTACCAGCACCATTTGTTGAAGAGTTTATCTTTTCTCCAGTGTGTGTTTTTGGCACCTTTGTCTAATATCAGATAATTGCAATTTTGTGGCTTAGTCTCTGTGCCCTCTATTCTGGTCTACCAGTCTGTTTTGGTGCCAATACCATGTTGTTTTTGTTACTATTGCTCTGTAGTATAGTTTAAGGTCTGGTATAGTGATGCCCCCTGCTTCCCTCTTCCTGCTAAGGATTGCTTTAGCTATTCTGGGTCTCTTATCTTAGCAGATGAATTTCATGATTGCTTTTTTGTTTCTATGAAGAATGCCATTGGGATTTTGATTGGAATTGCATTGAATCTGTATACTGCTTTTGGTAGTATGGTCATTTTGATAAAATATTAATTCTGCCTATCCTAGAGTGAGGTAGATCTTTCCATCTTCTAAGGCCTTCTTTGATTTCTTTCTTTAGGGTTCTATAATTTTCTTTATACAGATCTTTTACCTCTTTCCTTAAGTGGATTCCCAAGTTTTTTTGTGTGTGTTCTGGGGTTTTTGTTTGTTTTATTTTTGTTGTTCAGGTTTTGAGGTTATTGTGAATGAGATAGTTTTTCTCATTTCTTTCCAGAGGCTTTGTCACTGATATACAGAAATGCTTTTGACTTATGGGTGTTGATTTTGTATCCTGCTACATTCATTTATTTACTAGGTCTGGAAGTTTTCTGGTGGAACTTTTAGGGTCTTCTAGGTGTTGAATGGTATCATCATCAAATAATGCCAATTTGAGTTGTTTTCCTATATGTATCCCTTTTGTTTCTTTCGTCTAATTGCTCTGGCCAGTGTTTCATGTACTGTGTTAAATAGAAGTGGTAAAAGGGGGCATCCCTGTCTTGTTCCAGCTTTTAGAGGCAATGCCTTCAATTTTTCTTCATTTAGAATGATGTTGGCCTGGGGCTTAGCGTAGAGAGCCTTTATGATTTTGAGATATGTTCCTGTTTTCTTTAGTTTTTCTAGTGTTTTGAACATGAAGGAGTGCTGTATTTTGTCATATGCTTTTTCTGCATCTATTGAGATGATCATATGATTCTTA
Source organism: Callospermophilus lateralis (assembly GCF_048772815.1). Taxonomy (NCBI): domain Eukaryota; kingdom Metazoa; phylum Chordata; class Mammalia; order Rodentia; family Sciuridae; genus Callospermophilus; species Callospermophilus lateralis. The sequence continues at coordinate 176,327 of NW_027515484.1, forward strand.
TCTTTAAGTCTATTGATGTGATGACTTACATTTATTGATTTCTGTTATGTTGAACCAACCTTGCATCCCTGGGATGAATCCCACTTGATCATGGTGCACAATCTTTTTGATGTTTTTGTATTCCATTTGCCAGAATTTTATGAGAATTTTTGTATCTTGTTCATTAGAGATACTGGTCTGAAGTTTTCTTTTTTTTGATATGTCTTTGCCTGGTTTTGGAATCAGGGTGATATTGGCCTCATAAAATGAGTTTGGAAGTGCTCCCTCTTTTTCTGTTTCCTGAAATAAATTAAGAGTATTGGTATTAGTTCTTCTTTAAAGGTCTTGTAGAACTTGGATGTGTGTTCATCCAGTCCTTGGCTTTTCTTGGTTGGTAGACTTCTGATAGTATCTTCTATTTCGTCATTTGAATTTTTTTTTTTTTAAAGAGAGAGGGAGAGAATTTTAATATTTATTTTTCAGTTCTCGGCAGACACAACATCTTTGTTTGTATATGGTGCTGAGGATCGAACCCGGGCCACATGAAAGCCAGGCGAGCGCGATACCACTTGAGCCACATCTCCAGCCCATCATCATTTGAAATTGATCTGTTTAAATTGTGTATTTCATCCTGATTCAATTTAGGCAAATCATATGACTATAGAAATTTGTCGATGCCTTTGAGGTTTTCTATTTTATTGGAGTACAAGTTTTCAACATCATTTCTGATTATCTTCCTGTATGTCTGTAGTGTCTGTCGTGGTATTGGAAAGAAGGCTTCCTTTTTGTAGGCCAGCCTTTACACAGACATTTGTTTTAATTTTTCAAGTATTGTCCTTCCTTACCCACTTTTTTGTTTGACACACTTAGTTTTACAAGTGCAAAAATAATGCAGTGGGATTCCATAATGTTTACCAATAAAATTAAAAACTTAAAAGTCTTAAAACGCCCACTTTATTATCTTTTGCATGATTTTCACATTTTTAAAAGGATATTCACTATTTATACCTTTTTCATTATTGTATTTTGCAGCTACTATTTATCATTTTATCACCTATTATTAGTTAGTTTATTTTCATTTTTTGCTATTTTAAGTTAATGCATCTAGAATATCATCCAATCTTTTTCCATATTTTGGATTTTTTAAACAGCTTTCCACCAGTAGCATCTGTAAAAAATATGATTCTAGGACTGAAACTTCTTGAGAAATTGCTATCATGACATACTATACTATAAACATGCGGTGGCAGCAGCCCCCAGTGACCTCCACGTTAACAAGTCCAGTGACTGCATCATCGTGGACATCTCCGTGATCCTGTTCACCACTCTCCCATTATAAAGTCCTACTCCTTTAGCTGTGACATCACTGTCTCTTGATTTTTCTTATGGGTTTGAATATCTGCTCTGCCCTTATGATCTTGACCTAGTTACCTAGCCTTTCAGAGTTTTAGTGTCCTTGTTGGCACTTGTTGGCATGAATGGTACTCTGCAATTATTCTTCAAGATATTGGGCTCTCTTTCGGTAGGTCTCCAGCTCTTTTATTGTATGGCTCATCTTTTCTTCGACTTTGGAAAGTTTCTCCTCTTGCTCCACACGGTAGTTTTCCTCCACTCTTAATTTCCTGTGCAGTTTCATCATATTTTCTTGATAGCGTTCCATCATGACATTAAAGTTCTCCTGTAGGATCTCATTCTCACTTTGCAGCTGTGCATTTTCTGACTGCAAGGATGCCTGTTCAGTCTGCAGACTTTTAAGGTGTTCTGTAAGGTCTTCTGTGGTTTTCTCCACTTCAGATGAGAAAGTACATTTTTGATTTCTTCCTCCTTCCAAGATTTCTAAGGAGGCCTTTAGCTTATCACCATAAACCAGGTTCCTCAAAGCTCCTTTGGACTCATCCTCCATGTGAGCACCAATTTCGGGTTCACTCGTCTTTCAAAGTTCCAGGTGACCACCATACCTTTGGGCTCCCAGGCTTTTAGAATATCTATCCTTCATCTTCAGCAAGCATTCACTCAGAGACTCCATGTGATTTTCTCTGTCCCTTAGAACTTGTTCTCCAGCTACTTTAGAGTCCTCTAATATGATTTTTGCTTTATATTGGGCACCTCCTTGTTCCCTCTGTGCTTCAGCTTCTCCTTGTATTGTTGGTTTCTGCGTTGGCGGAAGTAGGGATCCTTCATTCAAAACCTCTTTGATTGCCAGCTTCAGTTCTTCCTCATTCACTTGAAAGAGTCTCCAGTTTGTTTTAGCTTCAGCTATTTGTGATCTCAGGGATTCAGATTCACCTTGGAGGGACTGTATCCTTCTTGATAGATGCGCCATCGTTTCATCCTGTTGACCTTGTTGAGCCTTCTGTGCCTTGAGCTCTTCTTCTAGAAAGAGCATTTCAACGCCATGGCTGGATTCGGACCTATGCAGCTTTTCGTCGTTTGCCTCCAGCTGTTGTGCTTCTCTTGAACCCTTCTCAAACCTGCAATCCTTTAAAGATGATTCCAAGCCTTCATGTTCTTTTTCAACAAGGCTCACTTTTTCAAGAAGTCCACATTTTGCCTCAATAAGTCCAACAAGATTTAGAGCCAGCCTTTTTTCTCTTCCCACGTAAAGCCTGCTACGAACCGACTGAAAACCTCTCCAGAAAAGTGAGAGAACAGCAAAAAATCCAAGAGCTGTACACACCACCAACTCCCAAGGAAAGCCATAATGAAGATGGCCTGGCTTCATGTCTTCGGACAATGCTGCCACAACCCTGGGTGCTTCTTCCAGAACCACCCACTAGGATGGCTGAGAGGCAGCCCTTGGCTGATCCATCACGCCAAGACAGCTTTGGCTCTTGCCACCACAACCACAGCCTGCCCAGGCAGGCCAACACAGGCTGTGGACACTCAGGTGTTTGGTCAGGAACTCCAACCTGCACCAGGCAACGGAGCAGACCACTGTGATCCCCTTCAGGGGCTGAGCGTATGGTGGGTGGTGAGCGTATGGCGGTGGGAGCCATGATCAAAGGCTCCCAGGAGCCTTGTTGTGCTCAACTGCCCATCAGGGGAGTCTTGTCCGTTTCCCTACCCAGTGCATCCTCATGTGCCACAGGTTTAGGTCCCTTCCACTCCAGCCAGAGAGAATTCCTCTCCATGCCACCCACCCCTTGATTTGGTTTAGGCCAGGCCAAGGCGGGGTTAGTAGGAAGATTCCATCCAGTCATAATAACATTCAGTTTGATGTCACTCAAATTCTAAAGCTGACTAAACTGTTCAAACAGCTTTTATGGCCTATATTGTTCTTTGTGTCCCTTGCCTTTTGTTTGAGTGACTCAGTCCTTTCCCTGCCCTTGTGCTCTCCCTATTTCCTACCTTCCTTGCTTCCTTCCTCCCTTCCTGGGTTTTCTCCTTTTCTTCTTCCTTCTTTTCTAACTCCCTGCATCCCTCCAAATTTGCCTTCCTCCCTTCCAACTTTCTCTCTCCCTTCCCTCCCTTTTCTTTTCTTGCAAGTGTTTGGGGTGAAAGTCCATGGCAGGCCAGCCCCAAGCTAGGCAAGGTCCCCGCCACTGAGCTACAACATCCCCAGACCTGCTGCCACTTCCTATGCAAGTAACTTGAATTATCTCTAAAGAGAAACTCTCACATTAGTCTACTTTCAAAGTAATTTCAGAAGAGTTGCTAACATGGGCATAAATCAGTTATGACAAGTCATTTTTGAAAAGCACGGCACAGCTAATGTTCCTCCAAAGAAGGAGTTGAAAACTTAATTGGTTTTCAGGTCAGCATTTCTAGACTAGTACAAACCCTCCTAATCCTGATCTCTCCTTAGTCCTATGATTTCTTTAAGTGTCCCCTTTGCTCCTGTTCATGGAGTCATGTGTACAGAAATTATACCTGGTTCTATTGAACTCTACTTAATTCTTTCTCACCTCTGTGCACCTTTTGCCAAGTCACTCCTCAACACTTACTGTAACCCTTTCCATTTTTTGTCCATTTTCGTTTAAAAAAACTCTTTCAAAAATTGAACCATTTCGCATGCAGACACAGTCTTCTTGATCTGCTATTAATCCCCCTCTACTGACATTGTAAGTTATTGAAATGTACACTTCCAGACCGTTTTCAGATTTTTGATTCCTGTATATCTATCTGTCTATCTATTTACAAACATAACATGGTATTCTGAAAGAATCGTTCTGCTTTTGGAGCTCTACATTGTGTTTTCCAGAAGCAGGCCTATTACACAGAGATGAATCCATGTTACCTAGATTGAGTTCAAACCGGAATGTGCACTCTGATTCCCATTATATTGTTCTACCTACTAATGGACAGTTCAGTTATATCTGATGATATACAACTGATGTTTTATGATGGCAATTTAGGTTTATTTAAAGGAGTGATTAGAAAACAGGTGAGACAGACTGATTAGATTCAGTATGTATGTTGGCTTTGTTTTTCTAGGGCTGAAGTTTTCACATTTCAATTAATTGTAGGTTAAGTATCAGGCAGATTCTTCACTGGGCTTCAAATATGATAAAGTTGCTTCTTATTTTTAAGAAGGCCGTTGCAATCCTGCATTTATTTTACACCTCAGTGCTTGTTTTACACAGAAGCACACACACACACACACACACACCACACACATCAACAAACACACAAACACATAATTAGAGCACATTTAACACTCAAATAAAACTTTACCTACTAATTCATAACTAGGGTATTTTTTTAATAAGTATTGTGTCTTCGTCTCTACTGGGGAAACATGGTTCAATGTGAGTTCTCTGGTTTGTTGTAGGGCAGTGAACGTTCACTTGTTGGCAATGATATAGAAATGGGGAGTAAGAGTTTAAAAGTTTTTACAGTAGGTAGGCAGAGTCAGAGTATGGAATCCAAGAATAAGAAATCGGGGAATTTCCTCTTTGTTTCTTCATTTCAACCTCCTAATAATTCATGTATATTTTCCAAAAGTCTCCCAGAAAACAAGGACTAGGTCAATCCACATATCAGTGAACCATAGCAGAATGCGATTCTGAATTTCATATAAACAGTCATAAAATCAAAAAGACAGGTGCTGGGGTTTTGGCTCAGCACAAGAGTGCTGGCTTCACACTTTCAAACGTCCTGAGTTGGATCCCCAACACCATATGTGAAAGGAATGAATGAACCAATGCATGAGTGTATGATGAATGAATTAAAGGTATAAGGAGGAGGAGGAAGAGGAGGAGGAGGAGGAGAAATAGAAGAAGATGATGAGTAATTTGACAGAAGGGAAAAAGGGGAAGAGAGTGAGTTTAAAGTGTGGTTTCCAATTCCCAAACGTTAAATTACAGCAGACGGGATAGAGAGAGAAGATGGGAGGGCAGGAGAGGGGGGATAGTAGAGGCTAGAAAAGGTAGCAGAATACAACAGTTACTAACATGGCATTTTGTAAAAACGTGGATGTGTAAACAATGTGATTGTGCAATCTGTATATGGGGTCAAAATGGGAGTTCATAACTCACTTGAATCTAATGTAGGAAATATGGTATCTCAAGAGCTATGTAAGGTTTTAAAAGATATTTCCATCAGCTAGATTACAAGTACCTAGAACTCCCATTCTTGTTTATGTAAGAGTGGCTTCATCAGATTAAATGCTGTTCTCTGGAATAACATAAAATAGGAATAATTTAGTCATAAGATTCCTACGTAAACCACCTTTATTTACAAAATACTATCTTAAGAATTATTGTTTCATTGAGCTTCAATTGGAGCCAAAGTATAGTCAATTACTGAACTAAAAGCAGTTACTTAAAAACTAAAAATGAGAGATAAGTCAAATTACATTTGAAGAGAGAGCAACAGCATGAGGTTTCTTGTTTGGTTCTGGATGTTGAGTAACAGGCTCATTTGCAGGTGGAAGGAACCCTTGAGGCAACTCACTTGTACTTTCAGAATGGGGGTGAAGAGGGCTGAATTCCAGCTCTTGGAAGAAGATTTTGTGAGGAAAACCCCCTCCCTGCATAGACACTTCACATTGGAAATGGAGTGGGTGGCGGGTCAGGTGGAAAATAATCTCCAGGTTCCCAGACAAGTTTCCTGGGAGAGGTGGAGGAAAAAAAAGGTCCTCTTCTCATGAAGTGACTCCTTGGGTCAACTGGAAACAAGGCACCTCTGACTGGAGGGAAAGTTGCCAACACAGAGTCAGAGCCGGTTGCTTGGTTTTCAGCATGGAGAGGTGAATCAGGCACATCAGAGTCCAAAGGAGGCATATTAGGAATTCTGTGTTCTGCTGGTCCCGATGCTCTACCACAATTTGAGTAAAACCTATCTTGCCTTTGTAGAGGAAGACGTGCATCAGAAGAATATGGTTGGCCTGGCGGAGGGATCATCAGCCTGCTGGCCTGTTCCCCTGGAGGAGAGAGGGGCCCAGTCTGAGAAGGTGCTCTCTGAAAATCAGTGAACTTATGACAGCTGGATTCTCTTCCTTTACTGCTAGTCGCATGGTCCAGAGGATTCTCCAGGGCCCCTTGACCCTCTTCCTCCTCCCACTGGAGTGAAAGGTGAGAGTGTGAGTGGACCACTCTTTTCAAAATGAGGAGGTCTCCTTTCAGATGAAGGGTGACCTATTGGTGAGGGCCCATTTGGAGAAGGCTTTCTGCCCATTGCTGAGTTGGAAACATCCAGTGCATCATAGGGATCTTTTTCTACAAGTTCAAATCTAAGCTCCTTCTCAGTTAATTTTTGTCTGTTGCGTGCATTTTGCTTCCTGAAATAACTGAGGTTTCTTTCAGCAATCCGAGCTGCCAACTCACTAGCATCTGCTTCTTTCTCAGAGGAAATAATCTTCCCCAGACAGGAACGAATGGTACTCTGCAATTGTTCTTCAAGATATTGGGCTCTCTTTCGGTAGGTCTCCAGCTCTTTTATTGTATGGCTCATCTTTTCTTCGACTTTGGAAAGTTTCTCCTCTTGCTCCACACGGTAGTTTTCCTCGACTCTTAATTTCCTGTGCAGTTTCATCATATTTTCTTGATAGCGTTCCATCATGACTTTAAAGTTCTCCTGTAGGGTCTCATTCTCACTTTGCAGCTGTGCATTTTCTGACTGCAAGGATGCCTGTTCAGTCTGCAGACTTTTAAGGTGTTCTGTAAGGTCTTCTGTGGTTTTCTCCACTTCAGATGAGAAAGTACATTTTTGATTTCTTCCTCCTTCCAAGATTTCTAAGGAGGCCTTTAGCTTATCACCATAAACCAGGTTCCTCAAAGCTCCTTTGGACTCATCCTCCAAGTGAGCACCCATTTCGGGTTCACTCGTCTTTCCCAGTTCCAGGTGACCACCATCCCTTTGGGCTCCCAGGCTTGGAGAAGATCTATCCTTCATCTTCAGCAAGCATTCACTCAGAGACTCCATGTCATTTTCTGTGTCCCTTAGAACTTGTTCTCCAGCTACTTTAGAGTCCTCTAATATGATTTTTGCTTTATATTGGACACCTCCTTGTTCCCTCTGTGCTTCAGCTTCTCCTTGTAGTGTTGGTCTCTGCGTTGGCGGAAGTAGGGATCCTTCATTCAAAACCTCTTTGATTGCCAGCTTCAGTTCTTTCTCATTCACTTGAAAGAGTCTCCAGTTTGTTTTAGCTTCAGCTATTTGTGATCTCAGGGATTCAGATTCACCTTGGAGGGACTGTATCCTTCTTGATAGATGCGCAATCATTTCATCCTGTTGACCTTGTTGAGCCTTCTGTGCTTTGAGCTCTTCTTCTAGAAAGAGCATTTCAACGCCATGGCTGGATTCGGACCTATGCAGCTTTTCGTCGGTTGCCTCCATCTGTTGTGCTTCTCTTAACCCTTCTCAAACCTGCAATCCTTTAAAGATGATTCTAAGCCTTCATGTTCTTTTTCAACAAGGCTCACTTTTTCAAGAAGTCCACATTTTGCCTCAATAAGTCCAGCAAGATTTAGAGCCAGCCTTTTTTCTCTTCCCACGTAAAGCCTGCTACGAACCGACTGAAAACCTCTCCAGAAAAGTGAGAGAACAGCAAAAAATCCAAGAGCTGTACACACCACCAACTCCCAAGAAAAGCCATAAGGAAGATGGCCTGGCTTCATGTCTTCGGACAATGCTGCCACAACCCTGGGTGCTTCTTCCAGAACCACCCACTAGGATGGCTGAGAGGCAGCCCTTGGCTCCTCCATCACGCCAAGACAGCTTTGGCTCCTGCCACAACAACCACAGCCTGCCCAGGCAGGCCAACACAGGCTGTGGACACTCAGGTGTTTGGTCAGGAACTCCAACCTGCACCAGGCAACGGAGCAGACCACTGTGATCCCGTTCAGGGGCTGAGCGTATGGTGGGTGGTGGGCGTATGGCGGTGGGAGCCATGATCAAAGGCTCCCAGGAGCCTTGTTGTGCTCAACTGCCCATCAGGGGAGTCTTGTCCGCTTCCCTACCCAGTGCATCCTCATGTGCCACAGGTTTAGGTCCCTCCCACTCCAGCCAGAGAGAATTCCTCTCCATGCCACCCACCCCTTGATTTGGTTTAGGCCAGGCCAAGGCGGGGTTAGTAGGAAGATTCCATCCAGTCATAATAACATTCAGTTTGATGTCACTCAAATTCTAAAGCTGACTAAACTGTTCAAACAGCTTTTATGGCCTCTATTGGTCTTTGTGTCCCTTGCCTTTTGTTTGAGTGACTCAGTCCTTTCCCTGCCCTTGTGCTCTCCCTATTTCCTACCTTCCTTGCTTCCTTCCTCCCTTCCTGGGTTTTCTCCTTTTCTTCTTCCTTCTTTTCTACCTCCCTCCATCCCTCCAACTTTGCCTTCCTCCCTTCCAACTTTCTCTCTCCCTTCCCTCCCTTTACTATTCTTGCAAGTGTTTGGGGTGAACGTACATGGCAGGCCAGCCCCAAGCTAGGCAAGGTCCCTGCCACTGAGCTACAACATCCCCAGACCTGCTGCCACTTCCTATGCAAGTAACTTGAATTATCTCTAAAGAGAAACTCTCACATTAGTCTACTTTCAAAGTAATTTCAGAAGAGTTGCTAACATGGGCATAAATCAGTTATGACAAGTCATTTTTGAAAAGCACGGCACAGCTAAGGTTCCTCCAAAGAAGGAGTTGAAAACTTAATTGGTTTTCAGGTCAGCATTTCTAGACTAGTACAAACCCTCCTAATCCTGATCTCTCCTTAGTCCTATGATTTCTTTAAGTGTCCCCTTTGCTCCTGTTCATGGAGTCATGTGTACAGAAATTATACCTGGTTCTATTGAACTCTACTTAATTCTTTCTCACCTCTGTGCTCCTTTTGCCAAGTCACTCCTCAACACTTACTGTAACCCTTTCAATTTTTTGTCCATTTTCATTTAAAAAACTCTTTCAAAAATTGAACCATTTCGCATGCAGACTCAGTCTTCTTGATCTGCTATTAATCCCCCACTACTGACATTGTAAGTTATTGAAATGTACACTTCCAGACCGTTTTCAGATTTTTGATTCCTGTCTATCTATCTGTCTATCTATTTACAAACGTAACATGGTATTCTGAAAGAATGGTTCTGATTTTGGAGCTCTACAATGTGTTTTCCAGAAGCAGGCCTATTACACAGAGATGAATCCATGTTACCTCGATTGAGTTCAAACCGGAATGTGCACTCTGATTCCCATTATATTGTTCTACCTACTAATGGACAGTTCAGTTATCACCAGACCTCACCACCTCCCCCATTGTGTAAAACCCTTGTGAAGAGACATGTAGATGCCTTTATGAACATATTGATAATTTTTCATGGCAGTGTTTTCCAAAAACCAGTTAGTAAAATCAATTTATTCCTTTGCAGCCTGAAATTACCTTCATTCCAGTTTACTGGTATAAGAACTGCAGTATATCAGCAACCATTCTCCAATAGTAGTTCAGGCAGAAGTCATTCTAGATAACAAGCAGTGCCGGATCCTCCATGTATTTTAAACAGTCCATGACGGGGGACATCCGTCCACTCGTTTAGAACAACTGATGTTTTATGCTGGCAATTTAGGTTTATTTAAAGGAGTGATTAGAAAACAGGTGAGACAGACTGATTAGATTCAGTATGTATGTTGGCTTTGTTTTTCTAGGCCTGAAGTTTTCACATTTCAATTAATTGTAGGTTAAGTATCAGGCAGATTCTTCAGTGGGCTTCAAATGTGATAAAGTTGCTTCTTATTTTTAAGAAGGCCGTTGCAATCCTGCATTTATTTTACAGCTCAGTGCTTGTTTTACACACAAGCACACACACCCACACACCACACACATCAACACACACACAAACACATAATTAGAGCACATTTAACACTCAAATAAAGCTTTACCTACTAATTCATAACTAGGGTATTTTTTTAATAAGTATTGTGTCTTGGTCTCTACTGGGGAAACATGGTTCAATGTGAGTTCTCTGGTTTGTTGTAGGGCAGTGAACGTTCACTTGTTGGCAATGATATAGAAATGGGGAGTAAGAGTTTAAAAGTTTTTACAGTAGGTAGGCAGAGTCAGAGTATGGAATCCAAGAATAAGAAATCGGGGAATTTCCTCTTTGTTTCTTCATTTCAACCTCCTAATAATTCATGTATATTTTCCAAAAGTCTCCCAGAAAACAAGGACTAGGTCAATCCACATATCAGTGAACCATAGCAGAATGCGATTCTGAATTTCATATAAACAGTCATAAAATCAAAAAGACAGGTGCTGGGGTTTTGGCTCAGCACTAGAGTGCTGGCTTCACACTTTCAAAGGTCCTGAGTTTGATCCCCAACACCATATGTGAAAGGAATGAATGAACCAATGCATGAGTGTATGATGAATGAATAAAAGGTATGAGGAGGAGGAGGAAGAGGAGGAGGAGGAGGAGAAATAGAAGAAGATGATGAGTAATTTGACAGAAGGGAAAAAGGGGAGGAGAGTGAGTTTAAAGTGTGGTTTCCAATTCCCAAACGTTAAATTACAGCAGACGGGATAGAGAGAGAAGATGGGAGGGCAGGAGATTGGAGATAGTAGAGGCTAGAAAAGGTAGCAGTATACAACAGTTACTAACATGGCATTTTGTAAAAACGTGGATGTGTAAACAATGTGATTGTGCAATCTGTATATGGGGTCAAAATGGGAGTTCATAACTCACTTGAATCTAATGTAGGAAATATGGTATCTCAAGAGCTATGTAAGGTTTTAAGCAACCAATATAAAAAAGAGGTCTTCATTTTTCTTTGTAGTTGATATCTCCTGTTTCCTTGACATGTTTAGTTGTGTTCTCTCCTTTAGTCCTCCCAAGCTCTAGTTATTCTGATATGGAAAAACTAGCTGAAATGCCCAACCAGTCTCTAAATCAGTGACACTTTTTCATTAAGCCTAAAGTCACTTGACAATTGCTACAGTCATACTAAATACACTTCTTTGTTGGGAGTTTAAAAGATATTTACATCAGCTAGATTACAAGGACCTAGAACTCCCATTCTTGTTTATGTAAGAGTGGCTTCATCAGATTAAATGCTGTTCTCTGGAATAACATAAAATAGGAATAATTTAGTCATAAGATTCTTACGTAAACCATCTTTATTTAAAAAATACTATCTTAAGAATTATTGTTTCATTGAGCTTCAATTGGAGCCAAAGTATAGTCAATTACTGAAGTAAAAGCAGTTACTTAAAAACTAAAAATGAGAGATAAGTCAAATTACATTTGAAGAGAGAGCAACAGCATGAGGTTTCTTGTTTGGTTCTGGATGTTGAGTAACAGGCTCATTTGCAGGTGGAAGGAACCCTTGAGGCAACTCACTTGTACTTTCAGAATGGGGGTGAAGAGGGCTGAATTCCAGCTCTTGTGGGAAGATTTTGTGAGGAAAACCCCCTCCCTGCATAGACACTTCGCATTGGAAATGGAGTGGGTGGCGGGTCAGGTGGAAAATAATCTCCAGGTTCCCAGACAAGTTTCCTGGGAGAGGTGGAGGAAAAAAAAGGTCCTCTTCTCATGAACTGACTCCTTGGGTCAACTGGAAACAAGGCACCTCTGACTGGAGGGAAAGGTGCCAACACAGAGTCAGAACCGGTTGCTTGGTTTTCAGCATGGAGAGGTGAATCAGGCACATCAGAGTCCAAAGGAGGCATATTAGGAATTCTGTGTTCTGCTGGTCCCGATGCTCTACCACAATTTGAGTAAAACCTATCTTGCCTTTGTAGAGGAAGACGTGCATCAGAAGAATATGGTTGGCCTGGCGGAGGGATCATCAGCCTGCTGGCCTGTTCCCCTGGAGGAGAGAGGGGCCCAGTCTGAGAAGGTGCTCTCTGAAAATCAGTGAACTTATGACAGCTGGATTCTCTTCCTTTACTGCTAGTCGCATGGTCCAGAGGATTCTCCAGGGCCCCTTGACCCTCTTCCTCCTCCCACTGGAGTGAAAGGTGAGAGTGTGAGTGGACCACTCTTTTCAAAATGAGGAGGTCTCCTTTCAGATGAAGGGTGACCTATTGGTGAGGGCCCATTTGGAGAAGGCTTTCTGCCCATTGCTGAGTTGGAAACATCCAGTGCATCATAGGGATCTTTTTCTACAAGTTCAAATCTAAGCTCCTTCTCAGTTAATTTTTGTCTGTTGCGTGCATTTTGCTTCCTGAAATAACTGAGGTTTCTTTCAGCAATCCGAGCTGCCAACTCACTAGCATCTGCTTCTTTCTCAGAGGAAATAATCTTCCCCAGACAGGAACGAATGGTACTCTGCAATTGTTCTTCAAGATATTGGGCTCTCTTTCGGTAGGTCTCCAGCTCTTTTATTGTATGGCTCATCTTTTCTTCGACTTTGGAAAGTTTCTCCACACGGTAGTTTTCCTCCACTCTTAATTTCCTGTGCAGTTTCATCATATTTTCTTGATAGCATTCCATCATGACTTTAAAGTTCTCCTGTAGGGTCTCATTCTCACTTTGCAGCTGTGCATTTTCTGACTGCAAGGATGCCTGTTCAGTCTGCAGACTTTTAAGGTGTTCTGTAAGGTCTTCTGTGGTTTTCTCCACTTCAGATGAGAAAGTACATTTTTGATTTCTTCCTCCTTCCAAGATTTCTAAGGAGGCCTTTAGCTTATCACCATAAACCAGGTTCCTCAAAGCTCCTTTGGACTCATCCTCCAAGTGAGCACCAATTTCGGGTTCACTCGTCTTTCCCAGTTCCAGGTGACCAACATCCCTTTGGGCTCCCAGGCTTGGAGAAGATCTATCCTTCATCTTCAGCAAGCATTCACTCAGAGACTCCATGTGATTTTCTGTGTCCCTTAGAACTTGTTCTCCAGCTACTTTAGAGTCCTCTAATATGATTTTTGCTTTATATTGGGCACCTCCTTGTTCCCTCTGTGCTTCAGCTTCTCCTTGTATTGTTGGTCTCTGCGTTGGCGGAAGTAGGGATCCTTCATTCAAAACCTCTTTGATTGCCAGCTTCAGTTCTTCCTCATTCACTTGAAAGAGTCTCCAGTTTGTTTTAGCTTCAGCTATTTGTGATCTCAGGGATTCAGATTCACCTTGGAGGGACTGTATCCTTCTTGATAGATGCGCCATCGTTTCATCCTGTTGACCTTGTTGAGCCTTCTGTGCTTTGAGCTCTTCTTCTAGAAAGAGCATTTCAACGCCATGGCTGGATTCGGACCTATGCAGCTTTTCGTCGGTTGCCTCCAGCTGTTGTGCTTCTCTTGAACCCTTCTCAAACCTGCAATCCTTTAAAGATGATTCCAAGCCTTCAAGTTCTTTTTCAACAAGGCTCACTTTTTCAAGAAGTCCACATTTTGCCTCAATAAGTCCAACAAGGTTTAGAGCCAGCCTTTTTTCTCTTCCCACGTAAAGCCTGCTACGAACCGACTGAAAACCTCTCCAGAAAAGTGAGAGAACAGCAAAAAATCCAAGAGCTGTACACACCACCAACTCCCAAGGAAAGCCATAAGGAAGATGGCCTGGCTTCATGTCTTCGGACAATGCTGCCACAACCCTGGGTGCTTCTTCCAGAACCACCCACTAGGATGGCTGAGAGGCAGCCCTTGGCTCCTCCATCACGCCAAGACAGCTTTGGCTCTTGCCACCACAACCACAGCCTGCCCAGGCAGGCCAACACAGGCTGTGGACACTGAGGTGTTTGGTCAGGAACTCCAACCTGCACCAGGCAACGGAGCAGACCACTGTGATCCCCTTCAGGGGCTGAGCGTATGGTGGGTGGTGAGCGTATGGCGGTGGGAGCCATGATCAAAGGCTCCCAGGAGCCTTGTTGTGCTCAACTGCCCATCAGGGGAGTCTTGTCCGCTTCCCTACCCAGTGCATCCTCATGTGCCACAGGTTTAGGTCCCTTCCACTCCAGCCAGAGAGAATTCCTCTCCATGCCACCCACCCCTTGATTTGGTTTAGGCCAGGCCAAGGCGGGGTTAGTAGGAAGATTCCATCCAGTCATAATAACATTCAGTTTGATGTCACTCAAATTCTAATGCTGACTAAACTGTTCAAACAGCTTTTATGGCCTATATTGGTCTTTGTGTCCCTTGCCTTCTGTTTGAGTGACTCAGTCCTTTCCCTGCCCTTGTGTTTCCCTATTTCCTACCTTCCTTGCTTTCTTCCTCCCTTCCTGGGTTTTCTCCTTTTCTTCTTCTTTCTTTTCTACCTCCCTGCATCCCTCCAACTTTGCCTTCCTCCCTTCCAACTTTCTCTCTCCCTTCCCTCCCTTTTCTTTTCTTGCAAGTGTTTGGGGTGAAAGTCCATGGCAGGCCAGCCCCAAGCTAGGCAAGGTCACTGCCACTGAGCTACAACATCCCCAGACCTGCTGCCACTTCCTATGCAAGTAACTTGAATTATCTCTAAAGAGAAACTCTCACATAGTCTACTTTCAAAGTAATTTCAGAAGAGTTGCTAACATGGGCATAAATCAGTTATGACAAGTCATTTTTGAAAAGCACGGCACAGCTAATGTTCCTCCAAAGAAGGAGTTGAAAACTTAATTGGTTTTCAGGTCAGCATTTCTAGACTAGTACAAACCCTCCTAATCCTGATCTCTCCTTAGTCCTATGATTTCTTTAAGTGTCCCCTTTGCTCCTGTTCATGGAGTCATGTGTACAGAAATTATACCTGGTTCTATTGAGCTCTACTTAATTCTTTCTCACCTTTGTGCTCCTTTTGCCAAGTCACTCCTCAACACTTACTGTAAACCTTTCAATTTTTTTCCATTTTCATTTAAAAACTCTTTCAAAAATTGAACCATTTCGCATGCAGACACAGTCTTCTTGATCTGCTTTAATCCCCCACTACTGACATTGTAAGTTATTGAAATGTACACTTCCAGACCGTTTTCAGATTTTTGATTCCTGTATATCTATCTGTCTATCTATTTACAAACATAACATGGTATTCTGAAAGAATCGTTCTGCTTTTGGAGCTCTACATTGTGTTTTCCAGAAGCAGACCTATTACACAGAGATGAATCCATGTTACCTAGATTGAGTTCAAACCGGAATGTGCACTCTGATTCCCATTATATTGTTCTACCTACTAATGGACAGTTCAGTTATATCTGATGATATACAACTGATGTTTTATGATGGCAATTTAGGATTATTTAAAGGAGTGATTAGAAAACAGGTGAGACAGACTGATTAGATTCAGTATGTATGTTGGCTTTGTTTTTCTAGGCCTGAAGTTTTCACATTTCAATTAATTGTAGGTTAAGTATCAGGCAGATTCTTCACTGGGCTTCAAATATGATAAAGTTGCTTCTTATTTTTAAGAAGGCCGTTGCAATCCTGCATTTATTTTACACCTCAGTGCTTGATTTACACAGAAGCACACACACACACACACAGCACACACATCAACAAACACACAAACACATAATTAGAGCACATTTAACACTCAAATAAAGCTTTACCTACTAATTCATAACTAGGGTATTTTTTAATAAGTATTGTGTCTTCGTCTCTACTGGGGAAACATGGTTCAATGTGAGTTCTCTGGTTTGTTGTAGGGCAGTGAACGTTCACTTGTTGGCAATTATATAGAAATGGGGAGTAAGAGTTTAAAAGTTTTTACAGTAGGTAGGCAGAGTCAGAGTATGGAATCCAAGAATAAGAAATCGGGGTATTTCCTCTTTGTTTCTTCATTTCAAACTCCTAATAATTCATGAATATTTTCCAAAAGTCTCCCAGAAAACAAGGACTAGGTCAATCCACATATCAGTGAACCATAGCAGAATGCGATTCTGAATTTCATATAAACAGTCATAAAATCAAAAAGACAGGTGCTGTGGTTTTGGCTCAGCACTAGAGTGCTGGCTTCACACTTTCAAAGGTCCTGAGTTGGATCCCCAACACCATATGTGAAAGGAATGAATGAACCAATGCATGAGTGTATGATGAATGAATTAAAGGTATAAGGAGGAGGAGGAAGAGGAGGAGGAGGAGGAGAAATAGAAGAAGATGATGAGTAATTTGACAGAAGGGAAAAAGGGGAGGAGAGTAGGTTTAAAGTGTGGTTTCCAATTCCCAAACGTTAAATTACAGCAGACGGGATAGAGAGAGAAGATGGGAGGGCAGGAGATGGGGGATAGTTGAGGCTAGAAAAGGTAGCAGTATACAACAGTTACTAACATGGCATTTTGAAAAAACGTGAATGTGTAAACAATGTGATTGTGCAATCTGTATATGGGGTCAAAATGGGAGTTCATAACTCACTTGAATCTAATGTAGGAAATATGGTATCTCAAGAGCTATGTAAGGTTTTAAGCAACCAATATAAAAAAGAGATCTTCATTTTTCTTTGTAGTTGAGATCTCCTGTTTCCTTGACATGTTTAGTTGTGTTCTCTCCTTTAGTCCTCCCATGCTCTAGTTATTCTGATATGGAAAACTAGCTGAAATGCCCAACCAGTCTCTAAATCAGTGACACTTTTTCATTAAGCCTAAAGTCACTTTACAATTGCTACAGTCATACTAAATACACTTCTTTGTTGGGAGTTTAAAAGATATTTCCATCAGCTAGATTACAAGTACCTAGAACTCCCATTCTTGTTTATGTAAGAGTGGCTTCATCAGATTAAATGCTGTTCTCTGGAATAACATAAAATAGGAATAATTTACTCATAAGATTCTTACGTAAACCACCTTTATTTACAAAATACTATCTTAAGAATTATTGTTTCATTGAGCTTCAATTGGAGCCAAAGTATAGTCAATTACTGAACTAAAAGCAGTTACTTAAAAACTAAAAATGAGAGATAAGTCAAATTACATTTGGAGAGAGAGCAACAGCATGAGGTTTCTTGTTTGGTTCTGGATGTTGAGTAACAGGCTCATTTGCAGGTGGAAGGAACCCTTCAGGCAACTCACTTGTACTTTAGGAATGGGGGTGAAGAGGGCTGAATTCCAGCTCTTGGGGGAAGATTTTGTGAGGAAAACCCCCTCCCTGCATAGACACTTCGCATTGGAAATGGAGTGGGTGGCGGGTCCTGTGGAAAATAATCTCCAGGTTCCCAGACAAGTTTCCTGGGAGAGGTGGAGGAAAAAAAAGGTCCTCTTCTCATGAACTGAAGCCTTGGGTCAACTGGAAACAAGGCACCTCTGATTGGAGGGAAAGGTGCCAACACAGAGCCAGGGCCGGTTGCTTGGTTTTCAGCATGGAGAGGTGAATCAGGCACATCAGAGTCCAAAGGAGGCATATTTGGAATTCTGTGTTCTGCTGGTCCTGATGCTCTACCACAATTTGACTAAAACCTATCTTGCCTTTGTAGAGGAAGACGTGCATCAGAAGAATATGGTTGGCCTGGCAGAGGGATCATCAGCCTGCTGGCCTGTTCCCCTGGAGGAGAGAGGGGCCCAGTCTGAGAAGGTGCTCTCTGAAAATCAGTGAACTTATGACAGCTGGATTCTCTTCCTTTACTGCTAGTCGCATGGTCCAGAGGATTCTCCAGGGCCCCTTGACCCTCTTCCTCCTCCCACTGGAGTGAAAGATGAGAGTGTGAGTGGACCACTCTTTTCAAAATGAGGAGGTCTCCTTTCAGATGAAGGGTGACCTATTAGTGAGGGCCCATTTGGAGAAGGCTTTCTGCCCATTGCTGAGTTGGAAACATCCAGTGCATCATAGGGATCTTTTTCTACAAGTTCAAATCTAAGCTCCTTCTCAGTTAATTTTTGTCTGTTGCGTGCATTTTGCTTCCTGAAATAACTGAGGTTTCTTTCAGCAATCCAAGCTGCCAACTCACTAGCATCTGCTTCTTTGTCAGAGGAAATTATCTTCCCCAGACAGGATCGAATGTTACTCTGCAATTTTCTTCAAGATATTGGGCTCTCTTTCGGTAGGTCTCCAGCTCTGTTATTGTATGGCTCATCTTTTCTTCGACTTTGGAAAGTTTCTCCTCTTGCTCCACACGGTAGTTTTCCTCCACTCTTAATTCCCTGTGCAGTTTCATCATATTTTCTTGATAGCGTTCCATCATGACTTTAAAGTTCTTCTGTGGGGTCTCATTCTCACTTTGCAGCTGTGCATTTTCTGACTGCAAGGATGCCTGTTCAGTCTGCAGACTTTTAAGGTGTTCTGTAAGATCTTCTGTGGTTTTCTCCACTTCAGATGAGAAAGTACATTTTTGATTTCTTCCTCCTTCCAAGATTTCTAAGGAGGCCTTTAGCTTATCAACATAAACCAGGTTCCTCAAAGCTCCTTTGGACTCATCCTCCAAGTGAGCACCAATTTCGGGTTCACTCGTCTTTCCCAGTTCCAGGTGACCACCATACCTTTGGGCTCCCAGGCATGGAGAAGATCTATCCTTCATCTTCAGCAAGCATTCACTCAGAGACTCCATGTGATTTTCTGTGTCCCTTAGAACTTGTTCTCCAGCTACTTTAGAGTCCTCTAATATGATTTTTGCTTTATATTGGACACCTCCTTGTTCCCTCTGTGCTTCAGCTTCTCCTTGTATTGTTGGTCTCTGCGTTGGCGGAAGTAGGGATCCTTCATTCAAAACCTCTTTGATTGCCAGCTTCAGTTCTTTCTCATTCACTTGAAAGAGTCTCCAGTTTGTTTTAGCTTCAGCTATTTGTGATCTCAGGGATTCAGATTCACCTTGGAGGGACTGTATCCTTCTTGATAGATGCGCCATAATTTCATCCTGTTGACCTTGTTGAGCCTTCTGTGCTTTGAGCTCTTCTTCTAGAAAGAGCATTTCAACGCCATGGCTGGATTCGGACCTATGCAGCTTTTCGTCGGTTGCCTCCAGCTGTTGTGCTTCTCTTGAACCCTTCTCAAACCTGCAATCCTTTAAAGATGATTCTAAGCCTTCATGTTCTTTTTCAACAAGGCTCACTTTTTCAAGAAGTCCACATTTTGCCTCAATAAGTCCAGCAAGATTTAGAGCCAGCCTTTTTTCTCTTCCCACGTAAAGCCTGCTACGAACCGACTGAAAACCTCTCCAGAAAAGTGAGAGCACAGCAAAAAATCCAAGAGCTGTACACATCACCAACTCCCAAGGAAAGCCATAAGGAAGATGGCCTGGCTTCATGTCTTCGGACAATGCTGCCACAACCCTGGGTGCTTCTTCCAGAACCACCCACTAGGATGGCTGTGAGGCAGCCCTTGGCTCCTCCATCACGCCAAGACAGCTTTGGCTCTTGCCACCACAACCACAGCCTGCCCAGGCAGGCCAACACAGGCTGTGGACACTGAGGTGTTTGGTCAGGAACTCCAACCTGCACCAGGCAACGGAGCAGACCACTGTGATCCCCTTCAGGGGCTGAGCGTATGGTGGGTGGTGGGCGTATGGCGATGGGAGCCATGATCAAAGGCTCCCAGGAGCCTTGTTGTGCTCAACTGCCCATCAGGGGAGTCTTGTCCGCTTCCCTACCCAGTGCATCCTCATGTGCCACAGGTTTAGGTCCCTCCCACTCCAGCCAGAGAGAATTCCTCTCCATGCCACCCACCCCTTGATTTGGTTTAGGCCAGGCCAAGGCGGGGTTAGTAGGAAGATTCCATCCAGTCATAATAACATTCAGTTTGATGTCACTCAAATTCTAAAGGTGACTAAACTGTTCAAACAGCTTTTATGGCCTCTATTGGTCTTTGTGTCCCTTGCCTTTTGTTTGAGTGACTCAGTCCTTTCCCTGCCCTTGTGCTCTCCCTATTTCCTACCTTCCTTGCTTCCTTCCTCCCTTCCTGGGTTTTCTCCTTTTCTTCTTCCTTCTTTTCTACCTCCCTCCATCCCTCCAACTTTGCCTTCCTCCCTTCCAACTTTCTCTCTCCCTTCCCTCCCTTTACTATTCTTGCAAGTGTTTGGGGTGAACGTACATGGCAGGCCAGCCCCAAGCTAGGCAAGGTCCCTGCCACTGAGCTACAACATCCCCAGACCTGCTGCCACTTCCTATGCAAGTAACTTGAATTATCTCTAAAGAGAAACTCTCACATTAGTCTACTTTCAAAGTAATTTCAGAAGAGTTGCTAACATGGGCATAAATCAGTTATGACAAGTCATTTTTGAAAAGCACGGCACAGCTAAGGTTCCTCCAAAGAAGGAGTTGTAAACTTAATTGGTTTTCAGGTCAGCATTTCTAGACTAGTACAAACCCTCCTAATCCTGATCTCTCCTTAGTCCTATGATTTCTTTAAGTGTCCCCTTTGCTCCTGTTCATGGAGTCATGTGTACAGAAATTATACCTGGTTCTATTGAACTCTACTTAATTCTTTCTCACCTCTGTGCTCCTTTTGCCAAGTCACTCCTCAACACTTACTGTAACCCTTTCAACTTTTTGTCCATTTTCATTTAAAAAACTCTTTCAAAAATTGAACCATTTCGCATGTAGACACAGTCTTCTTGATCTGCTATTAATCCCCCACTACTGACATTGTAAGTTATTGAAATGTACACTTCCAGACCGTTTTCAGATTTTTGATTCCTGTCTATCTATCTGTCTATCTATTTACAAACGTAACATGGTATTCTGAAAGAATGGTTCTGATTTTGGAGCTCTACAATGTGTTTTCCAGAAGCAGGCCTATTACACAGAGATGAATCCATGTTACCTCGATTGAGTTCAAACCGGAATGTGCACTCTGATTCCCATTATATTGTTCTACCTACTAATGGACAGTTCAGTTATCACCAGACCTCACCACCTCCCCCATTGTGTAAAACCCTTGTGAAGAGACATGTAGATGCCTTTATGAACATATTGATAATTTTTCATGGCAGTGTTTTCGAAAAACCAGTTAGTAAAATCAATTTATTCCTTTGCAGCCTGAAATTACCTTCATTCCAGTTTACTGGTATAAGAACTGCAGTATATCAGCAACCATTCTCCAATAGTAGTTCAGGCAGAAGTCATTCTAGATAACAAGCAGTGCCGGATCCTCCATGTATTTTAAACAGTCCATGACGGGGGACATCCGTCCACTCGTTTAGAACAACTGATGTTTTATGCTGGCAATTTAGGTTTATTTAAAGGAGTGATTAGAAAACAGGTGAGACAGACTGATTAGATTCAGTATGTATGTTGGCTTTGTTTTTCTAGGCCTGAAGTTTTCACATTTCAATTAATTGTAGTTTAAGTATCAGGCAGATTCTTCACTGGGCTTCAAATATGATAAATTTGCTTCTTATTTTTAAGAAGGCCATTGCAATCCTGCATTTATTTTACACCTCAGTGCTTGTTTTACACAGAAGCACACACACACACACACCACTCACATCAACAAACACACAAACACATAATTAGAGCACATTTAACACTCAATTAAAGCTTTACCTACTAATTCATAACTATGGTATTTTTTTAATAAGTATTGTGTCTTGGTATCTACTGGGGAAACATGGTTCAATGTGAGTTCTCTGGTTTGTTGTAGGGCAGTGAACGTTCACTTGTTGGCAATGATATAGAAATGGGGAGTATGAGTTTAAAAGTTTTTACAGTAGGTAGGCAGAGTCAGAGTATGGAATCCAAGAATAAGAAATCGGGGAATTTCCTCTTTGTTTCTTCATTTCAACCTCCTAATACTTCATGTATATTTTCCAAAAGTCTCCCAGAAAACAAGGACTTGGTCAATCCACATATCAGTGAACCATAGCAGAATGCGATTCTGAATTTCATGTAAACAGTCATAAAATCAAAAAGACAGGTGCTGGGGTTTTGGCTCAGCACAAGAGTGCTGGCTTCACACTTTCAAAGGTCCTGAGTTGGATCCCCAACACCATATGTGAAAGGAAAGAATGAACCAATGCATGAGTGTATGATGAATGAATTAAAGGTATAAGGAGGAGGAGGAAGAGGAGGAGGAGGAGAAGAAATAGAAGAAGATGATGAGTAATTTGACAGAAGGGAAAAACGGGAGGAGAGTGAGTTTAAAGTGTGGTTTCCAATTCCCAAACGTTAAATTACAGCAGACGGGATAGAGAGAGAAGATGGGAGGGCAGGAGAGGGGGGATAGTAGAGGCTAGAAAAGGTAGCAGAATACAACAGTTACTAACATGGCATTTTGTAAAAACGTGGATGTGTAAACAATGTGATTGTGCAATCTGTATATGGGGTCAAAATGGGAGTTCATAACTCACTGGAATCTAATGTAGGAAATATGGTATCTCAAGAGCTATGTAAGGTTTTAAGCAACCAATATAAAAAAGAGGTCTTCATTTTTCTTTGTAGTTGAGATCTCCTGTTTCCTTGACATGTTTAGTTGTGTTCTCTCCTTTAGTCCTCCCATGCTCTAGTTATTCTGATATGGAAAAACTAGCTGAAATGCCCAACCAGTCTCTAAATCAGTGACACTTTTTCATTAAGCCTAAAGTCACTTTACAATTGCTACAGTCATACTAAATACACTTCTTTGTTGGGAGTTTAAAAGATATTTCCATCAGCTAGATTACAAGTACCTAGAACTCCCATTCTTGTTTATGTAAGAGTGGCTTCATCAGATTAAATGCTGTTCTCTGGAATAACATAAAATAGGAATAATTTAGTCATAAGATTCCTACGTAAACCACCTTTATTTACAAAATACTATCTTAAGAATTATTGTTTCATTGAGCTTCAATTGGAGCCAAAGTATAGTCAATTACTGAATTAAAAGCAGTTACTTAAAAACTAAAAATGAGAGATAAGTCAAATTACATTTGAAGAGAGAGCAACAGCATGAGGTTTCTTGTTTGGTTCTGGATGTTGAGTAACAGGCTCATTTGCAGGTGGAAGGAACCCTTCAGGCAACTCACTTGTACTTTCAGAATGGGGGTGAAGAGGGCTGAATTCCAGCTCTTGGGGGAAGATTTTGTGAGGAAAACCCCCTCCCTTCATAGACACTTCGCATTGGAAATGGAGTGGGTGGCGGGTCAGGTGGAAAATAATCTCCAGGTTCCCAGACAAGTTTCCTGGGAGAGGTGGAGGAAAAAAAAGGTCCTCTTCTCATGAACTGACTCCTTGGGTCAACTGGAAACAAGGCACCTCTGACTGGAGGGAAAGGTGCCAACACAGAGTCAGAGCCGGTTGCTTGGTTTTCAGCATGGAGAGGTGAATCAGGCACATCAGAGTCCAAAGGAGGCATATTAGGAATTCTGTGTTCTGCTGGTCCCGATGCTCTACCACAATTTGAGTAAAACCTATCTTGCCTTTGTAGAGGAAGACGTGCATCAGAAGAATATGGTTGGCCTGGCGGAGGGATCATCAGCCTGCTGGCCTGTTCCCCTGGAGGAGAGAGGGGCCCAGTCTGAGAAGGTGCTCTCTGAAAATCAGTGAACTTATGACAGCTGGATTCTCTTCCTTTACTGCTAGTCGCATGGTCCAGAGGATTCTCCAGGGCCCCTTGACCCTCTTCCTCCTTCCACTGGAGTGAAAGGTGAGAGTGTGAGTGGACCACTCTTTTCAAAATGAGGAGGTCTCCTTTCAGATGAAGGGTGACCTATTAGTGAGGGCCCATTTGGAGAAGGGTTTCTGCCCATTGCTGAGTTGGAAACATCCAGTGCATCATAGGGATCTTTTTCTACAAGTTCAAATCTAAGCTCCTTCTCAGTTAATTTTTGTCTGTTGCGTGCATTTTGCTTCCTGAAATAACTGAGGTTTCTTTCAGCAATCCGAGCTGCCAACTCACTAGCATCTGCTTCTTTTTCAGAGGAAATAATCTTCCCCAGACAGGAACGAATGGTACTCTGCAATTGTTCTTCAAGATATTGGGCTCTCTTTCGGTAGGTCTCCAGCTCTTTTATTGTATGGCTCATCTTTTCTTCGACTTTGGAATGTTTCTCCTCTTGCTCCACACGGTAGTTTTCCTCCACTCTTAATTTCCTGTGCAGTTTCATCATATTTTCTTGATAGCGTTCCATCATGACTTTAAAGTTCTTATGTGGGGTCTCATTCTCACTTTGCAGCTGTGCATTTTCTGACTGCAAGGATGCCTGTTCAGTCTGCAGACTTTTAAGGTGTTCTGTAAGGTCTTCTGTGGTTTTCTCCACTTCAGATGAGAAAGTACATTTTTGATTTCTTCCTCCTTCCAAGATTTCAAAGGAGGCCTTTAGCTTATCACCATAAACCAGGTTCCTCAAAGCTCCTTTGGACTCATCCTCCAAGTGAGCACCAATTTCGGGTTCACTCGTCTTTCCCAGTTCCAGGTGACCACCATACCTTTGGGCTCCCAGGCTTGGAGAAGATCTATCCTTCATCTTCAGCAAGCATTCACTCAGAGACTCCATGTGATTTTCTGTGTCCCTTAGAACTTGTTCTCCAGCTACTTTAGAGTCCTCTAATATGATTTTTGCTTTATATTGGACACCTCCTTGTTCCCTCTGTGCTTCAGCTTCTCCTTGTATTGTTGGTCTCTGCGTTGGCGGAAGTAGGGATCCTTCATTCAAAACCTCTTTGATTACCAGATTCAGTTCTTCCTCATTCACTTGAAAGAGTCTCCAGTTTGTTTTAGCTTCAGCTATTTGTGATCTCAGGGATTCAGATTCACCTTGGAGGGACTGTATCCTTCTTGATAGATGCGCCATCGTTTCATCCTGTTGACCTTGTTGAGCCTTCTGTGCTTTGAGCTCTTCTTCTAGAAAGAGCATTTCAACGCCATGGCTGGATTCGGACCTATGCAGCTTTTCGTTGGTTTCCTCCAGCTGTTGTGCTTCTCTTGAACCCTTCTCACACCTGCAATCCTTTAAAGATGATTCTAAGCCTTCATGTTCTTTTTCAACAAGGCTCACTTTTTCAAGAAGTCCACATTTTGCCTCAATAAGTCCAGCAAGATTTAGAGCCAGCCTTTTTTCTCTTCCCACGTAAAGCCTGCTATGAACCGACTGAAAA
Organism: Callospermophilus lateralis; assembly: GCF_048772815.1. Lineage (NCBI taxonomy): Eukaryota > Metazoa > Chordata > Mammalia > Rodentia > Sciuridae > Callospermophilus > Callospermophilus lateralis. Next base: position 201,542 of record NW_027515484.1, read on the forward strand.
CCTCTCCAGAGAAGTGAGAGAACAGCAAAAAATCCAAGAGCTGTACACACCACCAACTCCCAAGGAAAGCCATAAGGAAGATGGCCTGGCTTCATGTCTTCGGACAATGCTGCCACAACCCTGGGTGCTTCTTCCAGAACCACCCACTAGGATGGCTGAGAGGCAGCCCTTGGCTCCTCCATCACGCCAAGACAGCTTTGGCTCTTGCCACCACAACCACAGCCTGCCCAGGCAGGCCAACACAGGCTGTGGACACTGAGGTGTTTGGTCAGGAACTCCAACCTGAACCAGGCAACGGAGGAGACCACTGTGATCCCCTTCAGGGGCTGAGCGTATGGTGGGTGGTGGGCGTATGGCGATGGGAGCCATGATCAAAGGCTCCCAGGAGCCTTGTTGTGCTCAACTGCCCATCAGGGGAGTCTTGTCCGCTTCCCTACCCAGTGCATCCTCATGTGCCACAGGTTTAGGTCCCTCCCACTCCAGCCAGAGAGAATTCCTCTCCATGCCACCCACCCCTTGATTTGGTTTAGGCCAGGCCAAGGCGGGGTTAGTAGGAAGATTCCATCCAGTCATAATAACATTCAGTTTGATGTCACTCAAATTCTAAAGGTGACTAAACTGTTCAAACAGCTTTTATGGCCTCTATTGGTCTTTGTGTCCCTTGCCTTTTGTTTGAGTGACTCAGTCCTTTCCCTGCCCTTGTGCTCTCCCTATTTCCTACCTTCCTTGCTTCCTTCCTCCCTTCCTGGGTTTTCTCCTTTTCTTCTTCCTTCTTTTCTACCTCCCTCCATCCCTCCAACTTTGCCTTCCTCCCTTCCAACTTTCTCTCTCCCTTCCCTCCCTTTACTATTCTTGCAAGTGTTTGGGGTGAACGTACATGGCAGGCCAGCCCCAAGCTAGGCAAGGTCCCTGCCACTGAGCTACAACATCCCCAGACCTGCTGCCACTTCCTATGCAAGTAACTTGAATTATCTCTAAAGAGAAACTCTCACATTAGTCTACTTTCAAAGTAATTTCAGAAGAGTTGCTAACATGGGCATAAATCAGTTATGACAAGTCATTTTTGAAAAGCACGGCACAGCTAAGGTTCCTCCAAAGAAGGAGTTGTAAACTTAATTGGTTTTCAGGTCAGCATTTCTAGACTAGTACAAACCCTCCTAATCCTGATCTCTCCTTAGTCCTATGATTTCCTTAAGTGTCCCCTTTGCTCCTGTTCATGGAGTCATGTGTACAGAAATTATACCTGGTTCTATTGAACTCTACTTAATTCTTTCTCACCTCTGTGCTCCTTTTGCCAAGTCACTCCTCAACACTTACTGTAACCCTTTCAATTTTTTGTCCATTTTCATTTAAAAAACTCTTTCAAAAATTGAACCATTTCGCATGCAGACACAGTCTTCTTGATCTGCTATTAATCCCCCTCTACTTACATTGTAAGTTATTGAAATGTACACTTCCAGACCGTTTTCAGATTTTTGATTCCTGTATATCTATCTGTCTATCTATTTACAAACATAACATGGTATTCTGAAAGAATCGTTCTGCTTTTGGAGCTCTACATTGTGTTTTCCAGAAGCAGGCCTATTACACAGAGATGAATCCATGTTACCTAGATTGAGTTCAAACCGGAATGTGCACTCTGATTCCCATTATATTGTTCTACCTACTAATGGACAGTTCAGTTATATCTGATGATATACAACTGATGTTTTATGATGGCAATTTAGGTTTATTTAAAGGAGTGATTAGAAAACAGGTGAGACAGACTGATTAGATTCAGTATGTATGTTGGCTTTGTTTTTCTAGGCCTGAAGTTTTCACATTTCAATTAATTGTAGTTTAAGTATCAGGCAGATTCTTCACTGGGCTTCAAATATGATAAATTTGCTTCTTATTTTTAAGAAGGCCGTTGCAATCCTGCATTTATTTTACACCTCAGTGCTTGTTTTACACAGAAGCACACACACACACACACCACTCACATCAACAAACACACAAACACATAATTAGAGCACATTTAACACTCAATTAAAGCTTTACCTACTAATTCATAACTATGGTATTTTTTTAATAAGTATTGTGTCTTGGTATCTACTGGGGAAACATGGTTCAATGTGAGTTCTCTGGTTTGTTGTAGGGCAGTGAACGTTCACTTGTTGGCAATGATATAGAAATGGGGACTATGAGTTTAAAAGTTTTTACAGTAGGTAGGCAGAGTCAGAGTATGGAATCCAAGAATAAGAAATCGGGGAATTTCCTCTTTGTTTCTTCATTTCAACCTCCTAATACTTCATGTATATTTTCCAAAAGTCTCCCAGAAAACAAGGACTTGGTCAATCCACATATCAGTGAACCATAGCAGAATGCGATTCTGAATTTCATGTAAACAGTCATAAAATCAAAAAGACAGGTGCTGGGGTTATGGCTCAGCACAAGAGTGCTGGCTTCACACTTTCAAAGGTCCTGAGTTGGATCCCCAACACCATATGTGAAAGGAAAGAATGAACCAATGCATGAGTGTATGATGAATGAATTAAAGGTATAAGGAGGAGGAGGAAGAGGAGGAGGAGGAGAAGAAATAGAAGAAGATGATGAGTAATTTGACAGAAGGGAAAAACGGGAGGAGAGTGAGTTTAAAGTGTGGTTTCCAATTCCCAAACGTTAAATTACAGCAGACGGGATAGAGAGAGAAGATGGGAGGGCAGGAGAGGGGGGATAGTAGAGGCTAGAAAAGGTAGCAGAATACAACAGTTACTAACATGGCATTTTGTAAAAACGTGGATGTGTAAACAATGTGATTGTGCAATCTGTATATGGGGTCAAAATGGGAGTTCATAACTCACTGGAATCTAATGTAGGAAATATGGTATCTCAAGAGCTATGTAAGGTTTTAAGCAACCAATATAAAAAAGAGGTCTTCATTTTTCTTTGTAGTTGAGATCTCCTGTTTCCTTGACATGTTTAGTTGTGTTCTCTCCTTTAGTCCTCCCATGCTCTAGTTATTCTGATATGGAAAAACTAGCTGAAATGCCCAACCAGTCTCTAAATCAGTGACACTTTTTCATTAAGCCTAAAGTCACTTTACAATTGCTACAGTCATACTAAATACACTTCTTTGTTGGGAGTTTAAAAGATATTTCCATCAGCTAGATGACAAGTACCTAGAACTCCCATTCTTGTTTATGTAAGAGTGGCTTCATCAGATTAAATGCTGTTCTCTGGAATAACATAAAATAGGAATAATTTAGTCATAAGATTCCTACGTAAACCACCTTTATTTACAAAATACTATCTTAAGAATTATTGTTTCATTGAGCTTCAATTGGAGCCAAAGTATAGTCAATTACTGAACTAAAAGCAGTTACTTAAAAACTAAAAATGAGAGATAAGTCAAATTACATTTGAAGAGAGAGCAACAGCATGAGGTTTCTTGTTTGGTTCTGGATGTTGAGTAACAGGCTCATTTGCAGGTGGAAGGAACCCTTGAGGCAACTCACTTGTACTTTCAGAATGGGGGTGAAGAGGGCTGAATTCCAGCTCTTGGGGGAAGATTTTGTGAGGAAAACCCCCTCCCTGCATAGACACTTCGCATTGGAAATGGAGTGGGTGGCGGGTCAGGTGGAAAATAATCTCCAGGTTCCCAGACAAGTTTCCTGGGAGAGGTGGAGGAAAAAAAAGGTCCTCTTCTCATGAACTGACTCCTTGGGTCAACTGGAAACAAGGCACCTCTGACTGGAGGGAAAGGTGCCAACACAGAGTCAGAGCCGGTTGCTTGGTTTTCAGCATGGAGAGGTGAATCAGGCACATCAGAGTCCAAAGGAGGCATATTAGGAATTCTGTGTTCTGCTGGTCCCGATGCTCTACCACAATTTGAGTAAAACCTATCTTGCCTTTGTAGAGGAAGACGTGCATCAGAAGAATATGGTTGGCCTGGCGGAGGGATCATCAGCCTGCTGGCCTGTTCCCCTGGAGGAGAGAGGGGCCCAGTCTGAGAAGGTGCTCTCTGAAAATCAGTGAACTTATGACAGCTGGATTCTCTTCCTTTACTGCTAGTCGCATGGTCCAGAGGATTCTCCAGGGCCCCTTGACCCTCTTCCTCCTCCCACTGGAGTGAAAGATGAGAGTGTGAGTGGACCACTCTTTTCAAAATGAGGAGGTCTCCTTTCAGATGAAGGGTGACCTATTAGTGAGGGCCCATTTGGAGAAGGCTTTCTGCCCATTGCTGAGTTGGAAACATCCAGTGCATCATAGGGATCTTTTTCTACAAGTTCAAATCTAAGCTCCTTCTCAGTTAATTTTTGTCTGTTGCGTGCATTTTGCTTCCTGAAATAACTGAGGTGTCTTTCAGCAATCCAAGCTGCCAACTCACTAGCATCTGCTTCTTTGTCAGAGGAAATTATCTTCCCCAGACAGGAACGAATGGTACTCTGCAATTTTCTTCAAGATATTGGGCTCTCTTTCGGTAGGTCTCCAGCTCTTTTATTGTATGGCTCATCTTTTCTTCGACTTTGGAAAGTTTCTCCTCTTGCTCCACACGGTAGTTTTCCTCCACTCTTAATTCCCTGTGCAGTTTCATCATATTTTCTTGATAGCGTTCCATCATGACTTTAAAGTTCTTCTGTGGGGTCTCATTCTCACTTTGCAGCTGTGCATTTTCTGACTGCAAGGATGCCTGTTCAGTCTGCAGACTTTTAAGGTGTTCTGTAAGGTCTTCTGTGGTTTTCTCCACTTCAGATGAGAAAGTACATTTTTGATTTCTTCCTCCTTCCAAGATTTCTAAGGAGGCCTTTAGCTTATCAACATAAAGCAGGTTCCTCCAAGCTCCTTTGGACTCATCCTCCAAGTGAGCACCAATTTCGGGTTCACTCGTCTTTCCCAGTTCCAGGTGACCACCATACCTTTGGGCTCCCAGGGATGGAGAAGATCTATCCTTCATCTTCAGCAAGCATTCACTCAGAGACTCCATGTGATTTTCTGTGTCCCTTAGAACTTGTTCTCCAGCTACTTTAGAGTCCTCTAATATGATTTTTGCTTTATATTGGACACCTCCTTGTTCCCTCTGTGCTTCAGCTTCTCCTTGTATTGTTGGTCTCTGCGTTGGCGGAAGTAGGGATCCTTCATTCAAAACCTCTTTGATTGCCAGCTTCAGTTCTTTCTCATTCACTTGAAAGAGTCTCCAGTTTGTTTTAGCTTCAGCTATTTGTGATCTCAGGGATTCAGATTCACCTTGGAGGGACTGTATCCTTCTTGATAGATGCGCCATCATTTCATCCTGTTGACCTTGTTGAGCCTTCTGTGCTTTGAGCTCTTCTTCTAGAAAGAGCATTTCAACGCCATGGCTGGATTCGGACCTATGCAGCTTTTCGTCGGTTGCCTCCAGCTGTTGTGCTTCTCTTGAACCCTTCTCAAACCTGCAATCCTTTAAAGATGATTCTAAGCCTTCATGTTCTTTTTCAACAAGGCTCACTTTTTCAAGAAGTCCACATTTTGCCTCAATAAGTCCAGCAAGATTTAGAGCCAGCCTTTTTTCTCTTCCCACGTAAAGCCTGCTACGAACCGACTGAAAACCTCTCCAGAAAAGTGAGAGCACAGCAAAAAATCCAAGAGCTGTACACATCACCAACTCCCAAGGAAAGCCATAAGGAAGATGGCCTGGCTTCATGTCTTCGGACAATGCTGCCACAACCCTGGGTGCTTCTTCCAGAACCACCCACTAGGATGGCTGTGAGGCAGCCCTTGGCTCCTCCATCACGCCAAGACAGCTTTGGCTCTTGCCACCACAACCACAGCCTGCCCAGGCAGGCCAACACAGGCTGTGGACACTGAGGTGTTTGGTCAGGAACTCCAACCTGCACCAGGCAACGGAGCAGACCACTGTGATCCCCTTCAGGGGCTGAGCGTATGGTGGGTGGTGGGCGTATGGCGATGGGAGCCATGATCAAAGGCTCCCAGGAGCCTTGTTGTGCTCAACTGCCCATCAGGGGAGTCTTGTCCGCTTCCCTACCCAGTGCATCCTCATGTGCCACAGGTTTAGGTCCCTCCCACTCCAGCCAGAGAGAATTCCTCTCCATGCCACCCACCCCTTGATTTGGTTTAGGCCAGGCCAAGGCGGGGTTAGTAGGAAGATTCCATCCAGTCATAATAACATTCAGTTTGATGTCACTCAAATTCTAAAGCTGACTAAACTTTTCAAACACCTTTTATGGCCTATATTGGTCTTTGTGTCCCTTGCCTTTTGTTTGAGTGACTCAGTCCTTTCCCTGCCCTTGTGTTTCCCTATTTCCTACCTTCCTTGCTTCCTTCCTCCCTTCCTGGGTTTTCTCCTTTTCTTCTTCTTTCTTTTCTACCTCCCTGCATCCCTCCAACTTTGCCATCCTCCCTTCCAACTTTCTCTCTCCCTTCCCTCCCTTTTCTTTTCTTGCAAGTGTTTGGGGTGAAAGTCCATGGCAGGCCAGCCCCAAGCTAGGCAAGGTCACTGCCACGGAGCTACAACATCCCCAGACCTGCTGCCACTTTCTATGCAAGTAACTTGAATTATCTCTAAAGAGAAACTCTCACATAGTCTACTTTCAAAGTAATTTCAGAAGAGTTGCTAACATGGGCATAAATCAGTTATGACAAGTCATTTTTGAAAAGCACGGCACAGCTAATGTTCCTCCAAAGAAGGAGTTGAAAACTTAATTGGTTTTCAGGTCAGCATTTCTAGACTAGTACAAACCCTCCTAATCCTGATCTCTCCTTAGTCCTATGATTTCTTTAAGTGTCCCCTTTGCGCCTGTTCATGGAGTCATGTGTACAGAAATTATACCTGGTTCTATTGAACTCTACTTAATTCTTTCTCACCTCTGTGCTCCTTTTGCCAAGTCACTCCTCAACACTTACTGTAACCCTTTCAATTTTTTGTCCATTTTCATTTAAAAAACTCTTTCAAAAATTGAACCATTTCGCATGCAGACACAGTCTTCTTGATCTGCTTTAATCCCCCACTACTGACATTGTAAGTTATTGAAATGTACACTTCCAGACCGTTTTCAGATTTTTGATTCCTGTATATCTATCTGTCTATCTATTTACAAACATAACATGGTATTCTGAAAGAATCGTTCTGCTTTTGGAGCTCTACATTGTCTTTTCCAGAAGCAGACCTATTACACAGAGATGAATCCATGTTACCTAGATTGAGTTCAAACCGGAATGTGCACTCTGATTCCCATTATATTGTTCTACCTACTAATGGACAGTTCAGTTATATCTGATGATATACAACTGATGTTTTATGATGGCAATTTAGGTTTATTTAAAGGAGTGATTAGAAAACAGGTGAGACAGACTGATTAGATTCAGTATGTATGTTGGCTTTGTTTTTCTAGGCCTGAAGTTTTCACATTTCAATTAATTGTAGGTTAAGTATCAGGCAGATTCTTCACTGGGCTTCAAATATGATAAAGTTGCTTCTTATTTTTAAGAAGGCCGTTGCAATCCTGCATTTATTTTACACCTCAGTGCTTGTTTTACACAGAAGCACACACACACACACACCACTCACATCAACAAACACACAAACACATAATTAGAGCACATTTAACACTCAATTAAAGCTTTACCTACTAATTCATAACTATGGTATTTTTTTAATAAGTATTGTGTCTTGGTATCTACTGGGGAAACATGGTTCAATGTGAGTTCTCTGGTTTGTTGTAGGGCAGTGAACGTTCACTTGTTGGCAATGATATAGAAATGGGGAGTAAGAGTTTAAAAGTTTTTACAGTAGGTAGGAGGAGTCAGAGTATGGAATCAAAGAATAAGAAATCGGGGAATTTCCTCTTTGTTTCTTCATTTCAACCTCCTAATACTTCATGTATATTTTCCAAAAGTCTCCCAGAAAACAAGGACTTGGTCAATCCACATATCAGTGAACCATAGCAGAATGCGATTCTGAATTTCATGTAAACAGTCATAAAATCAAAAAGACAGGTGCTGGGGTTTAGGCTCAGCACAAGACTGCTGGCTTCACACTTTCAAAGGTCCTGAGTTGGATCCCCAACACCATATGTGAAAGGAAAGAATGAACCAATGCATGAGTGTATGATGAATGAATTAAAGGTATAAGGAGGAGGAGGAAGAGGAGGAGGAGGAGAAGAAATAGAAGAAGATGATGAGTAATTTGACAGAAGGGAAAAACAGGAGGAGAGTGAGTTTAAAGTGTGGTTTACAATTCCCAAACGTTAAATTACAGCAGACGGGATAGAGAGAGAAGATGGGAGGGCAGGAGAGGGGGGATAGTAGAGGCTAGAAAAGGTAGCAGAATACAACAGTTACTAACATGGCATTTTGTAAAAACGTGGATGTGTAAACAATGTGATTGTGCAATCTTTATATGGGGTCAAAATGGGAGTTCATAACTCACTGGAATCTAATGTAGGAAATATGGTATCTCAAGAGCTATGTAAGGTTTTAAGCAACCAATATAAAAAAGAGGTCTTCATTTTTCTTTGTAGTTGAGATCTCCTGTTTCCTTGACATGTTTAGTTGTGTTCTCTCCTTTAGTCCTCCCATGCTCTAGTTATTCTGATATGGAAAAACTAGCTGAAATGCCCAACCAGTCTCTAAATCAGTGACACTTTTTCATTAAGCCTAAAGTCACTTTTCAATTGCTACAGTCATACTAAATACACTTCTTTGTTGGGAGTTTAAAAGATATTTCCATCAGCTAGATGACAAGTACCTAGAACTCCCATTCTTGTTTATGTAAGAGTGGCTTCATCAGATTAAATGCTGTTCTCTGGAATAACATAAAATAGGAATAATTTAGTCATAAGATTCCTACGTAAACCACCTTTATTTACAAAATACTATCTTAAGAATTATTGTTTCATTGAGCTTCAATTGGAGCCAAAGTATAGTCAATTACTGAACTAAAAGCAGTTACTTAAAAACTAAAAATGAGAGATAAGTCAAATTACATTTGAAGAGAGAGCAACAGCATGAGGTTTCTTGTTTGGTTCTGGATGTTGAGTAACAGGCTCATTTGCAGGTGGAAGGAACCCTTGAGGCAACTCACTTGTACTTTCAGAATGGGGGTGAAGAGGGCTGAATTCCAGCTCTTGGGGGAAGATTTTGTGAGGAAAACCCCCTCCCTGCATAGACACTTCGCATTGGAAATGGAGTGGGTGGCGGGTCAGGTGGAAAATAATCTCCAGGTTCCCAGACAAGTTTCCTGGGAGAGGTGGAGGAAAAAAAAGGTCCTCTTCTCATGAACTGACTCCTTGGGTCAACTGGAAACAAGGCACCTCTGACTGGAGGGAAAGGTGCCAACACAGAGTCAGAGCCGGTTGCTTGGTTTTCAGCATGGAGAGGTGAATCAGGCACATCAGAGTCCAAAGGAGGCATATTAGGAATTCTGTGTTCTGCTGGTCCCGATGCTCTACCACAATTTGACTAAAACCTATCTTGCCTTTGTAGAGGAAGACGTGCATCAGAAGAATATGGTTGGCCTGGCGGAGGGATCATCAGCCTGCTGGCCTGTTCCCCTGGAGGAGAGAGGGGCCCAGTCTGAGAAGGTGCTCTCTGAAAATCAGTGAACTTATGACAGCTGGATTCTCTTCCTTTACTGCTAGTCGCATGGTCCAGAGGATTCTCCAGGGCCCCTTGACCCTCTTCCTCCTCCCACTGGAGTGAAAGGTGAGAGTGTGAGTGGACCACTCTTTTCAAAATGAGGAGGTCTCCTTTCAGATGAAGGGTGACCTATTGGTGAGGGCCCATTTGGAGAAGGCTTTCTGCCCATTGCTGAGTTGAAAACATCCAGTGCATCATAGGGATCTTTTTCTACAAGTTCAAATCTAAGCTCCTTCTCAGTTAATTTTTGTCTGTTGCGTGCATTTTGCTTCCTGAAATAACTGAGGTTTCTTTCAGCAATCCGAGCTGCCAACTCACTAGCATCTGCTTCTTTCTCAGAGGAAATAATCTTCCCCAGACAGGAACGAATGGTACTCTGCAATTGTTCTTCAAGATATTGGGCTCTCTTTCGGTAGGTCTCCAGCTCTTTTATTGTATGGCTCATCTTTTCTTCGACTTTGGAAAGTTTCTCCTCTTGCTCCACACGGTAGTTTTCCTCCACTCTTAATTTCCTGTGCAGTTTCATCATATTTTCTTGATAGCGTTCCATCATGACTTTAAAGTTCTCCTGTAGGGTCTCATTCTCACTTTGCAGCTGTGCATTTTCTGACTGCAAGGATGCCTGTTCAGTCTGCAGACTTTTAAGGTGTTCTGTAAGGTCTTCTGTGGTTTTCTCCACTTCAGATGAGAAAGTACATTTTTGATTTCTTCCTCCTTCCAAGATTTCAAAGGAGGCCTTTAGCTTATCACCATAAACCAGGTTCCTCAAAGCTCCTTTGGACTCATCCTCCAAGTGAGCACCAATTTCGGGTTCACTCGTCTTTCCCAGTTCCAGGTGACCACCATACCTTTGGGCTCCCAGGCTTGGAGAAGATCTATCCTTCATCTTCAGCAAGCATTCACTCAGAGACTCCATGTGATTTTCTGTGTCCCTTAGAACTTGTTCTCCAGCTACTTTAGAGTCCTCTAATATGATTTTTGCTTTATATTGGACACCTCCTTGTTCCCTCTGTGCTTCAGCTTCTCCTTGTATTGTTGGTCTCTGCGTTGGCGGAAGTAGGGATCCTTCATTCAAAACCTCTTTGATTGCCAGATTCAGTTCTTCCTCATTCACTTGAAAGAGTCTCCAGTTTGTTTTAGCTTCAGCTATTTGTGATCTCAGGGATTCAGATTCACCTTGGAGGGACTGTATCCTTCTTGATAGATGCGCCATCGTTTCATCCTGTTGACCTTGTTGAGCCTTCTGTGCTTTGAGCTCTTCTTCTAGAAAGAGCATTTCAACGCCATGGCTGGATTCGGACCTATGCAGCTTTTCGTTGGTTGCCTCCAGCTGTTGTGCTTCTCTTGAACCCTTCTCAAACCTGCAATCCTTTAAAGATGATTCTAAGCCTTCATGTTCTTTTTCAACAAGGCTCACTTTTTCAAGAAGTCCACATTTTGCCTCAATAAGTCCAGCAAGATTTAGAGCCAGCCTTTTTTCTCTTCCCACGTAAAGCCTGCTACGAACCGACTGAAAACCTCTCCAGAGAAGTGAGAGAACAGCAAAAAATCCAAGAGCTGTACACACCACCAACTCCCAAGGAAAGCCATAAGGAAGATGGCCTGGCTTCATGTCTTCGGACAATGCTGCCACAACCCTGGGTGCTTCTTCCAGAACCACCCACTAGGATGGCTGAGAGGCAGCCCTTGGCTCCTCCATCACGCCAAGACAGCTTTGGCTCTTGCCACCACAACCACAGCCTGCCCAGGCAGGCCAACACAGGCTGTGGACACTGAGGTGTTTGGTCAGGAACTCCAACCTGCACCAGGCAACGGAGCAGACCACTGTGATCCCCTTCAGGTTCTGAGCGTATGGTGGGTGGTGGGCGTATGGCGATGGGAGCCATGATCAAAGGCTCCCAGGAGCCTTGTTGTGCTCAACTGCCCATCAGGGGAGTCTTGTCCGCTTCCCTACCCAGTGCATCCTCATGTGCCACAGGTTTAGGTCCCTCCCACTCCAGCCAGAGAGAATTCCTCTCCATGCCACCCACCCCTTGATTTGGTTTAGGCCAGGCCAAGGCGGGGTTAGTAGGAAGATTCCATCCAGTCATAATAACATTCAGTTTGATGTCACTCAAATTCTAAAGCTGACTAAACTGTTCAAACAGCTTTTATGGCCTCTATTGGTCTTTGTGTCCCTTGCCTTTTGTTTGAGTGACTCAGTCCTTTCCCTGCCCTTGTGCTCTCCCTATTTCCTACCTTCCTTGCTTCCTTCCTCCCTTCCTGGGTTTTCTCCTTTTCTTCTTCCTTCTTTTCTACCTCCCTCCATCCCTCCAACTTTGCCTTCCTCCCTTCCAACTTTCTCTCTCCCTTCCCTCCCTTTACTATTCTTGCAAGTGTTTGGGGTGAACGTACATGGCAGGCCAGCCCCAAGCTAGGCAAGGTCCCTGCCACTGAGCTACAACATCCCCAGACCTGCTGCCACTTCCTATGCAAGTAACTTGAATTATCTCTAAAGAGAAACTCTCACATTAGTCTACTTTCAAAGTAATTTCAGAAGAGTTGCTAACATGGGCATAAATCAGTTATGACAAGTCATTTTTGAAAAGCACGGCACAGCTAAGGTTCCTCCAAAGAAGGAGTTGTAAACTTAATTGGTTTTCAGGTCAGCATTTCTAGACTAGTACAAACCCTCCTAATCCTGATCTCTCCTTAGTCCTATGATTTCTTTAAGTGTCCCCTTTGCTCCTGTTCATGGAGTCATGTGTACAGAAATTATACCTGGTTCTATTGAACTCTACTTAATTCTTTCTCACCTCTGTGCTCCTTTTGCCAAGTCACTCCTCAACACTTACTGTAACCCTTTCAATTTTTTGTCCATTTTCATTTAAAAAACTCTTTCAAAAATTGAACCATTTCGCATGCAGACACAGTCTTCTTGATCTGCTATTAATCCCCCTCTACTTACATTGTAAGTTATTGAAATGTACACTTCCAGACCGTTTTCAGATTTTTGATTCCTGTATATCTATCTGTCTATCTATTTACAAACATAACATGGTATTCTGAAAGAATCGTTCTGCTTTTGGAGCTCTACATTGTGTTTTCCAGAAGCAGGCCTATTACACAGAGATGAATCCATGTTACCTAGATTGAGTTCAAACCGGAATGTGCACTCTGATTCCCATTATATTGTTCTACCTACTAATGGACAGTTCAGTTATATCTGATGATATACAACTGATGTTTTATGATGGCATATTAGGTTTATTTAAAGGAGTGATTAGAAAACAGGTGAGACAGACTGATTAGATTCAGTATGTATGTTGGCTTTGTTTTTCTAGGCCTGAAGTTTTCACATTTCAATTAATTGTAGTTTAAGTATCAGGCAGATTCTTCACTGGGCTTCAAATATGATAAATTTGCTTCTTATTTTTAAGAAGGCCGTTGCAATCCTGCATTTATTTTACACCTCAGTGCTTGTTTTACACAGAAGCACACACACACACACACCACTCACATCAACAAACACACAAACACATAATTAGAGCACATTTAACACTCAATTAAAGCTTTACCTACTAATTCATAACTATGGTATTTTTTTAATAAGTATTGTGTCTTGGTATCTACTGGGGAAACATGGTTCAATGTGAGTTCTCTGGTTTGTTGTAGGGCAGTGAACGTTCACTTGTTGGCAATGATATAGAAATGGGGACTATGAGTTTAAAAGTTTTTACAGTAGGTAGGCAGAGTCAGAGTATGGAATCCAAGAATAAGAAATCGGGGAATTTCCTCTTTGTTTCTTCATTTCAACCTCCTAATACTTCATGTATATTTTCCAAAAGTCTCCCAGAAAACAAGGACTTGGTCAATCCACATATCAGTGAACCATAGCAGAATGCGATTCTGAATTTCATGTAAACAGTCATAAAATCAAAAAGACAGGTGCTGGGGTTATGGCTCAGCACAAGAGTGCTGGCTTCACACTTTCAAAGGTCCTGAGTTGGATCCCCAACACCATATGTGAAAGGAAAGAATGAACCAATGCATGAGTGTATGATGAATGAATTAAAGGTATAAGGAGGAGGAGGAAGAGGAGGAGGAGGAGAAGAAATAGAAGAAGATGATGAGTAATTTGACAGAAGGGAAAAACGGGAGGAGAGTGAGTTTAAAGTGTGGTTTCCAATTCCCAAACGATAAATTACAGCAGACGGGATAGAGAGAGAAGATGGGAGGGCAGGAGAGGGGGGATAGTAGAGGCTAGAAAAGGTAGCAGAATACAACAGTTACTAACATGGCATTTTGTAAAAACGTGGATGTGTAAACAATGTGATTGTGCAATCTGTATATGGGGTCAAAATGGGAGTTCATAACTCACTGGAATCTAATGTAGGAAATATGGTATCTCAAGAGCTATGTAAGGTTTTAAGCAACCAATATAAAAAAGAGGTCTTCATTTTTCTTTGTAGTTGAGATCTCCTGTTTCCTTGACATGTTTAGTTGTGTTCTCTCCTTTAGTCCTCCCATGCTCTAGTTATTCTGATATGGAAAAACTAGCTGAAATGCCCAACCAGTCTCTAAATCAGTGACACTTTTTCATTAAGCCTAAAGTCACTTTACAATTGCTACAGTCATACTAAATACACTTCTTTGTTGGGAGTTTAAAAGATATTTCCATCAGCTAGATGACAAGTACCTAGAACTCCCATTCTTGTTTATGTAAGAGTGGCTTCATCAGATTAAATGCTGTTCTCTGGAATAACATAAAATAGGAATAATTTAGTCATAAGATTCCTACGTAAACCACCTTTATTTACAAAATACTATCTTAAGAATTATTGTTTCATTGAGCTTCAATTGGAGCCAAAGTATAGTCAATTACTGAACTAAAAGCAGTTACTTAAAAACTAAAAATGAGAGATAAGTCAAATTACATTTGAAGAGAGAGCAACAGCATGAGGTTTCTTGTTTGGTTCTGGATGTTGAGTAACAGGCTCATTTGCAGGTGGAAGGAACCCTTGAGGCAACTCACTTGTACTTTCAGAATGGGGGTGAAGAGGGCTGAATTCCAGCTCTTGGGGGAAGATTTTGTGAGGAAAACCCCCTCCCTGCATAGACACTTCGCATTGGAAATGGAGTGGGTGGCGGGTCAGGTGGAAAATAATCTCCAGGTTCCCAGACAAGTTTCCTGGGAGAGGTGGAGGAAAAAAAAGGTCCTCTTCTCATGAACTGACTCCTTGGGTCAACTGGAAACAAGGCACCTCTGACTGGAGGGAAAGGTGCCAACACAGAGTCAGAGCCGGTTGCTTGGTTTTCAGCATGGAGAGGTGAATCAGGCACATCAGAGTCCAAAGGAGGCATATTAGGAATTCTGTGTTCTGCTGGTCCCGATGCTCTACCACAATTTGAGTAAAACCTATCTTGCCTTTGTAGAGGAAGACGTGCATCAGAAGAATATGGTTGGCCTGGCGGAGGGATCATCAGCCTGCTGGCCTGTTCCCCTGGAGGAGAGAGGGGCCCAGTCTGAGAAGGTGCTCTCTGAAAATCAGTGAACTTATGACAGCTGGATTCTCTTCCTTTACTGCTAGTCGCATGGTCCAGAGGATTCTCCAGGGCCCCTTGACCCACTTCCTCCTCCCACTGGAGTAAAGGTGAGAGTGTGAGTGGACCACTCTTTTCAAAATGAGGAGGTCTCCTTTCAGATGAAGGGTGACCTATTGGTGAGGGCCCATTTGGAGAAGGATTTCTGCCCATTGCTGAGTTGAAAACATCCAGTGCATCATAGGGATCTTTTTCTACAAGTTCAAATCTAAGCTCCTTCTCAGTTAATTTTTGTCTGTTGCGTGCATTTTGCTTCCTAAAATAACTGAGGTTTCTTTCAGCAATCCGAGCTGCCAACTCACTAGCATCTGCTTCTTTCTCAGAGGAAATAATCTTCCCCAGACAGGAACGAATGGTACTCTGCAATTGTTCTTCAAGATATTGGGCTCTCTTTCGGTAGGTCTCCAGCTCTTTTATTGTATGGCTCATCTTTTCTTCGACTTTGGAAAGTTTCTCCTCTTGCTCCACACGGTAGTTTTCCTCCACTCTTAATTTCCTGTGCAGTTTCATCATATTTTCTTGATAGCATTCCATCATGACTTTAAAGTTCTCCTGTAGGGTCTCATTCTCACTTTGCAGCTGTGCATTTTCTGACTGCAAGGATGCCTGTTCAGTCTGCAGACTTTTAAGGTGTTCTGTAAGGTCTTCTGTGGTTTTCTCCACTTCAGATGAGAAAGTACATTTTTGATTTCTTCCTCCTTCCAAGATTTCTAAGGAGGCCTTTAGCTTATCACCATAAACCAGGTTCCTCAAAGCTCCTTTGGACTCATCCTCCAAGTGAGCACCCATTTCAGGTTCACTCGTCTTTCCCAGTTCCAAGTGACCACCATACCTTTGGGCTCCCAGGCTTGGAGAAGATCTATCCTTCATCTTCAGCAAGCATTCACTCAGAGACTCCATGTGATTTTCTGTGTCCCTTAGAACTTGTTCTCCAGCTACTTTAGAGTCCTCTAATATGATTTTTGCTTTATATTGGACACCTCCTTGTTCCCTCTGTGCTTCAGCTTCTCCTTGTATTGTTGGTCTCTGCGTTGGCGGAAGTAGGGATCCTTCATTCAAAACCTCTTTGATTGCCAGCTTCAGTTCTTCCTCATTCACTTGAAAGAGTCTCCAGTTTGTTTTAGCTTCAGCTATTTGTGATCTCAGGGATTCAGATTCACCTTGGAGGGACTGTATCCTTCTTGATAGATGCGCCATCGTTTCATCCTGTTGACCTTGTTGAGCCTTCTGTGCTTTGAGCTCTTCTTCTAGAAAGAGCATTTCAACGCCATGGCTGGATTCGGACCTATGCAGCTTTTCGTCGCTTGCCTCCAGCTGTTGTGCTTCTCTTGAACCCTTCTCAAACCTGCAATCCTTTAAAGATGATTCTAAGCCTTCATGTTCTTTTTCAACAAGGCTCACTTTTTCAAGAAGTCCACATTTTGCCTCAATAAGTCCAGCAAGATTTAGAGCCAGCCTTTTTTCTCTTCCCACGTAAAGCCTGCTACGAACCGACTGAAAACCTCTCCAGAAAAGTGAGAGAACAGCAAAAAATCCAAGAGCTGTACACACCACCAACTCCCAAGGAAAGCCATAAGGAAGATGGCCTGGCTTCATGTCTTCGGACAATGCTGCCACAACCCTGGGTGCTTCTTCCAGAACCACCTACTAGGATGGCTGAGAGGCAGCCCTTGGCTCCTCCATCACGCCAAGACAGCTTTGGCTCTTGCCACCACAACCACAGCCTGCCCAGGCAGGCCAACACAGGCTGTGGACACTCAGGTGTTTGGTCAGGAACTCCAACCTGCACCAGGCAACGGAGCAGACCACTGTGATCCCGTTCAGGGGCTGAGCGTATGGTGGGTGGTGGGCGTATGGCGGTGGGAGCCATGATCAAAGGCTCCCAGGAGCCTTGTTGTGCTCAACTGCCCATCAGGGGAGTCTTGTCCGCTTCCCTACCCAGTGCATCCTCATGTGCCACAGGTTTAGGTCCCTCCCACTCCAGCCAGAGAGAATTCCTCTCCATGCCACCCACCCCTTGATTTGGTTTAGGCCAGGCCAAGGCGGGGTTAGTAGGAAGATTCCATCCAGTCATAATAACATTCAGTTTGATGTCACTCAAATTCTAAAGCTGACTAAACTGTTCAAACAGCTTTTATGGCCTCTATTGGTCTTTGTGTCCCTTGCCTTTTGTTTGAGTGACTCAGTCCTTTCCCTGCCCTTGTGCTCTCCCTATTTCCTACCTGCCTTGCTTCCTTCCTCCCTTCCTGGGTTTTCTCCTTTTCTTCTTCCTTCTTTTCTACCTCCCTCCATCCCTCCAACTTTGCCTTCCTCCCTTCCAACTTTCTCTCTCCCTTCCCTCCCTTTACTATTCTTGCAAGTGTTTGGGGTGAACGTACATGGCAGGCCAGCCCCAAGCTAGGCAAGGTCACTGCCACTGAGCTACAACATCCCCAGACCTGCTGCCACTTCCTATGCAAGTAACTTGAATTATCTCTAAAGAGAAACTCTCACATTAGTCTACTTTCAAAGTAATTTCAGAAGAGTTGCTAACATGGGCATAAATCAGTTATGACAAGTCATTTTTGAAAAGCACGGCACAGCTAAGGTTCCTCCAAAGAAGGAGTTGTAAACTTAATTGGTTTTCAGGTCAGCATTTCTAGACTAGTACAAACCCTCCTAATCCTGATCTCTCCTTAGTCCGATGATTTCTTTAAGTGTCCCCTTTGCGCCTGTTCATGGAGTCATGTGTACAGAAATTATACCTGGTTCTATTGAACTCTACTTAATTCTTTCTCACCTCTGTGCTCCTTTTGCCAAGTCACTCCTCAACACTTACTGTAACCCTTTCAATTTTTTGTCCATTTTCATTTAAAAAACTCTTTCAAAAATTGAACCATTTCGCATGCAGACACAGTCTTCTTGATCTGCTATTAATCCCCCACTACTGACATTGTAAGTTATTGAAATGTACACTTCCAGACCGTTTTCAGATTTTTGATTCCTGTCTATCTATCTGTCTATCTATTTACAAACGTAACATGGTATTCTGAAAGAATGGTTCTGATTTTGGAGCTCTACAATGTGTTTTCCAGAAGCAGGCCTATTACACAGAGATGAATCCATGTTACCTCGATTGAGTTCAAACCGGAATGTGCACTCTGATTCCCATTATATTGTTCTACCTACTAATGGACAGTTCAGTTATCACCAGACCTCACCACCTCCCCCATTGTGTAAAACCCTTGTGAAGAGACATGTAGATGCCTTTATGAACATATTGATAATTTTTCATGGCAGTGTTTTCCAAAAACCAGTTAGTAAAATCAATTTATTCCTTTGCAGCCTGAAATTACTCTCATTCCAGTTTACTGGTATAAGAACTGCAGTATATCAGCAACCATTCTCCAATAGTAGTTCAGGCAGAAGTCATTCTAGATAACAAGCAGTGCCGGATCCTCCATGTATTTTAAACAGTCCATGACGGGGGACATCCGTCCACTCGTTTAGAACAACTGATGTTTTATGCTGGCAATTTAGGTTTATTTAAAGGAGTGATTAGAAAACAGGTGAGACAGACTGATTAGATTCAGTATGTATGTTGGCTTTGTTTTTCTAGGCCTGAAGTTTTCACATTTCAATTAATTATAGGTTAAGTATCAGGCAGATTCTTCAGTGGGCTTCAAATGTGATAAAGTTGCTTCTTATTTTTAAGAAGGCCGTTGCAATCCTGCATTTATTTTACAGCTCAGTGCTTGTTTTACACACAAGCACACACACCCACACACCACACACATCAACACACACACAAACACATAATTAGAGCACATTTAACACTCAAATAAAGCTTTACCTACTAATTCATAACTAGGGTATTTTTTTAATAAGTATTGTGTCTTGGTCTCTACTGGGGAAACATGGTTCAATGTGAGTTCTCTGGTTTGTTGTAGGGCAGTGAACGTTCACTTGTTGGCAATGATATAGAAATGGGGAGTAAGAGTTTAAAAGTTTTTACAGTAGGTAGGCAGAGTCAGAGTATGGAATCCAAGAATAAGAAATCGGGGAATTTCCTCTTTGTTTCTTCATTTCAACCTCCTAATAATTCATGTATATTTTCCAAAAGTCTCCCAGAAAACAAGGACTAGGTCAATCCACATATCAGTGAACCATAGGAGAATGCGATTCTGAATTTCATATAAACAGTCATAAAATCAAAAAGACAGGTGCTGGGGTTTTGGCTCAGCACTAGAGTGCTGGCTTCACATTTTCAAAGGTCCTGAGTTTGATCCCCAACACCATATATGAAAGGAATGAATGAACCAATGCATGAGTGTATGATGAATGAATAAAAGGTATGAGGAGGAGGAGGAAGAGGAGGAGGAGGAGGAGAAATAGAAGAAGATGATGAGTAATTTGACAGAAGGGAAAAAGGGGAGGAGAGTGAGTTTAAAGT
Source organism: Callospermophilus lateralis (assembly GCF_048772815.1). Taxonomy (NCBI): domain Eukaryota; kingdom Metazoa; phylum Chordata; class Mammalia; order Rodentia; family Sciuridae; genus Callospermophilus; species Callospermophilus lateralis. The sequence continues at coordinate 221,172 of NW_027515484.1, forward strand.
GTGGTTTCCAATTCCCAAACGTTAAATTACAGCAGACGGGATAGAGAGAGAAGATGGGAGGGCAGGAGATTGGAGATAGTAGAGGCTAGAAAAGGTAGCAGTATACAACAGTTACTAACATGGCATTTTGTAAAAACGTGGATGTGTAAACAATGTGATTGTGCAATCTGTATATGGGGTCAAAATGGGAGTTCATAACTCACTGGAATCTAATGTAGGAAATATGGTATCTCAAGAGCTATGTAAGGTTTTAAGCAACCAATATAAAAAAGAGGTCTTCATTTTTCTTTGTAGTTGATATCTCCTGTTTCCTTGACATGTTTAGTTGTGTTCTCTCCTTTAGTCCTCCCAAGCTCTAGTTATTCTGATATGGAAAAACTAGCTGAAATGCCCAACCAGTCTCTAAATCAGTGACACTTTTTCATTAAGCCTAAAGTCACTTTACAATTGCTACAGTCATACTAAATACACTTCTTTGTTGGGAGTTTAAAAGATATTTACATCAGCTAGATTACAAGGACCTAGAACTCCCATTCTTGTTTATGTAAGAGTGGCTTCATCAGATTAAATGCTGTTCTCTGGAATAACATAAAATAGGAATAATTTAGTCATAAGATTCTTACGTAAACCATCTTTATTTACAAAATACTATCTTAAGAATTATTGTTTCATTGAGCTTCAATTGGAGCCAAAGTATAGTCAATTACTGAAGTAAAAGCAGTTACTTAAAAACTAAAAATGAGAGATAAGTCAAATTACATTTGAAGAGAGAGCAACAGCATGAGGTTTCTTGTTTGGTTCTGGATGTTGAGTAACAGGCTCATTTGCAGGTGGAAGGAACCCTTGAGGCAACTCACTTGTACTTTCAGAATGGGGGTGAAGAGGGCTGAATTCCAGCTCTTGGGGGAAGATTTTGTGAGGAAAACCCCCTCCCTGCATAGACACTTCGCATTGGAAATGGAGTGGGTGGCGGGTCAGGTGGAAAATAATCTCCAGGTTCCCAGACAAGTTTCCTGGGAGAGGTGGAGGAAAAAAAAGGTCCTCTTCTCATGAACTGACTCCTTGGGTCAACTGGAAACAAGGCACCTCTGACTGGAGGGAAAGGTGCCAACACAGAGTCAGAGCCGGTTGCTTGGTTTTCAGCATGGAGAGGTGAATCAGGCACATCAGAGTCCAAAGGAGGCATATTAGGAATTCTGTGTTCTGCTGGTCCCGATGCTCTACAACAATTTGAGTAAAACCTATCTTGCCTTTGTAGAGGAAGACGTGCATCAGAAGAATATGGTTGGCCTGGCGGAGGGATCATCAGCCTGCTGGCCTGTTCCCCTGGAGGAGAGAGGGGCCCAGTCTGAGAAGGTGCTCTCTGAAAATCAGTGAACTTATGACAGCTGGATTCTCTTCCTTTACTGCTAGTCGCATGGTCCAGACGATTCTCCAGGGCCCCTTGACCCTCTTATTCCTCCCACTGGAGTGAAAGGTGAGAGTGTGAGTGGACCACTCTTTTCAAAATGAGGAGGTCTCCTTTCAGATGAAGGGTGACCTATTGGTGAGGGCCCATTTGGAGAAGGCTTTCTGCCCATTGCTGAGTTGGAAACATCCAGTGCATCATAGGGATCTTTTTCTACAAGTTCAAATCTAAGCTCCTTCTCAGTTAATTTTTGTCTGTTGCGTGCATTTTGCTTCCTAAAATAACTGAGGTTTCTTTCAGCAATCCGAGCTGCCAACTCACTAGCATCTGCTTCTTTCTCAGAGGAAATAATCTTCCCCAGACAGGAACGAATGGTACTCTGCAATTGTTCTTCAAGATATTGGGCTCTCTTTCGGTAGGTCTCCAGCTCTTTTATTGTATGGCTCATCTTTTCTTCGACTTTGGAAAGTTTCTCCTCTTGCTCCACACGGTAGTTTTCCTCCACTCTTAATTTCCTGTGCAGTTTCATCATATTTTCTTGATGGCGTTCCATCATGACTTTAAAGTTCTCCTGTAGGGTCTCATTCTCACTTTGCAGGTGTGCATTTTCTGACTGCAAGGATGCCTGTTCAGTCTGCAGACTTTTAAGGTGTTCTGTAAGGTCTTCTGTGGTTTTCTCCACTTCAGATGAGAAAGTACATTTTTGATTTCTTCCTCCTTCCAAGATTTCTAAGGAGGCCTTTAGCTTATCACCATAAACCAGGTTCCTCAAAGCTCCTTTGGACTCATCCTCCAAGTGAGCACCCATTTCGGGTTCACTCGTCTTTCCCAGTTCCAGGTGACCACCATACCTTTGGGCTCCCAGGCTTGGAGAAGATCTATCCTTCATCTTCAGCAAGCATTCACTCAGAGACTCCATGTGATTTTCTCTGTCCCTTAGAACTTGTTCTCCAGCTACTTTAGAGTCCTCTAATATGATTTTTGCTTTATATTGGGCACCTCCTTGTTCCCTCTGTGCTTCAGCTTCTCCTTGTATTGTTGGTCTCTGCGTTGGCGGAAGTAGGGATCCTTCATTCAAAACCTCTTTGATTGCCAGCTTCAGTTCTTCCTCATTCACTTGAAAGAGTCTCCAGTTTGTTTTAGCTTCAGCTATTTGTGATCTCAGGGATTCAGATTCACCTTGGAGGGACTGTATCCTTCTTGATAGATGCGCCATCGTTTCATCCTGTTGACCTTGTTGAGCCTTCTGTGCTTTGAGCTCTTCTTCTAGAAAGAGCATTTCAACGCCATGGCTGGATTCGGACCTATGCAGCTTTTCGTCGGTTGCCTCCAGCTGTTGTGCTTCTCTTGAACCCTTCTCAAACCTGCAATCCTTTAAAGATGATTCCAAGCCTTCATGTTCTTTTTCAACAAGGCTCACTTTTTCAAGAAGTCCACATTTTGCCTCAATAAGTCCAACAAGATTTAGAGCCAGCTTTTTTTCTCTTCCCACGTAAAGCCTGCTACGAACCGACTGAAAACCTCTCCAGAAAAGTGAGAGAACAGCAAAAAATCCAAGAGCTGTACACACCACCAACTCCCAAGGAAAGCCATAAGGAAGATGGCCTGGCTTCATGTCTTCGGACAATGCTGCCACAACCCTGGGTGCTTCTTCCAGAACCCCCCACTAGGATGGCTGAGAGGCAGCCCTTGGCTCCTCCATCACGCCAAGACAGCTTTGGCTCTTGCCACCACAACCACAGCCTGCCCAGGCAGGCCAACACAGGCTCTGGACACTCAGGTGTTTGGTCAGGAACTCCAACCTGCACCAGGCAACGGAGCAGACCACTGTGATCCCCTTCAGGGGCTGAGCGTATGGTGGGTGGTGAGCGTATGGCGGTGGGAGCCATGATCAAAGGCTCCCAGGAGCCTTGTTGTGCTCAACTGCCCATCAGGGGAGTCTTGTCCGCTTCCCTACCCAGTGCATCCTCATGTGCCACAGGTTTAGGTCCCTTCCACTCCAGCCAGAGAGAATTCCTCTCCATGCCACCCACCCCTTGATTTGGTTTAGGCCAGGCCAAGGCGGGGTTAGTAGGAAGATTCCATCCAGTCATAATAACATTCAGTTTGATGTCACTCAAATTCTAAAGCTGACTAAACTGTTCAAACAGCTTTTATGGCCTATATTGTTCTTTGTGTCCCTTGCCTTTTGTTTGAGTGACTCAGTCCTTTCCCTGCCCTTGTGCTCTCCCTATTTCCTACCTTCCTTGCTTCCTTCCTCCCTTCCTGGGTTTTCTCCTTTTCTTCTTCCTTCTTTTCTACCTCCCTGCATCCCTCCAACTTTGCCTTCCTCCCTTCCAACTTTCTCTCTCCCTTCGCTCCCTTTTCTTTTCTTGCAAGTGTTTGGGGTGAAAGTCCATGGCAGGCCAGCCCCAAGCTAGGCAAGGTCACTGCCACTGAGCTACAACATCCCCAGACCTGCTGCCACTTCCTATGCAAGTAACTTGAATTATCTCTAAAGAGAAACTCTCACATTAGTCTACTTTCAAAGTAATTTCAGAAGAGTTGCTAACATGGGCATAAATCAGTTATGACAAGTCATTTTTGAAAAGCACGGCACAGCTAATGTTCCTCCAAAGAAGGAGTTGAAAACTTAATTGGTTTTCAGGTCAGCATTTCTAGACTAGTACAAACCCTCCTAATCCTGATCTCTCCTTAGTCCTATGATTTCTTTAAGTGTCCCCTTTGCTCCTGTTCATGGAGTCATGTGTACAGAAATTATACCTGGTTCTATTGAACTCTACTTAATTCTTTCTCACCTCTGTGCTCCTTTTGCCAAGTCACTCCTCAACACTTACTGTAACCCTTTCAATTTTTTGTCCATTTTCATTTAAAAAACTCTTTCAAAAATTGAACCATTTCGCATGCAGACACAGTCTTCTTGATCTGCTATTAATCCCCCTCTACTTACATTGTAAGTTATTGAAATGTACACTTCCAGACCGTTTTCAGATTTTTGATTCCTGTATATCTATCTGTCTATCTATTTACAAACATAACATGGTATTCTGAAAGAATCGTTCTGCTTTTGGAGCTCTACATTGTGTTTTCCAGAAGCAGGCCTATTACACAGAGATGAATCCATGTTACCTAGATTGAGTTCAAACCGGAATGTGCACTCTGATTCCCATTATATTGTTCTACCTACTAATGGACAGTTCAGTTATATCTGATGATATACAACTGATGTTTTATGATGGCAATTTAGGATTATTTAAAGGAGTGATTAGAAAACAGGTGAGACAGACTGATTAGATTCAGTATGTATGTTGGCTTTGTTTTTCTAGGCCTGAAGTTTTCACATTTCAATTAATTGTAGGTTATGTATCAGGCAGATTCTTCACTGGGCTTCAAATATGATAAAGTTGCTTCTTATTTTTAAGAAGGCCGTTGCAATCCTGCATTTATTTTACACCTCAGTGCTTGATTTACACAGAAGCACACACACACACACACCACACACATCAACAAACACACAAACACATAATTAGAGCACATTTAACACTCAAATAAAGCTTTACCTACTAATTCATAACTAGGGTATTTTTTTAATAAGTATTGTGTCTTCGTCTCTACTGGGGAAACATGGTTCAATGTGAGTTCTCTGGTTTGTTGTAGGGCAGTGAACGTTCACTTGTTGGCAATGATATAGAAATGGGGAGTAAGAGTTTAAAAGTTTTTACAGTAGGTAGGCAGAGTCAGAGTATGGAATCCAAGAATAAGAAATCGGGGTATTTCCTCTTTGTTTCTTCATTTCAAACTCCTAATAATTCATGTATATTTTCCAAAAGTCTCCCAGAAAACAAGGACTAGGTCAATCCACATATCAGTGAACCATAGCAGAATGCGATTCTGAATTTCATATAAACAGTCATAAAATCAAAAAGACAGGTGCTGGGGTTTTTGCTCAGCACTAGAGTGCTGGCTTCACACTTTCAAAGGTCCTGAGTTGGATCCCCAACACCATATGTGAAAGGAATGAATGAACCAATGCATGAGTGTATGGGAGTTCATAACTCACTTGACTCTAATGTAGGAAATATGGTATCTCAAGAGCTATGTAAGGTTTTAAGCAACCAATATAAAAAAGAGGTCTTCATTTTTCTTTGTAGTTGAGATCTCCTGTTTCCTTGACATGTTTAGTTGTGTTCTCTCCTTTAGTCCTCCCATGCTCTAATTATTCTGATATGGAAAAACTAGCTGAAATGCCCAACCAGTCTCTAAATCAGTGACACTTTTTCATTAAGCCTAAAGTCACTTTACAATTGCTACAGTCATACTAAATACACTTCTTTGTTGGGAGTTTAAAAGATATTTCCATCAGCTAGATTACAAGTACCTAGAACTCCCATTCTTGTTTATGTAAGAGTGGCTTCATCAGATTAAATGCTGTTCTCTGGAATAACATAAAATAGGAATAATTTAGTCATAAGATTCCTACGTAAACCACCTTTATTTACAAAATACTATCTTAAGAATTATTGTTTCATTGAGCTTCAATTGGAGCCAATGTATAGTCAATTACTGAAGTAAAAGCAGTTACTTAAAAACTAAAAATGAGAGATAAGTCAAATTACATTTGAAGAGAGAGCAACAGCATGAGGTTTCTTGTTTGGTTCTGGATGTTGAGTAACAGGCTCATTTGCAGGTGGAAGGAACCCTTGAGGCAACTCACTTGTACTTTCAGAATGGGGGTGAAGAGGGCTGAATTCCAGCTCTTGGGGGAAGATTTTGTGAGGAAAACCCCCTCCCTGCATAGACACTTCGCATTGGAAATGGAGTGGGTGGCGGGTCAGGTGGAAAATAATCTCCAGGTTCCCAGACAAGTTTCCTGGGAGAGGTGGAGGAAAAAAAAGGTCCTCTTCTCATGAACTGACTCCTTGGGTCAACTGGAAACAAGGCACCTCTGACTGGAGGGAAAGGTGCCAACACAGAGCCAGAGCCGGTTGCTTGGTTTTCAGCATGGAGAGGTGAATCAGGCACATCAGAGTCCAAAGGAGGCATATTAGGAATTCTGTGTTCTGCTGGTCCCGATGCTCTACCACAATTTGAGTAAAACCTATCTTGCCTTTGTAGAGGAAGACGTGCATCAGAAGAATATGGTTGGCCTGGCGGAGGGATCATCAGCCTGCTGGCCTGTTCCCCTGGAGGAGAGAGGGGCCCAGTCTGAGAAGGTGCTCTCTGAAAATCAGTGAACTTATGACAGCTGGATTCTCTTCCTTTACTGCTAGTCGCATGGTCCAGAGGATTCTCCAGGGCCCCTTGACCCTCTTCCTCCTCCCACTGGAGTGAAAGGTGAGAGTGTGAGTGGACCACTCTTTTCAAAATGAGGAGGTCTCCTTTCAGATGAAGGGTGACCTATTGGTGAGGGCCCATTTGGAGAAGGCTTTCTGCCCATTGCTGAGTTGGAAACATCCAGTGCATCATAGGGATCTTTTTCTACAAGTTCAAATCTAAGCTCCTTCTCAGTTAATTTTTGTCTGTTGCGTGCATTTTGCTTCCTGAAATAACTGAGGTTTCTTTCAGCAATCCGAGCTGCCAACTCACTAGCATCTTCTTCTTTCTCAGAGGAAATAATCTTCCCCAGACAGGAACGAATGGTACTCTGCAATTGTTCTTCAAGATATTGGGCTCTCTTTCGGTAGGTCTCCAGCTCTTTTATTGTATGGCTCATCTTTTCTTCGACTTTGGAAAGTTTCTCCTCTTGCTCCACACGGTAGTTTTCCTCCACTCTTAATTTCCTGTGCAGTTTCATCATATTTTCTTGATGGCGTTCCATCATGACTTTAAAGTTCTCCTGTAGGGTCTCATTCTCACTTTGCAGCTGTGCATTTTCTGACTGCAAGGATGCCTGTTCAGTCTGCAGACTTTTAAGGTGTTCTGTAAGGTCTTCTGTGGTTTTCTCCACTTCAGATGAGAAAGTACATTTTTGATTTCTTCCTCCTTCCAAGATTTCTAAGGAGGCCTTTAGCTTATCACCATAAACCAGGTTCCTCAAAGCTCCTTTGGACTCATCCTCCAAGTGAGCACCCATTTCGGGTTCACTCGTCTTTCCCAGTTCCAGGTGACCACCATCCCTTTGGGCTCCCAGGCTTGGAGAAGATCTATCCTTCATCTTCAGCAAGCATTCACTCAGAGACTCCATGTGATTTTCTGTGTCCCTTAGAACTTGTTCTCCAGCTACTTTAGAGTCCTCTAATATGATTTTTGCTTTATATTGGACACCTCCTTGTTCCCTCTGTGCTTCAGCTTCTCCTTGTATTGTTGGTCTCTGCGTTGGCGGAAGTAGGGATCCTTCATTCAAAACCTCTTTGATTGCCAGCTTCAGTTCTTTCTCATTCACTTGAAAGAGTCTCCAGTTTGTTTTAGCTTCAGCTATTTGTGATCTCAGGGATTCAGATTCACCTTGGAGGGACTGTATCCTTCTTGATAGATGCGCAATCATTTCATCCTGTTGACCTTGTTGAGCCTTCTGTGCTTTGAGCTCTTCTTCTAGAAAGAGCATTTCAACGCCATGGCTGGATTCGGACCTATGCAGCTTTTCGTCGGTTGCCTCCATCTGTTGTGCTTCTCTTAACCCTTCTCAAACCTGCAATCCTTTAAAGATGATTCTAAGCCTTCATGTTCTTTTTCAACAAGGCTCACTTTTTCAAGAAGTCCACATTTTGCCTCAATAAGTCCAGCAAGATTTAGAGCCAGCCTTTTTTCTCTTCCCACGTAAAGCCTGCTACGAACCGACTGAAAACCTCTCCAGAAAAGTGAGAGAACAGCAAAAAATCCAAGAGCTGTACACACCACCAACTCCCAAGAAAAGCCATAAGGAAGATGGCCTGGCTTCATGTCTTCGGACAATGCTGCCACAACCCTGGGTGCTTCTTCCAGAACCACCCACTAGGATGGCTGAGAGGCAGCCCTTGGCTCCTCCATCACGCCAAGACAGCTTTGGCTCCTGCCACAACAACCACAGCCTGCCCAGGCAGGCCAACACAGGCTGTGGACACTCAGGTGTTTGGTCAGGAACTCCAACCTGCACCAGGCAACGGAGCAGACCACTGTGATCCCGTTCAGGGGCTGAGCGTATGGTGGGTGGTGGGCGTATGGCGGTGGGAGCCATGATCAAAGGCTCCCAGGAGCCTTGTTGTGCTCAACTGCCCATCAGGGGAGTCTTGTCCGCTTCCCTACCCAGTGCATCCTCATGTGCCACAGGTTTAGGTCCCTCCCACTCCAGCCAGAGAGAATTCCTCTCCATGCCACCCACCCCTTGATTTGGTTTAGGCCAGGCCAAGGCGGGGTTAGTAGGAAGATTCCATCCAGTCATAATAACATTCAGTTTGATGTCACTCAAATTCTAAAGCTGACTAAACTGTTCAAACAGCTTTTATGGCCTCTATTGGTCTTTGTGTCCCTTGCCTTTTGTTTGAGTGACTCAGTCCTTTCCCTGCCCTTGTGCTCTCCCTATTTCCTACCTTCCTTGCTTCCTTCCTCCCTTCCTGGGTTTTCTCCTTTTCTTCTTCCTTCTTTTCTACCTCCCTCCATCCCTCCAACTTTGCCTTCCTCCCTTCCAACTTTCTCTCTCCCTTCCCTCCCTTTACTATTCTTGCAAGTGTTTGGGGTGAACGTACATGGCAGGCCAGCCCCAAGCTAGGCAAGGTCACTGCCACTGAGCTACAACATCCCCAGACCTGCTGCCACTTCCTATGCAAGTAACTTGAATTATCTCTAAAGAGAAACTCTCACATTAGTCTACTTTCAAAGTAATTTCAGAAGAGTTGCTAACATGGGCATAAATCAGTTATGACAAGTCATTTTTGAAAAGCACGGCACAGCTAAGGTTCCTCCAAAGAAGGAGTTGAAAACTTAATTGGTTTTCAGGTCAGCATTTCTAGACTAGTACAAACCCTCCTAATCCTGATCTCTCCTTAGTCCTATGATTTCTTTAAGTGTCCCCTTTGCTCCTGTTCATGGAGTCATGTGTACAGAAATTATACCTGGTTCTATTGAACTCTACTTAATTCTTTCTCACCTCTGTGCTCCTTTTGCCAAGTCACTCCTCAACACTTACTGTAACCCTTTCAATTTTTTGTCCATTTTCATTTAAAAAACTCTTTCAAAAATTGAACCATTTCGCATGCAGACACAGTCTTCTTGATCTGCTATTAATCCCCCTCTACTTACATTGTAAGTTATTGAAATGTACACTTCCAGACCGTTTTCAGATTTTTGATTCCTGTATATCTATCTGTCTATCTATTTACAAACATAACATGGTATTCTGAAAGAATCGTTCTGCTTTTGGAGCTCTACATTGTGTTTTCCAGAAGCAGGCCTATTACACAGAGATGAATCCATGTTACCTAGATTGAGTTCAAACCGGAATGTGCACTCTGATTCCCATTATATTGTTCTACCTACTAATGGACAGTTCAGTTATATCTGATGATATACAACTGATGTTTTATGATGGCAATTTAGGATTATTTAAAGGAGTGATTAGAAAACAGGTGAGACAGACTGATTAGATTCAGTATGTATGTTGGCTTTGTTTTTCTAGGCCTGAAGTTTTCACATTTCAATTAATTGTAGGTTATGTATCAGGCAGATTCTTCACTGGGCTTCAAATATGATAAAGTTGCTTCTTATTTTTAAGAAGGCCGTTGCAATCCTGCATTTATTTTACACCTCAGTGCTTGATTTACACAGAAGCACACACACACACACACCACACACATCAACAAACACACAAACACATAATTAGAGCACATTTAACACTCAAATAAAGCTTTACCTACTAATTCATAACTAGGGTATTTTTTTAATAAGTATTGTGTCTTCGTCTCTACTGGGGAAACATGGTTCAATGTGAGTTCTCTGGTTTGTTGTAGGGCAGTGAACGTTCACTTGTTGGCAATGATATAGAAATGGGGAGTAAGAGTTTAAAAGTTTTTACAGTAGGTAGGCAGAGTCAGAGTATGGAATCCAAGAATAAGAAATCGGGGTATTTCCTCTTTGTTTCTTCATTTCAAACTCCTAATAATTCATGTATATTTTCCAAAAGTCTCCCAGAAAACAAGGACTAGGTCAATCCACATATCAGTGAACCATAGCAGAATGCGATTCTGAATTTCATATAAACAGTCATAAAATCAAAAAGACAGGTGCTGGGGTTTTTGCTCAGCACTAGAGTGCTGGCTTCACACTTTCAAAGGTCCTGAGTTGGATCCCCAACACCATATGTGAAAGGAATGAATGAACCAATGCATGAGTGTATGGGAGTTCATAACTCACTTGACTCTAATGTAGGAAATATGGTATCTCAAGAGCTATGTAAGGTTTTAAGCAACCAATATAAAAAAGAGGTCTTCATTTTTCTTTGTAGTTGAGATCTCCTGTTTCCTTGACATGTTTAGTTGTGTTCTCTCCTTTAGTCCTCCCATGCTCTAGTTATTCTGATATGGAAAAACTAGCTGAAATGCCCAACCAGTCTCTAAATCAGTGACACTTTTTCATTAAGCCTAAAGTCACTTTACAATTGCTACAGTCATACTAAATACACTTCTTTGTTGGGAGTTTAAAAGATATTTCCATCAGCTAGATTACAAGTACCTAGAACTCCCATTCTTGTTTATGTAAGAGTGGCTTCATCAGATTAAATGCTGTTCTCTGGAATAACATAAAATAGGAATAATTTAGTCATAAGATTCCTACGTAAACCACCTTTATTTACAAAATACTATCTTAAGAATTATTGTTTCATTGAGCTTCAATTGGAGCCAATGTATAGTCAATTACTGAAGTAAAAGCAGTTACTTAAAAACTAAAAATGAGAGATAAGTCAAATTACATTTGAAGAGAGAGCAACAGCATGAGGTTTCTTGTTTGGTTCTGGATGTTGAGTAACAGGCTCATTTGCAGGTGGAAGGAACCCTTGAGGCAACTCACTTGTACTTTCAGAATGGGGGTGAAGAGGGCTGAATTCCAGCTCTTGGGGGAAGATTTTGTGAGGAAAACCCCCTCCCTGCATAGACACTTCGCATTGGAAATGGAGTGGGTGGCGGGTCAGGTGGAAAATAATCTCCAGGTTCCCAGACAAGTTTCCTGGGAGAGGTGGAGGAAAAAAAAGGTCCTCTTCTCATGAACTGACTCCTTGGGTCAACTGGAAACAAGGCACCTCTGACTGGAGGGAAAGGTGCCAACACAGAGCCAGAGCCGGTTGCTTGGTTTTCAGCATGGAGAGGTGAATCAGGCACATCAGAGTCCAAAGGAGGCATATTAGGAATTCTGTGTTCTGCTGGTCCCGATGCTCTACCACAATTTGAGTAAAACCTATCTTGCCTTTGTAGAGGAAGACGTGCATCAGAAGAATATGGTTGGCCTGGCGGAGGGATCATCAGCCTGCTGGCCTGTTCCCCTGGAGGAGAGAGGGGCCCAGTCTGAGAAGGTGCTCTCTGAAAATCAGTGAACTTATGACAGCTGGATTCTCTTCCTTTACTGCTAGTCGCATGGTCCAGAGGATTCTCCAGGGCCCCTTGACCCTCTTCCTCCTCCCACTGGAGTGAAAGGTGAGAGTGTGAGTGGACCACTCTTTTCAAAATGAGGAGGTCTCCTTTCAGATGAAGGGTGACCTATTGGTGAGGGCCCATTTGGAGAAGGCTTTCTGCCCATTGCTGAGTTGGAAACATCCAGTGCATCATAGGGATCTTTTTCTACAAGTTCAAATCTAAGCTCCTTCTCAGTTAATTTTTGTCTGTTGCGTGCATTTTGCTTCCTGAAATAACTGAGGTTTCTTTCAGCAATCCGAGCTGCCAACTCACTAGCATCTGCTTCTTTCTCAGAGGAAATAATCTTCCCCAGACAGGAACGAATGGTACTCTGCAATTGTTCTTCAAGATATTGGGCTCTCTTTCGGTAGGTCTCCAGCTCTTTTATTGTATGGCTCATCTTTTCTTCGACTTTGGAAAGTTTCTCCTCTTGCTCCACACGGTAGTTTTCCTCCACTCTTAATTTCCTGTGCAGTTTCATCATATTTTCTTGATGGCGTTCCATCATGACTTTAAAGTTCTCCTGTAGGGTCTCATTCTCACTTTGCAGCTGTGCATTTTCTGACTGCAAGGATGCCTGTTCAGTCTGCAGACTTTTAAGGTGTTCTGTAAGGTCTTCTGTGGTTTTCTCCACTTCAGATGAGAAAGTACATTTTTGATTTCTTCCTCCTTCCAAGATTTCTAAGGAGGCCTTTAGCTTATCACCATAAACCAGGTTCCTCAAAGCTCCTTTGGACTCATCCTCCAAGTGAGCACCCATTTCGGGTTCACTCGTCTTTCCCAGTTCCAGGTGACCACCATCCCTTTGGGCTCCCAGGCTTGGAGAAGATCTATCCTTCATCTTCAGCAAGCATTCACTCAGAGACTCCATGTGATTTTCTGTGTCCCTTAGAACTTGTTCTCCAGCTACTTTAGAGTCCTCTAATATGATTTTTGCTTTATATTGGACACCTCCTTGTTCCCTCTGTGCTTCAGCTTCTCCTTGTATTGTTGGTCTCTGCGTTGGCGGAAGTAGGGATCCTTCATTCAAAACCTCTTTGATTGCCAGCTTCAGTTCTTTCTCATTCACTTGAAAGAGTCTCCAGTTTGTTTTAGCTTCAGCTATTTGTGATCTCAGGGATTCAGATTCACCTTGGAGGGACTGTATCCTTCTTGATAGATGCGCAATCATTTCATCCTGTTGACCTTGTTGAGCCTTCTGTGCTTTGAGCTCTTCTTCTAGAAAGAGCATTTCAACGCCATGGCTGGATTCGGACCTATGCAGCTTTTCGTCGGTTGCCTCCATCTGTTGTGCTTCTCTTAACCCTTCTCAAACCTGCAATCCTTTAAAGATGATTCTAAGCCTTCATGTTCTTTTTCAACAAGGCTCACTTTTTCAAGAAGTCCACATTTTGCCTCAATAAGTCCAGCAAGATTTAGAGCCAGCCTTTTTTCTCTTCCCACGTAAAGCCTGCTACGAACCGACTGAAAACCTCTCCAGAAAAGTGAGAGAACAGCAAAAAATCCAAGAGCTGTACACACCACCAACTCCCAAGAAAAGCCATAAGGAAGATGGCCTGGCTTCATGTCTTCGGACAATGCTGCCACAACCCTGGGTGCTTCTTCCAGAACCACCCACTAGGATGGCTGAGAGGCAGCCCTTGGCTCCTCCATCACGCCAAGACAGCTTTGGCTCCTGCCACAACAACCACAGCCTGCCCAGGCAGGCCAACACAGGCTGTGGACACTCAGGTGTTTGGTCAGGAACTCCAACCTGCACCAGGCAACGGAGCAGACCACTGTGATCCCGTTCAGGGGCTGAGCGTATGGTGGGTGGTGGGCGTATGGCGGTGGGAGCCATGATCAAAGGCTCCCAGGAGCCTTGTTGTGCTCAACTGCCCATCAGGGGAGTCTTGTCCGCTTCCCTACCCAGTGCATCCTCATGTGCCACAGGTTTAGGTCCCTCCCACTCCAGCCAGAGAGAATTCCTCTCCATGCCACCCACCCCTTGATTTGGTTTAGGCCAGGCCAAGGCGGGGTTAGTAGGAAGATTCCATCCAGTCATAATAACATTCAGTTTGATGTCACTCAAATTCTAAAGCTGACTAAACTGTTCAAACAGCTTTTATGGCCTCTATTGGTCTTTGTGTCCCTTGCCTTTTGTTTGAGTGACTCAGTCCTTTCCCTGCCCTTGTGCTCTCCCTATTTCCTACCTTCCTTGCTTCCTTCCTCCCTTCCTGGGTTTTCTCCTTTTCTTCTTCCTTCTTTTCTACCTCCCTCCATCCCTCCAACTTTGCCTTCCTCCCTTCCAACTTTCTCTCTCCCTTCCCTCCCTTTACTATTCTTGCAAGTGTTTGGGGTGAACGTACATGGCAGGCCAGCCCCAAGCTAGGCAAGGTCACTGCCACTGAGCTACAACATCCCCAGACCTGCTGCCACTTCCTATGCAAGTAACTTGAATTATCTCTAAAGAGAAACTCTCACATTAGTCTACTTTCAAAGTAATTTCAGAAGAGTTGCTAACATGGGCATAAATCAGTTATGACAAGTCATTTTTGAAAAGCACGGCACAGCTAAGGTTCCTCCAAAGAAGGAGTTGTAAACTTAATTGGTTTTCAGGTCAGCATTTCTAGACTAGTACAAACCCTCCTAATCCTGATCTCTCCTTAGTCCTATGATTTCTTTAAGTGTCCCCTTTGCTCCTGTTCATGGAGTCATGTGTACAGAAATTACACCTGGTTCTATTGAACTCTACTTAATTCTTTCTCACCTCTGTGCTCCTTTTGCCAAGTCACTCCTCAACACTTACTGTAACCCTTTCAATTTTTTGTCCATTTTCATTTAAAAAACTCTTTCAAAAATTGAACCATTTCGCATGCAGACACAGTCTTCTTGATCTGCTATTAATCCCCCACTACTGACATTGTAAGTTATTGAAATGTACACTTCCAGACCGTTTTCAGATTTTTGATTCCTGTCTATCTATCTGTCTATCTATTTACAAACGTAACATGGTATTCTGAAAGAATGGTTCTGATTTTGGAGCTCTACAATGTGTTTTCCAGAAGCAGGCCTATTACACAGAGATGAATCCATGTTACCTCGATTGAGTTCAAACCGGAATGTGCACTCTGATTCCCATTATATTGTTCTACCTACTAATGGACAGTTCAGTTATATCTGATGATATACAACTGATGTTTTATGATGGCAATTTAGGATTATTTAAAGGAGTGATTAGAAAACAGGTGAGACAGACTGATTAGATTCAGTATGTATGTTGGCTTTGTTTTTCTAGGCCTGAAGTTTTCACATTTCAATTAATTGTAGGTTATGTATCAGGCAGATTCTTCACTGGGCTTCAAATATGATAAAGTTGCTTCTTATTTTTAAGAAGGCCGTTGCAATCCTGCATTTATTTTACACCTCAGTGCTTGATTTACACAGAAGCACACACACACACACAGCACACACATCAACAAACACACAAACACATAATTAGAGCACATTTAACACTCAAATAAAGCTTTACCTACTAATTCATAACTAGGGTATTTTTTTAATAAGTATTGTGTCTTCGTCTCTACTGGGGAAACATGGTTCAATGTGAGTTCTCTGGTTTGATGTAGGGCAGTGAACGTTCACTTGTTGGCAATGATATAGAAATGGGGAGTAAGAGTTTAAAAGTTTTTACAGTAGGTAGGCAGAGTCAGAGTATGGAATCCAAGAATAAGAAATCCGGGTATTTCCTCTTTGTTTCTTCATTTCAAACTCCTAATAATTCATGTATATTTTCCAAAAGTCTCCCAGAAAACAAGGACTAGGTCAATCCACATATCAGTGAACCATAGCTGAATGCGATTCTGAATTTCATATAAACAGTCATAAAATCAAAAAGACAGGTGCTGTGGTTTTGGCTCAGCACTAGAGTGCTGGCTTCAAACTTTCAAAGGTCCTGAGTTGGATCCCCAACACCATATGTGAGAGGAATGAATGAACCAATGCATGAGTGTATGATGAATGAATTAAAGGTATAAGGAGGAGGAGGAAGAGGAGGAGGAGGAGGAGAAATAGAAGAAGATGATGAGTAATTTGACAGAAGGGAAAAAGGGGAGGAGAGTGTGTTTAAAGTGTGGTTTCCAATTCCCAAACGTTAAATTACAGCAGACGGGATAGAGAGAGAAGATGGGAGGGCAGGAGAGGGGGGATAGTAGAGGCCTGAAAAGGTAGCAATATACAACAGTTACTAACATGGCATTTTGTAAAAACGTGAATGTGTAAACAATGTGATTGTGCAATCTGTATATGGGGTCAAAATGGGAGTTCATAACTCACTTGAATCTAATGTAGGAAATATGGTATCTCAAGAGCTATGTAAGGTTTTAAGCAACCAATATAAAAAAGAGGTCTTCATTTTTCTTTGTAGTTGAGATCTCCTGTTTCCTTGACATGTTTAGTTGTGTTCTCTCCTTTAGTCCTCCCATGCTCTAGTTATTCTGATATGGAAAAACTAGCTGAAATGCCCAACCAGTCTCTAAATCAGTGACACTTTTTCATTAAGCCTAAAGTCACTTTACAATTGCTACAGTCATACTAAATACACTTCTTTGTTGGGAGTTTAAAAGATATTTCCATCAGCTAGATTACAAGTACCTAGAACTCCCATTTTTGTTTATGTAAGAGTGGCTTCATCAGATTAAATGCTGTTATCTGGAATTACATAAAATAGGAATAATTTAGTCATAAGATTCCTACGTAAACAACCTTTATTTACAAAATACTATCTTAAGAATTATTGTTTCATTGAGCTTCAATTGGAGCCAAAGTATAGTCAATTACTGAAGTAAAAGCAGTTACTTAAAAACTAAAAATGAGAGATAAGTCAAATTACATTTGAAGAGAGAGCAACAGCATGAGGTTTCTTGTTTGGTTCTGGATGTTGAGTAACAGGCTCATTTGCAGGTGGAAGGAACCCTTGAGGCAACTCACTTGTACTTTCAGAATGGGGGTGAAGAGGGCTGAATTCCAGCTCTTGGGGGAAGATTTTGTGAGGAAAACCCCCTCCCTGCATAGACACTTCGCATTGGAAATGGAGTGGGTGGCGGGTCAGGTGGAAAATAATCTCCAGGTTCCCAGACAAGTTTCCTGGGAGAGGTGGAGGAAAAAAAAGGTCCTCTTCTCATGAACTGACTCCTTGGGTCAACTGGAAACAAGGCACCTCTGACTGGAGGGAAAGGTGCCAACACAGAGTCAGAGCCGGTTGCTTGGTTTTCAGCATGGAGAGGTGAATCAGGCACATCAGAGTCCAAAGGAGGCATATTAGGAATTCTGTGTTCTGCTGGTCCCGATGCTCTACCACAATTTGAGTAAAACCTATCTTGCCTTTGTAGAGGAAGACGTGCATCAGAAGAATATGGTTGGCCTGGCGGAGGGATCATCAGCCTGCTGGCCTGTTCCCCTGGAGGAGAGAGGGGCCCAGTCTGAGAAGGTGCTCTCTGAAAATCAGTGAACTTATGACAGCTGGATTCTCTTCCTTTACTGCTAGTCGCATGGTCCAGAGGATTCTCCAGGGCCCCTTGACCCTCTTCCTCCTCCCACTGGAGTGAAAGGTGAGAGTGTGAGTGGACCACTCTTTTCAAAATGAGGAGGTCTCCTTTCAGATGAAGGGTGACCTATTGGTGAGGGCCCATTTGGAGAAGGCTTTCTGCCCATTGCTGAGTTGGAAACATCCAGTGCATCATAGGGATCTTTTTCTATAAGTTCAAATCTAAGCTCCTTCTCAGTTAATTTTTGTCTGTTGCGTGCATTTTGCTTCCTAAAATAACTGAGGTTTCTTTCAGCAATCCGAGCTGCCAACTCACTAGCATCTGCTTCTTTCTCAGAGGAAATAATCTTCCCCAGACAGGAACGAATGGTACTCTGCAATTGTTCTTCAAGATATTGGGCTCTCTTTCGGTAGGTCTCCAGCTCTTTTATTGTATGGCTCATCTTTTCTTCGACTTTGGAAAGTTTCTCCTCTTGCTCCACACGGTAGTTTTCCTCCACTCTTAATTTCCTGTGCAGTTTCATCATATTTTCTTGATAGCATTCCATCATGACTTTAAAGTTCTCCTGTAGGGTCTCATTCTCACTTTGCAGCTGTGCATTTTCTGACTGCAAGGATGCCTGTTCAGTCTGCAGGCTTTTAAGGTGTTCTGTAAGGTCTTCTGTGGTTTTCTCCACTTCAGATGAGAAAGTACATTTTTGATTTCTTCCTCCTTCCAAGATTTCTAAGGAGGCCTTTAGCTTATCACCATAAACCAGGTTCCTCAAAGCTCCTTTGGACTCATCCTCCAAGTGAGCACCAATTTCGGGTTCACTAGTCTTTCCCAGTTCCAGGTGACCAACATCCCTTTGGGCTCCCAGGCTTGGAGAAGATCTATTCTTCATCTTCAGCAAGCATTCACTCAGAGACTCCATCTGATTTTCTGTGTCCCTTAGAACTTGTTCTCCAGCTACTTTAGAGTCCTCTAATATGATTTTTGCTTTATATTGGACACCTCCTTGTTCCCTCTGTGCTTCAGCTTCTCCTTGTATTGTTGGTCTCTGCGTTGGCGGAAGTAGGGATCCTTCATTCAAAACCTCTTTGATTACCAGCTTCAGTTCTTCCTCATTCACTTGAAAGAGTCTCCAGTTTGTTTTAGCTTCAGCTATTTGTGATCTCAGGGATTCAGATTCACCTTGGAGGGACTGTATCCTTCTTGATAGATGCGCCATCGTTTCATCCTGTTGACCTTGTTGAGCCTTCTGTGCTTTGAGCTCTTCTTCTAGAAAGAGCATTTCAACGCCATGGCTGGATTCGGACCTATGCAGCTTTTCGTCGGTTGCCTCCAGCTGTTGTGCTTCTCTTGAACCCTTCTCAAACCTGCAATCCTTTAAAGATGATTCTAAGCCTTCATGTTCTTTTTCAACAAGGCTCACTTTTTCAAGAAGTCCACATTTTGCCTCAATAAGTCCAGCAAGATTTAGAGCCAGCCTTTTTTCTCTTCCCACGTAAAGCCTGCTACGAACCGACTGAAAACCTCTCCAGAAAAGTGAGAGAACAGCAAAAAATCCAAGAGCTGTACACACCACCAACTCCCAAGGAAAGCCATAAGGAAGATGGCCTGGCTTCATGTCTTCGGACAATGCTGCCACAACCCTGGGTGCTTCTTCCAGAACCGCCCACTAGGATGGCTGAGAGGCAGCCCTTGGCTCCTCCATCACGCCAAGACAGCTTTGGCTCTTGCCACCACAACCACAGCCTGCCCAGGCAGGCCAACATAGGCTGTGGACACTGAGGTGTTTGGTCAGGAACTCCAACCTGAACCAGGTAACGGAGGAGACCACTGTGATCCCCATCAGGGGTGAGCGTATGGTGGGTGGTGGGCGTATGGCGGTGGGAGCCATGATCAAAGGCTCCCAGGAGCCTTGTTGTGCTCAACTGCCCATCAGGGGAGTCTTGTCCGCTTCCCTACCCAGTGCATCTTCATGTGCCACAGGTTTAGGTCCCTCCCACTCCAGCCAGAGAGAATTCCTCTCCATGCCACCCACCCCTTGATTTGGTTTAGGCCAAGCCAAGTTGGCTTAGTAGGAAGATTCCATCCAGTCATAATAACATTCAGTTTGATGTCACTCAAATTCTAAAGCTGACTAAACTGTTCAAACAGCTTTTATGGCCTATATTGGTCTTTGTGTCCCTTGCCTTTTGTTTGAGTGACTCAGTCTTTTCCCTGCCCTTGTGTTTCCCTATTTCCTACCTTCCTTGCTTCCTTCCTCCCTTCCTGGGTTTTCTCCTTTTCTTCTTCTTTCTTTTCTACCTCCCTGCATCCCTCCAACTTTGCCATCCTCCCTTCCAACTTTCTCTCTCCCTTCCCTCCCTTTTCTTTTCTTGCAAGTGTTTGGGGTGAAAGTCCATGGCAGGCCAGCCCCAAGCTAGGCAAGGTCACTGCCACTGAGCTACAACATCCCCAGACCTGCTGCCACTTCCTATGCAAGTAACTTGAATTATCTCTAAAGAGAAACTCTCACATAGTCTACTTTCAAAGTAATTTCAGAAGAGTTGCTAACATGGGCATAAATCAGTTATGACAAGTCATTTTTGAAAAGCACGGCACAGCTAATGCTCCTCCAAAGAAGGAGTTGAAAACTTAATTGGTTTTCAGGTCAGCATTTCTAGACTAGTACAAACCCTCCTAATCCTGATCTCTCCTTAGTCCTATGATTTCTTTAAGTGTCCCCTTTGCTCCTGTTCATGGAGTCATGTGTACAGAAATTATACCTGGTTCTATTGAACTCTACTTAATTCTTTCTCACCTCTGTGCTCCTTTTGCCAAGTCACTCCTCAACACTTACTGTAACCCTTTCAATTTTTTGTCCATTTTCATTTAAAAAACTCTTTCAAAAATTGAACCATTTCGCATGCAGACACAGTCTTCTTGATCTGCTTTAATCCCCCACTACTGACATTGTAAGTTATTGAAATGTACACTTCCAGACCGTTTTCAGATTTTTGATTCCTGTATATCTATCTGTCTATCTATTTACAAACATAACATGGTATTCTGAAAGAATCGTTCTGCTTTTGGAGCTCTACATTGTGTTTTCCAGAAGCAGACCTATTACACAGAGATGAATCCATGTTACCTAGATTGAGTTCAAACCGGAATGTGCACTCTGATTCCCATTATATTGTTCTACCTACTAATGGACAGTTCAGTTATATCTGATGATATACAACTGATGTTTTATGATGGCAATTTAGGTTTATTTAAAGGAGTGATTAGAAAACAGGTGAGACAGACTGATTAGATTCAGTATGTATGTTGGCTTTGTTTTTCTAGGCCTGAAGTTTTCACATTTCAATTAATTGTAGGTTAAGTATCAGGCAGATTCTTCACTGGGCTTCAAATATGATAAAGTTGCTTCTTATTTTTAAGAAGGCCGTTGCAATCCTGCATTTATTTTACACCTCAGTGCTTGATTTACACAGAAGCACACACACACACACAGCACACACATCAACAAACACACAAACACATAATTAGAGCACATTTAACACTCAAATAAAGCTTTACCTACTAATTCATAACTAGGGTATTTTTTTAATAAGTATTGTGTCTTCGTCTCTACTGGGGAAACATGGTTCAATGTGAGTTTTCTGGTTTGTTGTAGGGCAGTGAACGTTCACTTGTTGGCAATGATATAGAAATGGGGAGTAAGAGTTTAAAAGTTTTTACAGTAGGTAGGCAGAGTCAGAGTATGGAATCCAAGAATAAGAAATCGGGGTATTTCCTCTTTGTTTCTTCATTTCAAACTCCTAATAATTCATGTATATTTTCCAAAAGTCTCCCAGAAAACAAGGACTAGGTCAATCCACATATCAGTGAACCATAGCAGAATGCGATTCTGAATTTCATATAAACAGTCATAAAATCAAAAAGACAGGTGCTGGGGTTCTTGCTCAGCACTAGAGTGCTGGCTTCACACTTTCAAAGGTCCTGAGTTGGATCCCCAACACCATATGTGAAAGGAATGAATGAACCAATGCATGAGTGTATGGGAGTTCATAACTCACTTGACTCTAATGTAGGAAATATGGTATCTCAAGAGCTATGTAAGGTTTTAAGCAACCAATATAAAAAAGAGGTCTTCATTTTTCTTTGTAGTTGAGATCTCCTGTTTCCTTGACATGTTTAGTTGTGTTCTCTCCTTTAGTCCTCCCATGCTCTAGTTATTCTGATATGGAAAAACTAGCTGAAATGCCCAACCAGTCTCTAAATCAGTGACACTTTTTCATTAAGCCTAAAGTCACTTTACAATTGCTACAGTCATACTAAATACACTTCTTTGTTGGGAGTTTAAAAGATATTTCCATCAGCTAGATTACAAGTACCTAGAACTCCCATTCTTGTTTATGTAAGAGTGGCTTCATCAGATTAAATGCTGTTATCTGGAATAACATAAAATAGGAATAATTTAGTCATAAGATTCCTACGTAAACCACCTTTATTTACAAAATACTATCTTAAGAATTATTGTTTCATTGAGCTTCAATTGGAGCCAAAGTATAGTCAATTACTGAAGTAAAAGCAGTTACTTAAAAACTAAAAATGAGAGATAAGTCAAATTACATTTGAAGAGAGAGCAACAGCATGAGGTTTCTTGTTTGGTTCTGGATGTTGAGTAACAGGCTCATTTGCAGGTGGAAGGAACCCTTGAGGCAACTCACTTGTACTTTCAGAATGGGGGTGAAGAGGGCTGAATTCCAGCTGTTGGGGAAAGATTTTGTGAGGAAAACCCCCTCCCTGCATAGACACTTCGCATTGGAAATGGAGTGGGTGGCGGGTCAGGTGGAAAATAATCTCCAGGTTCCCAGACAAGTTTCCTGGGAGAGGTGGAGGAAAAAAAAGGTCCTCTTCTCATGAACTGACTCCTTGGGTCAACTGGAAACAAGGCACCTCTGACTGGAGGGAAAGGTGCCAACACAGAGTCAGAGCCGGTGCTTGGTTTTCAGCATGGAGAGGTGAATCAGGCACATCAGAGTCCAAAGGAGGCATATTAGGAATTCTGTGTTCTGCTGGTCCCGATGCTCTACCACAATTTGAGTAAAACCTATCTTGCCTTTGTAGAGGAAGACGTGCATCAGAAGAATGTGGTTGGCCTGGCGGAGGGATCATCAGCCTGCTGGCCTGTTCCCCTGGAGGAGAGAGGGGCCCAGTCTGAGAAGGTGCTCTCTGAAAATCAGTGAACTTATGACAGCTGGATTCTCTTCCTTTACTGCTAGTCGCATGGTCCAGAGGATTCTCCAGGGCCCCTTGACCCTCTTCCTCCTCCCACTGGAGTGAAAGGTGAGAGTGTGAGTGGACCACTCTTTTCAAAATGAGGAGGTCTCCTTTCAGATGAAGGGTGACCTATTGGTGAGGGCCCATTTGGAGAAGGCTTTCTGCCCATTGCTGAGTTGGAAACATCCAGTGCATCATAGGGATCTTTTTCTACAAGTTCAAATCTAAGCTCCTTCTCAGTTAATTTTTGTCTGTTGCGTGCATTTTGCTTCCTGAAATAACTGAGGTTTCTTTCAGCAATCCGAGCTGCCAACTCACTAGCATCTGCTTCTTTCTCAGAGGAAATAATCTTCCCCAGACAGGAACGAATGGTACTCTGCAATTGTTCTTCAAGATATTGGGCTCTCTTTCGGTAGGTCTCCAGCTCTTTTATTGTATGGCTCATCTTTTCTTCGACTTTGGAAAGTTTCTCCTCTTGCTCCACACGGTAGTTTTCCTCCACTCTTAATTTCCTGTGCAGTTTCATCATATTTTCTTGATAGCGTTCCATCATGACTTTAAAGTTCTCCTGTAGGGTCTCATTCTCACTTTGCAGCTGTGCATTTTCTGACTGCAAGGATGCCTGTTCAGTCTGCACACTTTTAAGGTGTTCTGTAAGATCTTCTGTGGTTTTCTCCACTTCAGATGAGAAAGTACATTTTTGATTTCTTCCTCCTTCCAAGATTTCAAAGGAGGCCTTTAGCTTATCACCATAAACCAGGTTCCTCAAAGCTCCTTTGGACTCATCCTCCAAGTGAGCACCCATTTCGGGTTCACTCGTCTTTCCCAGTTCCAGGTGACCACCATCCCTTTGGGCTCCCAGGCTTGGAGAAGATCTATCCTGCATCTTCAGCAAGCATTCACTCAGAGACTCCATGTGATTTTCTGTGTCCCTTAGAACTTGTTCTCCAGCTACTTTAGAGTCCTCTAATATGATTTTTGCTTTATATTGGACACCTCCTTGTTCCCTCTGTGCTTCAGCTTCTCCTTGTATTGTTGGTCTCTGCGTTGGCGGAAGTAGGGATCCTTCATTCAAAACCTCTTTGATTGCCAGCTTCAGTTCTTCCTCATTCACTTGAAAGAGTCTCCAGTTTGTTTTAGCTTCAGCTATTTGTGATCTCAGGGATTCAGATTCACCTTGGAGGGACTGTATCCTTCTTGATAGATGCGCCATCGTTTCATCCTGTTGACCTTGTTGAGCCTTCTGTGCTTTGAGCTCTTCTTCTAGAAAGAGCATTTCAACGCCATGGCTGGATTCGGACCTATGCAGCTTTTCGTCGGTTGCCTCCAGCTGTTGTGCTTCTCTTGAACCCTTCTCAAACCTGCAATCATTTAAAGATGATTCTAAGCCTTCATGTTCTTTTTCAACAAGGCTCACTTTTTCAAGAAGTCCACATTTTGCCTCAATAAGTCCAGCAAGATTTAGAGCCAGCCTTTTTTCTCTTCCCACGTAAAGCCTGCTACGAACTGACTGAAAACCTCTCCAGAAAAGTGAGAGAACAGCAAAAAATCCAAGAGCTGTACACACCACCAACTCCCAAGGAAAGCCATAAGGAAGATGGCCTGGCTTCATGTCTTCGGACAATGCTGCCACAACCCTGGGTGCTTTTTCCAGAACCACCCACTAGAATGGCTGAGAGGCAGCGCTTGGCTCCTCCATCACGTCAAGACAGCTTTGGCTCTTGCCACCACAACCACAGCCTGCCCAGGCAGGCCAACACAGGCTGTGGACACTCAGGTGTTTGGTCAGGAACTCCAACCTGCACCAGGCAACGGAGCAGACCACTGTGATCCCGTTCAGGGGCTGAGCGTATGGTGGGTGGTGGGCGTATGGCGGTGGGAGCCATGATCAAAGGCTCCCAGGAGCCTTGTTGTGCTCAACTGCCCATCAGGGGAGTCTTGTCCGCTTCCCTACCCAGTGCATCCTCATGTGCCACAGGTTTAGGTCCCTCCCACTCCAGCCAGAGAGAATTCCTCTCCATGCCACCCACCCCTTGATTTGGTTTAGGCCAGGCCAAGGCGGGGTTAGTAGGAAGATTCCATCCAGTCATAATAACATTCAGTTTGATGTCACTCAAATTCTAAAGCTGACTAAACTGTTCAAACAGCTTTTATGGCCTCTATTGGTCTTTGTGTCCCTTGCCTTTTGTTTGAGTGACTCAGTCCTTTCCCTGCCCTTGTGCTCTCCCTATTTCCTACCTTCCTTGCTTCCTTCCTCCCTTCCTGGGTTTTCTCCTTTTCTTCTTCCTTCTTTTCTACCTCCCTCCATCCCTCCAACTTTGCCTTCCTCCCTTCCAACTTTCTCTCTCCCTTCCCTCCCTTTACTATTCTTGCAAGTGTTTGGGGTGAACGTACATGGCAGGCCAGCCCCAAGCTAGGCAAGGTCACTGCCACTGAGCTACAACATCCCCAGACCTGCTGCCACTTCCTATGCAAGTAACTTGAATTATCTCTAAAGAGAAACTCTCACATTAGTCTACTTTCAAAGTAATTTCAGAAGAGTTGCTAACATGGGCATAAATCAGTTATGACAAGTCATTTTTGAAAAGCACGGCACAGCTAAGGTTCCTCCAAAGAAGGAGTTGTAAACTTAATTGGTTTTCAGGTCAGCATTTCTAGACTAGTACAAACCCTCCTAATCCTGATCTCTCCTTAGTCCTATGATTTCTTTAAGTGTCCCCTTTGCTCCTGTTCATGGAGTCATGTGTACAGAAATTATACCTGGTTCTATTGAACTCTACTTAATTCTTTCTCACCTCTGTGCTCCTTTTGCCAAGTCACTCCTCAACACTTACTGTAACCCTTTCAATTTTTTGTCCATTTTCATTTAAAAAACTCTTTCAAAAATTGAACCATTTCGCATGCAGACACAGTCTTCTTGATCTGCTATTAATCCCCCACTACTGACATTGTAAGTTATTGAAATGTACACTTCCAGACCGTTTTCAGATTTTTGATTCCTGTCTATCTATCTGTCTATCTATTTACAAACGTAACATGGTATTCTGAAAGAATGGTTCTGATTTTGGAGCTCTACAATGTGTTTTCCAGAAGCAGGCCTATTACACAGAGATGAATCCATGTTACCTCGATTGAGTTCAAACCGGAATGTGCACTCTGATTCCCATTATATTGTTCTACCTACTAATGGACAGTTCAGTTATCACCAGACCTCACCACCTCCCCCATTGTGTAAAACCCTTGTGAAGAGACATGTAGATGCCTTTATGAACATATTGATAATTTTTCATGGCAGTGTTTTCCAAAAACCAGTTAGTAAAATCAATTTATTCCTTTGCAGCCTGAAATTACCTTCATTCCAGTTTACTGGTATAAGAACCGCAGTGTATCAGCAACCATTCTCCAATAGTAGTTCAGGCAGAAGTCATTCTAGATAACAAGCAGTGCCGGATCCTCCATGTATTTTAAACAGTCCATGACGGGGGACATCCGTCCACTCGTTTAGAACAACTGATGTTTTATGCTGGCAATTTAGGTTTATTTAAAGGAGTGATTAGAAAACAGGTGAGACAGACTGATTAGATTCAGTATGTATGTTGGCTTTGTTTTTCTAGGCCTGAAGTTTTCACATTTCAATTAATTGTAGGTTAAGTATCAGGCAGATTCTTCAGTGGGCTTCAAATGTGATAAAGTTGCTTCTTATTTTTAAGAAGGCCGTTGCAATCCTGCATTTATTTTACAGCTCAGTGCTTGTTTTACACACAAGCACACACACCCACACACCACACACATCAACACACACACAAACACATAATTAGAGCACATTTAACACTCAAATAAAGCTTTACCTACTAATTCATAACTAGGGTATTTTTTTAATAAGCATTGTGTCTTGGTCTCTACTGGGGAAACATGGTTCAATGTGAGTTCTCTGGTTTGTTGTAGGGCAGTGAACGTTCACTTGTTGGCAATGATATAGAAATGGGGAGTAAGAGTTTAAAAGTTTTTACAGTAGGTAGGCAGAGTCAGAGTATGGAATCCAAGAATAAGAAATCGGGGAATTTCCTCTTTGTTTCTTCATTTCAACCTCCTAATAATTCATGTATATTTTCCAAAAGTCTCCCAGAAAACAAGGACTAGGTCAATCCACATATCAGTGAACCATAGCAGAATGCGATTCTGAATTTCATATAAACAGTCATAAAATCAAAAAGAGAGGTGCTGGGGTTTTGGCTCAGAACTAGAGTGCTGGCTTCACACTTTCAAAGGTCCTGAGTTTGATCCCCAACACCATATGTGAAAGGAATGAATGAACCAATGCATGAGTGTATGATGAATGAATAAAAGGTATGAGGAGGAGGAGGAAGAGGAGGAGGAGGAGGAGAAATAGAAGAAGATGATGAGTAATTTGACAGAAGGGAAAAAGGGGAGGAGAGTGAGTTTAAAGTGTGGTTTCCAATTCCCAAACGTTAAATTACAGCAGACGGGATAGAGAGAGAAGATGGGAGGGCAGGAGAGGGGGGATAGTAGAGGCTAGAAAAGGTAGCAGAATACAACAGTTACTAACATGGCATTTTGTAAAAACGTGGATGTGTAAACAATGTGATTGTGCAATCTGTATATGGGGTCAAAATGGGAGTTCATAACTCACTTGAATCTAATGTAGGAAATATGGTATCTCAAGAGCTATGTAAGGTTTTAAAAGATATTTCCATCAGCTAGATTACAAGTACCTAGAACTCCCATTCTTGTTTATGTAAGAGTGGCTTCATCAGATTAAATGCTGTTCTCTGGAATAACATAAAATAGGAATAATTTAGTCATAAGATTCCTACGTAAACCACCTTTATTTAGAAAATACTATCTTAAGAATTATTGTTTCATTGAGCTTCAATTGGAGCCAAAGTATAGTCAATTACTGAACTAAAAGCAGTTACTTAAAAACTAAAAATGAGAGATAAGTCAAATTACATTTGAAGAGAGAGCAACAGCATGAGGTTTCTTGTTTGGTTCTGGATGTTGAGTAACAGGCTCATTTGCAGGTGGAAGGAACCCTTGAGGCAACTCACTTGTACTTTCAGAATGGGGGTGAAGAGGGCTGAATTCCAGCTCTTGGAAGAAGATTTTGTGAGGAAAACCCCCTCCCTGCATAGACACTTCACATTGGAAATGGAGTGGGTGGCGGGTCAGGTGGAAAATAATCTCCAGGTTCCCAGACAAGTTTCCTGGGAGAGGTGGAGGAAAAAAAAGGTCCTCTTCTCATGAACTGACTCCTTGGGTCAACTGGAAACAAGGCACCTCTGACTGGAGGGAAAGGTGCCAACACAGAGTCAGAGCCGGTTGCTTGGTTTTCAGCATGGAGAGGTGAATCAGGCACATCAGAGTCCAAAGGAGGCATATTAGGAATTCTGTGTTCTGCTGGTCCCGATGCTCTACCACAATTTGAGTAAAACCTATCTTGCCTTTGTAGAGGAAGACGTGCATCAGAAGAATATGGTTGGCCTGGCGGAGGGATCATCAGCCTGCTGGCCTGTTCCCCTGGAGGAGAGAGGGGCCCAGTCTGAGAAGGTGCTCTCTGAAAATCAGTGAACTTATGACAGCTGGATTCTCTTCCTTTACTGCTAGTCGCATGGTCCAGAGGATTCTCCAGGGCCCCTTGACCCTCTTCCTCCTCCCACTGGAGTGAAAGGTGAGAGTGTGAGTGGACCACTCTTTTCAAAATGAGGAGGTCTCCTTTCAGATGAAGGGTGACCTATTGGTGAGGGCCCATTTGGAGAAGGCTTTCTGCCCATTGCTGAGTTGGAAACATCCAGTGCATCATAGGGATCTTTTTCTACAAGTTCAAATCTAAGCTCCTTCTCAGTTAATTTTTGTCTGTTGCGTGCATTTTGCTTCCTGAAATAACTGAGGTTTCTTTCAGCAATCCGAGCTGCCAACTCACTAGCATCTGCTTCTTTCTCAGAGGAAATAATCTTCCCCAGACAGGAACGAATGGTACTCTGCAATTGTTCTTCAAGATATTGGGCTCTCTTTCGGTAGGTCTCCAGCTCTTTTATTGTATGGCTCATCTTTTCTTCGACTTTGGAAAGTTTCTCCTCTTGCTCCACACGGTAGTTTTCCTCCACTCTTAATTTCCTGTGCAGTTTCATCATATTTTCTTGATAGCGTTCCATCATGACTTTAAAGTTCTCCTGTAGGGTCTCATTCTCACTTTGCAGCTGTGCATTTTCTGACTGCAAGGATGCCTGTTCAGTCTGCAGACTTTTAAGGTGTTCTGTAAGGTCTTCTGTGGTTTTCTCCACTTCAGATGAGAAAGTACATTTTTGATTTCTTCCTCCTTCCAAGATTTCTAAGGAGGCCTTTAGCTTATCACCATAAACCAGGTTCCTCAAAGCTCCTTTGGACTCATCCTCCAAGTGAGCACCCATTTCGGGTTCACTCGTCTTTCCCAGTTCCAGGTGACCACCATCCCTTTGGGCTCCCAGGCTTGGAGAAGATCTATCCTGCATCTTCAGCAAGCATTCACTCAGAGACTCCATGTGATTTTCTGTGTCCCTTAGAACTTGTTCTCCAGCTACTTTAGAGTCCTCTAATATGATTTTTGCTTTATATTGGACACCTCCTTGTTCCCTCTGTGCTTCAGCTTCTCCTTGTATTGTTGGTCTCTGCGTTGGCAGAAGTAGGGATCCTTCATTCAAAACCTCTTTGATTGCCAGCTTCAGTTCTTCCTCATTCACTTGAAAGAGTCTCCAGTTTGTTTTAGCTTCAGCTATTTGTGATCTCAGGGATTCAGATTCACCTTGGAGGGACTGTATCCTTCTTGATAGATGCGCCATCGTTTCATCCTGTTGACCTTGTTGAGCCTTCTGTGCTTTGAGCTCTTCTTCTAGAAAGAGCATTTCAACGCCATGGCTGGATTCGGACCTATGCAGCTTTTCGTCGGTTGCCTCCAGCTGTTGTGCTTCTCTTGAACCCTTCTCAAACCTGCAATCCTTTAAAGATGATTCTAAGCCTTCATGTTCTTTTTCAACAAGGCTCACTTTTTCAAGAAGTCCACATTTTGCCTCAATAAGTCCAGCAAGATTTAGAGCCAGCCTTTTTTCTCTTCCCACGTAAAGCCTGCTACGAACCGACTGAAAACCTCTCCAGAAAAGTGAGAGAACAGCAAAAAATCCAAGAGCTGTACACACCACCAACTCCCAAGGAAAGCCATAAGGAAGATGGCCTGGCTTCATGTCTTCGGACAATGCTGCCACAACCCTGGGTGCTTCTTCCAGAACCACCCACTAGGATGGCTGAGAGGCAGCCCTTGGCTCCTCCATCACGCCAAGACAGCTTTGGCTCTTGCCACCACAACCACAGCCTGCCCAGGCAGGCCAACACAGGCTGTGGACACTGAGGTGTTTGGTCAGGAACTCCAACCTGAACCAGGCAACGGAGGAGACCACTGTGATCCCCTTCAGGGGCTGAGCGTATGGTGGGTGGTGGGCGTATGGCGGTGGGAGCCATGATCAAAGGCTCCCAGGAGCCTTGTTGTGCTCAACTGCCCATCAGGGGAGTCTTGTCCGCTTCCCTACCCAGTGCATCCTCATGTGCCACAGGTTTAGGTCCCTCCCACTCCAGCCAGAGAGAATTCCTCTCCATGCCACCCACCCCTTGATTTGGTTTAGGCCAGGCCAAGGCGGGGTTAGTAGGAAGATTCCATCCAGTCATAATAACATTCAGTTTGATGTCACTCAAATTCTAAAGCTGACTAAACTGTTCAAAAAGCTTTTATGGCCTATATTGTTCTTTGTGTCCCTTGCCTTTTGTTTGAGTGACTCAGTCCTTTCCCTGCCCTTGTGCTCTCCCTATTTCATACCTTCCTTGCTTCCTTCCTCCCTTCCTGGGTTTTCTCCTTTTCTTCTTCCTTCTTTTCTACCTCCCTGCATCCCTCCAACTTTGCCTTCCTCCCTTCCAACTTTCTCTCTCCCTTCGCTCCCTTTTCTTTTCTTGCAAGTGTTTGGGGTGAAAGTCCATGGCAGGCCAGCCCCAAGCTAGGCAAGGTCCCTGCCACTGAGCTACAACATCCCCAGACCTGCTGCCACTTCCTATGCAAGTAACTTGAATTATCTCTAAAGAGAAACTCTCACATTAGTCTACTTTCAAAGTAATTTCAGAAGAGTTGCTAACATGGGCATAAATCAGTTATGACAAGTCATTTTTGAAAAGCACGGCACAGCTAATGTTCCTCCAAAGAAGGAGTTGAAAACTTAATTGGTTTTCAGGTCAGCATTTCTAGACTAGTACAAACCCTCCTAATCCTGATCTCTCCTTAGTCCTATGATTTCTTTAAGTGTCCCCTTTGCTCCTGTTCATGGAGTCATGTGTACAGAAATTATACCTGGTTCTATTGAACTCTACTTAATTCTTTCTCACCTCTGTGCTCCTTTTGCCAAGTCACTCCTCAACACTTACTGTAACCCTTTCAATTTTTTGTCCATTTTCATTTAAAAAACTCTTTCAAAAATTGAACCATTTCGCATGCAGACACAGTCTTCTTGATCTGCTATTAATCCCCCTCTACTTACATTGTAAGTTATTGAAATGTACACTTCCAGACCGTTTTCAGATTTTTGATTCCTGTATATCTATCTGTCTATCTATTTACAAACATAACATGGTATTCTGAAAGAATCGTTCTGCTTTTGGAGCTCTACATTGTGTTTTCCAGAAGCAGGCCTATTACACAGAGATGAATCCATGTTACCTAGATTGAGTTCAAACCGGAATGTGCACTCTGATTCCCATTATATTGTTCTACCTACTAATGGACAGTTCAGTTATATCTGATGATATACAACTGATGTTTTATGATGGCAATTTAGGTTTATTTAAAGGAGTGATTAGAAAACAGGTGAGACAGACTGATTAGATTCAGTATGTATGTTGGCTTTGTTTTTCTAGGCCTGAAGTTTTCACATTTCAATTAATTGTAGTTTAAGTATCAGGCAGATTCTTCACTGGGCTTCAAATATGATAAATTTGCTTCTTATTTTTAAGAAGGCCGTTGCAATCCTGCATTTATTTTACACCTCAGTGCTTGTTTTACACAGAAGCACACACACACACACACACCACTCACATCAACAAACACACAAACACATAATTAGAGCACATTTAACACTCAATTAAAGCTTTACCTACTAATTCATAACTATGGTATTTTTTTAATAAGTATTGTGTCTTGGTATCTACTGGGGAAACATGGTTCAATGTGAGTTCTCTGGTTTGTTGTAGGGCAGTGAACGTTCACTTGTTGGCAATGATATAGAAATGGGGAGTATGAGTTTAAAAGTTTTTACAGTAGG
The DNA here is from genome assembly GCF_048772815.1 of Callospermophilus lateralis. Classification (NCBI taxonomy): domain Eukaryota; kingdom Metazoa; phylum Chordata; class Mammalia; order Rodentia; family Sciuridae; genus Callospermophilus; species Callospermophilus lateralis. The sequence continues at coordinate 253,288 of NW_027515484.1, forward strand.
TAGGCAGAGTCAGAGTATGGAATCCAAGAATAAGAAATCGGGGAATTTCCTCTTTGTTTCTTCATTTCAACCTCCTAATACTTCATGTATATTTTCCAAAAGTCTCCCAGAAAACAAGGACTTGGTCAATCCACATATCAGTGAACCATAGCAGAATGCGATTCTGAATTTCATGTAAACAGTCATAAAATCAAAAAGACAGGTGCTGGGGTTTTGGCTCAGCACAAGAGTGCTGGCTTCACACTTTCAAAGGTCCTGAGTTGGATCCCCAACACCATATGTGAAAGGAAAGAATGAACCAATGCATGAGTGTATGATGAATGAATTAAAGGTATAAGGAGGAGGAGGAAGAGGAGGAGGAGGAGAAGAAATAGAAGAAGATGATGAGTAATTTGACAGAAGGGAAAAACGGGAGGAGAGTGAGTTTAAAGTATGGTTTCCAATTCCAAAATGTTAAATTACAGCAGACGGGATAGAGAGAGAAGATGGGAGGGCAGGAGAGGGGGGATAGTAGAGGCCAGAAAAGGTAGCAGAATACAACAGTTACTAACATGGCATTTTGTAAAAACGTGGATGTGTAAACAATGTGATTGTGCAATCTGTATATGGGGTCAAAATGGGAGTTCATAACTCACTGGAATCTAATGTAGGAAATATGGTATCTCAAGAGCTATGTAAGGTTTTAAGCAACCAATATAAAAAAGAGGTCTTCATTTTTCTTTGTAGTTGAGATCTCCTGCTTCCTTGACATGTTTAGTTGTGTTCTCTCCTTTAGTCCTCCCATGCTCTAGTTATTCTGATATGGAAAAACTAGCTGAAATGCCCAACCAGTCTCTAAATCAGTGACACTTTTTCATTAAGCCTAAAGTCACTTTACAATTGCTACAGTCATACTAAATACACTTCTTTGTTGGGAGTTTAAAAGATATTTCCATCAGCTAGATTACAAGTACCTAGAACTCCCATTCTTGTTTATGTAAGAGTGGCTTCATCAGATTAAATGCTGTTATCTGGAATAACATAAAATAGGAATAATTTAGTCATAAGATTCTTACGTAAACCACCTTTATTTACAAAATACTATCTTAAGAATTATTGTTTCATTGAGCTTCAATTGGAGCCAAAGTATAGTCAATTACTGAAGTAAAAGCAGTTACTTAAAAACTAAAAATGAGAGATAAGTCAAATTACATTTGAAGAGAGAGCAACAACATGAGGTTTCTTGTTTGGTTCTGGATGTTGAGTAACAGGCTCATTTGCAGGTGGAAGGAACCCTTCAGGCAACTCACTTGTACTTTCAGAATGGGGGTGAAGAGGGCTGAATTCCAGCTCTTGGGGGAAGATTTTGTGAGGAAAACCCCCTCCCTTCATAGACACTTCGCATTGGAAATGGAGTGGGTGGCGGGTCAGGTGGAAAATAATCTCCAGGTTCCCAGACAAGTTTCCTGGGAGAGGTGGAGGAAAAAAAAGGTCCTCTTCTCATGAACTGACTCCTTGGGTCAACTGGAAACAAGGCACCTCTGACTGGAGGGAAAGGTGCCAACACAGAGTCAGAGCCGGTTGCTTGGTTTTCAGCATGGAGAGGTGAATCAGGCACATCAGAGTCCAAAGGAGGCATATTAGGAATTCTGTGTTCTGCTGGTCCCGATGCTCTACCACAATTTGAGTAAAACCTATCTTGCCTTTGTAGAGGAAGACGTGCATCAGAAGAATATGGTTGGCCTGGCGGAGGGATCATCAGCCTGCTGGCCTGTTCCCCTGGAGGAGAGAGGGGCCCAGTCTGAGAAGGTGCTCTCTGAAAATCAGTGAACTTATGACAGCTGGATTCTCTTCCTTTACTGCTAGTCGCATGGTCCAGAGGATTCTCCAGGGCCCCTTGACCCTCTTCCTCCTCCCACTGGAGTGAAAGGTGAGAGTGTGAGTGGACCACTCGTTTCAAAATGAGGAGGTCTCCTTTCAGATGAAGGGTGACCTATTAGTGAGGGCCCATTTGGAGAAGGGTTTCTGCCCATTGCTGAGTTGGAAACATCCAGTGCATCATAGGGATCTTTTTCTACAAGTTCAAATCTAAGCTCCTTCTCAGTTAATTTTTGTCTGTTGCGTGCATTTTGCTTCCTGAAATAACTGAGGTTTCTTTCAGCAATCCGAGCTGCCAACTCACTAGCATCTGCTTCTTTCTCAGAGGAAATAATCTTCCCCAGACAGGAACGAATGGTACTCTGCAATTGTTCTTCAAGATATTGGGCTCTCTTTCGGTAGGTCTCCAGCTCTTTTATTGTATGGCTCATCTTTTCTTTGACTTTGGAATGTTTCTCCTCTTGCTCCACACGGTAGTTTTCCTCCACTCTTAATTTCCTGTGCAGTTTCTTCATATTTTCTTGATAGCGTTCCATCATGACTTTAAAGTTCTTATGTGGGGTCTCATTCTCACTTTGCAGCTGTGCATTTTCTGACTGCAAGGATGCCTGTTCAGTCTGCAGACTTTTAAGGTGTTCTGTAAGGTCTTCTGTGGTTTTCTCCACTTCAGATGAGAAAGTACATTTTTGATTTCTTCCTCCTTCCAAGATTTCAAAGGAGGCCTTTAGCTTATCACCATAAACCAGGTTCCTCAAAGCTCCTTTGGACTCATCCTCCAAGTGAGCACCAATTTCGGGTTCACTCGTCTTTCCCAGTTCCAGGTGACCACCATACCTTTGGGCTCCCAGGCTTGGAGAAGATCTATCATTCATCTTCAGCAAGCATTCACTCAGAGACTCCATGTGATTTTCTGTGTCCCTTAGAACTTGTTCTCCAGCTACTTTAGAGTCCTCTAATATGATTTTTGCTTTATATTGGACACCTCCTTGTTCCCTCTGTGCTTCAGCTTCTCCTTGTATTGTTGGTCTCTGCGTTGGCGGAAGTAGGGATCCTTCATTCAAAACCTCTTTGATTACCAGCTTCAGTTCTTCCACATTCACTTGAAAGAGTCTCCAGTTTGTTTTAGCTTCAGCTATTTGTGATCTCAGGGATTCAGATTCACCTTGGAGGGACTGTATCCATCTTGATAGATGCGCCATCGTTTCTTCCTGTTGACCTTGTTGAGCCTTCTGTGCTTTGAGCTCTTCTTCTAGAAAGAGCATTTCAACGCCATGGCTGGATTCGGACCTATGCAGCTTTTCGTCGGTTGCCTCCAGCTGTTGTGCTTCTCTTGAACCCTTCTCAAACCTGCAATCCTTTAAAGATGATTCTAAGCCTTCATGTTCTTTTTCAACAAGGCTCACTTTTTCAAGAAGTCCACATTTTGCCTCAATAAGTCCAGCAAGATTTAGAGCCAGCCTTTTTTCTCTTCCCACGTAAAGCCTGCTACGAACCGACTGAAAACCTCTCCAGAAAAGTGAGAGAACAGCAAAAAATCCAAGAGCTGTACACACCACCAACTCCCAAGGAAAGCCATAAGGAAGATGGCCTGGCTTCATGTCTTCGGACAATGCTGCCACAACCCTGGGTGCTTCTTCCAGAACCACCCACTAGGATGGCTGAGAGGCAGCCCTTGGCTCCTCCATCACGCCAAGACAGCTTTGGCTCTTGCCACCACAACCACAGCCTGCCCAGGCAGGCCAACACAGGCTGTGGACACTGAGGTGTTTGGTCAGGAACTCCAACCTGAACCAGGAAACGGAGGAGACCACTGTGATCCCCTTCAGGGGCTGAGCGTATGGTGGGTGGTGGGCGTATGGCGGTGGGAGCCATGATCAAAGGCTCCCAGGAGCCTTGTTGTGCTCAACTGCCCATCAGGGGAGTCTTGTCCGCTTCCCTACCCAGTGCATCCTCATGTGCCACAGGTTTAGGTCCCTCCCACTCCAGCCAGAGAGAATTCCTCTCCATGCCACCCACCCCTTGATTTGGTTTAGGCCAAGCCAAGGTGGGGTTAGTAGGAAGATTCCATCCAGTCATAATAACATTCAGTTTGATGTCACTCAAATTCTAAAGCTGACTAAACTGTTCAAACAGCTTTTATGGCCTATATTGTTCTTTGTGTCCCTTGCCTTTTGTTTGAGTGACTCAGTCCTTTCCCTGCCCTTGTGTTTCCCTATTTCCTACCTTCCTTGCTTCCTTCCTCCCTTCCTGGGTTTTCTCCTTTTCTTCTTCTTTCTTTTCTACCTCCCTGCATCCCTCCAACTTTGCCATCCTCCCTTCCAACTTTCTCTCTCCCTTCCCTCCCTTTTCTTTTCTTGCAAGTGTTTGGGGTGAAAGTCCATGGCAGGCCAGCCCCAAGCTAGGCAAGGTCACTGCCACTGAGCTACAACATCCCCAGACCTGCTGCCACTTCCTATGCAAGTAACTTGAATTATCTCTAAAGAGAAACTCTCACATAGTCTACTTTCAAAGTAATTTCAGAAGAGTTGCTAACATGGGCATAAATCAGTTATGACAAGTCATTTTTGAAAAGCACGGCACAGCTAATGTTCCTCCAAAGAAGGAGTTGAAAACTTAATTGGTTTTCAGGTCAGCATTTCTAGACTAGTACAAACCCTCCTAATCCTGATCTCTCCTTAGTCCTATGATTTCTTTAAGTGTCCCCTTTGCTCCTGTTCATGGAGTCATGTGTACAGAAATTATACCTGGTTCTATTGAGCTCTACTTAATTCTTTCTCACCTTTGTGCTCTTTTGCCAAGTCACTCCTCAACACTTACTGTAAACCTTTCAATTTTTTGTACATTTTCATTTAAAAACTCTTTCAAAAATTGAACCATTTCGCATGCAGACACAGTCTTCTTGATCTGCTTTAATCCCCCACTACTGACATTGTAAGTTATTGAAATGTACACTTCCAGACCGTTTTCAGATTTTTGATTCCTGTATATCTATCTGTCTATCTATTTACAAACATAACATGGTATTCTGAAAGAATCGTTCTGCTTTTGGAGCTCTACATTGTGTTTTCCAGAAGCAGACCTATTACACAGAGATGAATCCATGTTACCTAGATTGAGTTCAAACCGGAATGTGCACTCTGATTCCCATTATATTGTTCTACCTACTAATGGACAGTTCAGTTATATCTTATGATATACAACTGATGTTTTATGATGGCAATTTAGGATTATTTAAAGGAGTGATTAGAAAACAGGTGAGACAGACTGATTAGATTCAGTATGTATGTTGGCTTTGTTTTTCTAGGCCTGAAGTTTTCACATTTCAATTAATTGTAGGTTAAGTATCAGGCAGATTCTTCACTGGGCTTCAAATATGATAAAGTTGCTTCTTATTTTTAAGAAGGCCGTTGCAATCCTGCATTTATTTTACACCTCAGTGCTTGATTTACACAGAAGCACACACACACACACAGCACACACATCAACAAACACACAAACACATAATTAGAGCACATTTAACACTCAAATAAAGCTTTACCTACTAATTCATAACTAGGGTATTTTTTTAATAAGTATTGTGTCTTCGTCTCTACTGGGGAAACATGGTTCAATGTGAGTTCTCTGGTTTGTTGTAGGGCAGTGAACGTTCACTTGTTGGCAATGATATAGAAATGGGGAGTAAAGAGTTTAAAAGTTTTTACAGTAGGTAGGCAGAGTCAGAGTATGGAATCCAAGAATAGGAAATCGGGGTATTTCCTCTTTGTTTCTTCATTTCAAACTCCTAATAATTCATGTATATTTTCCAAAAGTCTCCCAGAAAACAAGGACTAGGTCAATCCACATATCAGTGAACCATAGCAGAATGCGATTCTGAATTTCATATAAACAGTCATAAAATCAAAAAGACAGGTGCTGTGGTTTTGGCTCAGCACTAGAGTGCTGGCTTCACACTTTCAAAGGTCCTGAGTTGGATCCCCAACACCATATGTGAAAGGAATGAATGAACCAATGCATGAGTGTATGATGAATGAATTAAAGGTATAAGGAGGAGGAGGAAGAGGAGGAGGAGGAGGAGAAATAGAAGAAGATGATGAGTAATTTGACAGAAGGGAAAAAGGGGAGGAGAGTAGGTTTAAAGTGTGGTTTCCAATTCCCAAACGTTAAATTACAGCAGACGGGATAGAGAGAGAAGATGGGAGGGCAGGAGAGGGGGGATAGTTGAGGCTAGAAAAGGTAGCAGTATACAACAGTTACTAACATGGCATTTTGTAAAAACGTGAATGTGTAAACAATGTGATTGTGCAATCTGTATATGGGGTCAAAATGGGAGTTCATAACTCACTTGAATCTAATGTAGGAAATATGGTATCTCAAGAGCTATGTAAGGTTTTATCAACCAATATAAAAAAGAGATCTTCATTTTTCTTTGTAGTTGAGATCTCCTGTTTCCTTGACATGTTTAGTTGTGTTCTCTCCTTTAGTCCTCCCATGCTCTAGTTATTCTGATATGGAAAACTAGCTGAAATGCCCAACCAGTCTCTAAATCAGTGACACTTTTTCATTAAGCCTAAAGTCACTTTACAATTGCTACAGTCATACTAAATACACTTCTTTGTTGGGAGTTTAAAAGATATTTCCATCAGCTAGATTACAAGTACCTAGAACTCCCATTCTTGTTTATGTAAGAGTGGCTTCATCAGATTAAATGCTGTTCTCTGGAATAACATAAAATAGGAATAATTTACTCATAAGATTCTTACGTAAACCACCTTTATTTACAAAATACTATCTTAAGAATTATTGTTTCATTGAGCTTCAATTGGAGCCAAAGTATAGTCAATTACTGAACTAAAAGCAGTTACTTAAAAACTAAAAATGAGAGATAAGTCAAATTACATTTGAAGAGAGAGCAACAGCATGAGGTTTCTTGTTTGGTTCTGGATGTTGAGTAACAGGCTCATTTGCAGGTGGAAGGAACCCTTCAGGCAACTCACTTGTACTTTAGGAATGGGGGTGAAGAGGGCTGAATTCCAGCTCTTGGGGGAAGATTTTGTGAGGAAAACCCCCTCCCTGCATAGACACTTCGCATTGGAAATGGAGTGGGTGGCGGGTCCTGTGGAAAATAATCTCCAGGTTCCCAGACAAGATTCCTGGGAGAGGTGGAGGAAAAAAAAGGTCCTCTTCTCATAAACTGAAGCCTTGGGTCAACTGGAAACAAGGCACCTCTGATTGGAGGGAAAGGTGCCAACACAGAGCCAGGGCCGGTTGCTTGGTTTTCAGCATGGAGAGGTGAATCAGGCACATCAGAGTCCAAAGGAGGCATATTAGGAATTCTGTGTTCTGCTGGTCCCGATGCTCTACCACAATTTGACTAAAACCTATCTTGCCTTTGTAGAGGAAGACGTGCATCAGAAGAATATGGTTGGCCTGGCGGAGGGATCATCAGCCTGCTGGCCTGTTCCCCTGGAGGAGAGAGGGGCCCAGTCTGAGAAGGTGCTCTCTGAAAATCAGTGAACTTATGACAGCTGGATTCTCTTCCTTTACTGCTAGTCGCATGGTCCAGAGGATTCTCCAGGGCCCCTTGACCCTCTTCCTCCTCCCACTGGAGTGAAAGATGAGAGTGTGAGTGGACCACTCTTTTCAAAATGAGGAGGTCTCCTTTCAGATGAAGGGTGACCTATTAGTGAGGGCCCATTTGGAGAAGGCTTTCTGCCCATTGCTGAGTTGGAAACATCCAGTGCATCATAGGGATCTTTTTCTACAAGTTCAAATCTAAGCTCCTTCTCAGTTAATTTTTGTCTGTTGCGTGCATTTTGCTTCCTGAAATAACTGAGGTTTCTTTCAGCAATCCAAGCTGCCAACTCACTAGCATCTGCTTCTTTGTCAGAGGAAATTATCTTCCCCAGACAGGAACGAATGGTACTCTGCAATTTTCTTCAAGATATTGGGCTCTCTTTCGGTAGGTCTCCAGCTCTGTTATTGTATGGCTCATCTTTTCTTCGACTTTGGAAAGTTTCTCCTCTTGCTCCACACGGTAGTTTTCCTCCACTCTTAATTCCCTGTGCAGTTTCATCATATTTTCTTGATAGCGTTCCATCATGACTTTAAAGTTCTTCTGTGGGGTCTCATTCTCACTTTGCAGCTGTGCATTTTCTGACTGCAAGGATGCCTGTTCAGTCTGCAGACTTTTAAGGTGTTCTGTAAGGTCTTCTGTGGTTTTCTCCACTTCAGATGAGAAAGTACATTTTTGATTTCTTCCTCCTTCCAAGATTTCTAAGGAGGCCTTTAGCTTATCAACATAAACCAGGTTCCTCAAAGCTCCTTTGGACTCATCCTCCAAGTGAGCACCAATTTCGGGTTCACTCGTCTTTCCCAGTTCCAGGTGACCACCATACCTTTGGGCTCCCAGGCATGGAGAAGATCTATCCTTCATCTTCAGCAAGCATTCACTCAGAGACTCCATGTGATTTTCTGTGTCCCTTAGAACTTGTTCTCCAGCTACTTTAGAGTCCTCTAATATGATTTTTGCTTTATATTGGACACCTCCTTGTTCCCTCTGTGCTTCAGCTTCTCCTTGTATTGTTGGTCTCTGCATTGGTGGAAGTAGGGATCCTTCATTCAAAACCTCTTTGATTGCCAGCTTCAGTTCTTTCTCATTCACTTGAAAGAGTCTCCAGTTTGTTTTAGCTTCAGCTATTTGTGATCTCAGGGATTCAGATTCACCTTGGAGGGACTGTATCCTTCTTGATAGATGCGCCATCATTTCATCCTGTTGACCTTGTTGAGCCTTCTGTGCTTTGAGCTCTTCTTCTAGAAAGAGCATTTCAACGCCATGGCTGGATTCGGACCTATGCAGCTTTTCGTCGGTTGCCTCCAGCTGTTGTGCTTCTCTTGAACCCTTCTCAAACCTGCAATCCTTTAAAGATGATTCTAAGCCTTCATGTTCTTTTTCAACAAGGCTCACTTTTTCAAGAAGTCCACATTTTGCCTCAATAAGTCCAGCAAGATTTAGAGCCAGCCTTTTTTCTCTTCCCACGTAAAGCCTGCTACGAACCGACTGAAAACCTCTCCAGAAAAGTGAGAGCACAGCAAAAAATCCAAGAGCTGTACACATCACCAACTCCCAAGGAAAGCCATAAGGAAGATGGCCTGGCTTCATGTCTTCGGACAATGCTGCCACAACCCTGGGTGCTTCTTCCAGAACCACCCACTAGGATGGCTGTGAGGCAGCCCTTGGCTCCTCCATCACGCCAAGACAGCTTTGGCTCTTGCCACCACAACCACAGCCTGCCCAGGCAGGCCAACACAGGCTGTGGACACTGAGGTGTTTGGTCAGGAACTCCAACTTGCACCAGGCAACGGAGCAGACCACTGTGATCCCCTTCAGGGGCTCAGCGTATGGTGGGTGGTGGGCGTATGGCGATGAGAGCCATGATCAAAGGCTCCCAGGAGCCTTGTTGTGCTCAACTGCCCATCAGGGGAGTCTTGTCCGCTTCCCTACCCAGTGCATCCTCATGTGCCACAGGTTTAGGTCCCTCCCACTCCAGCCAGAGAGAATTCCTCTCCATGCCACCCACCCCTTGATTTGGTTTAGGCCAGGCCAATGCGGGGTTAGTAGGAAGATTCCATCCAGTCATAATAACATTCAGTTTGATGTCACTCAAATTCTAAAGCTGACTAAACTGTTCAAACAGCTTTTATGGCCTCTATTGGTCTTTGTGTCCCTTGCCTTTTGTTTGAGTGACTCAGTCCTTTCCCTGCCCTTGTGCTCTCCCTATTTCCTACCTTCCTTGCTTCCTTCCTCCCTTCCTGGGTTTTCTCCTTTCTTCTTCCTTCTTTTCTAACTCCCTGCATCCCTCCAAATTTGATTTCCTCCCTTCCAACTTTCTCTCTCCCTTCGCTCCCTTTTCTTTTCTTGCAAGTGTTTGGGGTGAAAGTCCATGGCAGGCCAGCCCCAAGCTAGGCAAGGTCCCTGCCACTGAGCTACAACATCCCAAGACCTGCTGCCACTTCCTATGCAAGTAACTTGAATTATCTCTAAAGAGAAACTTTCACATTAGTCTACTTTCAAAGTAATTTCAGAAGAGTTGCTAACATGGGCATAAATCAGTTATGACAAGTCATTTTTGAAAAGCACGGCACAGCTAATGTTCCTCCAAAGAAGGAGTTGAAAACTTAATTGGTTTTCAGGTCAGCATTTCTAGACTAGTACAAACCCTCCTAATCCTGATCTCTCCTTAGTCCTATGATTTCTTTAAGTGTCCCCTTTATTCCTGTTCATGGAGTCATGTGTACAGAAATTATACCTGGTTCTATTGAACTCTACTTAATTATTTCTCACCTCTGTGCTCCTTTTGCCAAGTCACGCCTCAACACTTACTGTAACCCTTTCAATTTTTTGTCCATTTTCATTTAAAAAACTCTTTCAAAAATTGAACCATTTCGCATGCAGACACAGTCTTCTTGATCTGCTATTAATCCCCCTCTACTTACATTGTAAGTTATTGAAATGTACACTTCCAGACCGTTTTCAGATTTTTGATTCCTGTATATCTATCTGTCTATCTATTTACAAACATAACATGGTATTCTGAAAGAATCATTCTGCTTTTGGAGCTCTACATTGTGTTTTCCAGAAGCAGGCCTATTACACAGAGATGAATCCATGTTACCTAGATTGAATTCAAACCGGAATGTGCACTCTGATTCCCATTATATTGTTCTACCTACTAATGGACAGTTCAGTTATATCTGATGATATACAACTGATGTTTTATGATGGCAATTTAGGTTTATTTAAAGGAGTGATTAGAAAACAGGTGAGACAGACTGATTAGATTCAGTATGTATGTTGGCTTTTTTTTCTAGGCCTGAAGTTTTCACATTTCAATTAATTGTAGTTTAAGTATCAGGCAGATTCTTCACTGGGCTTCAAATATGATAAATTTGCTTCTTATTTTTAAGAAGGCCGTTGCAATCCTGCATTTATTTTACACCTCAGTGCTTGTTTTACACAGAAGCACACACACACACACACACCACTCACATCAACAAACACACAAACACATAATTAGAGCACATTTAACACTCAATTAAAGCTTTACCTACTAATTCATAACTATGGTATTTTTTTAATAAGTATTGTGTCTTGGTATCTACTGGGGAAACATGGTTCAATGTGAGTTCTCTGGTTTGTTGTAGGGCAGTGAACGTTCACTTGTTGGCAATGATATAGAAATGGGGAGTATGAGTTTAAAAGTTTTTACATTAGGTAGGCAGAGTCAGAGTATGGAATCCAAGAATAAGAAATCGGGGAATTTCCTCTTTGTTTCTTCATTTCAACCTCCTAATACTTCATGTATATTTTCCAAAAGTCTCCCAGAAAACAAGGACTTGGTCAATCCACATATCAGTGAACCATAGCAGAATGCGATTCTGAATTTCATGTAAACAGTCATAAAATCAAAAAGACAGGTGCTGGGGTTTTGGCTCAGCACAAGAGTGCTGTCTTCACACTTTCAAAGGTCCTGAGTTGGATCCCCAACACCATATGTGAAAGGAAAGAATGAACCAATGCATGAGTGTATGATGAATGAATTAAAGGTATAAGGAGGAGGAGGAAGAGGAGGAGGAAGAGAAGAAATAGAAGAAGATGATGAGTAATTTGACAGAAGGGAAAAACGGGAGGAGAGTGAGTTTAAAGTGTGGTTTCCAATTCCCAAACGTTAAATTACAGCAGACGGGATAGAGAGAGAAGATGGGAGGGCAGGAGAGGGGGGATAGTAGAGGCTAGAAAAGGTAGCAGAATACAACAGTTACTAACATGGCATTTTGTAAAAACGTGGATGTGTAAACAATGTGATTGTGCAATCTGTATATGGGGTCAAAATGGGAGTTCATAACTCACTGGAATCTAATGTAGGAAATATGGTATCTCAAGAGCTATGTAAGGTTTTAAGCAACCAATATAAAAAAGAGGTCTTCATTTTTCTTTGTAGTTGAGATCTCCTGTTTCCTTGACATGTTTAGTTGTGTTCTCTCCTTTAGTCCTCCCATGCTCTAGTTATTCTGATATGGAAAAACTAGCTGAAATGCCCAACCAGTCTCTAAATCAGTGACACTTTTTCATTAAGCCTAAAGTCACTTTACAATTGCTACAGTCATACTAAATGCACTTCTTTGTTGGGAGTTTAAAAGATATTTCCATCAGCTAGATTACAAGTACCTAGAACTCCCATTCTTGTTTATGTAAGAGTGGCTTCATCAGATTAAATGCTGTTATCTGGAATAACATAAAATAGGAATAATTTAGTCATAAGATTCCTACGTAAACCACCTTTATTTACAAAATACTATCTTAAGAATTATTGTTTCATTGAGCTTCAATTGGAGCCAATGTATAGTCAATTACTGAAGTAAAAGCAGTTACTTAAAAACTAAAAATGAGAGATAAGTCAAATTACATTTGAAGAGAGAGCAACAGCATGAGGTTTCTTGTTTGGTTCTGGATGTTGAGTAACAGGCTCATTTGCAGGTGGAAGGAACCCTTGAGGCAACTCACTTGTACTTTCAGAATGGGGGTGAAGAGGGCTGAATTCCAGCTCTTGGGGGAAGATTTTGTGAGGAAAACCCCCTCCCTGCATAGACACTTCGCATTGGAAATGGAGTGGGTGGCGGGTCAGGTGGAAAATAATCTCCAGGTTCCCAGACAAGTTTCCTGGGAGAGGTGGAGGAAAAAAAAGGTCCTCTTCTCATGAACTGACTCCTTGGGTCAACTGGAAACAAGGCACCTCTGACTGGAGGGAAAGGTGCCAACACAGAGCCAGAGCCGGTTGCTTGGTTTTCAGCATGGAGAGGTGAATCAGGCACATCAGAGTCCAAAGGAGGCATATTAGGAATTCTGTGTTCTGCTGGTCCCGATGCTCTACCACAATTTGAGTAAAACCTATCTTGCCTTTGTAGAGGAAGACGTGCATCAGAAGAATATGGTTGGCCTGGCGGAGGGATCATCAGCCTGCTGGCCTGTTCCCCTGGAGGAGAGAGGGGCCCAGTCTGAGAAGGTGCTCTCTGAAAATCAGTGAACTTATGACAGCTGGATTCTCTTCCTTTACTGCTAGTCGCATGGTCCAGAGGATTCTCCAGGGCCCCTTGACCCTCTTCCTCCTCCCACTGGAGTGAAAGGTGAGAGTGTGAGTGGACCACTCTTTTCAAAATGAGGAGGTCTCCTTTCAGATGAAGGGTGACCTATTGGTGAGGGCCCATTTGGAGAAGGCTTTCTGCCCATTGCTGAGTTGGAAACATCCAGTGCATCATAGGGATCTTTTTCTACAAGTTCAAATCTAAGCTCCTTCTCAGTTAATTTTTGTCTGTTGCGTGCATTTTGCTTCCTGAAATAACTGAGGTTTCTTTCAGCAATCCGAGCTGCCAACTCACTAGCATCTGCTTCTTTCTCAGAGGAAATAATCTTCCCCAGACAGGAACGAATGGTACTCTGCAATTGTTCTTCAAGATATTGGGCTCTCTTTCGGTAGGTCTCCAGCTCTTTTATTGTATGGCTCATCTTTTCTTCGACTTTGGAAAGTTTCTCCTCTTGCACCACACGGTAGTTTTCCTCCACTCTTAATTTCCTGTGCAGTTTCATCATATTTTCTTGATAGCGTTCCATCATGACTTTAAAGTTCTCCTGTAGGGTCTCATTCTCACTTTGCAGCTGTGCATTTTCTGACTGCAAGGATGCCTGTTCAGTCTGCAGACTTTTAAGGTGTTCTGTAAGGTCTTCTGTGGTTTTCTCCACTTCAGATGAGAAAGTACATTTTTGATTTCTTCCTCCTTCCAAGATTTCTAAGGAGGCCTTTAGCTTATCACCATAAACCAGGTTCCTCAAAGCTCCTTTGGACTCATCCTCCAAGTGAGCACCCATTTCGGGTTCACTCGTCTTTCCCAGTTCCAGGTGACCACCATCCCTTTGGGCTCCCAGGCTTGGAGAAGATCTATCCTTCATCTTCAGCAAGCATTCACTCAGAGACTCCATGTGATTTTCTGTGTCCCTTAGAACTTGTTCTCCAGCTAATTTAGAGTCCTCTAATATGATTTTTGCTTTATATTGGACACCTCCTTGTTCCCTCTGTGCTTCAGCTTCTCCTTGTATTGTTGGTCTCTGCGTTGGCGGAAGTAGGGATCCTTCATTCAAAACCTCTTTGATTGCCAGCTTCAGTTCTTCCTCATTCACTTGAAAGAGTCTCCAGTTTGTTTTAGCTTCAGCTATTTGTGACCTCAGGGATTCAGATTCACCTTGGAGGGACTGTATCCTTCTTGAGAGATGCGCCATCGTTTCATCCTGTTGACCTTGTTGAGCCTTCTGTGCTTTGAGCTCTTCTTCTAGAAAGAGCATTTCAACGCCATGGCTGGATTCGGACCTATGCAGCTTTTCGTCGGTTGCCTCCAGCTGTTGTGCTTCTCTTGAACCCTTCTCAAAACTGCAATCCTTTAAAGATGATTCTAAGCCTTCATGTTCTTTTTCAACAAGGCTCACTTTTTCAAGAAGTCCACATTTTGCCTCAATAAGTCCAGCAAGATTTAGAGCCAGCCTTTTTTCTCTTCCCACGTAAAGCCTGCTACGAACCGACTGAAAACCTCTCCAGAAAAGTGAGAGAACAGCAAAAAATCCAAGAGCTGTACACACCACCAACTCCCAAGGAAAGCCATAAGGAAGATGGCCTGGCTTCATGTCTTCGGACAATGCTGCCACAACCCTGGGTGCTTCTTCCAGAACCACCCACTAGGATGGCTGAGAGGCAGCCCTTGGCTCCTCCATCACGCCAAGACAGCTTTGGCTCTTGCCACCACAACCACAGCCTGCCCAGGCAGGCCAACACAGGCTGTGGACACTGAGGTGTTTGGTCAGGAACTCCAACCTGAACCAGGCAACGGAGGAGACCACTGTGATCCCCTTCAGGGGCTGAGCGTATGGTGGGTGGTGGGCGTATGGCGGTGGGAGCCATGATCAAAGGCTCCCAGGAGCCTTGTTGTGCTCAACTGCCCATCAGGGGAGTCTTGTCCGCTTCCCTACCCAGTGCATCCTCATGTGCCACAGGTTTAGGTCCCTCCCACTCCAGCCAGAGAGAATTCCTCTCCATGCCACCCACCCCTTGATTTGGTTTAGGCCAGGCCAAGGCGGGGTTAGTAGGAAGATTCCATCCAGTCATAATAACATTCAGTTTGATGTCACTCAAATTCTAAAGCTGACTAAACTGTTCAAACAGCTTTTATGGCCTCTATTGGTCTTTGTGTCCCTTGCCTTTTGTTTGAGTGACTCAGTCCTTTCCCTGCCCTTGTGCTCTCCCTATTTCCTACCTTCCTTGCTTCCTTCCTCCCTTCCTGGGTTTTCTCCTTTTCTTCTTCCTTCTTTTCTACCTCCCTCCATCCCTCCAACTTTGCCTTCCTCCTATCCAACTTTCTCTCTCCCTTCCCTCCCTTTTCTTTTCTTGCAAGTGTTTGGGGTGAAAGTCCATGGCAGGCCAGCCCCAAGCTAGGCAAGGTCACTGCCACTGAGCTACAACATCCCCAGACCTGCTGCCACTTCCTATGCAAGTAACTTGAATTATCTCTAAAGAGAAACTCTCACATTAGTCTACTTTCAAAGTAATTTCAGAAGAGTTGCTAACATGGGCATAAATCAGTTATGACAAGTCATTTTTGAAAAGCACGGCACAGCTAAGGTTCCTCCAAAGAAGGAGTTGTAAACTTAATTGGTTTTCAGGTCAGCATTTCTAGACTAGTAAAAACCCTCCTAATCCTGATCTCTCCTTAGTCCTATGATTTCTTTAAGTGTCCCCTTTGCTCCTGTTCATGGAGTCATGTGTACAGAAATTATACCTGGTTCTATTGAACTCTACTTAATTCTTTCTCACCTCTGTGCTCCTTTTGCCAAGTCACTCCTCAACACTTACTGTAACCCTTTCAATTTTTTGTCCATTTTCATTTAAAAAACTCTTTCAAAAATTGAACCATTTCGCATGCAGACACAGTCTTCTTGATCTGCTATTAATCCCCCACTACTGACATTGTAAGTTATTGAAATGTACACTTCCAGACCGTTTTCAGATTTTTGATTCCTGTCTATCTATCTGTCTATCTATTTACAAACGTAACATGGTATTCTGAAAGAATGGTTCTGATTTTGGAGCTCTACAATGTGTTTTCCAGAAGCAGGCCTATTACACAGAGATGAATCCATGTTACCTCGATTGAGTTCAAACCGGAATGTGCACTCTGATTCCCATTATATTGTTCTACCTACTAATGGACAGTTCAGTTATCACCAGACCTCACCACCTCCCCCATTGTGTAAAACCCTTGTGAAGAGACATGTAGATGCCTTTATGAACATATTGATAATTTTTCATGGCAGTGTTTTCCAAAAACCAGTTAGTAAAATCAATTTATTCCTTTGCAGCCTGAAATTACCTTCATTCCAGTTTACTGGTATAAGAACTGCAGTATATCAGCAACCATTCTCCAATAGTAGTTCAGGCAGAAGTCATTCTAGATAACAAGCAGTGCCGGATCCTCCATGTATTTTAAACAGTCCATGACGGGGGACATCCGTCCACTCGTTTAGAACAACTGATGTTTTATGCTGGCAATTTAGGTTTATTTAAAGGAGTGATTAGAAAACAGGTGAGACAGACTGATTAGATTCAGTATGTATGTTGGCTTTGTTTTTCTAGGCCTGAAGTTTTCACATTTCAATTAATTG
The DNA here is from genome assembly GCF_048772815.1 of Callospermophilus lateralis. Lineage (NCBI taxonomy): Eukaryota > Metazoa > Chordata > Mammalia > Rodentia > Sciuridae > Callospermophilus > Callospermophilus lateralis. The sequence continues at coordinate 269,903 of NW_027515484.1, forward strand.
TAGGTTAAGTATCAGGCAGATTCTTCAGTGGGCTTCAAATGTGATAAAGTTGCTTCTTATTTTTAAGAAGGCCGTTGCAATCCTGCATTTATTTTACAGCTCAGTGTTGTTTTACACACAAGCACACACACCCACACACCACACACATCAACACACACACAAACACATAATTAGAGCACATTTAACACTCAAATAAAGCTTTACCTACTAATTCATAACTAGGGTATTTTTTTAATAAGTATTGTGTCTTGGTCTCTACTGGGGAAACATGGTTCAATGTGAGTTCTCTGGTTTGTTGTAGGGCAGTGAACGTTCACTTGTTGGCAATGATATAGAAATGGGGAGTAAGAGTTTAAAAGTTTTTACAGTAGGTAGGCAGAGTCAGAGTATGGAATCCAAGAATAAGAAATCGGGGAATTTCCTCTTTGTTTCTTCATTTCAACCTCCTAATAATTCATGTATATTTTCCAAAAGTCTCCCAGAAAACAAGGACTAGGTCAATCCACATATCAGTGAAACATAGCAGAATGCGATTCTGAATTTCATTTAAACAGTCATAAAATCAAAAAGACAGGTGCTGGGGTTTTGGCTCAGCACTAGAGTGCTGGCTTCACACTTTCAAAGGTCCTGAGTTTGATCCCCAACACCATATGTGAAAGGAATGAATGAACCAATGCATGAGTGTATGATGAATGAATAAAAGGTATGAGGAGGAGGAGGAAGAGGAGGAGGAGGAGGAGAAATAGAAGAAGATGATGAGTAATTTGACAGAAGGGAAAAAGGGGAGGAGAGTGAGTTTAAAGTGTGGTTTCCAATTCCCAAACGTTAAATTACAGCAGACGGGATAGAGAGAGAAGATGGGAGGGCAGGAGAGGGGGGATAGTAGAGGCTAGAAAAGGTAGCAGAATACAACAGTTACTAACATGGCATTTTGTAAAAACGTGGATGTGTAAACAATGTGATTGTGCAATCTGTATATGGGGTCAAAATGGGAGTTCATAACTCACTTGAATCTAATGTAGGAAATATGGTATCTCAAGAGATATGTAAGGTTTTAAAAGATATTTCCATCAGCTAGATTACAAGTACCTAGAACTACCATTCTTGTTTATGTAAGAGTGGCTTCATCAGATTAAATGCTGTTCTCTGGAATAACATAAAATAGGAATAATTTAGTCATAAGATTCCTATGTAAACCACCTTTATTTACAAAATACTATCTTAAGAATTATTGTTTCATTGAGCTTCAATTGGAGCCAAAGTATAGTCAATTACTGAAGTAAAAGCAGTTACTTAAAAACTAAAAATGAGAGATAAGTCAAATTACATTTGAAGAGAGAGCAACAGCATGAGGTTTCTTGTTTGGTTCTGGATGTTGAGTAACAGGCTCATTTGCAGGTGGAAGGAACCCTTGAGGCAACTCACTTGTACTTTCAGAATGGGGGTGAAGAGGGCTGAATTCCAGCTCTTGGGGGAAGATTTTGTGAGGAAAACCCCCTCCCTGCATAGACACTTCGCATTGGAAATGGAGTGGGTGGCGCGTCAGGTGGAAAATAATCTCCAGGTTCCCAGACAAGTTTCCTGGGAGAGGTGGAGGAAAAAAAAGGTCCTCTTCTCATGAACTGACTCCTTGGGTCAACTGGAAACAAGGCACCTCTGACTGGAGGGAAAGGTGCCAACACAGAGTCAGAGCCGGTTGCTTGGTTTTCAGCATGGAGAGGTGAATCAGGCACATCAGAGTCCAAAGGAGGCATATTAGGAATTCTGTGTTCTGCTGGTCCCGATGCTCTACCACAATTTGAGTAAAACCTATCTTGCCTTTGTAGAGGAAGACGTGCATCAGAAGAATATGGTTGGCCTGGCGGAGGGATCATCAGCCTGCTGGCCTGTTCCCCTGGAGGAGAGAGGGGCCCAGTCTGAGAAGGTGCTCTCTGAAAATCAGTGAACTTATGACAGCTGGATTCTCTTCCTTTACTGCTAGTCGCATGGTCCAGAGGATTCTCCAGGGCCCCTTGACCCTCTTCCTCCTCCCACTGGAGTGAAAGGTGAGAGTGTGAGTGGACCACTCTTTTCAAAATGAGGAGGTCTCCTTTCAGATGAAGGGTGACCTATTGGTGAGGGCCCATTTGGAGAAGGCTTTCTGCCCATTGCTGAGTTGGAAACATCCAGTGCATCATAGGGATCTTTTTCTACAAGTTCAAATCTAAGCTCCTTCTCAGTTAATTTTTGTCTGTTGCGTGCATTTTGCTTCCTGAAATAACTGAGGTTTCTTTCAGCAATCCGAGCTGCCAACTCACTAGCATCTGCTTCTTTCTCAGAGGAAATAATCTTCCCCAGACAGGAACGAATGGTACTCTGCAATTGTTCTTCAAGATATTGGGCTCTCTTTCGGTAGGTCTCCAGCTCTTTTATTGTATGGCTCATCTTTTCTTCGACTTTGGAAAGTTTCTCCTCTTGCTCCACACGGTAGTTTTCCTCCACTCTTAATTTCCTGTGCAGTTTCATCATATTTTCTTGATGGCGTTCCATCATGACTTTAAAGTTCTCCTGTAGGGTCTCATTCTCACTTTGCAGCTGTGCATTTTCTGACTGCAAGGATGCCTGTTCAGTCTGCAGACTTTTAAGGTGTTCTGTAAGGTCTTCTGTGGTTTTCTCCACTTCAGATGAGAAAGTACATTTTTGATTTCTTCCTCCTTCCAAGATTTCTAAGGAGGCCTTTAGCTTATCACCATAAACCAGGTTCCTCAAAGCTCCTTTGGACTCATCCTCCAAGTGAGCACCCATTTCGGGTTCACTCGTCTTTCCCAGTTCCAGGTGACCACCATCCCTTTGGGCTCCCAGGCTTGGAGAAGATCTATCCTGCATCTTCAGCAAGCATTCACTCAGAGACTCCATGTGATTTTCTGTGTCCCTTAGAACTTGTTCTCCAGCTACTTTAGAGTCCTCTAATATGATTTTTGCTTTATATTGGACACCTCCTTGTTCCCTCTGTGCTTCAGCTTCTCCTTGTATTGTTGGTCTCTGCGTTGGCAGAAGTAGGGATCCTTCATTCAAAACCTCTTTGATTGCCAGCTTCAGTTCTTCCTCATTCACTTGAAAGAGTCTCCAGTTTGTTTTAGCTTCAGCTATTTGTGATCTCAGGGATTCAGATTCACCTTGGAGGGACTGTATCCTTCTTGATAGATGCGCCATCGTTTCATCCTGTTGACCTTGTTGAGCCTTCTGTGCTTTGAGCTCTTCTTCTAGAAAGAGCATTTCAACGCCATGGCTGGATTCGGACCTATGCAGCTTTTCGTCGGTTGCCTCCAGCTGTTGTGCTTCTCTTGAACCCTTCTCAAACCTGCAATCCTTTAAAGATGATTCTAAGCCTTCATGTTCTTTTTCAACAAGGCTCACTTTTTCAAGAAGTCCACATTTTGCCTCAATAAGTCCAGCAAGATTTAGAGCCAGCCTTTTTTCTCTTCCCACGTAAAGCCTGCTACGAACCGACTGAAAACCTCTCCAGAAAAGTGAGAGAACAGCAAAAAATCCAAGAGCTGTACACACCACCAACTCCCAAGGAAAGCCATAAGGAAGATGGCCTGGCTTCATGTCTTCGGACAATGCTGCCACAACCCTGGGTGCTTCTTCCAGAACCACCCACTAGGATGGCTGAGAGGCAGCCCTTGGCTCCTCCATCACGCCAAGACAGCTTTGGCTCTTGCCACCACAACCACAGCCTGCCCAGGGAGGCCAACACAGGCTGTGGACACTGAGGTGTTTGGTCAGGAACTCCAACCTGAACCAGGCAACGGAGGAGACCACTGTGATCCCCTTCAGGGGCTGAGCGTATGGTGGGTGGTGGGCGTATGGCGGTGGGAGCCATGATCAAAGGCTCCCAGGAGCCTTGTTGTGCTCAACTGCCCATCAGGGGAGTCTTGTCCGCTTCCCTACCCAGTGCATCCTCATGTGCCACAGGTTTAGGTCCCTCCCACTCCAGCCAGAGAGAATTCCTCTCCATGCCACCCACCCCTTGATTTGGTTTAGGCCAGGCCAAGGCGGGGTTAGTAGGAAGATTCCATCCAGTCATAATAACATTCAGTTTGATGTCACTCAAATTCTAAAGCTGACTAAACTGTTCAAACAGCTTTTATGGCCTATATTGTTCTTTGTGTCCCTTGCCTTTTGTTTGAGTGACTCAGTCCTTTCCCTGCCCTTGTGCTCTCCCTATTTCCTACCTTCCTTGCTTCCTTCCTCCCTTCCTGGGTTTTCTCCTTTTCTTCTTCCTTCTTTTCTACCTCCCTGCATCCCTCCAACTTTGCCTTCCTCCCTTCCAACTTTCTCTCTCCCTTCGCTCCCTTTTCTTTTCTTGCAAGTGTTTGGGGTGAAAGTCCATGGCAGGCCAGCCCCAAGCTAGGCAAGATCACTGCCACTGAGCTACAACATCCCCAGACCTGCTGCCACTTCCTATGCAAGTAACTTGAATTATCTCTAAAGAGAAACTCTCACATTAGTCTACTTTCAAAGTAATTTCAGAAGAGTTGCTAACATGGGCATAAATCAGTTATGACAAGTCATTTTTGAAAAGCACGGCACAGCTAAGGTTCCTCCAAAGAAGGAGTTGTAAACTTAATTGGTTTTCAGGTCAGCATTTCTAGACTAGTACAAACCCTCCTAATCCTGATCTCTCCTTAGTCCTATGATTTCTTTAAGTGTCCCCTTTGCTCCTGTTCATGGAGTCATGTGTACAGAAATTATACCTGGTTCTATTGAACTCTACTTAATTCTTTCTCACCTCTGTGCTCCTTTTGCCAAGTCACTCCTCAACACTTACTGTAACCCTTTCAATTTTTTGTCCATTTTCATTTAAAAAACTCTTTCAAAAATTGAACCATTTCGCATGCAGACACAGTCTTCTTGATCTGCTATTAATCCCCCTCTACTTACATTGTAAGTTATTGAAATGTACACTTCCAGACCGTTTTCAGATTTTTGATTCCTGTATATCTATCTGTCTATCTATTTACAAACATAACATGGTATTCTGAAAGAATCGTTCTGCTTTTGGAGCTCTACATTGTGTTTTCCAGAAGCAGGCCTATTACACAGAGATGAATCCATGTTACCTAGATTGAGTTCAAACCGGAATGTGCACTCTGATTCCCATTATATTGTTCTACCTACTAATGGACAGTTCAGTTATATCTGATGATATACAACTGATGTTTTATGATGGCAATTTAGGTTTATTTAAAGGAGTGATTAGAAAACAGGTGAGACAGACTGATTAGATTCAGTATGTATGTTGGCTTTGTTTTTCTAGGCCTGAAGTTTTCACATTTCAATTAATTGTAGTTTAAGTATCAGGCAGATTCTTCACTGGGCTTCAAATATGATAAATTTGCTTCTTATTTTTAAGAAGGCCGTTGCAATCCTGCATTTATTTTACACCTCAGTGCTTGTTTTACACAGAAGCACACACACACACACACCACTCACATCAACAAACACACAAACACATAATTAGAGCACATTTAACACTCAATTAAAGCTTTACCTACTAATTCATAACTATGGTATTTTTTTAATAAGTATTGTGTCTTGGTATCTACTGGGGAAACATGGTTCAATGTGAGTTCTCTGGTTTGTTGTAGGGCAGTGAACGTTCACTTGTTGGCAATGATATAGAAATGGGGAGTATGAGTTTAAAAGTTTTTACAGTAGGTAGGCAGAGTCAGAGTATGGAATCCAAGAATAATAAATCGGGGAATTTCCTCTTTGTTTCTTCATTTCAACCTCCTAATACTTCATGTATATTTTCCAAAAGTCTCCCAGAAAACAAGGACTTGGTCAATCCACATATCAGTGAACCATAGCAGAATGCGATTCTGAATTTCATGTAAACAGTCATAAAATCAAAAAGACAGGTGCTGGGGTTTTGGCTCAGCACAAGAGTGCTGGCTTCACACTTTCAAAGGTCCTGAGTTGGATCCCCAACACCATATGTGAAAGGAAAGAATGAACCAATGCATGAGTGTATGATGAATGAATTAAAGGTATAAGGAGGAGGAGGAAGAGGAGGAGGAGGAGAAGAAATAGAAGAAGATGATGAGTAATTTGACAGAAGGGAAAAACGGGAGGAGAGTGAGTTTAAAGTATGGTTTCCAATTCCCAAATGTTAAATTACAGCAGACGGGATAGAGAGAGAAGATGGGAGGGCAGGAGAGGGGGGATAGTAGAGGCCAGAAAAGGTAGCAGAATACAACAGTTACTAACATGGCATTTTGTAAAAACGTGGATGTGTAAACAATGTGATTGTGCAATCTGTATATGGGGTCAAAATGGGAGTTCATAACTCACTGGAATCTAATGTAGGAAATATGGTATCTCAAGAGCTATGTAAGGTTTTAAGCAACCAATATAAAAAAGAGGTCTTCATTTTTCTTTGTAGTTGAGATCTCCTGCTTCCTTGACATGTTTAGTTGTGTTCTCTCCTTTAGTCCTCCCATGCTCTAGTTATTCTGATATGGAAAAACTAGCTGAAATGCCCAACCAGTCTCTAAATCAGTGACACTTTTTCATTAAGCCTAAAGTCACTTTACAATTGCTACAGTCATACTAAATACACTTCTTTGTTGGGAGTTTAAAAGATATTTCCATCAGCTAGATTACAAGTACCTAGAACTCCCATTCTTGTTTATGTAAGAGTGGCTTCATCAGATTAAATGCTGTTCTCTGGAATAACATAAAATAGGAATAATTTAGTCATAAGATTCTTACGTAAACCACCTTTATTTACAAAATACTATCTTAAGAATTATTGTTTCATTGAGCTTCAATTGGAGCCAAAGTATAGTCAATTACTGAAGTAAAAGCAGTTACTTAAAAACTAAAAATGAGAGATAAGTCAAATTACATTTGAAGAGAGAGCAACAACATGAGGTTTCTTGTTTGGTTCTGGATGTTGAGTAACAGGCTCATTTGCAGGTGGAAGGAACCCTTGAGGCAACTCACTTGTACTTTCAGAATGGGGGTGAAGAGGGCTGAATTCCAGCTCTTGGGGGAAGATTTTGTGAGGAAAACCCCCTCCCTTCATAGACACTTCGCATTGGAAATGGAGTGGGTGGCGGGTCAGGTGGAAAATAATCTCCAGGTTCCCAGACAAGTTTCCTGGGAGAGGTGGAGGAAAAAAAAGGTCCTCTTCTCATGAACTGACTCCTTGGGTCAACTGGAAACAAGGCACCTCTGACTGGAGGGAAAGGTGCCAACACAGAGTCAGAGCCGGTTGCTTGGTTTTCAGCATGGAGAGGTGAATCAGGCACATCAGAGTCCAAAGGAGGCATATTAGGAATTCTGTGTTCTGCTGGTCCCGATGCTCTACCACAATTTGAGTAAAACCTATCTTGCCTTTGTAGAGGAAGACGTGCATCAGAAGAATATGGTTGGCCTGGCGGAGGGATCATCAGCCTGCTGGCCTGTTCCCCTGGAGGAGAGAGGGGCCCAGTCTGAGAAGGTGCTCTCTGAAAATCAGTGAACTTATGACAGCTGGATTCTCTTCCTTTACTGCTAGTCGCATGGTCCAGAGGATTCTCCAGGGCCCCTTGACCCTCTTCCTCCTCCCACTGGAGTGAAAGGTGAGAGTGTGAGTGGACCACTCTTTTCAAAATGAGGAGGTCTCCTTTCAGATGAAGGGTGACCTATTAGTGAGGGCCCATTTGGAGAAGGGTTTCTGCCCATTGCTGAGTTGGAAACATCCAGTGCATCATAGGGATCTTTTTCTACAAGTTCAAATCTAAGCTCCTTCTCAGTTAATTTTTGTCTGTTGCGTGCATTTTGCTTCCTGAAATAACTGAGGTTTCTTTCAGCAATCCGAGCTGCCAACTCACTAGCATCTGCTTCTTTTTCAGAGGAAATAATCTTCCCCAGACAGGAACGAATGGTAATCTGCAATTGTTCTTCAAGATATTGGGCTCTCTTTCGGTAGGTCTCCAGCTCTTTTATTGTATGGCTCATCTTTTCTTCGACTTTGGAATGTTTCTCCTCTTGCTCCACACGGTAGTTTTCCTCCACTCTTAATTTCCTGTGCAGTTTCATCATATTTTCTTGATAGCGTTCCATCATGACTTTAAAGTTCTTATGTGGGGTCTCATTCTCACTTTGCAGCTGTGCATTTTCTGACTGCAAGGATGCCTGTTCAGTCTGCAGACATTTAAGGTGTTCTGTAAGGTCTTCTGTGGTTTTCTCCACTTCAGATGAGAAAGTACATTTTTGATTTCTTCCTCCTTCCAAGATTTCAAAGGAGGCCTTTAGCTTATCACCATAAACCAGGTTCCTCAAAGCTCCTTTGGACTCATCCTCCAAGTGAGCACCAATTTCGGGTTCACTCGTCTTTCCCAGTTCCAGGTGACCACCATACCTTTGGGCTCCCAGGCTTGGAGAAGATCTATCCTTCATCTTCAGCAAGCATTCACTCAGAGACTCCATGTGATTTTCTGTGTCCCTTAGAACTTGTTCTCCAGCTACTTTAGAGTCCTCTAATATGATTTTTGCTTTATATTGGACACCTCCTTGTTCCCTCTGTGCTTCAGCTTCTCCTTGTATTGTTGGTCTCTGCGTTGGCGGAAGTAGGGATCCTTCATTCAAAACCTCTTTGATTACCAGCTTCAGTTCTTCCTCATTCACTTGAAAGAGTCTCCAGTTTGTTTTAGCTTCAGCTATTTGTGATCTCAGGGATTCAGATTCACCTTGGAGGGACTGTATCCTTCTTGATAGATGCGCCATCGTTTCATCCTGTTGACCTTGTTGAGCCTTCTGTGCTTTGAGCTCTTCTTCTAGAAAGAGCATTTCAACGCCATGGCTGGATTCGGACCTATGCAGCTTTTCGTCGGTTGCCTCCAGCTGTTGTGCTTCTCTTGAACCCTTCTCAAACCTGCAATCCTTTAAAGATGATTCTAAGCCTTCATGTTCTTTTTCAACAAGGCTCACTTTTTCAAGAAGTCCACATTTTGCCTCAATAAGTCCAGCAAGATTTAGAGCCAGCCTTTTTTCTCTTCCCACGTAAAGCCTGCTACGAACCGACTGAAAACCTCTCCAGAAAAGTGAGAGAACAGCAAAAAATCCAAGAGCTGTACACACCACCAACTCCCAAGGAAAGCCATAAGGAAGATGGCCTGGCTTCATGTCTTCGGACAATGCTGCCACAACCCTGGGTGCTTCTTCCAGAACCACCCACTAGGATGGCTGAGAGGCAGCCCTTGGCTCCTCCATCACGCCAAGACAGCTTTGGCTCTTGCCACCACAACCACAGCCTGCCCAGGCAGGCCAACACAGGCTGTGGACACTGAGGTGTTTGGTCAGGAACTCCAACCTGAACCAGGCAACGGAGGAGACCACTGTGATCCCCTTCAGGGGCTGAGCGTATGGTGGGTGGTGGGCGTATGGCGGTGGGAGCCATGATCAAAGGCTCCCAGGAGCCTTGTTGTGCTCAACTGCCCATCAGGGGAGTCTTGTCCGCTTCCCTACCCAGTGCATCCTCATGTGCCACAGGTTTAGGTCCCTCCCACTCCAGCCAGAGAGAATTCCTCTCCATGCCACCCACCCCTTGATTTGGTTTAGGCCAAGCCAAGGCGGGGTTAGTAGGAAGATTCCATCCAGTCATAATAACATTCAGTTTGATGTCACTCAAATTCTAAAGCTGACTAAACTGTTCAAACAGCTTTTATGGCCTATATTGTTCTTTGTGTCCCTTGCCTTTTGTTTGAGTGACTCAGTCCTTTCCCTGCCCTTGTGTTTCCCTATTTCCTACCTTCCTTGCTTCCTTCCTCCCTTCCTGGGTTTTCTCCTTTTCTTCTTCTTTCTTTTCTACCTCCCTGCATCCCTCCAACTTTGCCATCCTCCCTTCCAACTTTCTCTCTCCCTTCCCTCCCTTTTCTTTTCTTGCAAGTGTTTGGGGTGAAAGTCCATGGCAGGCCAGCCCCAAGCTAGGCAAGGTCACTGCCACTGAGCTACAACATCCCCAGACCTGCTGCCACTTCCTATGCAAGTAACTTGAATTATCTCTAAAGAGAAACTCTCACATAGTCTACTTTCAAAGTAATTTCAGAAGAGTTGCTAACATGGGCATAAATCAGTTATGACAAGTCATTTTTGAAAAGCACGGCACAGCTAATGTTCCTCCAAAGAAGGAGTTGAAAACTTAATTGGTTTTCAGGTCAGCATTTCTAGACTAGTACAAACCCTCCTAATCCTGATCTCTCCTTAGTCCTATGATTTCTTTAAGTGTCCCCTTTGCTCCTGTTCATGGAGTCATGTGTACAGAAATTATACCTGGTTCTATTGAGCTCTACTTAATTCTTTCTCACCTTTGTGCTCTTTTGCCAAGTCACTCCTCAACACTTACTGTAAACCTTTCAATTTTTTGTCCATTTTCATTTAAAAACTCTTTCAAAAATTGAACCATTTCGCATGCAGACACAGTCTTCTTGATCTGCTTTAATCCCCCACTACTGACATTGTAAGTTATTGAAATGTACACTTCCAGACCGTTTTCAGATTTTTGATTCCTGTATATCTATCTGTCTATCTATTTACAAACATAACATGGTATTCTGAAAGAATCGTTCTGCTTTTGGAGCTCTACATTGTGTTTTCCAGAAGCAGACCTATTACACAGAGATGAATCCATGTTACCTAGATTGAGTACAAACCGGAATGTGCACTCTGATTCCCATTATATTGTTCTACCTACTAATGGACAGTTCAGTTATATCTGATGATATACAACTGATGTTTTATGATGGCAATTTAGGATTATTTAAAGGAGTGATTAGAAAACAGGTGAGACAGACTGATTAGATTCAGTATGTATGTTGGCTTTGTTTTTCTAGGCCTGAAGTTTTCACATTTCAATTAATTGTAGGTTAAGTATCAGGCAGATTCTTCACTGGGCTTCAAATATGATAAAGTTGCTTCTTATTTTTAAGAAGGCCGTTGCAATCCTGCATTTATTTTACACCTCAGTGCTTGATTTACACAGAAGCACACACACACACACAGCACACACATCAACAAACACACAAACACATAATTAGAGCACATTTAACACTCAAATAAAGCTTTACCTACTAATTCATAACTAGGGTATTTTTTTAATAAGTATTGTGTCTTCGTCTCTACTGGGGAAACATGGTTCAATGTGAGTTCTCTGGTTTGTTGTAGGGCAGTGAACGTTCACTTGTTGGCAATGATATAGAAATGGGGAGTAAAGAGTTTAAAAGTTTTTACAGTAGGTAGGCAGAGTCAGAGTATGGAATCCAAGAATAAGAAATCGGGGTATTTCCTCTTTGTTTCTTCATTTCAAACTCCTAATAATTCATGTATATTTTCCAAAAGTCTCCCAGAAAACAAGGACTAGGTCAATCCACATATCAGTGAACCATAGCAGAATGCGATTCTGAATTTCATATAAACAGTCATAAAATCAAAAAGACAGGTGCTGTGGTTTTGGCTCAGCACTAGAGTGCTGGCTTCACACTTTCAAAGGTCCTGAGTTGGATCCCCAACACCATATGTGAAAGGAATGAATGAACCAATGCATGAGTGTATGATGAATGAATTAAAGGTATAAGGAGGAGGAGGAAGAGGAGGAGGAGGAGGAGAAATAGAAGAAGATGATGAGTAATTTGACAGAAGGGAAAAAGGGGAGGAGAGTAGGTTTAAAGTGTGGTTTCCAATTCCCAAACGTTAAATTACAGCAGACGGGATAGAGAGAGAAGATGGGAGGGCAGGAGAGGGGGGATAGTTGAGGCTAGAAAAGGTAGCATTATATAACAGTTACTAACATGGCATTTTGTAAAAACGTGAATGTGTAAACAATGTGATTGTGCAATCTGTATATGGGGTCAAAATGGGAGTTCATAACTCACTTGAATCTAATGTAGGAAATATGGTATCTCAAGAGCTATGTAAGGTTTTAAGCAACCAATATAAAAAAGAGATCTTCATTTTTCTTTGTAGTTGAGATCTCCTGTTTCCTTGACATGTTTAGTTGTGTTCTCTCCTTTAGTCCTCCCATGCTCTAGTTATTCTGATATGGAAAACTAGCTGAAATGCCCAACCAGTCTCTAAATCAGTGACACTTTTTAATTAAGCCTAAAGTCACTTTACAATCGCTACAGTCATACTAAATACACTTCTTTGTTGGGAGTTTAAAAGATATTTCCATCAGCTAGATTACAAGTACCTAGAACTCCCATTCTTGTTTATGTAAGAGTGGCTTCATCAGATTAAATGCTGTTCTCTGGAATAACATAAAATAGGAATAATTTACTCATAAGATTCTTACGTAAACCACCTTTATTTACAAAATACTATCTTAAGAATTATTGTTTCATTGAGCTTCAATTGGAGCCAAAGTATAGTCAATTACTGAACTAAAAGCAGTTACTTAAAAACTAAAAATGAGAGATAAGTCAAATTACATTTGAAGAGAGAGCAACAGCATGAGGTTTCTTGTTTGGTTCTGGATGTTGAGTAACAGGCTCATTTGCAGGTGGAAGGAACCCTTCAGGCAACTCACTTGTACTTTAGGAATAGGGGTGAAGAGGGCTGAATTCCAGCTCTTGGGGGAAGATTTTGTGAGGAAAACCCCCTCCCTGCATAGACACTTCGCATTGGAAATGGAGTGGGTGGCGGGTCAGGTGGAAAATAATCTCCAGGTTCCCAGACAAGTTTCCTGGGAGAGGTGGAGGAAAAAAAAGGTCCTCTTCTGATGAACTGAAGCCTTGGGTCAACTGGAAACAAGGCACCTCTGATTGGAGGGAAAGGTGCCAACACAGAGCCAGGGCCGGTTGCTTGGTTTTCAGCATGGAGAGGTGAATCAGGCACATCAGAGTCCAAAGGAGGCATATTTGGAATTCTGTGTTCTGCTGGTCCCGATGCTCTACCACAATTTGAGTAAAACCTATCTTGCCTTTGTAGAGGAAGACGTGCATCAGAAGAATATGGTTGGCCTGGCGGAGGGATCATCAGCCTGCTGGCCTGTTCCCCTGGATGAGAGAGGGGCCCAGTCTGAGAAGGTGCTCTCTGAAAATCAGTGAACTTATGACAGCTGGATTCTCTTCCTTTACTGCTAGTCGCATGGTCCAGAGGATTCTCCAGGGCCCCTTGACCCTCTTCCTCCTCCCACTGGAGTGAAAGGTGAGAGTGTGAGTGGACCACTCTTTTCAAAATGAGGAGGTCTCCTTTCAGATGAAGGGTGACCTATTAGTGAGGGCCCATTTGGAGAAGGGTTTCTGCCCATTGCTGAGTTGGAAACATCCAGTGCATCATAGGGATCTTTTTCTACAAGTTCAAATCTAAGCTCCTTCTCAGTTAATTTTTGTCTGTTGCGTGCATTTTGCTTCCTGAAATAACTGAGGTTTCTTTCAGCAATCCAACCTGCCAACTCACTAGCATCTGCTTCTTTGTCAGAGGAAATAATCTTCCCCAGACAGGAACGAATGGTACTCTGCAATTTTCTTCAAGATATTGGGCTCTCTTTCGGTAGGTCTCCAGCTCTGTTATTGTATGGCTCATCTTTTCTTCGACTTTGGAAAGTTTCTCCTCTTGCTCCACACGGTAGTTTTCCTCCACTCTTAATTCCCTGTGCAGTTTCATCATATTTTCTTGATAGCGTTCCATCATGACTTTAAAGTTCTTCTGTGGGGTCTCATTCTCACTTTGCAGCTGTGCATTTTCTGACTGCAAGGATTCCTGTTCAGTCTGCAGACTTTTAAGGTGTTCTGTAAGGTCTTCTGTGGTTTTCTCCACTTCAGATGAGAAAGTACATTTTTGATTTCTTACTCCTTCCAAGATTTCAAAGGAGGCCTTTAGCTTATCACCATAAACCAGGTTCCTCAAAGCTCCTTTGGACTCATCCTCCAAGTGAGCACCAATTTCGGGTTCACTCGTCTTTCCCAGTTCCAGGTGACCAACATCCCTTTGGGCTCCCAGGCTTGGAGAAGATCTATTCTTCATCTTCAGCAAGCATTCACTCAGAGACTCCATGTGATTTTCTGTGTCCCTTACAACTTGTTCTCCAGCTACTTTAGAGTCCTCTAATATGATTTTTGCTTTATATTGGACACCTCCTTGTTCCCTCTGTGCTTCAGCTTCTCCTTGTATTGTTGGTCTCTGCGTTGGCGGAAGTAGGGATCCTTCATTCAAAACCTCTTTGATTACCAGCTTCAGTTCTTCCTCATTCACTTGAAAGAGTCTCCAGTTTGTTTTAGCTTCAGCTATTTGTGATCTCAGGGATTCAGATTCACCTTGGAGGGACTGTATCCTTCTTGATAGATGCGCCATCGTTTCATCCTGTTGACCTTGTTGAGCCTTCTGTGCTTTGAGCTCTTCTTCTAGAAAGAGCATTTCAACGCCATGGCTGGATTCGGACCTATGCAGCTTTTCGTCGGTTGCCTCCAGCTGTTGTGCTTCTCTTGAACCCTTCTCAAACCTGCAATCCTTTAAAGATGATTCTAAGCCTTCATGTTCTTTTTCAACAAGGCTCACTTTTTCAAGAAGTCCACATTTTGCCTCAATAAGTCCAGCAAGATTTAGAGCCAGCCTTTTTTCTCTTCCCACGTAAAGCCTGCTACGAACCGACTGAAAACCTCTCCAGAAAAGTGAGAGAACAGCAAAAAATCCAAGAGCTGTACACACCACCAACTCCCAAGGAAAGCCATAAGGAAGATGGCCTGGCTTCATGTCTTCGGACAATGCTGCCACAACCCTGGGTGCTTCTTCCAGAACCGCCCACTAGGATGGCTGAGAGGCAGCCCTTGGCTCCTCCATCACGCCAAGACAACTTTGGCTCTTGCCACCACAACCACAGCCTGCCCAGGCAGGCCAACACAGGCTGTGGACACTGAGGTGTTTGGTCAGGAACTCCAACCTGAACCAGGCAACGGAGGAGACCACTGTGATCCCCTTCAGGGGCTGAGCGTATGGTGGGTGGTGGGCGTATGGCGGTGGGAGCCATGATCAAAGGCTCCCAGGAGCCTTGTTGTGCTCAACTGCCCATCAGGGGAGTCTTGTCCGCTTCCCTACCCAGTGCATCTTCATGTGCCACAGGTTTAGGTCCCTCCCACTCCAGCCAGAGAGAATTCCTCTCCATGCCACCCACTCCTTGATTTGGTTTAGGCCAAGCCAAGTTGGCTTAGTAGGAAGATTCCATCCAGTCATAATAACATTCAGTTTGATGTCACTCAAATTCTAAAGCTGACTAAACTGTTCAAACAGCTTTTATGGCCTCTATTGGTCTTTGTGTCCCTTGCCTTTTGTTTGAGTGACTCAGTCCTTTCCCTGCCCTTGTGTTTCCCTATTTCCTACCTTCCTTGCTTCCTTCCTCCCTTCCTGGGTTTTCTCCTTTTCTTCTTCTTTCTTTTCTACCTCCCTGCATCCCTCCAACTTTGCCATTCTCCCTTCCAACTTTCTCTCTCCCTTCCCTCCCTTTTCTTTTCCTGCAAGTGTTTGGGGTGAAAGTCCATGGCAGGCCAGCCCCAAGCTAGGCAAGGTCACTGCCACTGAGCTACAACATCCCCAGACCTGCTGCCACTTCCTATGCAAGTAACTTGAATTATCTCTAAAGAGAAACTCTCACATAGTCTACTTTCAAAGTAATTTCAGAAGAGTTGCTAACATGGGCATAAATCAGTTATGACAAGTCATTTTTGAAAAGCACGGCACAGCTAATGTTCCTCCAAAGAAGGAGTTGAAAACTTAATTGGTTTTCAGGTCAGCATTTCTAGACTAGTACAAACCCTCCTAATCCTGATCTCTCCTTAGTCCTATGATTTCTTTAAGTGTCCCCTTTGCTCCTGTTCATGGAGTCATGTGTACAGAAATTATACCTGGTTCTATTGAACTCTACTTAATTCTTTCTCACCTCTGTGCTCCTTTTGCCAAGTCACTCCTCAACACTTACTGTAACCCTTTCAATTTTTTGTCCATTTTCATTTAAAAAACTCTTTCAAAAATTGAACCATTTCGCATGCAGGCACAGTCTTCTTGATCTGCTTTAATCCCCCACTACTGACATTGTAAGTTATTGAAATGTACACTTCCAGACCGTTTTCAGATTTTTGATTCCTGTATATCTATCTGTCTATCTATTTACAAACATAACATGGTATTCTGAAAGAATCGTTCTGCTTTTGGAGCTCTACATTGTGTTTTCCAGAAGCAGACCTATTACACAGAGATGTATCCATGTTACCTAGATTGAGTTCAAACCGGAATGTGCACTCTGATTCCCATTATATTGTTCTACCTACTAATGGACAGTTCAGTTATATCTGATGATATACAACTGATGTTTTATGATGGCAATTTAGGTTTATTTAAAGGAGTGATTAGAAAACAGGTGAGACAGACTGATTAGATTCAGTATGTATGTTGGCTTTGTTTTTCTAGGCCTGAAGTTTTCACATTTCAATTAATTGTAGGTTAAGTATCAGGCAGATTCTTCACTGGGCTTCAAATATGATAAAGTTGCTTCTTATTTTTAAGAAGGCCGTTGCAATCCTGCATTTATTTTACAGCTCAGTGCTTGATTTACACAGAAGCACACACACACACACACCACACACATCAACAAACACACAAACACATAATTAGAGCACATTTAACACTCAAATAAAGCTTTACCTACTAATTCATAACTAGGGTATTTTTTTAATAAGTATTGTGTCTTCGTCTCTACTGGGGAAACATGGTTCAATGTGAGTTCTCTGGTTTGTTGTAGGGCAGTGAACGTTCACTTGTTGGCAATGATATAGAAATGGGGAGTAAGAGTTTAAAAGTTTTTACAGTAGGTAGGCAGAGTCAGAGTATGGAATCCAAGAATAAGAAATCGGGGTATTTCCTCTTTGTTTCTTCATTTCAAACTCCTAATAATTCATGTATATTTTCCAAAAGTCTCCCAGAAAACAAGGACTAGGTCAATCCACATATCAGTGAACCATAGCAGAATGCGATTCTGAATTTCATATAAACAGTCATAAAATCAAAAAGACAGGTGCTGGAGTTTTTGCTCAGCACTAGAGTGCTGGCTTCACACTTTCAAAGGTCCTGAGTTGGATCCCCAACACCATATGTGAAAGGAATGAATGAACCAATGCATGAGTGTATGGGAGTTCATAACTCACTTGACTCTAATGTAGGAAATATGGTATCTCAAGAGCTATGTAAGGTTTTAAGCAACCAATATAAAAAAGAGGTCTTCATTTTTCTTTGTAGTTGAGATCTCCTGTTTCCTTGACATGTTTAGTTGTGTTCTCTCCTTTAGTCCTCCCATGCTCTAGTTATTCTGATATGGAAAAACTAGCTGAAATGCCCAACCAGTCTCTAAATCAGTGACACTTTTTCATTAAGCCTAAAGTCACTTTACAATTGCTACAGTCATACTAAATACACTTCTTTGTTGGGAGTTTAAAAGATATTTCCATCAGCTAGATTACAAGTACCTAGAACTCCCATTCTTGTTTATGTAAGAGTGGCTTCATCAGATTAAATGCTGTTCTCTGGAATAACATAAAATAGGAATAATTTACTCATAAGATTCTTACGTAAACCATCTATATTTACAAAATACTATCTTAAGAATTATTGTTTCATTGAGCTTCAATTGGAGCCAAAGTATAGTCAATTACTGAAGTAAATGCAGTTACTTAAAAACTAAAAATGAGAGATAAGTCAAATTACATTTGAAGAGAGAGCAACAGCATGAGGTTTCTTGTTTGGTTCTGGATGTTGAGTAACAGGCTCATTTGCAGGTGGAAGGAACCCTTGAGGCAACTCACTTGTACTTTCAGAATGGGGGTGAAGAGGGCTGAATTCCAGCTCTTGGGGGAAGATTTTGTGAGGAAAACCCCCTCCCTGCATAGACACTTCGCATTGGAAATGGAGTGGGTGGCGGGTCAGGTGGAAAATAATCTCCAGGTTCCCAGACAAGTTTCCTGGGAGAGGTGGAGGAAAAAAAAGGTCCTCTTCTCATGAACTGACTCCTTGGGTCAACTGGAAACAAGGCACCTCTGACTGGAGGGAAAGGTGCCAACACAGAGCCAGGGCCGGTTGCTTGGTTTTCAGCATGGAGAGGTGAATCAGGCACATCAGAGTCCAAAGGAGGCATATTTAAGATTCTGTGTTCTGCTGGTCCCGATGCTCTAGCACAATTTGAGTAAAACCTATCTTGCCTTTGTAGAGGAAGACGTGCATCAGAAGAATATGGTTGGCCTGGCGGAGGGATCATCAGCCTGCTGGCCTGTTCCCCTGGAGGAGAGAGGGGCCCAGTCTGAGAAGGTGCTCTCTGAAAATCAGTGAACTTATGACAGCTGGATTCTCTTCCTTTACTGCTAGTCGCATGGTCCAGAGGATTCTCCAGGGCCCCTTGACCCTCTTCCTCCTCCCACTGGAGTGAAAGATGAGAGTGTGAGTGGACCACTCTTTTCAAAATGAGGAGGTCTCCTTTCAGATGAAGGGTGACCTATTAGTGAGGGCCCATTTGGAGAAGGGTTTCTGCCCATTGCTGAGTTGGAAACATCCAGTGCATCATAGGGATCTTTTTCTACAAGTTCAAATCTAAGCTCCTTCTCAGTTAATTTTTGTCTGTTGCGTGCATTTTGCTTCCTGAAATAACTGAGGTTTCTTTCAGCAATCCAAGCTGCCAACTCACTAGCATCTGCTTCTTTGTCAGAGGAAATTATCTTCCCCAGACAGGAACGAATGGTACTCTGCAATTTTCTTCAAGATATTGGGCTCTCTTTCGGTAGGTCTCCAGCTCTGTTATTGTATGGCTCATCTTTTCTTCGAATTTGGAAAGTTTCTCCTCTTGCTCCACACGGTAGTTTTCCTCCACTCTTAATTCCCTGTGCAGTTTCATCATATTTTCTTGATAGCGTTCCATCATGACTTTAAAGTTCTTCTGTGGGGTCTCATTCTCACTTTGCAGCTGTGCATTTTCTGACTGCAAGGATGCCTGTTCAGTCTGCAGACTTTTAAGGTGTTCTGTAAGGTCTTCTGTGGTTTTCTCCACTTCAGATGAGAAAGTACATTTTTGATTTCTTCCTCCTTCCAAGATTTCTAAGGAGGCCTTTAGCTTATCACCATAAACCAGGTTCCTCAAAGCTCCTTTGGACTCATCCTCCAAGTGAGCACCCATTTCGGGTTCACTCGTCTTTCCCAGTTCCAGGTGACCACCATCCCTTTGGGCTCCCAGGCTTGGAGAAGATCTATCCTTCATCTTCAGCAAGCATTCACTCAGAGACTCCATGTGATTTTCTGTGTCCCTTAGAACTTGTTCTCCAGCTACTTTAGAGTCCTCTAATATGATTTTTGCTTTATATTGGACACCTCCTTGTTCCCTCTGTGCTTCAGCTTCTCCTTGTATTATTGGTCTCTGCGTTGGCGGAAGTAGGGATCCTTCATTCAAAACCTCTTTGATTGCCAGCTTCAGTTCTTTCTCATTCACTTGAAAGAGTCTCCAGTTTGTTTTAGCTTCAGCTATTTGTGATCTCAGGGATTCAGATTCACCTTGGAGGGACTGTATCCTTCTTGATAGATGCGCAATCATTTCATCCTGTTGACCTTGTTGAGCCTTCTGTGCTTTGAGCTCTTCTTCTAGAAAGAGCATTTCAACGCCATGGCTGGATTCGGACCTATGCAGCTTTTCGTCGGTTGCCTCCAGCTGTTGTGCTTCTCTTGAACCCTTCTCAAACCTGCAATCCTTTAAAGATGATTCTAAGCCTTCATGTTCTTTTTCAACAAGGCTCACTTTTTCAAGAAGTCCACATTTTGCCTCAATAAGTCCAGCAAGATTTAGAGCCAGCCTTTTTTCTCTTCCCACGTAAAGCCTGCTACGAACCGACTGAAAACCTCTCCAGAAAAGTGAGAGAACAGCAAAAAATCCAAGAGCTGTACACACCACCAACTCCCAAGGAAAGCCATAAGGAAGATGGCCTGGCTTCATGTCTTCGGACAATGCTGCCACAACCCTGGGTGCTTCTTCCAGAACCACCCACTAGGATGGCTGAGAGGCAGCCCTTGGCTCCTCCATCACGCCAAGACAGCTTTGGCTCTTGCCACAACAACCACAGCCTGCCCAGGCAGGCCAACACAGGCTGTGGACACTCAGGTGTTTGGTCAGGAACTCCAACCTGCACCAGGCAACGGAGCAGACCACTGTGATCCCGTTCAGGGGCTGAGCGTATGGTGGGTGGTGGGCGTATGGCGGTGGGAGCCATGATCAAAGGCTCCCAGGAGCCTTGTTGTGCTCAACTGCCCATCAGGGGAGTCTTGTCCGCTTCCCTACCCAGTGCATCCTCATGTGCCACAGGTTTAGGTCCCTCCCACTCCAGCCAGAGAGAATTCCTCTCCATGCCACCCACCCCTTGATTTGGTTTAGGCCAGGCCAAGGCGGGGTTAGTAGGAAGATTCCATCCAGTCATAATAACATTCAGTTTGATGTCACTCAAATTCTAAAGCTGACTAAACTGTTCAAACAGCTTTTATGGCCTCTATTGGTCTTTGTGTCCCTTGCCTTTTGTTTGAGTGACTCAGTCCTTTCCCTGCCCTTGTGCTCTCCCTATTTCCTACCTTCCTTCCTTTCTTCCTGGTTTTTCTCCTTTTCTTCTTCCTTCTTTTCTACCTCCCTCCAACCCTCCAACTTTGCCTTCCTCCCTTCCAACTTTCTCTCTCCCTTCCCTTCCTTTTCTTTTCTTGCCAGTGTTTGGGGTGAAAGTCCATGGCAGGCCAGCCCCAAGCTAGGCAAGGTCACTGCCACTGAGCTACAACATCCCCAGACCTGCTGCCACTTCCTATGCAATTAATTTGAATTATCTCTAAAGAGAAACTCTCACATTAGTCTACTTTCAAAGTAATTTCCGAAGAGTTGCTAACATGGGCATAAATCAGTTATGACAAGTCATTTTGAAAAGCACGGCACAGCTAATGTTCCTCAAAAGAAGGAGTTGAAAACTTTAGTTGGTTTTCAGGTCAGCATTTCTAGACTAGTGCAAACCCTCCTAATCCTGATCTCTCCTTAGTCCTATGATTTCTTTAAGTGTCCCCTTTGCTCCTGTTCATGGAGTCATGTGTACAGAAATTATACCTGGTTCTATTGAACTCTACTTAATTCTTTCTCACCTCTGTGCTCCTTTTGCCAAGTCACTCCTCAACACTTACTGTAACCCTTTCAACTTTTTGTCCATTTTCATTTAAAAAACTCTTTCAAAAATTGAACCATTTCGCATGCAGATACAGTCTTCTTGATCTGCTATTAATCCCCCACTACTGACATTGTAAGTTATTGAAATGTACACTTCCAGACCGTTTTCAGATTTTTGATTTCTGTATATCTATCTGTCTATCTATTTACAAACATAACATGGTATTCTGAAAGTATCGTTCTGCTTTTGGAGCTCTACATTGTGTTTTTCAGAAGCAGGCCTATTACACAGAGATGAATCCATGTTACCTAGATTGAGTTCAAACCGGAATGTGCACTCTGATTCCCATTATATTGTTCTACCTACTAATGGACAGTTCAGTTATCACCAGACCTCACCACCTCCCCCATTGTGTAAAACCCTTGTGAAGAGACATGTAGATGCCTTTATGAACATATTGATAATTTTTCATGGCAGTGTTTTCCAAAAACCAGTTAGTAAAATCAATTTATTCGTTTGCAGCCTGAAATTACCTTCATTCCAGTTTACTGGTATAAGAACCGCAGTGTATCAGCAACCATTCTCCAATAGTAGTTCAGGCAGAAGTCATTCTAGATAACAAGCAGTGCCGGATCCTCCATGTATTTTAAACAGTCCATGACGGGGGACATCCGTCCACTCGTTTAGAACAACTGATGTTTTATGCTGGCAATTTAGGTTTATTTAAAGGAGTGATTAGAAAACAGGTGAGACAGACTGATTAGATTCAGTATGTATGTTGGCTTTGTTTTTCTAGGCCTGAAGTTTTCACATTTCAATTAATTGTAGGTTAAGTATCAGGCAGATTCTTCAGTGGGCTTCAAATGTGATAAAGTTGCTTCTTATTTTTAAGAAGGCCGTTGCAATCCTGCATTTATTTTACAGCTCAGTGCTTGTTTTACACACAAGCACACACACCCACACACCACACACATCAACACACACACAAACACATAATTAGAGCACATTTAACACTCAAATAAAGCTTTAC
Source organism: Callospermophilus lateralis (assembly GCF_048772815.1). NCBI lineage: Eukaryota > Metazoa > Chordata > Mammalia > Rodentia > Sciuridae > Callospermophilus > Callospermophilus lateralis. Next base: position 292,112 of record NW_027515484.1, read on the forward strand.
CTACTAATTCATAACTAGGGTATTTTTTTAATAAGTATTGTGTCTTGGTCTCTACTGGGGAAACATGGTTCAATGTGAGTTCTCTGGTTTGTTGTAGGGCAGTGAACGTTCACTTGTTGGCAATGATATAGAAATGGGGAGTAAGAGTTTAAAAGTTTTTACAGTAGGTAGGCAGAGTCAGAGTATGGAATCCAAGAATAAGAAATCGGGGAATTTCCTCTTTGTTTCTTCATTTCAACCTCCTAATACTTCATGTATATTTTCCAAAAGTCTCCCAGAAAACAAGGACTAGGTCAATCCACATATCAGTGAACCATAGCAGAATGCGATTCTGAATTTCATGTAAACAGTCATAAAATCAAAAAGACAGGTGCTGGGGTTTTGGCTCAGCACTAGAGTGCTGGCTTCACACTTTCAAAGGTCCTGAGTTTGATCCCCAACACCATATGTGAAAGGAATGAATGAACCAATGCATGAGTGTATGATGAATGAATTAAAGGTATGAGGAGGAGGAGGAAGAGGAGGAGGAGGAGGAGAAATAGAAGAAGATGATGAGTAATTTGACAGAAGGGAAAAACGGGAGGAGAGTGAGTTTAAAGTGTGGTTTCCAATTCCCAAACGTTAAATTATAGCAGACGGGATAGAGAGAGAAGATGGGAGGGCAGGAGAGGGGGGATAGTAGAGGCTAGAAAAGGTAGCAGAATACAACAGTTACTAACATGGCATTTTGTAAAAACGTGGATGTGTAAACAATGTGATTGTGCAATCTGTATATGGGGTCAAAATGGGAGTTCATAACTCACTGGAATCTAATGTAGGAAATATGGTATCTCAAGAGCTATGTAAGGTTTTAAGCAACCAATATAAAAAAGAGGTCTTCATTTTTCTTTGTAGTTGAGATCTCCTGTTTCCTTGACATGTTTAGTTGTGTTCTCTCCTTTAGTCCTCCCATGCTCTAGTTATTCTGATATGGAAAAACTAGCTGAAATGCCCAACCAGTCTCTAAATCAGTGACACTTTTTCATTAAGCCTAAAGTCACTTTACAATTGCTACAGTCATACTAAATACACTTCTTTGTTGGGAGTTTAAAAGATATTTCCATCAGCTAGATTACAAGTACCTAGAACTCCCATTCTTGTTTATGTAAGAGTGGCTTCATCAGATTAAATGCTGTTATCTGGAATAACATAAAATAGGAATAATTTAGTCATAAGATTCCTACGTAAACCACCTTTATTTACAAAATACTATCTTAAGAATTATTGTTTCATTGAGCTTCAATTGGAGCCAAAGTATAGTCAATTACTGAAGTAAAAGCAGTTACTTAAAAACTAAAAATGAGAGATAAGTCAAATTACATTTGAAGAGAGAGCAACAGCATGAGGTTTCTTGTTTGGTTCTGGATGTTGAGTAACAGGCTCATTTGCAGGTGGAAGGAACCCTTCAGGCAACTCACTTGTACTTTCAGAATGGGGGTGAAGAGGGCTGAATTCCAGCTCTTGGGGGAAGATTTTGTGAGGAAAACCCCCTCCCTGCATAGACACTTCGCATTGGAAATGGAGTGGGTGGCGGGTCAGGTGGAAAATAATCTCCAGGTTCCCAGACAAGTTTCCTGGGAGAGGTGGAGGAAAAAAAAAGGTCCTCTTCTCATGAACTGACTCCTTGGGTCAACTGGAAACAAGGCACCTCTGACTGGAGGGAAAGGTGCCAACACAGAGCCAGATGAAGGGTGACCTATTGGTGAGGGCCCATTTGGAGAAGGCTTTCTGCCCATTGCTGAGTTGGAAACATCCAGTGCATCATAGGGATCTTTTTCTACAAGTTCAAATCTAAGCTCCTTCTCAGTTAATTTTTGTCTGTTGCGTGCATTTTGCTTCCTGAAATAACTGAGGTTTCTTTCAGCAATCCGAGCTGCCAACTCACTAGCATCTGCTTCTTTCTCAGAGGAAATAATCTTCCCCAGACAGGAACGAATGGTACTCTGCAATTGTTCTTCAAGATATTGGGCTCTCTTTCGGTAGGTCTCCAGCTCTTTTATTGTATGGCTCATCTTTTCTTCGACTTTGCAAAGTTTCTCCTCTTGCTCCACACGGTAGTTTTCCTCCACTCTTAATTTCCTGTGCAGTTTCATCATATTTTCTTGATAGCGTTCCATCATGACATTAAAGTTCTCCTGTAGGGTCTCATTCTCACTTTGCAGCTGTGCATTTTCTGACTGCAAGGATGCCTGTTCAGTCTGCAGACTTTTAAGGTGTTCTGTAAGGTCTTCTGTGGTTTTCTCCACTTCAGATGAGAAAGTACATTTTTGATTTCTTCCTCCTTCCAAGATTTCTAACGAGGCCTTTAGCTTATCACCATAAACCAGGTTCCTCAAAGCTCCTTTGGACTCATCCTCCAAGTGAGCACCCATTTCGGGTTCACTCGTCTTTCCCAGTTCCAGGTGACCACCATCCCTTTGGGCTCCCAGGCTTGGAGAAGATCTATCCTTCATCTTCAGCAAGCATTCACTCAGAGACTCCATGTGATTTTCTGTGTCCCTTAGAACTTGTTCTCCAGCTACTTTAGAGTCCTCTAATATGATTTTTGCTTTATATTGGACACCTCCTTATTGCCTCTGTGCTTCAGCTTCTCCTTGTATTGTTGGTCTCTGCATTGGCGGAAGTAGGGATCCTTCATTCCAAACCTCTTTGATTGCCAGCTTCAGTTCTTCCTCATTCACTTGAAAGAGTCTCCAGTTTGTTTTAGCTTCAGCTATTTGTGATCTCGGAGATTCAGATTCACCTTGGAGGGACTGTATCCTTCTTGATAGATGCGCCATCGTTTCATCCTGTTGACCATGTTGAGCCTTCTGTGCTTTGAGCTCTTCTTCTAGAAAGAGCATTTCAACGCCATGGCTGGATTCGGACCTATGCAGCTTTTCGTCGGTTGCCTCCAGCTGTTGTGCTTCTCTTGAACCCTTCTCAAACCTGCAATCCTTTAAAGATGATTCTAAGCCTTCATGTTCTTTTTCAACAAGGCTCACTTTTTCAAGAAGTCCACATTTTGCCTCAATAAGTCCAGCAAGATTTAGAGCCAGCCTTTTTTTCTCTTCCCACGTAAAGCCTGCTACGAACCGACTGAAAACCTCTCCAGAAAAGTGAGAGAACAGCAAAAAATCCAAGAGCTGTACACATCACCAACTCCCAAGGAAAGCCATAAGGAAGATGGCCTGGCTTCATGTCTTCGGACAATGCTGCCACAACCCTGGGTGCTTCTTCCAGAACCACCCACTAGGTCAATCCACATATCAGTGAACCATAGCAGAATGCGATTCTGAATTTCATATAAACAGTCATAAAATCAAAAAGACAGGTGCTGTGGTTTCGGCTCAGCACTAGAGTGCTGGCTTCACACTTTCAAAGGTCCTGAGTTGGATCCCCAACACCATATGTGAAAGGAATGAATGAACCAATGCATGAGTGTATGATGAATGAATTAAAGGTATAAGGAGGAGGAGGAAGAGGAGGAGGAGGAGGAGAAATAGAAGAAGATGATGAGTAATTTGACAGAAGGGAAAAAGAGGAGGAGAGTAGGTTTAAAGTGTGGTTTCCAATTCCCAAACGTTAAATTACAGCAGACGGGATAGAGAGAGAAGATGGGAGGGCAGGAGAGGGGGGATAGTTGAGGCTAGAAAAGGTAGCAGTATACAACAGTTACTAACATGGCATTTTGTAAAAACGTGAATGTGTAAACAATGTGATTGTGCAATCTGTATATGGGGTCAAAATGGGAGTTCATAACTCACTTGAATCTAATGTAGGAAATATGGTATCTCAAGAGCTATGTAAGGTTTTAAGCAACCAATATAAAAAAGAGATCTTCATTTTTCTTTGTAGTTGAGATCTCCTGTTTCCTTGACATGTTTAGTTGTGTTCTCTCCTTTAGTCCTCCCATGCTCTAGTTATTCTGATATGGAAAACTAGCTGAAATGCCCAACCAGTCTCTAAATCAGTGACACTTTTTCATTAAGCCTAAAGTCACTTTACAATAGCTACAGTCATACTAAATACACTTCTTTGTTGGGAGTTTAAAAGATATTTCCATCAGCTAGATTACAAGTACCTAGAACTCCCATTCTTGTTTATGTAAGAGTGGCTTCATCAGATTAAATGCTGTTCTCTGGAATAACATAAAATAGGAATAATTTACTCATAAGATTCTTACGTAAACCACCTTTATTTACAAAATACTATCTTAAGAATTATTGTTTCATTGAGCTTCAATTGGAGCCAAAGTATAGTCAATTACTGAACTAAAAGCAGTTACTTAAAAACTAAAAATGAGAGATAAGTCAAATTACATTTGAAGAGAGAGCAACAGCATGAGGTTTCTTGTTTGGTTCTGGATGTTGAGTAACAGGCTCATTTGCAGGTGGAAGGAACCCTTCAGGCAACTCACTTGTACTTTAGGAATGGGGGTGAAGAGGGCTGAATTCCAGCTCTTGGGGGAAGATTTTGTGAGGAAAACCCCCTCCCTGCATAGACACTTCGCATTGGAAATGGAGTGGGTGGCGGGTCCTGTGGAAAATAATCTCCAGGTTCCCAGACAAGTTTCCTGGGAGAGGTGGAGGAAAAAAAAGGTCCTCTTCTGATGAACTGAAGCCTTGGGTCAACTGGAAACAAGGCACCTCTGATTGGAGGGAAAGGTGCCAACACAGAGCCAGGGCCGGTTGCTTGGTTTTCAGCATGGAGAGGTGAATCAGGCACATCAGAGTCCAAAGGAGGCATATTTGGAATTCTGTGTTCTGCTGGTCCCGATGCTCTACCACAATTTGAGTAAAACCTATCTTGCCTTTGTAGAGGAAGACGTGCATCAGAAGAATATGGTTGGCCTGGCGGAGGGATCATCAGCCTGCTGGCCTGTTCCCCTGGAGGAGAGAGGGGCCCAGTCTGAGAAGGTGCTCTCTGAAAATCAGTGAACTTATGACAGCTGGATTCTCTTCCTTTACTGCTAGTCGCATGGTCCAGAGGATTCTCCAGGGCCCCTTGACCCTCTTCCTCCTCCCACTGGAGTGAAAGGTGAGAGTGTGAGTGGACCACTCTTTTCAAAATGAGGAGGTCTCCTTTCAGATGAAGGGTGACCTATTAGTGAGGGCCCATTTGGAGAAGGGTTTCTGCCCATTCCTGAGTTGGAAACATCCAGTGCATCATAGGGATCTTTTTCTACAAGTTCAAATCTAAGCTCCTTCTCAGTTAATTTTTGTCTGTTGCGTGCATTTTGCTTCCTGAAATAACTGAGGTTTCTTTCAGCAATCCAAGCTGCCAACTCACTAGCATCTGCTTCTTTGTCAGAGGAAATAATCTTCCCCAGACAGGAACGAATGGTACTCTGCAATTTTCTTCAAGATATTGGGCTCTCTTTCGGTAGGTCTCCAGCTCTGTTATTGTATGGCTCATCTTTTCTTCGACTTTGGAAAGTTTCTCCTCTTGCTCCACACGGTATTTTTCCTCCACTCTTAGTTCCCTGTGCAGTTTCATCATATTTTCTTGATAGCGTTCCATCATGACTTTAAAGTTCTTCTGTGGGGTCTCATTCTCACTTTGCAGCTGTGCATTTTCTGACTGCAAGGATGCCTATTCAGTCTGCAGACTTTTAAGGTGTTCTGTAAGGTCTTCTGTGGTTTTCTCCACTTCAGATGAGAAAGTACATTTTTGATTTCTTACTCCTTCCAAGATTTCAAAGGAGGCCTTTAGCTTATCACCATAAACCAGGTTCCTCAAAGCTCCTTTGGACTCATCCTCCAAGTGAGCACCAATTTCGGGTTCACTCGTCTTTCCCAGTTCCAGGTGACCAACATCCCTTTGGGCTCCCAGGCTTGGAGAAGATCTATTCTTCATCTTCAGCAAGCATTCACTCAGAGACTCCATGTGATTTTCTGTGTCCCTTACAACTTGTTCTCCAGCTACTTTAGAGTCCTCTAATATGATTTTTGCTTTATATTGGACACCTCCTTGTTCCCTCTGTGCTTCAGCTTCTCCTTGTATTGTTGGTCTCTGCGTTGGCGGAAGTAGGGATCCTTCATTCAAAACCTCTTTGATTACCAGCTTCAGTTCTTCCTCATTCACTTGAAAGAGTCTCCAGTTTGTTTTAGCTTCAGCTATTTGTGATCTCAGGGATTCAGATTCACCTTGGAGGGACTGTATCCTTCTTGATAGATGCGCCATCGTTTCATCCTGTTGACCATGTTGAGCCTTCTGTGCTTTGAGCTCTTCTTCTAGAAAGAGCATTTCAACGCCATGGCTGGATTCGGACCTATGCAGCTTTTCGTCGGTTGCCTCCAGCTGTTGTGCTTCTCTTGAACCCTTCACAAACCTGCAATCCTTTAAAGATGATTCTAAGCCTTCATGTTCTTTTTCAACAAGGCTCACTTTTTCAAGAAGTCCACATTTTGCCTCAATAAGTCCAGCAAGATTTAGAGCCAGCCTTTTTTCTCTTCCCACGTAAAGCCTGCTACGAACCGACTGAAAACCTCTCCAGAAAAGTGAGAGAACAGCAAAAAATCCAAGAGCTGTACACACCACCAACTCCCAAGGAAAGCCATAAGGAAGATGGCCTGGCTTCATGTCTTCGGACAATGCTGCCACAACCCTGCGTGCTTCTTCCAGAACCGCCCACTAGGATGGCTGAGAGGCAGCCCTTGGCTCCTCCATCACGCCAAGACAACTTTGGCTCTTGCCACCACAACCACAGCCTGCCCAGGCAGGCCAACACAGGCTGTGGACACTGAGGTGTTTGGTCAGGAACTCCAACCTGAACCAGGTAACGGAGGAGACCACTGTGATCCCCTTCAGGGGCTGAGCGTATGGTGGGTGGTGGGCGTATGGCGGTGGGAGCCATGATCAAAGGCTCCCAGGAGCCTTGTTGTGCTCAACTGCCCATCAGGGGAGTCTTGTCCGCTTCCCTACCCAGTGCATCTTCATGTGCCACAGGTTTAGGTCCCTCCCACTCCAGCCAGAGAGAATTCCTCTCCATGCCACCCACCCCTTGATTTGGTTTAGGCCAAGCCAAGTTGGCTTAGTAGGAAGATTCCATCCAGTCATAATAACATTCAGTTTGATGTCACTCAAATTCTAAAGCTGACTAAACTGTTCAAACAGCTTTTATGGCCTATATTGGTCTTTGTGTCCCTTGCCTTTTGTTTGAGTGACTCAGTCTTTTCCCTGCCCTTGTGTTTCCCAATTTCCTACCTTCCTTGCTTCCTTCCTCCCTTCCTGGGTTTTCTCCTTTTCTTCTTCTTTCTTTTCTACCTCCCTGCATCCCTCCAACTTTGCCATCCTCCCTTCCAACTTTCTCTCTCCCTTCCCTCCCTTTTCTTTTCCTGCAAGTGTTTGGGGTGAAAGTCCATGGCAGGCCAGCCCCAAGCTAGGCAAGGTCACTGCCACTGAGCTACAACATCCCCAGACCTGCTGCCACTTCCTATGCAAGTAACTTGAATTATCTCTAAAGAGAAACTCTCACATAGTCTACTTTCAAAGTAATTTCAGAAGAGTTGCTAACATGGGCATAAATCAGTTATGACAAGTCATTTTTGAAAAGCACGGCACAGCTAATGTTCCTCCAAAGAAGGAGTTGAAAACTTAATTGGTTTTCAGGTCAGCATTTCTAGACTAGTACAAACCCTCCTAATCCTGATCTCTCCTTAGTCCTATGATTTCTTTAAGTGTCCCCTTTGCTCCTGTTCATGGAGTCATGTGTACAGAAATTATACCTGGTTCTATTGAACTCTACTTAATTCTTTCTCACCTCTGTGCTCCTTTTGCCAAGTCACTCCTCAACACTTACTGTAACCCTTTCAATTTTTTGTCCATTTTCATTTAAAAAACTCTTTCAAAAATTGAACCATTTCGCATGCAGGCACAGTCTTCTTGATCTGCTTTAATCCCCCACTACTGACATTGTAAGTTATTGAAATGTACACTTCCAGACCGTTTTCAGATTTTTGATTCCTGTATATCTATCTGTCTATCTATTTACAAACATAACATGGTATTCTGAAAGAATCGTTCTGCTTTTGGAGCTCTACATTGTGTTTTCCAGAAGCAGACCTATTACACAGAGATGTATCCATGTTACCTAGATTGAGTTCAAACCGGAATGTGCACTCTGATTCCCATTATATTGTTCTACCTACTAATGGACAGTTCAGTTATATCTGATGATATACAACTGATGTTTTATGATGGCAATTTAGGTTTATTTAAAGGAGTGATTAGAAAACAGGTGAGACAGACTGATTAGATTCAGTATGTATGTTGGCTTTGTTTTTCTAGGCCTGAAGTTTTCACATTTCAATTAATTGTAGGTTAAGTATCAGGCAGATTCTTCACTGGGCTTCAAATATGATAAAGTTGCTTCTTATTTTTAAGAAGGCCGTTGCAATCCTGCATTTATTTTACAGCTCAGTGCTTGATTTACACAGAAGCACACACACACACACACCACACACATCAACAAACACACAAACACATAATTAGAGCACATTTAACACTCAAATAAAGCTTTACCTACTAATTCATAACTAGGGTATTTTTTTAATAAGTATTGTGTCTTCGTCTCTACTGGGGAAACATGGTTCAATGTGAGTTCTCTGGTTTGTTGTAGGGCAGTGAACGTTCACTTGTTGGCAATGATATAGAAATGGGGAGTAAGAGTTTAAAAGGTTTTACAGTAGGTAGGCAGAGTCAGAGTATGGAATCCAAGAATAAGAAATCGGGGTATTTCCTCTTTGTTTCTTCATTTCAAACTCCTAATAATTCATGTATATTTTCCAAAAGTCTCCCAGAAAACAAGGACTAGGTCAATCCACATATCAGTGAACCATAGCAGAATGCGATTCTGAATTTCATATAAACAGTCATAAAATCAAAAAGACAGGTGCTGGGGTTTTTGCTCAGCACTAGAGTGCTAGCTTCACACTTTCAAAGGTCCTGAGTTGGATCCCCAACACCATATGTGAAAGGAATGAATGAACCAATGCATGAGTGTATGGGAGTTCATAACTCACTTGACTCTAATGTAGGAAATATGGTATCTCAAGAGCTATGTAAGGTTTTAAGCAACCAATATAAAAAAGAGGTCTTCATTTTTCTTTGTAGTTGAGATCTCCTGTTTCCTTGACATGTTTAGTTGTGTTCTCTCCTTTAGTCCTCCCATGCTCTAGTTATTCTGATATGGAAAAACTAGCTGAAATGCCCAACCAGTCTCTAAATCAGTGACACTTTTTCATTAAGCCTAAAGTCACTTTACAATTGCTACAGTCATACTAAATACACTTCTTTGTTGGGAGTTTAAAAGATATTTCCATCAGCTAGATTACAAGTACCTAGAACTCCCATTCTTGTTTATGTAAGAGTGGCTTCATCAGATTAAATGCTGTTCTCTGGAATAACATAAAATAGGAATAATTTACTCATAAGATTCTTACATAAACCATCTATATTTACAAAATACTATCTTAAGAATTATTGTTTCATTGAGCTTCAATTGGAGCCAAAGTATAGTCAATTACTGAAGTAAATGCAGTTACTTAAAAACTAAAAATGAGAGATAAGTCAAATTACATTTGAAGAGAGAGCAACAGCATGAGGTTTCTTGTTTGGTTCTGGATGTTGAGTAACAGGCTCATTTGCAGGTGGAAGGAACCCTTGAGGCAACTCACTTGTACTTTCAGAATGGGGGTGAAGAGGGCTGAATTCCAGCTCTTGGGGGAAGATTTTGTGAGGAAAACCCCCTCCCTGCATAGACACTTCGCATTGGAAATGGAGTGGGTGGCGGGTCAGGTGGAAAATAATCTCCAGGTTCCCAGACAAGTTTCCTGGGAGAGGTGGAGGAAAAAAAAGGTCCTCTTCTCATGAACTGACTCCTTGGGTCAACTGGAAACAAGGCACCTCTGACTGGAGGGAAAGGTGCCAACACAGAGCCAGGGCCGGTTGCTTGGTTTTCAGCATGGAGAGGTGAATCAGGCACATCAGAGTCCAAAGGAGGCATATTTGGAATTCTGTGTTCTGCTGGTCCCGATGCTCTAGCACAATTTGAGTAAAACCTATCTTGCCTTTGTAGAGGAAGACGTGCATCAGAAGAATATGGTTGGCCTGGCGGAGGGATCATCAGCCTGCTGGCCTGTTCCCCTGGAGGAGAGAGGGGCCCAGTCTGAGAAGGTGCTCTCTGAAAATCAGTGAACTTATGACAGCTGGATTCTCTTCCTTTACTGCTAGTCGCATGGTCCAGAGGATTCTCCAGGGCCCCTTGACCCTCTTCCTCCTCCCACTGGAGTGAAAGATGAGAGTGTGAGTGGACCACTCTTTTCAAAATGAGGAGGTCTCCTTTCAGATGAAGGGTGACCTATTAGTGAGGGCCCATTTGGAGAAGGGTTTCTGCCCATTGCTGAGTTGGAAACATCCAGTGCATCATAGGGATCTTTTTCTACAAGTTCAAATCTAAGCTCCTTCTCAGTTAATTTTTGTCTGTTGCGTGCATTTTGCTTCCTGAAATAACTGAGGTTTCTTTCAGCAATCCAAGCTGCCAACTCACTAGCATCTGCTTCTTTGTCAGAGGAAATTATCTTCCCCAGACAGGAACGAATGGTACTCTGCAATTTTCTTCAAGATATTGGGCTCTCTTTCGGTAGGTCTCCAGCTCTGTTATTGTATGGCTCATCTTTTCTTCGACTTTGGAAAGTTTCTCCTCTTGCTCCACACGGTAGTTTTCCTCCACTCTTAATTCCCTGTGCAGTTTCATCATATTTTCTTGATAGCGTTCCATCATGACTTTAAAGTTCTTCTGTGGGGTCTCATTCTCACTTTGCAGCTGTGCATTTTCTGACTGCAAGGATGCCTGTTCAGTCTGCAGACTTTTAAGGTGTTCTGTAAGGTCTTCTGTGGTTTTCTCCACTTCAGATGAGAAAGTACATTTTTGATTTCTTCCTCCTTCCAAGATTTCTAAGGAGGCCTTTAGCTTATCAACATAAACCAGGTTCCTCAAAGCTCCTTTGGACTCATCCTCCAAGTGAGCACCAATTTCGGGTTCACTCGTCTTTCCCAGTTCCAGGTGACCACCATACCTTTGGGCTCCCAGGCATGGAGAAGATCTATCCTTCATCTTCAGCAAGCATTCACTCAGAGACTCCATGTGATTTTCTGTGTCCCTTAGAACTTGTTCTCCAGCTACTTTAGAGTCCTCTAATATGATTTTTGCTTTATATTGGACACCTCCTTGTTCCCTCTGTGCTTCAGCTTCTCCATGTATTGTTGGTCTCTGCGTTGGCGGAAGTAGGGATCCTTCATTCAAAACCTCTTTGATTGCCAGTTTCAGTTCTTCCTCATTCACTTGAAAGAGTCTCCAGTTTGTTTTAGGTTCAGCTATTTGTGATCTGAGGGATACAGATTCACCTTGGAGGGACTGTATCCTTCTTGATAGATGCGCCATCGTTTCATCCTGTTGTCCATGTTGAGCCTTCTGTGCTTTGAGCTCTTCTTCTAGAAAGAGCATTTCAACGCCATGGCTGGATTCGGACCTATGCAGCTTTTCGTCGGTTGCCTCCAGCTGTTGTGCTTCTCTTGAACCCTTCTCAAACCTGCAATCCTTTAAAGATGATTCTAAGCCTTCATGTTCTTTTTCAACAAGGCTCACTTTTTCAAGAAGTCCACATTTTGCCTCAATAAGTCCAGCAAGATTTAGAGCCAGCCTTTTTTCTCTTCCCACGTAAAGCCTGCTACGAACCGACTGAAAACCTCTCCAGAAAAGTGAGAGAACAGCAAAAAATCCAAGAGCTGTACACACCACCAACTCCCAAGGAAAGCCATCAGGAAGATGGCCTGGCTTCATGTCTTCGGACAATGCTGCCACAACCCTGGGTGCTTCTTCCAGAACCACCCACTAGGATGGCTGAGAGGCAGCCCTTGGCTCCTCCATCACGCCAAGACAGCTTTGGCTCTTGCCACCACAACCACAGCCTGCCCAGGCAGGCCAACACAGGCTGTGGACACTCAGGTGTTTGGTCAGGAACTCCAACCTGCACCAGGCAACGGAGCAGACCACTGTGATCCCGTTCAGGGGCTGAGCGTATGGTGGGTGGTGGGCGTATGGCGGTGGGAGCCATGATCAAAGGCTCCCAGGAGCCTTGTTGTGCTCAACTGCCCATCAGGGGAGTCTTGTCCGCTTCCCTACCCAGTGCATCCTCATGTGCCACAGGTTTAGGTCCCTCCCACTCCAGCCAGAGAGAATTCCTCTCCATGCCACCCACCCCTTGATTTGGTTTAGGCCAGGCCAAGGCGGGGTTAGTAGGAAGATTCCATCCAGTCATAATAACATTCAGTTTGATGTCACTCAAATTCTAAAGCTGACTAAACTGTTCAAACAGCTTTTATGGCCTCTATTGGTCTTTGTGTCCCTTGCCTTTTGTTTGAGTGACTCAGTCCTTTCCCTGCCCTTGTGCTCTCCCTATTTCCTACCTTCCTTGCTTCCTTCCTCCCTTCCTGGGTTTTCTCCTTTTCTTCTTCCTTCTTTTCTACCTCCCTCCATCCCTCCAACTTTGCCTTCCTCCCTTCCAACTTTCTCTCTCCCTTCCCTCCCTTTACTATTCTTGCAAGTGTTTGGGGTGAACGTACATGGCAGGCCAGCCCCAAGCTAGGCAAGGTCACTGCCACTGAGCTACAACATCCCCAGACCTGCTGCCACTTCCTATGCAAGTAACTTGAATTATCTCTAAAGAGAAACTCTCACATTAGTCTACTTTCAAAGTAATTTCAGAAGAGTTGCTAACATGGGCATAAATCAGTTATGACAAGTCATTTTTGAAAAGCACGGCACAGCTAAGGTTCCTCCAAAGAAGGAGTTGTAAACTTAATTGGTTTTCAGGTCAGCATTTCTAGACTAGTACAAACCCTCCTAATCCTGATCTCTCCTTAGTCCTATGATTTCTTTAAGTGTCCCCTTTGCTCCTGTTCATGGAGTCATGTGTACAGAAATTATACCTGGTTCTATTGAACTCTACTTAATTCTTTCTCACCTCTGTGCTCCTTTTGCCAAGTCACTCCTCAACACTTACTGTAACCCTTTCAATTTTTTGTCCATTTTTATTTAAAAAACTCTTTCAAAAATTGAACCATTTCGCATGCAGACACAGTCTTCTTGAACTGCTATTAATCCCCCACTACTGACATTGTAAGTTATTGAAATGTACACTTCCAGACCGTTTTCAGATTTTTGATTCCTGTCTATCTATCTGTCTATCTATTTACAAACATAACATGGTATTCTGAAAGAATGGTTCTGCTTTTGGAGCTCTACAATGTGTTTTCCAGAAGCAGGCCTATTACACAGAGATGAATCCATGTTACCTCGATTGAGTTCAAACCGGAATGTGCACTCTGATTCCCATTATATTGTTCTACCTACTAATGGACAGTTCAGTTATCACCAGACCTCACCACCTCCCCCATTGTGTAAAACCCTTGTGAAGAGACATGTAGATGCCTTTATGAACATATTGATAATTTTTCATGGCAGTGTTTTCCAAAAACCAGTTAGTAAAATCAATTTATTCCTTTGCAGCCTGAAATTACCTTCATTCCAGTTTACTGGTATAAGAACTGCAGTATATCAGCAACCATTCTCCAATAGTAGTTCAGGCAGAAGTCATTCTAGATAACAAGCAGTGCCGGATCCTCCATGTATTTTAAACAGTCCATGACGGGGGACTTCCGTCCACTCGTTTAGAACAACTGATGTTTTATGCTGGCAATTTAGGTTTATTTAAAGGAGTGATTAGAAAACAGGTGAGACAGACTGATTAGATTCAGTATGTATGTTGGCTTTGTTTTTCTAGGCCTGAAGTTTTCACATTTCAATTAATTGTAGGTTAAGTATCAGGCAGATTCTTCAGTGGGCTTCAAATGTGATAAAGTTGCTTCTTATTTTTAAGAAGGCCGTTGCAATCCTGCATTTATTTTACAGCTCAGTGCTTGTTTTACACACAAGCACACACACCCACACACCACACACATCAACACACACACAAACACATAATTAGAGCACATTTAACACTCAAATAAAGCTTTACCTACTAATTCATAACTAGGGTATTTTTTTAATAAGTATTGTGTCTTGGTCTCTACTGGGGAAACATGGTTCAATGTGAGTTCTCTGGTTTGTTGTAGGGCAGTGAACGTTCACTTGTTGGCAATGATATAGAAATGGGGAGTAAGAGTTTAAAAGTTTTTACAGTAGGTAGGCAGAGTCAGAGTATGGAATCCAAGAATAAGAAATCGGGGAATTTCCTCTTTGTTTCTTCATTTCAACCTCCTAATAATTCATGTATATTTTCCAAAAGTCTCCCAGAAAACAAGGACTAGGTCAATCCACATATCAGTGAACCATAGCAGAATGCGATTCTGAATTTCATATAAACAGTCATAAAATCAAAAAGACAGGTGCTGGGGTTTTGGCTCAGCACTAGAGTGCTGGCTTCACACTTTCAAAGTCCTGAGTTTGATCCCCAACACCATATGTGAAAGGAATGAATGAACCAATGCATGAGTGTATGATGAATGAATAAAAGGTATGAGGAGGAGGAGGAAGAGGAGGAGGAGGAGGAGAAATAGAAGAAGATGATGAGTAATATGACAGAAGGGAAAAAGGGGAGGAGAGTGAGTTTAAAGTGTGGTTTCCAATTCCCAAACGTTCAATTACAGCAGACGGGATAGAGAGAGAAGATGGGAGGGCAGGAGAGGGGGGATAGTAGAGGCCAGAAAAGGTAGCAGAATACAACAGTTACTAATATGGCATTTTGTAAAAACGTGGATGTGTAAACAATGTGATTGTGCAATCTGAATATGGGGTCAAAATGGGAGTTCATAACTCACTTGAGTCTAATGTAGGAAAACCAGAAGAAGTTGCAAATGTTTCCAAAAGCCCTGTCATCACTGAGCTTATGCTGATATTATGTTGATTTTCATTCACTTTCCTGTTCTAAAAATTGTGCATGCAGCTACCCCTGTGTTCTGCCTTAGTAATGACGTAATAGAAATTTTAGGCTTCAAACTCTATGGAGAGAAAGAAACTGTCAGGCATTGTGTTCTGAGAAAGTCACAGACAAGGGGAAAGCTTTGGAGAAATAAAGACAAATGAGATAGTTATATTGCTCACAGTACTAAAAAATGACAGGTACTAGGATAGGAGTGAGGCATGTGAAATACATAAAAAGACAGAATTGTTTTTAAAATGGATTATAAAGCACAGTGATGATTTATGGATATTAGACCTTTCCAAATTACCTTCATAACCAAAAAATAAATTTTAGAAGCAGTTGGCATTGATGGAGTAGTTAATTTCCTGTAGCTATAATTTTATTTTAAGCCTGGGGGAGGGGAAACAAACTTGCTGATTCCTACTGTTAACTTTAGGATTCGGATGAATTGAGAGCACACCTGGATAAACTATAAAGGACACTCAGCTAGACGAGAAATGTGTTTAGTGTGTGGTAGTGATATCCTGTAACTTATTTGTTGCTCTTAATTTTTTTCCTGTATCACCGTAAGGCAAACTGTAATTCAGTTTAGTAAAATGCCAGGACCATAATATAGTAAGAAAAAAAGAATTGAACATCTTCAGAAGTTCATTTTCTTTGATGTTTTGTATCCTAATTTAGAAATTAAAACATATGTAATAACAATCCAGTTATGTGTATTGGTTTAGTCCTCAAATATTTTCCATTCTATATTTTTATCTCCAGACATATGTTTCAATACATGTGTTTAATGAGGAAGCTTACTTCTGCATTGTAAAACTAAAACTTTTGAAACAAAGGTGAATAAAAGTATATATATATATATATATATATATATATATATATATATATATATATATATATATATATAGTTACATAATTAAGCTGCAGCTAACATTTGAAAAAGGCTTTAAAACCAGTTTTCAAACAACTACTGCTGAGGGTTTTAGGAAAAAATTGTGTAGAGACCTATGTAATTGAGCCCCAAGCATAGTACATAGTAATTTTTTTTTTTTAAATTAGAATATGAGATTGAGAATAGAACTCAGGGGTAGAGCACTTGCCTAACATACGGGAGGCCCTAGAGTTGATTCCCAGCACTGCAGAAAAAGTAAAATAAAATAAAATAGTAGACCTTACTATTAAATATGATCAACACAGTATTTTAATTCACTATGCATTGCAATTTATATAACATATATAGAGCATGTTTTTTTCATATCTCTGGTTGTTTACACAGTATATTCACACCATTCATGTCTTCATATGTGTACTTTGGATAATAGTGTCCATCACATTCTATCATCATTTCTAACCCCATGCCCCCTCCCTTCCCCTCCCATCCCTCTCCCCTATCTAGAGTTCGTCTATTCCTCCAATGCTCTCCCTCCCTACCCCACTAAGAATCAGCCTCCTTATATCAAAGAAAACATTCAGTATTTGGATTTTTGGGATTAGCTAACTTCACTTAGCATTATTCTCCAGCTCCATCCATTTATCTGCAAATGCCATGATTTTATTCTCTTTTATTGCTGAGTAATATTTCATTGTGTATGTTTGCCACATTTTTTAATCCATTCATCTACTGAAGGGCATCTAGGTTGGCTCCACAGTTTAACTATTGTGAATTGTGCTGCTATAAACATTGATGTGGCTGTGTTCCTGTAGTATGCTGTTTTTAAGTCCTTTGAGTATAGACTGAGGCGTGGGATAGCTGGGTCGGATGGTAGTTCCATTCCCAGCTTTCCAAGGAATCTCCATACTGCTTTCCATATTGGCTACACCAATTGCAGTCCCACCAGCAGTGTACCTTTTCCCCCACATCCTCGCCAGCACTTATTGTTGTTTGTATCCATAATAGCTGCCATTCTGATTGGAGTGAGATGAAATCTTAGAGTACTTTTGGTTTTTATGTCTCTAATTGCTAGCGATGATGAACGTTTTTTTCATATATTTGTTGACTGATTGTATATCATCTTCTGAGAAGTGTCTGTTCAGGTCCTTGGCCTATTTATTGATTGGGTTGGTTATCTATTTATTTATTTATTTATTTTAGTGTTTAGCTTTTTGAGTTCTTTATATACCCTGAAGATTAGTGCTCTGTCTGATATGTGAGGGGTAAAGATTTGCTCCCAAGATGTACACTCCCACAAATTGTTTCTTTTGCTGAGAAGAAACATTTTAGTTTGAATATGCCCCATTTATTGATTCTTGATTTTAATTCTGGCACCAAAGGAGTCTTATTAAGGAAGTTAGGGCCTACTTTTTCTTCTATTAGATCAGGGTCTCTGGTTTTATTCCCAGGTCCTTGATCCATTTTGACTCGAGTTTTGTGCACGGTGAGAGATAGGGGTTTATTTCATTTTGCACGTGGATTTTCAGTTTTACCAGCACCATTTGTTGAAGAGTTTATCTTTTCTCCAGTGTGTGTTTTTGGCACCTTTGTCTAATATCAGATAATTGCAATTTTGTGGCTTAGTCTCTGTGCCCTCTATTCTGGTCTACCAGTCTGTTTTGGTGCCAATACCATGTTGTTTTTGTTACTATTGCTCTGTAGTATAGTTTAAGGTCTGGTATAGTGATGCCCCCTGCTTCCCTCTTCCTGCTAAGGATTGCTTTAGCTATTCTGGGTCTCTTATCTTAGCAGATGAATTTCATGATTGCTTTTTTGTTTCTATGAAGAATGCCATTGGGATTTTGATTGGAATTGCATTGAATCTGTATACTGCTTTTGGTAGTATGGTCATTTTGATAAAATATTAATTCTGCCTATCCTAGAGTGAGGTAGATCTTTCCATCTTCTAAGGCCTTCTTTGATTTCTTTCTTTAGGGTTCTATAATTTTCTTTATACAGATCTTTTACCTCTTTCCTTAAGTGGATTCCCAAGTTTTTTTGTGTGTGTTCTGGGGTTTTTGTTTGTTTTATTTTTGTTGTTCAGGTTTTGAGGTTATTGTGAATGAGATAGTTTTTCTCATTTCTTTCCAGAGGCTTTGTCACTGATATACAGAAATGCTTTTGACTTATGGGTGTTGATTTTGTATCCTGCTACATTCATTTATTTACTAGGTCTGGAAGTTTTCTGGTGGAACTTTTAGGGTCTTCTAGGTGTTGAATGGTATCATCATCAAATAATGCCAATTTGAGTTGTTTTCCTATATGTATCCCTTTTGTTTCTTTCGTCTAATTGCTCTGGCCAGTGTTTCATGTACTGTGTTAAATAGAAGTGGTAAAAGGGGGCATCCCTGTCTTGTTCCAGCTTTTAGAGGCAATGCCTTCAATTTTTCTTCATTTAGAATGATGTTGGCCTGGGGCTTAGCGTAGAGAGCCTTTATGATTTTGAGATATGTTCCTGTTTTCTTTAGTTTTTCTAGTGTTTTGAACATGAAGGAGTGCTGTATTTTGTCATATGCTTTTTCTGCATCTATTGAGATGATCATATGATTCTTATCTTTAAGTCTATTGATGTGATGACTTACATTTATTGATTTCTGTTATGTTGAACCAACCTTGCATCCCTGGGATGAATCCCACTTGATCATGGTGCACAATCTTTTTGATGTTTTTGTATTCCATTTGCCAGAATTTTATGAGAATTTTTGTATCTTGTTCATTAGAGATACTGGTCTGAAGTTTTCTTTTTTTTGATATGTCTTTGCCTGGTTTTGGAATCAGGGTGATATTGGCCTCATAAAATGAGTTTGGAAGTGCTCCCTCTTTTTCTGTTTCCTGAAATAAATTAAGAGTATTGGTATTAGTTCTTCTTTAAAGGTCTTGTAGAACTTGGATGTGTGTTCATCCAGTCCTTGGCTTTTCTTGGTTGGTAGACTTCTGATAGTATCTTCTATTTCGTCATTTGAATTTTTTTTTTTTTAAAGAGAGAGGGAGAGAATTTTAATATTTATTTTTCAGTTCTCGGCAGACACAACATCTTTGTTTGTATATGGTGCTGAGGATCGAACCCGGGCCACATGAAAGCCAGGCGAGCGCGATACCACTTGAGCCACATCTCCAGCCCATCATCATTTGAAATTGATCTGTTTAAATTGTGTATTTCATCCTGATTCAATTTAGGCAAATCATATGACTATAGAAATTTGTCGATGCCTTTGAGGTTTTCTATTTTATTGGAGTACAAGTTTTCAACATCATTTCTGATTATCTTCCTGTATGTCTGTAGTGTCTGTCGTGGTATTGGAAAGAAGGCTTCCTTTTTGTAGGCCAGCCTTTACACAGACATTTGTTTTAATTTTTCAAGTATTGTCCTTCCTTACCCACTTTTTTGTTTGACACACTTAGTTTTACAAGTGCAAAAATAATGCAGTGGGATTCCATAATGTTTACCAATAAAATTAAAAACTTAAAAGTCTTAAAACGCCCACTTTATTATCTTTTGCATGATTTTCACATTTTTAAAAGGATATTCACTATTTATACCTTTTTCATTATTGTATTTTGCAGCTACTATTTATCATTTTATCACCTATTATTAGTTAGTTTATTTTCATTTTTTGCTATTTTAAGTTAATGCATCTAGAATATCATCCAATCTTTTTCCATATTTTGGATTTTTTAAACAGCTTTCCACCAGTAGCATCTGTAAAAAATATGATTCTAGGACTGAAACTTCTTGAGAAATTGCTATCATGACATACTATACTATAAACATGCGGTGGCAGCAGCCCCCAGTGACCTCCACGTTAACAAGTCCAGTGACTGCATCATCGTGGACATCTCCGTGATCCTGTTCACCACTCTCCCATTATAAAGTCCTACTCCTTTAGCTGTGACATCACTGTCTCTTGATTTTTCTTATGGGTTTGAATATCTGCTCTGCCCTTATGATCTTGACCTAGTTACCTAGCCTTTCAGAGTTTTAGTGTCCTTGTTGGCACTTGTTGGCATGAATGGTACTCTGCAATTATTCTTCAAGATATTGGGCTCTCTTTCGGTAGGTCTCCAGCTCTTTTATTGTATGGCTCATCTTTTCTTCGACTTTGGAAAGTTTCTCCTCTTGCTCCACACGGTAGTTTTCCTCCACTCTTAATTTCCTGTGCAGTTTCATCATATTTTCTTGATAGCGTTCCATCATGACATTAAAGTTCTCCTGTAGGGTCTCATTCTCACTTTGCAGCTGTGCATTTTCTGACTGCAAGGATGCCTGTTCAGTCTGCAGACTTTTAAGGTGTTCTGTAAGGTCTTCTGTGGTTTTCTCCACTTCAGATGAGAAAGTACATTTTTGATTTCTTCCTCCTTCCAAGATTTCTAAGGAGGCCTTTAGCTTATCACCATAAACCAGGTTCCTCAAAGCTCCTTTGGACTCATCCTCCATGTGAGCACCAATTTCGGGTTCACTCGTCTTTCCCAGTTCCAGGTGACCACCATACCTTTGGGCTCCCAGGCTTTTAGAAGATCTATCCTTCATCTTCAGCAAGCATTCACTCAGAGACTCCATGTGATTTTCTCTGTCCCTTAGAACTTGTTCTCCAGCTACTTTAGAGTCCTCTAATATGATTTTTGCTTTATATTGGGCACCTCCTTGTTCCCTCTGTGCTTCAGCTTCTCCTTGTATTGTTGGTTTCTGCGTTGGCGGAAGTAGGGATCCTTCATTCAAAACCTCTTTGATTGCCAGCTTCAGTTCTTCCTCATTCACTTGAAAGAGTCTCCAGTTTGTTTTAGCTTCAGCTATTTGTGATCTCAGGGATTCAGATTCACCTTGGAGGGACTGTATCCTTCTTGATAGATGCGCCATCGTTTCATCCTGTTGACCTTGTTGAGCCTTCTGTGCTTTGAGCTCTTCTTCTAGAAAGAGCATTTCAACGCCATGGCTGGATTCGGACCTATGCAGCTTTTCGTCATTTGCCTCCAGCTGTTGTGCTTCTCTTGAACCCTTCTCAAACCTGCAATCCTTTAAAGATGATTCCAAGCCTTCATGTTCTTTTTCAACAAGGCTCACTTTTTCAAGAAGTCCACATTTTGCCTCAATAAGTCCAACAAGATTTAGAGCCAGCCTTTTTTCTCTTCCCACGTAAAGCCTGCTACGAACCGACTGAAAACCTCTCCAGAAAAGTGAGAGAACAGCAAAAAATCCAAGAGCTGTACACACCACCAACTCCCAAGGAAAGCCATAAGGAAGATGGCCTGGCTTCATGTCTTCGGACAATGCTGCCACAACCCTGGGTGCTTCTTCCAGAACCACCCACTAGGATGGCTGAGAGGCAGCCCTTGGCTGATCCATCACGCCAAGACAGCTTTGGCTCTTGCCACCACAACCACAGCCTGCCCAGGCAGGCCAACACAGGCTGTGGACACTCAGGTGTTTGGTCAGGAACTCCAACCTGCACCA
This sequence comes from Callospermophilus lateralis, assembly GCF_048772815.1. Classification (NCBI taxonomy): domain Eukaryota; kingdom Metazoa; phylum Chordata; class Mammalia; order Rodentia; family Sciuridae; genus Callospermophilus; species Callospermophilus lateralis. Next base: position 313,500 of record NW_027515484.1, read on the forward strand.
GGCAACGGAGCAGACCACTGTGATCCCCTTCAGGGGCTGAGCGTATGGTGGGTGGTGAGCGTATGGCGGTGGGAGCCATGATCAAAGGCTCCCAGGAGCCTTGTTGTGCTCAACTGCCCATCAGGGGAGTCTTGTCCGTTTCCCTACCCAGTGCATCCTCATGTGCCACAGGTTTAGGTCCCTTCCACTCCAGCCAGAGAGAATTCCTCTCCATGCCACCCACCCCTTGATTTGGTTTAGGCCAGGCCAAGGCGGGGTTAGTAGGAAGATTCCATTCAGTCATAATAACATTCAGTTTGATGTCACTCAAATTCTAAAGCTGACTAAACTGTTCAAACAGCTTTTATGGCCTATATTGTTCTTTGTGTCCCTTGCCTTTTGTTTGAGTGACTCAGTCCTTTCCCTGCCCTTGTGCTCTCCCTATTTCCTACCTTCCTTGCTTCCTTCCTCCCTTCCTGGGTTTTCTCCTTTTCTTCTTCCTTCTTTTCTAACTCCCTGCATCCCTCCAAATTTGCCTTCCTCCCTTCCAACTTTCTCTCTCCCTTCCCTCCCTTTTCTTTTCTTGCAAGTGTTTGGGGTGAAAGTCCATGGCAGGCCAGCCCCAAGCTAGGCAAGGTCCCTGCCACTGAGCTACAACATCCCCAGACCTGCTGCCACTTCCTATGCAAGTAACTTGAATTATCTCTAAAGAGAAACTCTCACATTAGTCTACTTTCAAAGTAATTTCAGAAGAGTTGCTAACATGGGCATAAATCAGTTATGACAAGTCATTTTTGAAAAGCACGGCACAGCTAATGTTCCTCCAAAGAAGGAGTTGAAAACTTAATTGGTTTTCAGGTCAGCATTTCTAGACTAGTACAAACCCTCCTAATCCTGATCTCTCCTTAGTCCTATGATTTCTTTAAGTGTCCCCTTTGCTCCTGTTCATGGAGTCATGTGTACAGAAATTATACCTGGTTCTATTGAACTCTACTTAATTCTTTCTCACCTCTGTGCACCTTTTGCCAAGTCACTCCTCAACACTTACTGTAACCCTTTCAATTTTTTGTCCATTTTCGTTTAAAAAAACTCTTTCAAAAATTGAACCATTTCGCATGCAGACACAGTCTTCTTGATCTGCTATTAATCCCCCTCTACTGACATTGTAAGTTATTGAAATGTACACTTCCAGACCGTTTTCAGATTTTTGATTCCTGTATATCTATCTGTCTATCTATTTACAAACATAACATGGTATTCTGAAAGAATCGTTCTGCTTTTGGAGCTCTACATTGTGTTTTCCAGAAGCAGGCCTATTACACAGAGATGAATCCATGTTACCTAGATTGAGTTCAAACCGGAATGTGCACTCTGATTCCCATTATATTGTTCTACCTACTAATGGACAGTTCAGTTATATCTGATGATATACAACTGATGTTTTATGATGGCAATTTAGGTTTATTTAAAGGAGTGATTAGAAAACAGGTGAGACAGACTGATTAGATTCAGTATGTATGTTGGCTTTGTTTTTCTAGGCCTGAAGTTTTCACATTTCAATTAATTGTAGGTTAAGTATCAGGCAGATTCTTCACTGGGCTTCAAATATGATAAAGTTGCTTCTTATTTTTAAGAAGGCCGTTGCAATCCTGCATTTATTTTACACCTCAGTGCTTGTTTTACACAGAAGCACACACACACACACACACACCACACACATCAACAAACACACAAACACATAATTAGAGCACATTTAACACTCAAATAAAACTTTACCTACTAATTCATAACTAGGGTATTTTTTTAATAAGTATTGTGTCTTCGTCTCTACTGGGGAAACATGGTTCAATGTGAGTTCTCTGGTTTGTTGTAGGGCAGTGAACGTTCACTTGTTGGCAATGATATAGAAATGGGGAGTAAGAGTTTAAAAGTTTTTACAGTAGGTAGGCAGAGTCAGAGTATGGAATCCAAGAATAAGAAATCGGGGAATTTCCTCTTTGTTTCTTCATTTCAACCTCCTAATAATTCATGTATATTTTCCAAAAGTCTCCCAGAAAACAAGGACTAGGTCAATCCACATATCAGTGAACCATAGCAGAATGCGATTCTGAATTTCATATAAACAGTCATAAAATCAAAAAGACAGGTGCTGGGGTTTTGGCTCAGCACAAGAGTGCTGGCTTCACACTTTCAAAGGTCCTGAGTTGGATCCCCAACACCATATGTGAAAGGAAAGAATGAACCAATGCATGAGTGTATGATGAATGAATTAAAGGTATAAGGAGGAGGAGGAAGAGGAGGAGGAGGAGGAGAAATAGAAGAAGATGATGAGTAATTTGACAGAAGGGAAAAAGGGGAAGAGAGTGAGTTTAAAGTGTGGTTTCCAATTCCCAAACGTTAAATTACAGCAGACGGGATAGAGAGAGAAGATGGGAGGGCAGGAGAGGGGGGATAGTAGAGGCTAGAAAAGGTAGCAGAATACAACAGTTACTAACATGGCATTTTGTAAAAACGTGGATGTGTAAACAATGTGATTGTGCAATCTGTATATGGGGTCAAAATGGGAGTTCATAACTCACTTGAATCTAATGTAGGAAATATGGTATCTCAAGAGCTATGTAAGGTTTTAAAAGATATTTCCATCAGCTAGATTACAAGTACCTAGAACTCCCATTCTTGTTTATGTAAGAGTGGCTTCATCAGATTAAATGCTGTTCTCTGGAATAACATAAAATAGGAATAATTTAGTCATAAGATTCCTACGTAAACCACCTTTATTTACAAAATACTATCTTAAGAATTATTGTTTCATTGAGCTTCAATTGGAGCCAAAGTAGAGTCAATTACTGAACTAAAAGCAGTTACTTAAAAACTAAAAATGAGAGATAAGTCAAATTACATTTGAAGAGAGAGCAACAGCATGAGGTTTCTTGTTTGGTTCTGGATGTTGATTAACAGGCTCATTTGCAGGTGGAAGGAACCCTTCAGGCAACTCACTTGTACTTTCAGAATGGGGGTGAAGAGGGCTGAATTCCAGCTCTTGGAAGAAGATTTTGTGAGGAAAACCCCCTCCCTGCATAGACACTTCACATTGGAAATGGAGTGGGTGGCGGGTCAGGTGGAAAATAATCTCCAGGTTCCCAGACAAGTTTCCTGGGAGAGGTGGAGGAAAAAAAAGGTCCTCTTCTCATGAACTGACTCCTTGGGTCAACTGGAAACAAGGCACCTCTGACTGGAGGGAAAGGTGCCAACACAGAGTCAGAGCCGGTTGCTTGGTTTTCAGCATGGAGAGGTGAATCAGGCACATCAGAGTCCAAAGGAGGCATATTAGGAATTCTGTGTTCTGCTGGTCCCGATGCTCTAGCACAATTTGAGTAAAACCTATCTTGCCTTTGTAGAGGAAGACGTGCATCAGAAGAATATGGTTGGCCTGGCGGAGGGATCATCAGCCTGCTGGCCTGTTCCCCTGGAGGAGAGAGGGGCCCAGTCTGAGAAGGTGCTCTCTGAAAATCAGTGAACTTATGACAGCTGGATTCTCTTCCTTTACTGCTAGTCGCATGGTCCAGAGGATTCTCCAGGGCCCCTTGACCCTCTTCCTCCTCCCACTGGAGTGAAAGGTGAGAGTGTGAGTGGACCACTCTTTTCAAAATGAGGAGGTCTCCTTTCAGATGAAGGGTGACCTATTGGTGAGGGCCCATTTGGAGAAGGCTTTCTGCCCATTGCTGAGTTGGAAACATCCAGTGCATCATAGGGATCTTTTTCTACAAGTTCAAATCTAAGCTCCTTCTCAGTTAATTTTTGTCTGTTGCGTGCATTTTGCTTCCTGAAATAACTGAGGTTTCTTTCAGCAATCCGAGCTGCCAACTCACTAGCATCTGCTTCTTTCTCAGAGGAAATAATCTTCCCCAGACAGGAACGAATGGTACTCTGCAATTGTTCTTCAAGATATTGGGCTCTCTTTCGGTAGGTCTCCAGCTCTTTTATTGTATGGCTCATCTTTTCTTCGACTTTGGAAAGTTTCTCCTCTTGCTCCACACGGTAGTTTTCCTCCACTCTTAATTTCCTGTGCAGTTTCATCATATTTTCTTGATAGCGTTCCATCATGACTTTAAAGTTCTCCTGTAGGGTCTCATTCTCACTTTGCAGCTGTGCATTTTCTGACTGCAAGGATGCCTGTTCAGTCTGCAGACTTTTAAGGTGTTCTGTAAGGTCTTCTGTGGTTTTCTCCACTTCAGATGAGAAAGTACATTTTTGATTTCTTCCTCCTTCCAAGATTTCTAAGGAGGCCTTTAGCTTATCACCATAAACCAGGTTCCTCAAAGCTCCTTTGGACTCATCCTCCAAGTGAGCACCCATTTCGGGTTCACTCGTCTTTCCCAGTTCCAGGTGACCACCATCCCTTTGGGCTCCCAGGCTTGGAGAAGATCTATCCTTCATCTTCAGCAAGCATTCACTCAGAGACTCCATGTGATTTTCTGTGTCCCTTAGAACTTGTTCTCCAGCTACTTTAGAGTCCTCTAATATGATTTTTGCTTTATATTGGACACCTCCTTGTTCCCTCTGTGCTTCAGCTTCTCCTTGTATTGTTGGTCTCTGCGTTGGCGGAAGTAGGGATCCTTCATTCAAAACCTCTTTGATTGCCAGCTTCAGTTCTTTCTCATTCACTTGAAAGAGTCTCCAGTTTGTTTTAGCTTCAGCTATTTGTGATCTCAGGGATTCAGATTCACCTTGGAGGGACTGTATCCTTCTTGATAGATGCGCAATCATTTCATCCTGTTGACCTTGTTGAGCCTTCTGTGCTTTGAGCTCTTCTTCTAGAAAGAGCATTTCAACGCCATGGCTGGATTCGGACCTATGCAGCTTTTCGTCGGTTGCCTCCATCTGTTGTGCTTCTCTTAACCCTTCTCAAACCTGCAATCCTTTAAAGATGATTCTAAGCCTTCATGTTCTTTTTCAACAAGGCTCACTTTTTCAAGAAGTCCACATTTTGCCTCAATAAGTCCAGCAAGATTTAGAGCCAGCCTTTTTTCTCTTCCCACGTAAAGCCTGCTACGAACCGACTGAAAACCTCTCCAGAAAAGTGAGAGAACAGCAAAAAATCCAAGAGCTGTACACACCACCAACTCCCAAGAAAAGCCATAAGGAAGATGGCCTGGCTTCATGTCTTCGGACAATGCTGCCACAACCCTGGGTGCTTCTTCCAGAACCACCCACTAGGATGGCTGAGAGGCAGCCCTTGGCTCCTCCATCACGCCAAGACAGCTTTGGCTCCTGCCACAACAACCACAGCCTGCCCAGGCAGGCCAACACAGGCTGTGGACACTCAGGTGTTTGGTCAGGAACTCCAACCTGCACCAGGCAACGGAGCAGACCACTGTGATCCCGTTCAGGGGCTGAGCGTATGGTGGGTGGTGGGCGTATGGCGGTGGGAGCCATGATCAAAGGCTCCCAGGAGCCTTGTTGTGCTCAACTGCCCATCAGGGGAGTCTTGTCCGCTTCCCTACCCAGTGCATCCTCATGTGCCACAGGTTTAGGTCCCTCCCACTCCAGCCAGAGAGAATTGATCTCCATGCCACCCACCCCTTGATTTGGTTTAGGCCAGGCCAAGGCGGGGTTAGTAGGAAGATTCCATCCAGTCATAATAACATTCAGTTTGATGTCACTCAAATTCTAAAGCTGACTAAACTGTTCAAACAGCTTTTATGGCCTCTATTGGTCTTTGTGTCCCTTGCCTTTTGTTTGAGTGACTCAGTCCTTTCCCTGCCCTTGTGCTCTCCCTATTTCCTACCTTCCTTGCTTCCTTCCTCCCTTCCTGGGTTTTCTCCTTTTCTTCTTCCTTCTTTTCTACCTCCCTCCATCCCTCCAACTTTGCCTTCCTCCCTTCCAACTTTCTCTCTCCCTTCCCTCCCTTTACTATTCTTGCAAGTGTTTGGGGTGAACGTACATGGCAGGCCAGCCCCAAGCTAGGCAAGGTCACTGCCACTGAGCTACAACATCCCCAGACCTGCTGCCACTTCCTATGCAAGTAACTTGAATTATCTCTAAAGAGAAACTCTCACATTAGTCTACTTTCAAAGTAATTTCAGAAGAGTTGCTAACATGGGCATAAATCAGTTATGACAAGTCATTTTTGAAAAGCACGGCACAGCTAAGGTTCCTCCAAAGAAGGAGTTGAAAACTTAATTGGTTTTCAGGTCAGCATTTCTAGACTAGTACAAACCCTCCTAATCCTGATCTCTCCTTAGTCCTATGATTTCTTTAAGTGTCCCCTTTGCTCCTGTTCATGGAGTCATGTGTACAGAAATTATACCTGGTTCTATTGAACTCTACTTAATTCTTTCTCACCTCTGTGCTCCTTTTGCCAAGTCACTCCTCAACACTTACTGTAACCCTTTCAATTTTTTGTCCATTTTCATTTAAAAAACTCTTTCAAAAATTGAACCATTTCGCATGCAGACTCAGTCTTCTTGATCTGCTATTAATCCCCCACTACTGACATTGTAAGTTATTGAAATGTACACTTCCAGACCGTTTTCAGATTTTTGATTCCTGTCTATCTATCTGTCTATCTATTTACAAACGTAACATGGTATTCTGAAAGAATGGTTCTGATTTTGGAGCTCTACAATGTGTTTTCCAGAAGCAGGCCTATTACACAGAGATGAATCCATGTTACCTCGATTGAGTTCAAACCGGAATGTGCACTCTGATTCCCATTATATTGTTCTACCTACTAATGGACAGTTCAGTTATCACCAGACCTCACCACCTCCCCCATTGTGTAAAACCCTTGTGAAGAGACATGTAGATGCCTTTATGAACATATTGATAATTTTTCATGGCAGTGTTTTCCAAAAACCAGTTAGTAAAATCAATTTATTCCTTTGCAGCCTGAAATTACCTTCATTCCAGTTTACTGGTATAAGAACTGCAGTATATCAGCAACCATTCTCCAATAGTAGTTCAGGCAGAAGTCATTCTAGATAACAAGCAGTGCCGGATCCTCCATGTATTTTAAACAGTCCATGACGGGGGACATCCGTCCACTCGTTTAGAACAACTGATGTTTTATGCTGGCAATTTAGGTTTATTTAAAGGAGTGATTAGAAAACAGGTGAGACAGACTGATTAGATTCAGTATGTATGTTGGCTTTGTTTTTCTAGGCCTGAAGTTTTCACATTTCAATTAATTGTAGGTTAAGTATCAGGCAGATTCTTCAGTGGGCTTCAAATGTGATAAAGTTGCTTCTTATTTTTAAGAAGGCCGTTGCAATCCTGCATTTATTTTACAGCTCAGTGCTTGTTTTACACACAAGAACACACACCCACACACCACACACATCAACACACACACAAACACATAATTAGAGCACATTTAACACTCAAATAAAGCTTTACCTACTAATTCATAACTAGGGTATTTTTTTAATAAGTATTGTGTCTTGGTCTCTACTGGGGAAACATGGTTCAATGTGAGTTCTCTGGTTTGTTGTAGGGCAGTGAACGTTCACTTGTTGGCAATGATATAGAAATGGGGAGTAAGAGTTTAAAAGTTTTTACAGTAGGTAGGCAGAGTCAGAGTATGGAATCCAAGAATAAGAAATCGGGGAATTTCCTCTTTGTTTCTTCATTTCAACCTCCTAATAATTCATGTATATTTTCCAAAAGTCTCCCAGAAAACAAGGACTAGGTCAATCCACATATCAGTGAACCATAGCAGAATGCGATTCTGAATTTCATATAAACAGTCATAAAATCAAAAAGACAGGTGCTGGGGTTTTGGCTCAGCACTAGAGTGCTGGCTTCACACTTTCAAAGGTCCTGAGTTTGATCCCCAACACCATATGTGAAAGGAATGAATGAACCAATGCATGAGTGTATGATGAATGAATAAAAGGTATGAGGAGGAGGAGGAAGAGGAGGAGGAGGAGGAGAAATAGAAGAAGATGATGAGTAATTTGACAGAAGGGAAAAAGGGGAGGAGAGTGAGTTTAAAGTGTGGTTTCCAATTCCCAAACGTTAAATTACAGCAGACGGGATAGAGAGAGAAGATGGGAGGGCAGGAGATTGGAGATAGTAGAGGCTAGAAAAGGTAGCAGTATACAACAGTTACTAACATGGCATTTTGTAAAAACGTGGATGTGTAAACAATGTGATTGTGCAATCTGTATATGGGGTCAAAATGGGAGTTCATAACTCACTTGAATCTAATGTAGGAAATATGGTATCTCAAGAGCTATGTAAGGTTTTAAGCAACCAATATAAAAAAGAGGTCTTCATTTTTCTTTGTAGTTGATATCTCCTGTTTCCTTGACATGTTTAGTTGTGTTCTCTCCTTTAGTCCTCCCAAGCTCTAGTTATTCTGATATGGAAAAACTAGCTGAAATGCCCAACCAGTCTCTAAATCAGTGACACTTTTTCATTAAGCCTAAAGTCACTTTACAATTGCTACAGTCATACTAAATACACTTCTTTGTTGGGAGTTTAAAAGATATTTACATCAGCTAGATTACAAGGACCTAGAACTCCCATTCTTGTTTATGTAAGAGTGGCTTCATCAGATTAAATGCTGTTCTCTGGAATAACATAAAATAGGAATAATTTAGTCATAAGATTCTTACGTAAACCATCTTTATTTACAAAATACTATCTTAAGAATTATTGTTTCATTGAGCTTCAATTGGAGCCAAAGTATAGTCAATTACTGAAGTAAAAGCAGTTACTTAAAAACTAAAAATGAGAGATAAGTCAAATTACATTTGAAGAGAGAGCAACAGCATGAGGTTTCTTGTTTGGTTCTGGATGTTGAGTAACAGGCTCATTTGCAGGTGGAAGGAACCCTTGAGGCAACTCACTTGTACTTTCAGAATGGGGGTGAAGAGGGCTGAATTCCAGCTCTTGGGGGAAGATTTTGTGAGGAAAACCCCCTCCCTGCATAGACACTTCGCATTGGAAATGGAGTGGGTGGCGGGTCAGGTGGAAAATAATCTCCAGGTTCCCAGACAAGTTTCCTGGGAGAGGTGGAGGAAAAAAAAGGTCCTCTTCTCATGAACTGACTCCTTGGGTCAACTGGAAACAAGGCACCTCTGACTGGAGGGAAAGGTGCCAACACAGAGTCAGAGCCGGTTGCTTGGTTTTCAGCATGGAGAGGTGAATCAGGCACATCAGAGTCCAAAGGAGGCATATTAGGAATTCTGTGTTCTGCTGGTCCCGATGCTCTACCACAATTTGAGTAAAACCTATCTTGCCTTTGTAGAGGAAGACGTGCATCAGAAGAATATGGTTGGCCTGGCGGAGGGATCATCAGCCTGCTGGCCTGTTCCCCTGGAGGAGAGAGGGGCCCAGTCTGAGAAGGTGCTCTCTGAAAATCAGTGAACTTATGACAGCTGGATTCTCTTCCTTTACTGCTAGTCGCATGGTCCAGAGGATTCTCCAGGGCCCCTTGACCCTCTTCCTCCTCCCACTGGAGTGAAAGGTGAGAGTGTGAGTGGACCACTCTTTTCAAAATGAGGAGGTCTCCTTTCAGATGAAGGGTGACCTATTGGTGAGGGCCCATTTGGAGAAGGCTTTCTGCCCATTGCTGAGTTGGAAACATCCAGTGCATCATAGGGATCTTTTTCTACAAGTTCAAATCTAAGCTCCTTCTCAGTTAATTTTTGTCTGTTGCGTGCATTTTGCTTCCTGAAATAACTGAGGTTTCTTTCAGCAATCCGAGCTGCCAACTCACTAGCATCTGCTTCTTTCTCAGAGGAAATAATCTTCCCCAGACAGGAACGAATGGTACTCTGCAATTGTTCTTCAAGATATTGGGCTCTCTTTCGGTAGGTCTCCAGCTCTTTTATTGTATGGCTCATCTTTTCTTCGACTTTGGAAAGTTTCTCCTCTTGCTCCACACGGTAGTTTTCCTCCACTCTTAATTTCCTGTGCAGTTTCATCATATTTTCTTGATAGCGTTCCATCATGACTTTAAAGTTCTCCTGTAGGGTCTCATTCTCACTTTGCAGCTGTGCATTTTCTGACTGCAAGGATGCCTGTTCAGTCTGCAGACTTTTAAGGTGTTCTGTAAGGTCTTCTGTGGTTTTCTCCACTTCAGATGAGAAAGTACATTTTTGATTTCTTCCTCCTTCCAAGATTTCTAAGGAGGCCTTTAGCTTATCACCATAAACCAGGTTCCTCAAAGCTCCTTTGGACTCATCCTCCAAGTGAGCACCCATTTCGGGTTCACTCGTCTTTCCCAGTTCCAGGTGACCACCATCCCTTTGGGCTCCCAGGCTTGGAGAAGATCTATCCTTCATCTTCAGCAAGCATTCACTCAGAGACTCCATGTGATTTTCTGTGTCCCTTAGAACTTGTTCTCCAGCTACTTTAGAGTCCTCTAATATGATTTTTGCTTTATATTGGACACCTCCTTGTTCCCTCTGTGCTTCAGCTTCTCCTTGTATTGTTGGTCTCTGCGTTGGCGGAAGTAGGGATCCTTCATTCAAAACCTCTTTGATTGCCAGCTTCAGTTCTTTCTCATTCACTTGAAAGAGTCTCCAGTTTGTTTTAGCTTCAGCTATTTGTGATCTCAGGGATTCAGATTCACCTTGGAGGGACTGTATCCTTCTTGATAGATGCGCAATCATTTCATCCTGTTGACCTTGTTGAGCCTTCTGTGCTTTGAGCTCTTCTTCTAGAAAGAGCATTTCAACGCCATGGCTGGATTCGGACCTATGCAGCTTTTCGTCGGTTGCCTCCATCTGTTGTGCTTCTCTTAACCCTTCTCAAACCTGCAATCCTTTAAAGATGATTCTAAGCCTTCATGTTCTTTTTCAACAAGGCTCACTTTTTCAAGAAGTCCACATTTTGCCTCAATAAGTCCAGCAAGATTTAGAGCCAGCCTTTTTTCTCTTCCCACGTAAAGCCTGCTACGAACCGACTGAAAACCTCTCCAGAAAAGTGAGAGAACAGCAAAAAATCCAAGAGCTGTACACACCACCAACTCCCAAGAAAAGCCATAAGGAAGATGGCCTGGCTTCATGTCTTCGGACAATGCTGCCACAACCCTGGGTGCTTCTTCCAGAACCACCCACTAGGATGGCTGAGAGGCAGCCCTTGGCTCCTCCATCACGCCAAGACAGCTTTGGCTCCTGCCACAACAACCACAGCCTGCCCAGGCAGGCCAACACAGGCTGTGGACACTCAGGTGTTTGGTCAGGAACTCCAACCTGCACCAGGCAACGGAGCAGACCACTGTGATCCCGTTCAGGGGCTGAGCGTATGGTGGGTGGTGGGCGTATGGCGGTGGGAGCCATGATCAAAGGCTCCCAGGAGCCTTGTTGTGCTCAACTGCCCATCAGGGGAGTCTTGTCCGCTTCCCTACCCAGTGCATCCTCATGTGCCACAGGTTTAGGTCCCTCCCACTCCAGCCAGAGAGAATTGATCTCCATGCCACCCACCCCTTGATTTGGTTTAGGCCAGGCCAAGGCGGGGTTAGTAGGAAGATTCCATCCAGTCATAATAACATTCAGTTTGATGTCACTCAAATTCTAAAGCTGACTAAACTGTTCAAACAGCTTTTATGGCCTCTATTGGTCTTTGTGTCCCTTGCCTTTTGTTTGAGTGACTCAGTCCTTTCCCTGCCCTTGTGCTCTCCCTATTTCCTACCTTCCTTGCTTCCTTCCTCCCTTCCTGGGTTTTCTCCTTTTCTTCTTCCTTCTTTTCTACCTCCCTCCATCCCTCCAACTTTGCCTTCCTCCCTTCCAACTTTCTCTCTCCCTTCCCTCCCTTTACTATTCTTGCAAGTGTTTGGGGTGAACGTACATGGCAGGCCAGCCCCAAGCTAGGCAAGGTCACTGCCACTGAGCTACAACATCCCCAGACCTGCTGCCACTTCCTATGCAAGTAACTTGAATTATCTCTAAAGAGAAACTCTCACATTAGTCTACTTTCAAAGTAATTTCAGAAGAGTTGCTAACATGGGCATAAATCAGTTATGACAAGTCATTTTTGAAAAGCACGGCACAGCTAAGGTTCCTCCAAAGAAGGAGTTGAAAACTTAATTGGTTTTCAGGTCAGCATTTCTAGACTAGTACAAACCCTCCTAATCCTGATCTCTCCTTAGTCCTATGATTTCTTTAAGTGTCCCCTTTGCTCCTGTTCATGGAGTCATGTGTACAGAAATTATACCTGGTTCTATTGAACTCTACTTAATTCTTTCTCACCTCTGTGCTCCTTTTGCCAAGTCACTCTCAACACTTACTGTAACCCTTTCAATTTTTTGTCCATTTTCATTTAAAAAACTCTTTCAAAAATTGAACCATTTCGCATGCAGACTCAGTCTTCTTGATCTGCTATTAATCCCCCACTACTGACATTGTAAGTTATTGAAATGTACACTTCCAGACCGTTTTCAGATTTTTGATTCCTGTCTATCTATCTGTCTATCTATTTACAAACGTAACATGGTATTCTGAAAGAATGGTTCTGATTTTGGAGCTCTACAATGTGTTTTCCAGAAGCAGGCCTATTACACAGAGATGAATCCATGTTACCTCGATTGAGTTCAAACCGGAATGTGCACTCTGATTCCCATTATATTGTTCTACCTACTAATGGACAGTTCAGTTATCACCAGACCTCACCACCTCCCCCATTGTGTAAAACCCTTGTGAAGAGACATGTAGATGCCTTTATGAACATATTGATAATTTTTCATGGCAGTGTTTTCCAAAAACCAGTTAGTAAAATCAATTTATTCCTTTGCAGCCTGAAATTACCTTCATTCCAGTTTACTGGTATAAGAACTGCAGTATATCAGCAACCATTCTCCAATAGTAGTTCAGGCAGAAGTCATTCTAGATAACAAGCAGTGCCGGATCCTCCATGTATTTTAAACAGTCCATGACGGGGGACATCCGTCCACTCGTTTAGAACAACTGATGTTTTATGCTGGCAATTTAGGTTTATTTAAAGGAGTGATTAGAAAACAGGTGAGACAGACTGATTAGATTCAGTATGTATGTTGGCTTTGTTTTTCTAGGCCTGAAGTTTTCACATTTCAATTAATTGTAGGTTAAGTATCAGGCAGATTCTTCAGTGGGCTTCAAATGTGATAAAGTTGCTTCTTATTTTTAAGAAGGCCGTTGCAATCCTGCATTTATTTTACAGCTCAGTGCTTGTTTTACACACAAGAACACACACCCACACACCACACACATCAACACACACACAAACACATAATTAGAGCACATTTAACACTCAAATAAAGCTTTACCTACTAATTCATAACTAGGGTATTTTTTTAATAAGTATTGTGTCTTGGTCTCTACTGGGGAAACATGGTTCAATGTGAGTTCTCTGGTTTGTTGTAGGGCAGTGAACGTTCACTTGTTGGCAATGATATAGAAATGGGGAGTAAGAGTTTAAAAGTTTTTACAGTAGGTAGGCAGAGTCAGAGTATGGAATCCAAGAATAAGAAATCGGGGAATTTCCTCTTTGTTTCTTCATTTCAACCTCCTAATAATTCATGTATATTTTCCAAAAGTCTCCCAGAAAACAAGGACTAGGTCAATCCACATATCAGTGAACCATAGCAGAATGCGATTCTGAATTTCATATAAACAGTCATAAAATCAAAAAGACAGGTGCTGGGGTTTTGGCTCAGCACTAGAGTGCTGGCTTCACACTTTCAAAGGTCCTGAGTTTGATCCCCAACACCATATGTGAAAGGAATGAATGAACCAATGCATGAGTGTATGATGAATGAATAAAAGGTATGAGGAGGAGGAGGAAGAGGAGGAGGAGGAGGAGAAATAGAAGAAGATGATGAGTAATTTGACAGAAGGGAAAAAGGGGAGGAGAGTGAGTTTAAAGTGTGGTTTCCAATTCCCAAACGTTAAATTACAGCAGACGGGATAGAGAGAGAAGATGGGAGGGCAGGAGATTGGAGATAGTAGAGGCTAGAAAAGGTAGCAGTATACAACAGTTACTAACATGGCATTTTGTAAAAACGTGGATGTGTAAACAATGTGATTGTGCAATCTGTATATGGGGTCAAAATGGGAGTTCATAACTCACTTGAATCTAATGTAGGAAATATGGTATCTCAAGAGCTATGTAAGGTTTTAAGCAACCAATATAAAAAAGAGGTCTTCATTTTTCTTTGTAGTTGATATCTCCTGTTTCCTTGACATGTTTAGTTGTGTTCTCTCCTTTAGTCCTCCCAAGCTCTAGTTATTCTGATATGGAAAAACTAGCTGAAATGCCCAACCAGTCTCTAAATCAGTGACACTTTTTCATTAAGCCTAAAGTCACTTTACAATTGCTACAGTCATACTAAATACACTTCTTTGTTGGGAGTTTAAAAGATATTTACATCAGCTAGATTACAAGGACCTAGAACTCCCATTCTTGTTTATGTAAGAGTGGCTTCATCAGATTAAATGCTGTTCTCTGGAATAACATAAAATAGGAATAATTTAGTCATAAGATTCTTACGTAAACCATCTTTATTTACAAAATACTATCTTAAGAATTATTGTTTCATTGAGCTTCAATTGGAGCCAAAGTATAGTCAATTACTGAAGTAAAAGCAGTTACTTAAAAACTAAAAATGAGAGATAAGTCAAATTACATTTGAAGAGAGAGCAACAGCATGAGGTTTCTTGTTTGGTTCTGGATGTTGAGTAACAGGCTCATTTGCAGGTGGAAGGAACCCTTGAGGCAACTCACTTGTACTTTCAGAATGGGGGTGAAGAGGGCTGAATTCCAGCTCTTGGGGGAAGATTTTGTGAGGAAAACCCCCTCCCTGCATAGACACTTCGCATTGGAAATGGAGTGGGTGGCGGGTCAGGTGGAAAATAATCTCCAGGTTCCCAGACAAGTTTCCTGGGAGAGGTGGAGGAAAAAAAAGGTCCTCTTCTCATGAACTGACTCCTTGGGTCAACTGGAAACAAGGCACCTCTGACTGGAGGGAAAGGTGCCAACACAGAGTCAGAGCCGGTTGCTTGGTTTTCAGCATGGAGAGGTGAATCAGGCACATCAGAGTCCAAAGGAGGCATATTAGGAATTCTGTGTTCTGCTGGTCCCGATGCTCTACCACAATTTGAGTAAAACCTATCTTGCCTTTGTAGAGGAAGACGTGCATCAGAAGAATATGGTTGGCCTGGCGGAGGGATCATCAGCCTGCTGGCCTGTTCCCCTGGAGGAGAGAGGGGCCCAGTCTGAGAAGGTGCTCTCTGAAAATCAGTGAACTTATGACAGCTGGATTCTCTTCCTTTACTGCTAGTCGCATGGTCCAGAGGATTCTCCAGGGCCCCTTGACCCTCTTCCTCCTCCCACTGGAGTGAAAGGTGAGAGTGTGAGTGGACCACTCTTTTCAAAATGAGGAGGTCTCCTTTCAGATGAAGGGTGACCTATTGGTGAGGGCTCATTTGGAGAAGGCTTTCTGCCCATTGCTGAGTTGGAAACATCCAGTGCATCATAGGGATCTTTTTCTACAAGTTCAAATCTAAGCTCCTTCTCAGTTAATTTTTGTCTGTTGCGTGCATTTTGCTTCCTAAAATAACTGAGGTTTCTTTCAGCAATCCGAGCTGCCAACTCACTAGCATCTGCTTCTTTCTCAGAGGAAATAATCTTCCCCAGACAGGAACGAATGGTACTCTGCAATTGTTCTTCAAGATATTGGGCTCTCTTTCGGTAGGTCTCCAGCTCTTTTATTGTATGGCTCATCTTTTCTTCGACTTTGGAAAGTTTCTCCTCTTGCTCCACACGGTAGTTTTCCTCCACTCTTAATTCCCTGTGCAGTTTCATCATATTTTCTTGATAGCATTCCATCATGACTTTAAAGTTCTCCTGTAGGGTCTCATTCTCACTTTGCAGCTGTGCATTTTCTGACTGCAAGGATGCCTGTTCAGTCTGCAGACTTTTAAGGTGTTCTGTAAGGTCTTCTGTGGTTTTCTCCACTTCAGATGAGAAAGTACATTTTTGATTTCTTCCTCCTTCCAAGATTTCTAAGGAGGCCTTTAGCTTATCACCATAAACCAGGTTCCTCAAAGCTCCTTTGGACTCATCCTCCAAGTGAGCACCAATTTCGGGTTCACTCGTCTTTCCCAGTTCCAGGTGACCAACATCCCTTTGGGCTCCCAGGCTTGGAGAAGATCTATCCTTCATCTTCAGCAAGCATTCACTCAGAGACTCCATGTGATTTTCTGTGTCCCTTAGAACTTGTTCTCCAGCTACTTTAGAGTCCTCTAATATGATTTTTGCTTTATATTGGGCACCTCCTTGTTCCCTCTGTGCTTCAGCTTCTCCTTGTATTGTTGGTCTCTGCGTTGGCGGAAGTAGGGATCCTTCATTCAAAACCTCTTTGATTGCCAGCTTCAGTTCTTCCTCATTCACTTGAAAGAGTCTCCAGTTTGTTTTAGCTTCAGCTATTTGTGATCTCAGGGATTCAGATTCACCTTGGAGGGACTGTATCCTTCTTGATAGATGCGCCATCGTTTCATCCTGTTGACCTTGTTGAGCCTTCTGTGCTTTGAGCTCTTCTTCTAGAAAGAGCATTTCAACGCCATGGCTGGATTCGGACCTATGCAGCTTTTCGTCGGTTGCCTCCACCTGTTGTGCTTCTCTTGAACCCTTCTCAAACCTGCAATCCTTTAAAGATGATTCCAAGCCTTCAAGTTCTTTTTCAACAAGGCTCACTTTTTCAAGAAGTCCACATTTTGCCTCAATAAGTCCAACAAGGTTTAGAGCCAGCCTTTTTTCTCTTCCCACGTAAAGCCTGCTACGAACCGACTGAAAACCTCTCCAGAAAAGTGAGAGAACAGCAAAAAATCCAAGAGCTGTACACACCACCAACTCCCAAGGAAAGCCATAAGGAAGATGGCCTGGCTTCATGTCTTCGGACAATGCTGCCACAACCCTGGGTGCTTCTTCCAGAACCACCCACTAGGATGGCTGAGAGGCAGCCCTTGGCTCCTCCATCACGCCAAGACAGCTTTGGCTCTTGCCACCACAACCACAGCCTGCCCAGGCAGGCCAACACAGGCTGTGGACACTGAGGTGTTTGGTCAGGAACTCCAACCTGCACCAGGCAACGGAGCAGACCACTGTGATCCCCTTCAGGGGCTGAGCGTATGGTGGGTGGTGAGCGTATGGCGGTGGGAGCCATGATCAAAGGCTCCCAGGAGCCTTGTTGTGCTCAACTGCCCATCAGGGGAGTCTTGTCCGCTTCCCTACCCAGTGCATCCTCATGTGCCACAGGTTTAGGTCCCTTCCACTCCAGCCAGAGAGAATTCCTCTCCATGCCACCCACCCCTTGATTTGGTTTAGGCCAGGCCAAGGCGGGGTTAGTAGGAAGATTCCATCCAGTCATAATAACATTCAGTTTGATGTCACTCAAATTCTAATGCTGACTAAACTGTTCAAACAGCTTTTATGGCCTATATTGGTCTTTGTGTCCCTTGCCTTCTGTTTGAGTGACTCAGTCCTTTCCCTGCCCTTGTGTTTCCCTATTTCCTACCTTCCTTGCTTTCTTCCTCCCTTCCTGGGTTTTCTCCTTTTCTTCTTCTTTCTTTTCTACCTCCCTGCATCCCTCCAACTTTGCCTTCCTCCCTTCCAACTTTCTCTCTCCCTTCCCTCCCTTTTCTTTTCTTGCAAGTGTTTGGGGTGAAAGTCCATGGCAGGCCAGCCCCAAGCTAGGCAAGGTCACTGCCACTGAGCTACAACATCCCCAGACCTGCTGCCACTTCCTATGCAAGTAACTTGAATTATCTCTAAAGAGAAACTCTCACATAGTCTACTTTCAAAGTAATTTCAGAAGAGTTGCTAACATGGGCATAAATCAGTTATGACAAGTCATTTTTGAAAAGCACGGCACAGCTAATGTTCCTCCAAAGAAGGAGTTGAAAACTTAATTGGTTTTCAGGTCAGCATTTCTAGACTAGTACAAACCCTCCTAATCCTGATCTCTCCTTAGTCCTATGATTTCTTTAAGTGTCCCCTTTGCTCCTGTTCATGGAGTCATGTGTACAGAAATTATACCTGGTTCTATTGAGCTCTACTTAATTCTTTCTCACCTTTGTGCTCCTTTTGCCAAGTCACTCCTCAACACTTACTGTAAACCTTTCAATTTTTTTCCATTTTCATTTAAAAACTCTTTCAAAAATTGAACCATTTCGCATGCAGACACAGTCTTCTTGATCTGCTTTAATCCCCCACTACTGACATTGTAAGTTATTGAAATGTACACTTCCAGACCGTTTTCAGATTTTTGATTCCTGTATATCTATCTGTCTATCTATTTACAAACATAACATGGTATTCTGAAAGAATCGTTCTGCTTTTGGAGCTCTACATTGTGTTTTCCAGAAGCAGACCTATTACACAGAGATGAATCCATGTTACCTAGATTGAGTTCAAACCGGAATGTGCACTCTGATTCCCATTATATTGTTCTACCTACTAATGGACAGTTCAGTTATATCTGATGATATACAACTGATGTTTTATGATGGCAATTTAGGATTATTTAAAGGAGTGATTAGAAAACAGGTGAGACAGACTGATTAGATTCAGTATGTATGTTGGCTTTGTTTTTCTAGGCCTGAAGTTTTCACATTTCAATTAATTGTAGGTTAAGTATCAGGCAGATTCTTCACTGGGCTTCAAATATGATAAAGTTGCTTCTTATTTTTAAGAAGGCCGTTGCAATCCTGCATTTATTTTACACCTCAGTGCTTGATTTACACAGAAGCACACACACACACACAGCACACACATCAACAAACACACAAACACATAATTAGAGCACATTTAACACTCAAATAAAGCTTTACCTACTAATTCATAACTAGGGTATTTTTTTAATAAGTATTGTGTCTTCGTCTCTACTGGGGAAACATGGTTCAATGTGAGTTCTCTGGTTTGTTGTAGGGCAGTGAACGTTCACTTGTTGGCAATTATATAGAAATGGGGAGTAAGAGTTTAAAAGTTTTTACAGTAGGTAGGCAGAGTCAGAGTATGGAATCCAAGAATAAGAAATCGGGGTATTTCCTCTTTGTTTCTTCATTTCAAACTCCTAATAATTCATGAATATTTTCCAAAAGTCTCCCAGAAAACAAGGACTAGGTCAATCCACATATCAGTGAACCATAGCAGAATGCGATTCTGAATTTCATATAAACAGTCATAAAATCAAAAAGACAGGTGCTGTGGTTTTGGCTCAGCACTAGAGTGCTGGCTTCACACTTTCAAAGGTCCTGAGTTGGATCCCCAACACCATATGTGAAAGGAATGAATGAACCAATGCATGAGTGTATGATGAATGAATTAAAGGTATAAGGAGGAGGAGGAAGAGGAGGAGGAGGAGGAGAAATAGAAGAAGATGATGAGTAATTTGACAGAAGGGAAAAAGGGGAGGAGAGTAGGTTTAAAGTGTGGTTTCCAATTCCCAAACGTTAAATTACAGCAGACGGGATAGAGAGAGAAGATGGGAGGGCAGGAGATGGGGGATAGTTGAGGCTAGAAAAGGTAACAGTATACAACAGTTACTAACATGGCATTTTGAAAAAACGTGAATGTGTAAACAATGTGATTGTGCAATCTGTATATGGGGTCAAAATGGGAGTTCATAACTCACTTGAATCTAATGTAGGAAATATGGTATCTCAAGAGCTATGTAAGGTTTTAAGCAACCAATATAAAAAAGAGATCTTCATTTTTCTTTGTAGTTGAGATCTCCTGTTTCCTTGACATGTTTAGTTGTGTTCTCTCCTTTAGTCCTCCCATGCTCTAGTTATTCTGATATGGAAAACTAGCTGAAATGCCCAACCAGTCTCTAAATCAATGACACTTTTTCATTAAGCCTAAAGTCACTTTACAATTGCTACAGTCATACTAAATACACTTCTTTGTTGGGAGTTTAAAAGATATTTCCATCAGCTAGATTACAAGTACCTAGAACTCCCATTCTTGTTTATGTAAGAGTGGCTTCATCAGATTAAATGCTGTTCTCTGGAATAACATAAAATAGGAATAATTTACTCATAAGATTCTTACGTAAACCACCTTTATTTACAAAATACTATCTTAAGAATTATTGTTTCATTGAGCTTCAATTGGAGCCAAAGTATAGTCAATTACTGAACTAAAAGCAGTTACTTAAAAACTAAAAATGAGAGATAAGTCAAATTACATTTGGAGAGAGAGCAACAGCATGAGGTTTCTTGTTTGGTTCTGGATGTTGAGTAACAGGCTCATTTGCAGGTGGAAGGAACCCTTCAGGCAACTCACTTGTACTTTAGGAATGGGGGTGAAGAGGGCTGAATTCCAGCTCTTGGGGGAAGATTTTGTGAGGAAAACCCCCTCCCTGCATAGACACTTCGCATTGGAAATGGAGTGGGTGGCGGGTCCTGTGGAAAATAATCTCCAGGTTCCCAGACAAGTTTCCTGGGAGAGGTGGAGGAAAAAAAAGGTCCTCTTCTCATGAACTGAAGCCTTGGGTCAACTGGAAACAAGGCACCTCTGATTGGAGGGAAAGGTGCCAACACAGAGCCAGGGCCGGTTGCTTGGTTTTCAGCATGGAGAGGTGAATCAGGCACATCAGAGTCCAAAGGAGGCATATTTGGAATTCTGTGTTCTGCTGGTCCTGATGCTCTACCACAATTTGACTAAAACCTATCTTGCCTTTGTAGAGGAAGACGTGCATCAGAAGAATATGGTTGGCCTGGCAGAGGGATCATCAGCCTGCTGGCCTGTTCCCCTGGAGGAGAGAGGGGCCCAGTCTGAGAAGGTGCTCTCTGAAAATCAGTGAACTTATGACAGCTGGATTCTCTTCCTTTACTGCTAGTCGCATGGTCCAGAGGATTCTCCAGGGCCCCTTGACCCTCTTCCTCCTCCCACTGGAGTGAAAGATGAGAGTGTGAGTGGACCACTCTTTTCAAAATGAGGAGGTCTCCTTTCAGATGAAGGGTGACCTATTAGTGAGGGCCCATTTGGAGAAGGCTTTCTGCCCATTGCTGAGTTGGAAACATCCAGTGCATCATAGGGATCTTTTTCTACAAGTTCAAATCTAAGCTCCTTCTCAGTTAATTTTTGTCTGTTGCGTGCATTTTGCTTCCTGAAATAACTGAGGTTTCTTTCAGCAATCCAAGCTGCCAACTCACTAGCATCTGCTTCTTTGTCAGAGGAAATTATCTTCCCCAGACAGGATCGAATGGTACTCTGCAATTTTCTTCAAGATATTGGGCTCTCTTTCGGTAGGTCTCCAGCTCTGTTATTGTATGGCTCATCTTTTCTTCGACTTTGGAAAGTTTCTCCTCTTGCTCCACACGGTAGTTTTCCTCCACTCTTAATTCCCTGTGCAGTTTCATCATATTTTCTTGATAGCGTTCCATCATGACTTTAAAGTTCTTCTGTGGGGTCTCATTCTCACTTTGCAGCTGTGCATTTTCTGACTGCAAGGATGCCTGTTCAGTCTGCAGACTTTTAAGGTGTTCTGTAAGGTCTTCTGTGGTTTTCTCCACTTCAGATGAGAAAGTACATTTTTGATTTCTTCCTCCTTCCAAGATTTCTAAGGAGGCCTTTAGCTTATCAACATAAACCAGGTTCCTCAAAGCTCCTTTGGACTCATCCTCCAAGTGAGCACCAATTTCGGGTTCACTCGTCTTTCCCAGTTCCAGGTGACCACCATACCTTTGGGCTCCCAGGCATGGAGAAGATCTATCCTTCATCTTCAGCAAGCATTCACTCAGAGACTCCATGTGATTTTCTGTGTCCCTTAGAACTTGTTCTCCAGCTACTTTAGAGTCCTCTAATATGATTTTTGCTTTATATTGGACACCTCCTTGTTCCCTCTGTGCTTCAGCTTCTCCTTGTATTGTTGGTCTCTGCGTTGGCGGAAGTAGGGATCCTTCATTCAAAACCTCTTTGATTGCCAGCTTCAGTTCTTTCTCATTCACTTGAAAGAGTCTCCAGTTTGTTTTAGCTTCAGCTATTTGTGATCTCAGGGATTCAGATTCACCTTGGAGGGACTGTATCCTTCTTGATAGATGCGCCATCATTTCATCCTGTTGACCTTGTTGAGCCTTCTGTGCTTTGAGCTCTTCTTCTAGAAAGAGCATTTCAACGCCATGGCTGGATTCGGACCTATGCAGCTTTTCGTCGGTTGCCTCCAGCTGTTGTGCTTCTCTTGAACCCTTCTCAAACCTGCAATCCTTTAAAGATGATTCTAAGCCTTCATGTTCTTTTTCAACAAGGCTCACTTTTTCAAGAAGTCCACATTTTGCCTCAATAAGTCCAGCAAGATTTAGAGCCAGCCTTTTTTCTCTTCCCACGTAAAGCCTGCTACGAACCGACTGAAAACCTCTCCAGAAAAGTGAGAGCACAGCAAAAAATCCAAGAGCTGTACACATCACCAACTCCCAAGGAAAGCCATAAGGAAGATGGCCTGGCTTCATGTCTTCGGACAATGCTGCCACAACCCTGGGTGCTTCTTCCAGAACCACCCACTAGGATGGCTGTGAGGCAGCCCTTGGCTCCTCCATCACGCCAAGACAGCTTTGGCTCTTGCCACCACAACCACAGCCTGCCCAGGCAGGCCAACACAGGCTGTGGACACTGAGGTGTTTGGTCAGGAACTCCAACCTGCACCAGGCAACGGAGCAGACCACTGTGATCCCCTTCAGGGGCTGAGCGTATGGTGGGTGGTGGGCGTATGGCGATGGGAGCCATGATCAAAGGCTCCCAGGAGCCTTGTTGTGCTCAACTGCCCATCAGGGGAGTCTTGTCCGCTTCCCTACCCAGTGCATCCTCATGTGCCACAGGTTTAGGTCCCTCCCACTCCAGCCAGAGAGAATTCCTCTCCATGCCACCCACCCCTTGATTTGGTTTAGGCCAGGCCAAGGCGGGGTTAGTAGGAAGATTCCATCCAGTCATAATAACATTCAGTTTGATGTCACTCAAATTCTAAAGCTGACTAAACTGTTCAAACAGCTTTTATGGCCTCTATTGGTCTTTGTGTCCCTTGCCTTTTGTTTGAGTGACTCAGTCCTTTCCCTGCCCTTGTGCTCTCCCTATTTCCTACCTTCCTTGCTTCCTTCCTCCCTTCCTGGGTTTTCTCCTTTTCTTCTTCCTTCTTTTCTACCTCCCTCCATCCCTCCAACTTTGCCTTCCTCCCTTCCAACTTTCTCTCTCCCTTCCCTCCCTTTACTATTCTTGCAAGTGTTTGGGGTGAACGTACATGGCAGGCCAGCCCCAAGCTAGGCAAGGTCCCTGCCACTGAGCTACAACATCCCCAGACCTGCTGCCACTTCCTATGCAAGTAACTTGAATTATCTCTAAAGAGAAACTCTCACATTAGTCTACTTTCAAAGTAATTTCAGAAGAGTTGCTAACATGGGCATAAATCAGTTATGACAAGTCATTTTTGAAAAGCACGGCACAGCTAAGGTTCCTCCAAAGAAGGAGTTGTAAACTTAATTGGTTTTCAGGTCAGCATTTCTAGACTAGTACAAACCCTCCTAATCCTGATCTCTCCTTAGTCCTATGATTTCTTTAAGTGTCCCCTTTGCTCCTGTTCATGGAGTCATGTGTACAGAAATTATACCTGGTTCTATTGAACTCTACTTAATTCTTTCTCACCTCTGTGCTCCTTTTGCCAAGTCACTCCTCAACACTTACTGTAACCCTTTCAACTTTTTGTCCATTTTCATTTAAAAAACTCTTTCAAAAATTGAACCATTTCGCATGCAGACACAGTCTTCTTGATCTGCTATTAATCCCCCACTACTGACATTGTAAGTTATTGAAATGTACACTTCCAGACCGTTTTCAGATTTTTGATTCCTGTCTATCTATCTGTCTATCTATTTACAAACGTAACATGGTATTCTGAAAGAATGGTTCTGATTTTGGAGCTCTACAATGTGTTTTCCAGAAGCAGGCCTATTACACAGAGATGAATCCATGTTACCTCGATTGAGTTCAAACCGGAATGTGCACTCTGATTCCCATTATATTGTTCTACCTACTAATGGACAGTTCAGTTATCACCAGACCTCACCACCTCCCCCATTGTGTAAAACCCTTGTGAAGAGACATGTAGATGCCTTTATGAACATATTGATAATTTTTCATGGCAGTGTTTTCCAAAAACCAGTTAGTAAAATCAATTTATTCCTTTGCAGCCTGAAATTACCTTCATTCCAGTTTACTGGTATAAGAACTGCAGTATATCAGCAACCATTCTCCAATAGTAGTTCAGGCAGAAGTCATTCTAGATAACAAGCAGTGCCGGATCCTCCATGTATTTTAAACAGTCCATGACGGGGGACATCCGTCCACTCGTTTAGAACAACTGATGTTTTATGCTGGCAATTTAGGTTTATTTAAAGGAGTGATTAGAAAACAGGTGAGACAGACTGATTAGATTCAGTATGTATGTTGGCTTTGTTTTTCTAGGCCTGAAGTTTTCACATTTCAATTAATTGTAGTTTAAGTATCAGGCAGATTCTTCACTGGGCTTCAAATATGATAAATTTGCTTCTTATTTTTAAGAAGGCCGTTGCAATCCTGCATTTATTTTACACCTCAGTGCTTGTTTTACACAGAAGCACACACACACACACACCACTCACATCAACAAACACACAAACACATAATTAGAGCACATTTAACACTCAATTAAAGCTTTACCTACTAATTCATAACTATGGTATTTTTTTAATAAGTATTGTGTCTTGGTATCTACTGGGGAAACATGGTTCAATGTGAGTTCTCTGGTTTGTTGTAGGGCAGTGAACGTTCACTTGTTGGCAATGATATAGAAATGGGGACTATGAGTTTAAAAGTTTTTACAGTAGGTAGGCAGAGTCAGAGTATGGAATCCAAGAATAAGAAATCGGGGAATTTCCTCTTTGTTTCTTCATTTCAACCTCCTAATACTTCATGTATATTTTCCAAAAGTCTCCCAGAAAACAAGGACTTGGTCAATCCACATATCAGTGAACCATAGCAGAATGCGATTCTGAATTTCATGTAAACAGTCATAAAATCAAAAAGACAGGTGCTGGGGTTATGGCTCAGCACAAGAGTGCTGGCTTCACACTTTCAAAGGTCCTGAGTTGGATCCCCAACACCATATGTGAAAGGAAAGAATGAACCAATGCATGAGTGTATGATGAATGAATTAAAGGTATAAGGAGGAGGAGGAAGAGGAGGAGGAGGAGAAGAAATAGAAGAAGATGATGAGTAATTTGACAGAAGGGAAAAACGGGAGGAGAGTGAGTTTAAAGTGTGGTTTCCAATTCCCAAACGTTAAATTACAGCAGACGGGATAGAGAGAGAAGATGGGAGGGCAGGAGAGGGGGGATAGTAGAGGCTAGAAAAGGTAGCAGAATACAACAGTTACTAACATGGCATTTTGTAAAAACGTGGATGTGTAAACAATGTGATTGTGCAATCTGTATATGGGGTCAAAATGGGAGTTCATAACTCACTGGAATCTAATGTAGGAAATATGGTATCTCAAGAGCTATGTAAGGTTTTAAGCAACCAATATAAAAAAGAGGTCTTCATTTTTCTTTGTAGTTGAGATCTCCTGTTTCCTTGACATGTTTAGTTGTGTTCTCTCCTTTAGTCCTCCCATGCTCTAGTTATTCTGATATGGAAAAACTAGCTGAAATGCCCAACCAGTCTCTAAATCAGTGACACTTTTTCATTAAGCCTAAAGTCACTTTACAATTGCTACAGTCATACTAAATACACTTCTTTGTTGGGAGTTTAAAAGATATTTCCATCAGCTAGATGACAAGTACCTAGAACTCCCATTCTTGTTTATGTAAGAGTGGCTTCATCAGATTAAATGCTGTTCTCTGGAATAACATACAATAGGAATAATTTAGTCATAAGATTCCTACGTAAACCACCTTTATTTACAAAATACTATCTTAAGAATTATTGTTTCATTGAGCTTCAATTGGAGCCAAAGTATAGTCAATTACTGAACTAAAAGCAGTTACTTAAAAACTAAAAATGAGAGATAAGTCAAATTACATTTGAAGAGAGAGCAACAGCATGAGGTTTCTTGTTTGGTTCTGGATGTTGAGTAACAGGCTCATTTGCAGGTGGAAGGAACCCTTGAGGCAACTCACTTGTACTTTCAGAATGGGGGTGAAGAGGGCTGAATTCCAGCTCTTGGGGGAAGATTTTGTGAGGAAAACCCCCTCCCTGCATAGACACTTCGCATTGGAAATGGAGTGGGTGGCGGGTCAGGTGGAAAATAATCTCCAGGTTCCCAGACAAGTTTCCTGGGAGAGGTGGAGGAAAAAAAAGGTCCTCTTCTCATGAACTGACTCCTTGGGTCAACTGGAAACAAGGCACCTCTGACTGGAGGGAAAGGTGCCAACACAGAGTCAGAGCCGGTTGCTTGGTTTTCAGCATGGAGAGGTGAATCAGGCACATCAGAGTCCAAAGGAGGCATATTAGGAATTCTGTGTTCTGCTGGTCCCGATGCTCTACCACAATTTGAGTAAAACCTATCTTGCCTTTGTAGAGGAAGACGTGCATCAGAAGAATATGGTTGGCCTGGCGGAGGGATCATCAGCCTGCTGGCCTGTTCCCCTGGAGGAGAGAGGGGCCCAGTCTGAGAAGGTGCTCTCTGAAAATCAGTGAACTTATGACAGCTGGATTCTCTTCCTTTACTGCTAGTCGCATGGTCCAGAGGATTCTCCAGGGCCCCTTGACCCTCTTCCTCCTCCCACTGGAGTGAAAGATGAGAGTGTGAGTGGACCACTCTTTTCAAAATGAGGAGGTCTCCTTTCAGATGAAGGGTGACCTATTAGTGAGGGCCCATTTGGAGAAGGCTT
Source organism: Callospermophilus lateralis (assembly GCF_048772815.1). Lineage (NCBI taxonomy): Eukaryota > Metazoa > Chordata > Mammalia > Rodentia > Sciuridae > Callospermophilus > Callospermophilus lateralis. The sequence continues at coordinate 340,325 of NW_027515484.1, forward strand.
TCTGCCCATTGCTGAGTTGGAAACATCCAGTGCATCATAGGGATCTTTTTCTACAAGTTCAAATCTAAGCTCCTTCTCAGTTAATTTTTGTCTGTTGCGTGCATTTTGCTTCCTGAAATAACTGAGGTGTCTTTCAGCAATCCAAGCTGCCAACTCACTAGCATCTGCTTCTTTGTCAGAGGAAATTATCTTCCCCAGACAGGAACGAATGGTACTCTGCAATTTTCTTCAAGATATTGGGCTCTCTTTCGGTAGGTCTCCAGCTCTTTTATTGTATGGCTCATCTTTTCTTCGACTTTGGAAAGTTTCTCCTCTTGCTCCACACGGTAGTTTTCCTCCACTCTTAATTCCCTGTGCAGTTTCATCATATTTTCTTGATAGCGTTCCATCATGACTTTAAAGTTCTTCTGTGGGGTCTCATTCTCACTTTGCAGCTGTGCATTTTCTGACTGCAAGGATGCCTGTTCAGTCTGCAGACTTTTAAGGTGTTCTGTAAGGTCTTCTGTGGTTTTCTCCACTTCAGATGAGAAAGTACATTTTTGATTTCTTCCTCCTTCCAAGATTTCTAAGGAGGCCTTTAGCTTATCAACATAAACCAGGTTCCTCCAAGCTCCTTTGGACTCATCCTCCAAGTGAGCACCAATTTCGGGTTCACTCGTCTTTCCCAGTTCCAGGTGACCACCATACCTTTGGGCTCCCAGGCATGGAGAAGATCTATCCTTCATCTTCAGCAAGCATTCACTCAGAGACTCCATGTGATTTTCTGTGTCCCTTAGAACTTGTTCTCCAGCTACTTTAGAGTCCTCTAATATGATTTTTGCTTTATATTGGACACCTCCTTGTTCCCTCTGTGCTTCAGCTTCTCCTTGTATTGTTGGTCTCTGCGTTGGCGGAAGTAGGGATCCTTCATTCAAAACCTCTTTGATTGCCAGCTTCAGTTCTTTCTCATTCACTTGAAAGAGTCTCCAGTTTGTTTTAGCTTCAGCTATTTGTGATCTCAGGGATTCAGATTCACCTTGGAGGGACTGTATCCTTCTTGATAGATGCGCCATCATTTCATCCTGTTGACCTTGTTGAGCCTTCTGTGCTTTGAGCTCTTCTTCTAGAAAGAGCATTTCAACGCCATGGCTGGATTCGGACCTATGCAGCTTTTCGTCGGTTGCCTCCAGCTGTTGTGCTTCTCTTGAACCCTTCTCAAACCTGCAATCCTTTAAAGATGATTCTAAGCCTTCATGTTCTTTTTCAACAAGGCTCACTTTTTCAAGAAGTCCACATTTTGCCTCAATAAGTCCAGCAAGATTTAGAGCCAGCCTTTTTTCTCTTCCCACGTAAAGCCTGCTACGAACCGACTGAAAACCTCTCCAGAAAAGTGAGAGCACAGCAAAAAATCCAAGAGCTGTACACATCACCAACTCCCAAGGAAAGCCATAAGGAAGATGGCCTGGCTTCATGTCTTCGGACAATGCTGCCACAACCCTGGGTGCTTCTTCCAGAACCACCCACTAGGATGGCTGTGAGGCAGCCCTTGGCTCCTCCATCACGCCAAGACAGCTTTGGCTCTTGCCACCACAACCACAGCCTGCCCAGGCAGGCCAACACAGGCTGTGGACACTGAGGTGTTTGGTCAGGAACTCCAACCTGCACCAGGCAACGGAGCAGACCACTGTGATCCCCTTCAGGGGCTGAGCGTATGGTGGGTGGTGGGCGTATGGCGATGGGAGCCATGATCAAAGGCTCCCAGGAGCCTTGTTGTGGTCAACTGCCCATCAGGGGAGTCTTGTCCGCTTCCCTACCCAGTGCATCCTCATGTGCCACAGGTTTAGGTCCCTCCCACTCCAGCCAGAGAGAATTCCTCTCCATGCCACCCACCCCTTGATTTGGTTTAGGCCAGGCCAAGGCGGGGTTAGTAGGAAGATTCCATCCAGTCATAATAACATTCAGTTTGATGTCACTCAAATTCTAAAGCTGACTAAACTTTTCAAACACCTTTTATGGCCTATATTGGTCTTTGTGTCCCTTGCCTTTTGTTTGAGTGACTCAGTCCTTTCCCTGCCCTTGTGTTTCCCTATTTCCTACCTTCCTTGCTTCCTTCCTCCCTTCCTGGGTTTTCTCCTTTTCTTCTTCTTTCTTTTCTACCTCCCTGCATCCCTCCAACTTTGCCATTCTCCCTTCCAACTTTCTCTCTCCCTTCCCTCCCTTTTCTTTTCTTGCAAGTGTTTGGGGTGAAAGTCCATGGCAGGCCAGCCCCAAGCTAGGCAAGGTCACTGCCACTGAGCTACAACATCCCCAGACCTGCTGCCACTTTCTATGCAAGTAACTTGAATTATCTCTAAAGAGAAACTCTCACATAGTCTACTTTCAAAGTAATTTCAGAAGAGTTGCTAACATGGGCATAAATCAGTTATGACAAGTCATTTTTGAAAAGCACCGCACAGCTAATGTTCCTCCAAAGAAGGAGTTGAAAACTTAATTGGTTTTCAGGTCAGCATTTCTAGACTAGTACAAACCCTCCTAATCCTGATCTCTCCTTAGTCCTATGATTTCTTTAAGTGTCCCCTTTGCGCCTGTTCATGGAGTCATGTGTACAGAAATTATACCTGGTTCTATTGAACTCTACTTAATTCTTTCTCACCTCTGTGCTCCTTTTGCCAAGTCACTCCTCAACACTTACTGTAACCCTTTCAATTTTTTGTCCATTTTCATTTAAAAAACTCTTTCAAAAATTGAACCATTTCGCATGCAGACACAGTCTTCTTGATCTGCTTTAATCCCCCACTACTGACATTGTAAGTTATTGAAATGTACACTTCCAGACCGTTTTCAGATTTTTGATTCCTGTATATCTATCTGTCTATCTATTTACAAACATAACATGGTATTCTGAAAGAATCGTTCTGCTTTTGGAGCTCTACATTGTCTTTTCCAGAAGCAGACCTATTACACAGAGATGAATCCATGTTACCTAGATTGAGTTCAAACCGGAATGTGCACTCTGATTCCCATTATATTGTTCTACCTACTAATGGACAGTTCAGTTATATCTGATGATATACAACTGATGTTTTATGATGGCAATTTAGGTTTATTTAAAGGAGTGATTAGAAAACAGGTGAGACAGACTGATTAGATTCAGTATGTATGTTGGCTTTGTTTTTCTAGGCCTGAAGTTTTCACATTTCAATTAATTGTAGGTTAAGTATCAGGCAGATTCTTCACTGGGCTTCAAATATGATAAAGTTGCTTCTTATTTTTAAGAAGGCCGTTGCAATCCTGCATTTATTTTACACCTCAGTGCTTGTTTTACACAGAAGCACACACACACACACACCACTCACATCAACAAACACACAAACACATAATTAGAGCACATTTAACACTCAATTAAAGCTTTACCTACTAATTCATAACTATGGTATTTTTTTAATAAGTATTGTGTCTTGGTATCTACTGGGGAAACATGGTTCAATGTGAGTTCTCTGGTTTGTTGTAGGGCAGTGAACGTTCAATTGTTGGCAATGATATAGAAATGGGGAGTATGAGTTTAAAAGTTTTTACAGTAGGTAGGCAGAGTCAGAGTATGGAATCCAAGAATAAGAAATCGGGGAATTTCCTCTTTGTTTCTTCATTTCAACCTCCTAATACTTCATGTATATTTTCCAAAAGTCTCCCAGAAAACAAGGACTTGGTCAATCCACATATCAGTGAACCATAGCAGAATGCGATTCTGAATTTCATGTAAACAGTCATAAAATCAAAAAGACAGGTGCTGGGGTTTTGGCTCAGCACAAGAGTGCTGTCTTCACACTTTCAAAGGTCCTGAGTTGGATCCCCAACACCATATGTGAAAGGAAAGAATGAACCAATGCATGAGTGTATGATGAATGAATTAAAGGTATAAGGAGGAGGAGGAAGAGGAGGAGGAGGAGAAGAAATAGAAGAAGATGATGAGTAATTTGACAGAAGGGAAAAACAGGAGGAGAGTGAGTTTAAAGTGTGGTTTCCAATTCCCAAACGTTAAATTACAGCAGACGGGATAGAGAGAGAAGATGGGAGGGCAGGAGAGGGGGGATAGTAGAGGCTAGAAAAGGTAGCAGAATACAACAGTTACTAACATGGCATTTTGTAAAAACGTGGATGTGTAAACAATGTGATTGTGCAATCTGTATATGGGGTCAAAATGGGAGTTCATAACTCACTGGAATCTAATGTAGGAAATATGGTATCTCAAGAGCTATGTAAGGTTTTAAGCAACCAATATAAAAAAGAGGTCTTCATTTTTCTTTGTAGTTGAGATCTCCTGTTTCCTTGACATGTTTAGTTGTGTTCTCTCCTTTAGTCCTCCCATGCTCTAGTTATTCTGATATGGAAAAACTAGCTGAAATGCCCAACCAGTCTCTAAATCAGTGACACTTTTTCATTAAGCCTAAAGTCACTTTACAATTGCTACAGTCATACTAAATACACTTCTTTGTTGGGAGTTTAAAAGATATTTCCATCAGCTAGATTACAAGTACCTAGAACTCCCATTCTTGTTTATGTAAGAGTGGCTTCATCAGATTAAATGCTGTTCTCTGGAATAACATAAAATAGGAATAATTTAGTCATAAGATTCCTACGTAAACCACCTTTATTTACAAAATACTATCTTAAGAATTATTGTTTCATTGAGCTTCAATTGGAGCCAAAGTATAGTCAATTACTGAACTAAAAGCAGTTACTTAAAAACTAAAAATGAGAGATAAGTCAAATTACATTTGAAGAGAGAGCAACAGCATGAGGTTTCTTGTTTGGTTCTGGATGTTGAGTAACAGGCTCATTTGCAGGTGGAAGGAACCCTTGAGGCAACTCACTTGTACTTTCAGAATGGGGGTGAAGAGGGCTGAATTCCAGCTCTTGGGGGAAGATTTTGTGAGGAAAACCCCCTCCCTGCATAGACACTTCGCATTGGAAATGGAGTGGGTGGCGGGTCAGGTGGAAAATAATCTCCAGGTTCCCAGACAAGTTTCCTGGGAGAGGTGGAGGAAAAAAAAGGTCCTCTTCTCATGAACTGACTCCTTGGGTCAACTGGAAACAAGGCACCTCTGACTGGAGGGAAAGGTGCCAACACAGAGTCAGAGCCGGTTGCTTGGTTTTCAGCATGGAGAGGTGAATCAGGCACATCAGAGTCCAAAGGAGGCATATTAGGAATTCTGTGTTCTGCTGGTCCCGATGCTCTACCACAATTTGAGTAAAACCTATCTTGCCTTTGTAGAGGAAGACGTGCATCAGAAGAATATGGTTGGCCTGGCGGAGGGATCATCAGCCTGCTGGCCTGTTCCCCTGGAGGAGAGAGGGGCCCAGTCTGAGAAGGTGCTCTCTGAAAATCAGTGAACTTATGACAGCTGGATTCTCTTCCTTTACTGCTAGTCGCATGGTCCAGAGGATTCTCCAGGGCCCCTTGACCCTCTTCCTCCTCCCACTGGAGTGAAAGGTGAGAGTGTGAGTGGACCACTCTTTTCAAAATGAGGAGGTCTCCTTTCAGATGAAGGGTGACCTATTGGTGAGGGCCCATTTGGAGAAGGCTTTCTGCCCATTGCTGAGTTGAAAACATCCAGTGCATCATAGGGATCTTTTTCTACAAGTTCAAATCTAAGCTCCTTCTCAGTTAATTTTTGTCTGTTGCGTGCATTTTGCTTCCTGAAATAACTGAGGTTTCTTTCAGCAATCCGAGCTGCCAACTCACTAGCATCTGCTTCTTTCTCAGAGGAAATAATCCTCCCCAGACAGGAACGAATGGTACTCTGCAATTGTTCTTCAAGATATTGGGCTCTCTTTCGGTAGGTCTCCAGCTCTTTTATTGTATGGCTCATCTTTTCTTCGACTTTGGAAAGTTTCTCCTCTTGCTCCACACGGTAGTTTTCCTCCACTCTTAATTTCCTGTGCAGTTTCATCATATTTTCTTGATAGCGTTCCATCATGACTTTAAAGTTCTCCTGTAGGGTCTCATTCTCACTTTGCAGCTGTGCATTTTCTGACTGCAAGGATGCCTGTTCAGTCTGCAGACTTTTAAGGTGTTCTGTAAGGTCTTCTGTGGTTTTCTCCACTTCAGATGAGAAAGTACATTTTTGATTTCTTCCTCCTTCCAAGATTTCAAAGGAGGCCTTTAGCTTATCACCATAAACCAGGTTCCTCAAAGCTCCTTTGGACTCATCCTCCAAGTGAGCACCAATTTCGGGTTCACTCGTCTTTCCCAGTTCCAGGTGACCACCATCCCTTTGGGCTCCCAGGCTTGGAGAAGATCTATCCTTCATCTTCAGCAAGCATTCACTCAGAGACTCCATGTGATTTTCTGTGTCCCTTAGAACTTGTTCTCCAGCTACTTTAGAGTCCTCTAATATGATTTTTGCTTTATATTGGACACCTCCTTGTTCCCTCTGTGCTTCAGCTTCTCCTTGTATTGTTGGTCTCTGCGTTGGCGGAAGTAGGGATCCTTCATTCAAAACCTCTTTGATTGCCAGATTCAGTTCTTCCTCATTCACTTGAAAGAGTCTCCAGTTTGTTTTAGCTTCAGCTATTTGTGATCTCAGGGATTCAGATTCACCTTGGAGGGACTGTATCCTTCTTGATAGATGCGCCATCGTTTCATCCTGTTGACCTTGTTGAGCCTTCTGTGCTTTGAGCTCTTCTTCTAGAAAGAGCATTTCAACGCCATGGCTGGATTCGGACCTATGCAGCTTTTCGTTGGTTGCCTCCAGCTGTTGTGCTTCTCTTGAACCCTTCTCAAACCTGCAATCCTTTAAAGATGATTCTAAGCCTTCATGTTCTTTTTCAACAAGGCTCACTTTTTCAAGAAGTCCACATTTTGCCTCAATAAGTCCAGCAAGATTTAGAGCCAGCCTTTTTTCTCTTCCCACGTAAAGCCTGCTACGAACCGACTGAAAACCTCTCCAGAGAAGTGAGAGAACAGCAAAAAATCCAAGAGCTGTACACACCACCAACTCCCAAGGAAAGCCATAAGGAAGATGGCCTGGCTTCATGTCTTCGGACAATGCTGCCACAACCCTGGGTGCTTCTTCCAGAACCACCCACTAGGATGGCTGAGAGGCAGCCCTTGGCTCCTCCATCACGCCAAGACAGCTTTGGCTCTTGCCACCACAACCACAGCCTGCCCAGGCAGGCCAACACAGGCTGTGGACACTGAGGTGTTTGGTCAGGAACTCCAACCTGCACCAGGCAACGGAGCAGACCACTGTGATCCCCTTCAGGTTCTGAGCGTATGGTGGGTGGTGGGCGTATGGCGATGGGAGCCATGATCAAAGGCTCCCAGGAGCCTTGTTGTGCTCAACTGCCCATCAGGGGAGTCTTGTCCGCTTCCCTACCCAGTGCATCCTCATGTGCCACAGGTTTAGGTCCCTCCCACTCCAGCCAGAGAGAATTCCTCTCCATGCCACCCACCCCTTGATTTGGTTTAGGCCAGGCCAAGGCGGGGTTAGTAGGAAGATTCCATCCAGTCATAATAACATTCAGTTTGATGTCACTCAAATTCTAAAGCTGACTAAACTGTTCAAACAGCTTTTATGGCCTCTATTGGTCTTTGTGTCCCTTGCCTTTTGTTTGAGTGACTCAGTCCTTTCCCTGCCCTTGTGCTCTCCCTATTTCCTACCTTCCTTGCTTCCTTCCTCCCTTCCTGGGTTTTCTCCTTTTCTTCTTCCTTCTTTTCTACCTCCCTGCATCCCTCCAACTTTGCCTTCCTCCCTTCCAACTTTCTCTCTCCCTTCCCTCCCTTTACTATTCTTGCAAGTGTTTGGGGTGAACGTACATGGCAGGCCAGCCCCAAGCTAGGCAAGGTCCCTGCCACTGAGCTACAACATCCCCAGACCTGCTGCCACTTCCTATGCAAGTAACTTGAATTATCTCTAAAGAGAAACTCTCACATTAGTCTACTTTCAAAGTAATTTCAGAAGAGTTGCTAACATGGGCATAAATCAGTTATGACAAGTCATTTTTGAAAAGCACGGCACAGCTAAGGTTCCTCCAAAGAAGGAGTTGTAAACTTAATTGGTTTTCAGGTCAGCATTTCTAGACTAGTACAAACCCTCCTAATCCTGATCTCTCCTTAGTCCTATGATTTCTTTAAGTGTCCCCTTTGCTCCTGTTCATGGAGTCATGTGTACAGAAATTATACCTGGTTCTATTGAACTCTACTTAATTCTTTCTCACCTCTGTGCTCCTTTTGCCAAGTCACTCCTCAACACTTACTGTAACCCTTTCAATTTTTTGTCCATTTTCATTTAAAAAACTCTTTCAAAAATTGAACCATTTCGCATGCAGACACAGTCTTCTTGATCTGCTATTAATCCCCCTCTACTTACATTGTAAGTTATTGAAATGTACACTTCCAGACCGTTTTCAGATTTTTGATTCCTGTATATCTATCTGTCTATCTATTTACAAACATAACATGGTATTCTGAAAGAATCGTTCTGCTTTTGGAGCTCTACATTGTGTTTTCCAGAAGCAGGCCTATTACACAGAGATGAATCCATGTTACCTAGATTGAGTTCAAACCGGAATGTGCACTCTGATTCCCATTATATTGTTCTACCTACTAATGGACAGTTCAGTTATATCTGATGATATACAACTGATGTTTTATGATGGCAATTTAGGTTTATTTAAAGGAGTGATTAGAAAACAGGTGAGACAGACTGATTAGATTCAGTATGTATGTTGGCTTTGTTTTTCTAGGCCTGAAGTTTTCACATTTCAATTAATTGTAGTTTAAGTATCAGGCAGATTCTTCACTGGGCTTCAAATATGATAAATTTGCTTCTTATTTTTAAGAAGGCCGTTGCAATCCTGCATTTATTTTACACCTCAGTGCTTGTTTTACACAGAAGCACACACACACACACACCACTCACATCAACAAACACACAAACACATAATTAGAGCACATTTAACACTCAATTAAAGCTTTACCTACTAATTCATAACTATGGTATTTTTTTAATAAGTATTGTGTCTTGGTATCTACTGGGGAAACATGGTTCAATGTGAGTTCTCTGGTTTGTTGTAGGGCAGTGAACGTTCACTTGTTGGCAATGATATAGAAATGGGGAGTATGAGTTTAAAAGTTGTTACAGTAGGTAGGCAGAGTCAGAGTATGGAATCCAAGAATAAGAAATCGGGGAATTTCCTCTTTGTTTCTTCATTTCAACCTCCTAATACTTCATGTATATTTTCCAAAAGTCTCCCAGAAAACAAGGACTTGGTCAATCCACATATCAGTGAACCATAGCAGAATGCGATTCTGAATTTCATGTAAACAGTCATAAAATCAAAAAGACAGGTGCTGGGGTTTTGGCTCAGCACAAGAGTGCTGGCTTCACACTTTCAAAGGTCCTGAGTTGGATCCCCAACACCATATGTGAAAGGAAAGAATGAACCAATGCATGAGTGTATGATGAATGAATTAAAGGTATAAGGAGGAGGAGGAAGAGGAGGAGGAGGAGAAGAAATAGAAGAAGATGATGAGTAATTTGACAGAAGGGAAAAACGGGAGGAGAGTGAGTTTAAAGTATGGTTTCCAATTCCCAAATGTTAAATTACAGCAGACGGGATAGAGAGAGAAGATGGGAGGGCAGGAGAGGGGGGATAGTAGAGGCCAGAAAAGGTAGCAGAATACAACAGTTACTAACATGGCATTTTGTAAAAACGTGGATGTGTAAACAATGTGATTGTGCAATCTGTATATGGGGTCAAAATGGGAGTTCATAACTCACTGGAATCTAATGTAGGAAATATGGTATCTCAAGAGCTATGTAAGGTTTTAAGCAACCAATATAAAAAAGAGGTCTTCATTTTTCTTTGTAGTTGAGATCTCCTGCTTCCTTGACATGTTTAGTTGTGTTCTCTCCTTTAGTCCTCCCATGCTCTAGTTATTCTGATATGGAAAAACTAGCTGAAATGCCCAACCAGTCTCTAAATCAGTGACACTTTTTCATTAAGCCTAAAGTCACTTTACAATTGCTACAGTCATACTAAATACACTTCTTTGTTGGGAGTTTAAAAGATATTTCCATCAGCTAGATTACAAGTACCTAGAACTCCCATTCTTGTTTATGTAAGAGTGGCTTCATCAGATTAAATGCTGTTATCTGGAATAACATAAAATAGGAATAATTTAGTCATAAGATTCTTACGTAAACCACCTTTATTTACAAAATACTATCTTAAGAATTATTGTTTCATTGAGCTTCAATTGGAGCCAAAGTATAGTCAATTACTGAAGTAAAAGCAGTTACTTAAAAACTAAAAATGAGAGATAAGTCAAATTACATTTGAACAGAGAGCAACAACATGAGGTTTCTTGTTTGGTTCTGGATGTTGAGTAACAGGCTCATTTGCAGGTGGAAGGAACCCTTCAGGCAACTCACTTGTACTTTCAGAATGGGGGTGAAGAGGGCTGAATTCCAGCTCTTGGGGGAAGATTTTGTGAGGAAAACCCCCTCCCTTCATAGACACTTCGCATTGGAAATGGAGTGGGTGGCGGGTCAGGTGGAAAATAATCTCCAGGTTCCCAGACAAGTTTCCTGGGAGAGGTGGAGGAAAAAAAAGGTCCTCTTCTCATGAACTGACTCCTTGGGTCAACTGGAAACAAGGCACCTCTGACTGGAGGGAAAGGTGCCAACACAGAGTCAGAGCCGGTTGCTTGGTTTTCAGCATGGAGAGGTGAATCAGGCACATCAGAGTCCAAAGGAGGCATATTAGGAATTCTGTGTTCTGCTGGTCCCGATGCTCTACCACAATTTGAGTAAAACCTATCTTGCCTTTGTAGAGGAAGACGTGCATCAGAAGAATATGGTTGGCCTGGCGGAGGGATCATCAGCCTGCTGGCCTGTTCCCCTGGAGGAGAGAGGGGCCCAGTCTGAGAAGGTGCTCTCTGAAAATCAGTGAACTTATGACAGCTGGATTCTCTTCCTTTACTGCTAGTCGCATGGTCCAGAGGATTCTCCAGGGCCCCTTGACCCTCTTCCTCCTCCCACTGGAGTGAAAGGTGAGAGTGTGAGTGGACCACTCTTTTCAAAATGAGGAGGTCTCCTTTCAGATGAAGGGTGACCTATTAGTGAGGGCCCATTTGGAGAAGGGTTTCTGCCCATTGCTGAGTTGGAAACATCCAGTGCATCATAGGGATCTTTTTCTACAAGTTCAAATCTAAGCTCCTTCTCAGTTAATTTTTGTCTGTTGCGTGCATTTTGCTTCCTGAAATAACTGAGGTTTCTTTCAGCAATCCGAGCTGCCAACTCACTAGCATCTGCTTCTTTTTCAGAGGAAATAATCTTCCCCAGACAGGAACGAATGGTACTCTGCAATTGTTCTTCAAGATATTGGGCTCTCTTTCGGTAGGTCTCCAGCTCTTTTATTGTATGGCTCATCTTTTCTTTGACTTTGGAATGTTTCTCCTCTTGCTCCACACGGTAGTTTTCCTCCACTCTTAATTTCCTGTGCAGTTTCATCATATTTTCTTGATAGCGTTCCATCATGACTTTAAAGTTCTTATGTGGGGTCTCATTCTCACTTTGCAGCTGTGCATTTTCTGACTGCAAGGATGCCTGTTCAGTCTGCAGACTTTTAAGGTGTTCTGTAAGGTCTTCTGTGGTTTTCTCCACTTCAGATGAGAAAGTACATTTTTGATTTCTTCCTCCTTCCAAGATTTCAAAGGAGGCCTTTAGCTTATCACCATAAACCAGGTTCCTCAAAGCTCCTTTGGACTCATCCTCCAAGTGAGCACCAATTTCGGGTTCACTCGTCTTTCCCAGTTCCAGGTGACCACCATACCTTTGGGCTCCCAGGCTTGGAGAAGATCTATCCTTCATCTTCAGCAAGCATTCACTCAGAGACTCCATGTGATTTTCTGTGTCCCTTAGAACTTGTTCTCCAGCTACTTTAGAGTCCTCTAATATGATTTTTGCTTTATATTGGACACCTCCTTGTTCCCTCTGTGCTTCAGCTTCTCCTTGTATTGTTGGTCTCTGCGTTGGCGGAAGTAGGGATCCTTCATTCAAAACCTCTTTGATTACCAGCTTCAGTTCTTCCTCATTCACTTGAAAGAGTCTCCAGTTTGTTTTAGCTTCAGCTATTTGTGATCTCAGGGATTCAGATTCACCTTGGAGGGACTGTATCCATCTTGATAGATGCGCCATCGTTTCTTCCTGTTGACCTTGTTGAGCCTTCTGTGCTTTGAGCTCTTCTTCTAGAAAGAGCATTTCAACGCCATGGCTGGATTCGGACCTATGCAGCTTTTCGTCGGTTGCCTCCAGCTGTTGTGCTTCTCTTGAACCCTTCTCAAACCTGCAATCCTTTAAAGATGATTCTAAGCCTTCATGTTCTTTTTCAACAAGGCTCACTTTTTCAAGAAGTCCACATTTTGCCTCAATAAGTCCAGCAAGATTTAGAGCCAGCCTTTTTTCTCTTCCCACGTAAAGCCTGCTACGAACCGACTGAAAACCTCTCCAGAAAAGTGAGAGAACAGCAAAAAATCCAAGAGCTGTACACACCACCAACTCCCAAGGAAAGCCATAAGGAAGATGGCCTGGCTTCATGTCTTCGGACAATGCTGCCACAACCCTGGGTGCTTCTTCCAGAACCACCCACTAGGATGGCTGAGAGGCAGCCCTTGGCTCCTCCATCACGCCAAGACAGCTTTGGCTCTTGCCACCACAACCACAGCCTGCCCAGGCAGGCCAACACAGGCTGTGGACACTGAGGTGTTTGGTCAGGAACTCCAACCTGAACCAGGAAACGGAGGAGACCACTGTGATCCCCTTCAGGGGCTGAGCGTATGGTGGGTGGTGGGCGTATGGCGGTGGGAGCCATGATCAAAGGCTCCCAGGAGCCTTGTTGTGCTCAACTGCCCATCAGGGGAGTCTTGTCCGCTTCCCTACCCAGTGCATCCTCATGTGCCACAGGTTTAGGTCCCTCCCACTCCAGCCAGAGAGAATTCCTCTCCATGCCACCCACCCCTTGATTTGGTTTAGGAAAAGCCAAGGTGGGGTTAGTAGGAAGATTCCATCCAGTCATAATAACATTCAGTTTGATGTCACTCAAATTCTAAAGCTGACTAAACTGTTCAAACAGCTTTTATGGCCTGTATTGTTCTTTGTGTCCCTTGCCTTTTGTTTGAGTGACTCAGTCCTTTCCCTGCCCTTGTGTTTCCCTATTTCCTACCTTCCTTGCTTCCTTCCTCCCTTCCTGGGTTTTCTCCTTTTCTTCTTCTTTCTTTTCTACCTCCCTGCATCCCTCCAACTTTGCCATCCTCCCTTCCAACTTTCTCTCTCCCTTCCCTCCCTTTTCTTTTCTTGCAAGTGTTTGGGGTGAAAGTCCATGGCAGGCCAGCCCCAAGCTAGGCAAGGTCACTGCCACTGAGCTACAACATCCCCAGACCTGCTGCCACTTCCTATGCAAGTAACTTGAATTATCTCTAAAGAGAAACTCTCACATAGTCTACTTTCAAAGTAATTTCAGAAGAGTTGCTAACATGGGCATAAATCAGTTATGACAAGTCATTTTTGAAAAGCACGGCACAGCTAATGTTCCTCCAAAGAAGGAGTTGAAAACTTAATTGGTTTTCAGGTCAGCATTTCTAGACTAGTACAAACCCTCCTAATCCTGATCTCTCCTTAGTCCTATGATTTCTTTAAGTGTCCCCTTTGCTCCTGTTCATGGAGTCATGTGTACAGAAATTATACCTGGTTCTATTGAGCTCTACTTAATTCTTTCTCACCTTTGTGCTCTTTTGCCAAGTCACTCCTCAACACTTACTGTAAACCTTTCAATTTTTTGTACATTTTCATTTAAAAACTCTTTCAAAAATTGAACCATTTCGCATGCAGACACAGTCTTCTTGATCTGCTTTAATCCCCCACTACTGACATTGTAAGTTATTGAAATGTACACTTCCAGACCGTTTTCAGATTTTTGATTCCTGTATATCTATCTGTCTATCTATTTACAAACATAACATGGTATTCTGAAAGAATCGTTCTGCTTTTGGAGCTCTACATTGTGTTTTCCAGAAGCAGACCTATTACACAGAGATGAATCCATGTTACCTAGATTGAGTTCAAACCGGAATGTGCACTCTGATTCCCATTATATTGTTCTACCTACTAATGGACAGTTCAGTTATATCTGATGATATACAACTGATGTTTTATGATGGCAATTTAGGATTATTTAAAGGAGTGATTAGAAAACAGGTGAGACAGACTGATTAGATTCAGTATGTATGTTGGCTTTGTTTTTCTAGGCCTGAAGTTTTCACATTTCAATTAATTGTAGGTTAAGTATCAGGCAGATTCTTCACTGGGCTTCAAATATGATAAAGTTGCTTCTTATTTTTAAGAAGGCCGTTGCAATCCTGCATTTATTTTACACCTCAGTGCTTGATTTACACAGAAGCACACACACACACACAGCACACACATCAACAAACACACAAACACATAATTAGAGCACATTTAACACTCAAATAAAGCTTTACCTACTAATTCATAACTAGGGTATTTTTTTAATAAGTATTGTGTCTTCGTCTCTACTGGGGAAACATGGTTCAATGTGAGTTCTCTGGTTTGTTGTAGGGCAGTGAACGTTCACTTGTTGGCAATGATATAGAAATGGGGAGTAAAGAGTTTAAAAGTTTTTACAGTAGGTAGGCAGAGTCAGAGTATGGAATCCAAGAATAGGAAATCGGGGTATTTCCTCTTTGTTTCTTCATTTCAAACTCCTAATAATTCATGTATATTTTCCAAAAGTCTCCCAGAAAACAAGGACTAGGTCAATCCACATATCAGTGAACCATAGCAGAATGCGATTCTGAATTTCATATAAACAGTCATAAAATCAAAAAGACAGGTGCTGTGGTTTTGGCTCAGCACTAGAGTGCTGGCTTCACACTTTCAAAGGTCCTGAGTTGGATCCCCAACACCATATGTGAAAGGAATGAATGAACCAATGCATGAGTGTATGATGAATGAATTAAAGGTATAAGGAGGAGGAGGAAGAGGAGGAGGAGGAGGAGAAATAGAAGAAGATGATGAGTAATTTGACAGAAGGGAAAAAGGGGAGGAGAGTAGGTTTAAAGTGTGGTTTCCAATTCCCAAACGTTAAATTACAGCAGACGGGATAGAGAGAGAAGATGGGAGGGCAGGAGAGGGGGGATAGTTGAGGCTAGAAAAGGTAGCAGTATACAACAGTTACTAACATGGCATTTTGTAAAAACGTGAATGTGTAAACAATGTGATTGTGCAATCTGTATATGGGGTCAAAATGGGAGTTCATAACTCACTTGAATCTAATGTAGGAAATATGGTATCTCAAGAGCTATGTAAGGTTTTATCAACCAATATAAAAAAGAGATCTTCATTTTTCTTTGTAGTTGAGATCTCCTGTTTCCTTGACATGTTTAGTTGTGTTCTCTCCTTTAGTCCTCCCATGCTCTAGTTATTCTGATATGGAAAACTAGCTGAAATGCCCAACCAGTCTCTAAATCAGTGACACTTTTTCATTAAGCCTAAAGTCACTTTACAATTGCTACAGTCATACTAAATACACTTCTTTGTTGGGAGTTTAAAAGATATTTCCATCAGCTAGATTACAAGTACCTAGAACTCCCATTCTTGTTTATGTAAGAGTGGCTTCATCAGATTAAATGCTGTTCTCTGGAATAACATAAAATAGGAATAATTTACTCATAAGATTCTTACGTAAACCACCTTTATTTACAAAATACTATCTTAAGAATTATTGTTTCATTGAGCTTCAATTGGAGCCAAAGTATAGTCAATTACTGAACTAAAAGCAGTTACTTAAAAACTAAAAATGAGAGATAAGTCAAATTACATTTGAAGAGAGAGCAACAGCATGAGGTTTCTTGTTTGGTTCTGGATGTTGAGTAACAGGCTCATTTGCAGGTGGAAGGAACCCTTCAGGCAACTCACTTGTACTTTAGGAATGGGGGTGAAGAGGGCTGAATTCCAGCTCTTGGGGGAAGATTTTGTGAGGAAAACCCCCTCCCTGCATAGACACTTCGCATTGGAAATGGAGTGGGTGGCGGGTCCTGTGGAAAATAATCTCCAGGTTCCCAGACAAGATTCCTGGGAGAGGTGGAGGAAAAAAAAGGTCCTCTTCTCATAAACTGAAGCCTTGGGTCAACTGGAAACAAGGCACCTCTGATTGGAGGGAAAGGTGCCAACACAGAGCCAGGGCCGGTTGCTTGGTTTTCAGCATGGAGAGGTGAATCAGGCACATCAGAGTCCAAAGGAGGCATATTAGGAATTCTGTGTTCTGCTGGTCCCGATGCTCTACCACAATTTGACTAAAACCTATCTTGCCTTTGTAGAGGAAGACGTGCATCAGAAGAATATGGTTGGCCTGGCGGAGGGATCATCAGCCTGCTGGCCTGTTCCCCTGGAGGAGAGAGGGGCCCAGTCTGAGAAGGTGCTCTCTGAAAATCAGTGAACTTATGACAGCTGGATTCTCTTCCTTTACTGCTAGTCGCATGGTCCAGAGGATTCTCCAGGGCCCCTTGACCCTCTTCCTCCTCCCACTGGAGTGAAAGATGAGAGTGTGAGTGGACCACTCTTTTCAAAATGAGGAGGTCTCCTTTCAGATGAAGGGTGACCTATTAGTGAGGGCCCATTTGGAGAAGGCTTTCTGCCCATTGCTGAGTTGGAAACATCCAGTGCATCATAGGGATCTTTTTCTACAAGTTCAAATCTAAGCTCCTTCTCAGTTAATTTTTGTCTGTTGCGTGCATTTTGCTTCCTGAAATAACTGAGGTTTCTTTCAGCAATCCAAGCTGCCAACTCACTAGCATCTGCTTCTTTGTCAGAGGAAATTATCTTCCCCAGACAGGAACGAATGGTACTCTGCAATTTTCTTCAAGATATTGGGCTCTCTTTCGGTAGGTCTCCAGCTCTGTTATTGTATGGCTCATCTTTTCTTCGACTTTGGAAAGTTTCTCCTCTTGCTCCACACGGTAGTTTTCCTCCACTCTTAATTCCCTGTGCAGTTTCATCATATTTTCTTGATAGCGTTCCATCATGACTTTAAAGTTCTTCTGTGGGGTCTCATTCTCACTTTGCAGCTGTGCATTTTCTGACTGCAAGGATGCCTGTTCAGTCTGCAGACTTTTAAGGTGTTCTGTAAGGTCTTCTGTGGTTTTCTCCACTTCAGATGAGAAAGTACATTTTTGATTTCTTCCTCCTTCCAAGATTTCTAAGGAGGCCTTTAGCTTATCAACATAAACCAGGTTCCTCAAAGCTCCTTTGGACTCATCCTCCAAGTGAGCACCAATTTCGGGTTCACTCGTCTTTCCCAGTTCCAGGTGACCACCATACCTTTGGGCTCCCAGGCATGGAGAAGATCTATCCTTCATCTTCAGCAAGCATTCACTCAGAGACTCCATGTGATTTTCTGTGTCCCTTAGAACTTGTTCTCCAGCTACTTTAGAGTCCTCTAATATGATTTTTGCTTTATATTGGACACCTCCTTGTTCCCTCTGTGCTTCAGCTTCTCCTTGTATTGTTGGTCTCTGCATTGGTGGAAGTAGGGATCCTTCATTCAAAACCTCTTTGATTGCCAGCTTCAGTTCTTTCTCATTCACTTGAAAGAGTCTCCAGTTTGTTTTAGCTTCAGCTATTTGTGATCTCAGGGATTCAGATTCACCTTGGAGGGACTGTATCCTTCTTGATAGATGCGCCATCATTTCATCCTGTTGACCTTGTTGAGCCTTCTGTGCTTTGAGCTCTTCTTCTAGAAAGAGCATTTCAACGCCATGGCTGGATTCGGACCTATGCAGCTTTTCGTCGGTTGCCTCCAGCTGTTGTGCTTCTCTTGAACCCTTCTCAAACCTGCAATCCTTTAAAGATGATTCTAAGCCTTCATGTTCTTTTTCAACAAGGCTCACTTTTTCAAGAAGTCCACATTTTGCCTCAATAAGTCCAGCAAGATTTAGAGCCAGCCTTTTTTCTCTTCCCACGTAAAGCCTGCTACGAACCGACTGAAAACCTCTCCAGAAAAGTGAGAGCACAGCAAAAAATCCAAGAGCTGTACACATCACCAACTCCCAAGGAAAGCCATAAGGAAGATGGCCTGGCTTCATGTCTTCGGACAATGCTGCCACAACCCTGGGTGCTTCTTCCAGAACCACCCACTAGGATGGCTGTGAGGCAGCCCTTGGCTCCTCCATCACGCCAAGACAGCTTTGGCTCTTGCCACCACAACCACAGCCTGCCCAGGCAGGCCAACACAGGCTGTGGACACTGAGGTGTTTGGTCAGGAACTCCAACTTGCACCAGGCAACGGAGCAGACCACTGTGATCCCCTTCAGGGGCTCAGCGTATGGTGGGTGGTGGGCGTATGGCGATGAGAGCCATGATCAAAGGCTCCCAGGAGCCTTGTTGTGCTCAACTGCCCATCAGGGGAGTCTTGTCCGCTTCCCTACCCAGTGCATCCTCATGTGCCACAGGTTTAGGTCCCTCCCACTCCAGCCAGAGAGAATTCCTCTCCATGCCACCCACCCCTTGATTTGGTTTAGGCCAGGCCAATGCGGGGTTAGTAGGAAGATTCCATCCAGTCATAATAACATTCAGTTTGATGTCACTCAAATTCTAAAGCTGACTAAACTGTTCAAACAGCTTTTATGGCCTCTATTGGTCTTTGTGTCCCTTGCCTTTTGTTTGAGTGACTCAGTCCTTTCCCTGCCCTTGTGCTCTCCCTATTTCCTACCTTCCTTGCTTCCTTCCTCCCTTCCTGGGTTTTCTCCTTTCTTCTTCCTTCTTTTCTAACTCCCTGCATCCCTCCAAATTTGCCTTCCTCCCTTCCAACTTTCTCTCTCCCTTCGCTCCCTTTTCTTTTCTTGCAAGTGTTTGGGGTGAAAGTCCATGGCAGGCCAGCCCCAAGCTAGGCAAGGTCCCTGCCACTGAGCTACAACATCCCAAGACCTGCTGCCACTTCCTATGCAAGTAACTTGAATTATCTCTAAAGAGAAACTTTCACATTAGTCTACTTTCAAAGTAATTTCAGAAGAGTTGCTAACATGGGCATAAATCAGTTATGACAAGTCATTTTTGAAAAGCACGGCACAGCTAATGTTCCTCCAAAGAAGGAGTTGAAAACTTAATTGGTTTTCAGGTCAGCATTTCTAGACTAGTACAAACCCTCCTAATCCTGATCTCTCCTTAGTCCTATGATTTCTTTAAGTGTCCCCTTTATTCCTGTTCATGGAGTCATGTGTACAGAAATTATACCTGGTTCTATTGAACTCTACTTAATTCTTTCTCACCTCTGTGCTCCTTTTGCCAAGTCACGCCTCAACACTTACTGTAACCCTTTCAATTTTTTGTCCATTTTCATTTAAAAAACTCTTTCAAAAATTGAACCATTTCGCATGCAGACACAGTCTTCTTGATCTGCTATTAATCCCCCTCTACTTACATTGTAAGTTATTGAAATGTACACTTCCAGACCGTTTTCAGATTTTTGATTCCTGTATATCTATCTGTCTATCTATTTACAAACATAACATGGTATTCTGAAAGAATCATTCTGCTTTTGGAGCTCTACATTGTGTTTTCCAGAAGCAGGCCTATTACACAGAGATGAATCCATGTTACCTAGATTGAGTTCAAACCGGAATGTGCACTCGGATTCCCATTATATTGTTCTACCTACTAATGGACAGTTCAGTTATATCTGATGATATACAACTGATGTTTTATGATGGCAATTTAGGTTTATTTAAAGGAGTGATTAGAAAACAGGTGAGACAGACTGATTAGATTCAGTATGTATGTTGGCTTTTTTTTCTAGGCCTGAAGTTTTCACATTTCAATTAATTGTAGTTTAAGTATCAGGCAGATTCTTCACTGGGCTTCAAATATGATAAATTTGCTTCTTATTTTTAAGAAGGCCGTTGCAATCCTGCATTTATTTTACACCTCAGTGCTTGTTTTACACAGAAGCACACACACACACACACACACCACTCACATCAACAAACACACAAACACATAATTAGAGCACATTTAACACTCAATTAAAGCTTTACCTACTAATTCATAACTATGGTATTTTTTTAATAAGTATTGTGTCTTGGTATCTACTGGGGAAACATGGTTCAATGTGAGTTCTCTGGTTTGTTGTAGGGCAGTGAACGTTCAATTGTTGGCAATGATATAGAAATGGGGAGTATGAGTTTAAAAGTTTTTACAGTAGGTAGGCAGAGTCAGAGTATGGAATCCAAGAATAAGAAATCGGGGAATTTCCTCTTTGTTTCTTCATTTCAACCTCCTAATACTTCATGTATATTTTCCAAAAGTCTCCCAGAAAACAAGGACTTGGTCAATCCACATATCAGTGAACCATAGCAGAATGCGATTCTGAATTTCATGTAAACAGTCATAAAATCAAAAAGACAGGTGCTGGGGTTTTGGCTCAGCACAAGAGTGCTGTCTTCACACTTTCAAAGGTCCTGAGTTGGATCCCCAACACCATATGTGAAAGGAAAGAATGAACCAATGCATGAGTGTATGATGAATGAATTAAAGGTATAAGGAGGAGGAGGAAGAGGAGGAGGAGGAGAAGAAATAGAAGAAGATGATGAGTAATTTGACAGAAGGGAAAAACGGGAGGAGAGTGAGTTTAAAGTGTGGTTTCCAATTCCCAAACGTTAAATTACAGCAGACGGGATAGAGAGAGAAGATGGGAGGGCAGGAGAGGGGGGATAGTAGAGGCTAGAAAAGGTAGCAGAATACAACAGTTACTAACATGGCATTTTGTAAAAACGTGGATGTGTAAACAATGTGATTGTGCAATCTGTATATGGGGTCAAAATGGGAGTTCATAACTCACTGGAATCTAATGTAGGAAATATGGTATCTCAAGAGCTATGTAAGGTTTTAAGCAACCAATATAAAAAAGAGGTCTTCATTTTTCTTTGTAGTTGAGATCTCCTGTTTCCTTGACATGTTTAGTTGTGTTCTCTCCTTTAGTCCTCCCATGCTCTAGTTATTCTGATATGGAAAAACTAGCTGAAATGCCCAACCAGTCTCTAAATCAGTGACACTTTTTCATTAAGCCTAAAGTCACTTTACAATTGCTATAGTCATACTAAATGCACTTCTTTGTTGGGAGTTTAAAAGATATTTCCATCAGCTAGATTACAAGTACCTAGAACTCCCATTCTTGTTTATGTAAGAGTGGCTTCATCAGATTAAATGCTGTTATCTGGAATAACATAAAATAGGAATAATTTAGTCATAAGATTCCTACGTAAACCACCTTTATTTACAAAATACTATCTTAAGAATTATTGTTTCATTGAGCTTCAATTGGAGCCAATGTATAGTCAATTACTGAAGTAAAAGCAGTTACTTAAAAACTAAAAATGAGAGATAAGTCAAATTACATTTGAAGAGAGAGCAACAGCATGAGGTTTCTTGTTTGGTTCTGGATGTTGAGTAACAGGCTCATTTGCAGGTGGAAGGAACCCTTGAGGCAACTCACTTGTACTTTCAGAATGGGGGTGAAGAGGGCTGAATTCCAGCTCTTGGGGGAAGATTTTGTGAGGAAAACCCCCTCCCTGCATAGACACTTCGCATTGGAAATGGAGTGGGTGGCGGGTCAGGTGGAAAATAATCTCCAGGTTCCCAGACAAGTTTCCTGGGAGAGGTGGAGGAAAAAAAAGGTCCTCTTCTCATGAACTGACTCCTTGGGTCAACTGGAAACAAGGCACCTCTGACTGGAGGGAAAGGTGCCAACACAGAGCCAGAGCCGGTTGCTTGGTTTTCAGCATGGAGAGGTGAATCAGGCACATCAGAGTCCAAAGGAGGCATATTAGGAATTCTGTGTTCTGCTGGTCCCGATGCTCTACCACAATTTGAGTAAAACCTATCTTGCCTTTGTAGAGGAAGACGTGCATCAGAAGAATATGGTTGGCCTGGCGGAGGGATCATCAGCCTGCTGGCCTGTTCCCCTGGAGGAGAGAGGGGCCCAGTCTGAGAAGGTGCTCTCTGAAAATCAGTGAACTTATGACAGCTGGATTCTCTTCCTTTACTGCTAGTCGCATGGTCCAGAGGATTCTCCAGGGCCCCTTGACCCTCTTCCTCCTCCCACTGGAGTGAAAGGTGAGAGTGTGAGTGGACCACTCTTTTCAAAATGAGGAGGTCTCCTTTCAGATGAAGGGTGACCTATTGGTGAGGGCCCATTTGGAGAAGGCTTTCTGCCCATTGCTGAGTTGGAAACATCCAGTGCATCATAGGGATCTTTTTCTACAAGTTCAAATCTAAGCTCCTTCTCAGTTAATTTTTGTCTGTTGCGTGCATTTTGCTTCCTGAAATAACTGAGGTTTCTTTCAGCAATCCGAGCTGCCAACTCACTAGCATCTGCTTCTTTCTCAGAGGAAATAATCTTCCCCAGACAGGAACGAATGGTACTCTGCAATTGTTCTTCAAGATATTGGGCTCTCTTTCGGTAGGTCTCCAGCTCTTTTATTGTATGGCTCATCTTTTCTTCGACTTTGGAAAGTTTCTCCTCTTGCACCACACGGTAGTTTTCCTCCACTCTTAATTTCCTGTGCAGTTTCATCATATTTTCTTGATAGCGTTCCATCATGACTTTAAAGTTCTCCTGTAGGGTCTCATTCTCACTTTGCAGCTGTGCATTTTCTGACTGCAAGGATGCCTGTTCAGTCTGCAGACTTTTAAGGTGTTCTGTAAGGTCTTCTGTGGTTTTCTCCACTTCAGATGAGAAAGTACATTTTTGATTTCTTCCTCCTTCCAAGATTTCTAAGGAGGCCTTTAGCTTATCACCATAAACCAGGTTCCTCAAAGCTCCTTTGGACTCATCCTCCAAGTGAGCACCCATTTCGGGTTCACTCGTCTTTCCCAGTTCCAGGTGACCACCATCCCTTTGGGCTCCCAGGCTTGGAGAAGATCTATCCTTCATCTTCAGCAAGCATTCACTCAGAGACTCCATGTGATTTTCTGTGTCCCTTAGAACTTGTTCTCCAGCTACTTTAGAGTCCTCTAATATGATTTTTGCTTTATATTGGACACCTCCTTGTTCCCTCTGTGCTTCAGCTTGTCCTTGTATTGTTGGTCTCTGCGTTGGCGGAAGTAGGGATCCTTCATTCAAAACCTCTTTGATTGCCAGCTTCAGTTCTTCCTCATTCACTTGAAAGAGTCTCCAGTTTGTTTTAGCTTCAGCTATTTGTGACCTCAGGGATTCAGATTCACCTTGGAGGGACTGTATCCTTCTTGATAGATGCGCCATCGTTTCATCCTGTTGACCTTGTTGAGCATTCTGTGCTTTGAGCTCTTCTTCTAGAAAGAGCATTTCAATGCCATGGCTGGATTCGGACCTATGCAGCTTTTCGTCGGTTGCCTCCAGCTGTTGTGCTTCTCTTGAACCCTTCTCAAACCTGCAATCCTTTAAAGATGATTCTAAGCCTTCATGTTCTTTTTCAACAAGGCTCACTTTTTCAAGAAGTCCACATTTTGCCTCAATAAGTCCAGCAAGATTTAGAGCCAGCCTTTTTTCTCTTCCCACGTAAAGCCTGCTACGAACCGACTTAAAACCTCTCCAGAAAAGTGAGAGAACAGCAAAAAATCCAAGAGCTGTACACACCACCAACTCCCAAGGAAAGCCATAAGGAAGATGGCCTGGCTTCATGTCTTCGGACAATGCTGCCACAACCCTGGGTGCTTCTTCCAGAACCACCCACTAGGATGGCTGAGAGGCAGCCCTTGGCTCCTCCATCACGTCAAGACAGCTTTGGCTCTTGCCACCACAACCACAGCCTGCCCAGGCAGGCCAACACAGGCTGTGGACACTCAGGTGTTTGGTCAGGAACTCCAACCTGCACCAGGCAACGGAGCAGACCACTGTGATCCCGTTCAGGGGCTGAGCGTATGGTGGGTGGTGGGCGTATGGCGGTGGGAGCCATGATCAAAGGCTCCCAGGAGCCTTGTTGTGCTCAACTGCCCATCAGGGGAGTCTTGTCCGCTTCCCTACCCAGTGCATCCTCATGTGCCACAGGTTTAGGTCCCTCCCACTCCAGCCAGAGAGAATTCCTCTCCATGCCACCCACCCCTTGATTTGGTTTAGGCCAGGCCAAGGCGGGGTTAGTAGGAAGATTCCATCCAGTCATAATAACATTCAGTTTGATGTCACTCAAATTCTAAAGCTGACTAAACTGTTCAAACAGCTTTTATGGCCTCTATTGGTCTTTGTGTCCCTTGCCTTTTGTTTGAGTGACTCAGTCCTTTCCCTGCCCTTGTGCTCTCCCTATTTCCTACCTTCCTTGCTTCCTTCCTCCCTTCCTGGGTTTTCTCCTTTTCTTCTTCCTTCTTTTCTACCTCCCTCCATCCCTCCAACTTTGCCTTCCTCCCTTCCAACTTTCTCTCTCCCTTCCCTCCCTTTACTATTCTTGCAAGTGTTTGGGGTGAACGTACATGGCAGGCCAGCCCCAAGCTAGGCAAGGTCACTGCCACTGAGCTACAACATCCCCAGACCTGCTGCCACTTCCTATGCAAGTAACTTGAATTATCTCTAAAGAGAAACTCTCACATTAGTCTACTTTCAAAGTAATTTCAGAAGAGTTGCTAACATGGGCATAAATCAGTTATGACAAGTCATTTTTGAAAAGCACGGCACAGCTAAGGTTCCTCCAAAGAAGGAGTTGTAAACTTAATTGGTTTTCAGGTCAGCATTTCTAGACTAGTACAAACCCTCCTAATCCTGATCTCTCCTTAGTCCTATGATTTCTTTAAGTGTCCCCTTTGCTCCTGTTCATGGAGTCATGTGTACAGAAATTACACCTGGTTCTATTGAACTCTACTTAATTCTTTCTCACCTCTGTGCTCCTTTTGCCAAGTCACTCCTCAACACTTACTGTAACCCTTTCAATTTTTTGTCCATTTTCATTTAAAAAACTCTTTCAAAAATTGAACCATTTCGCATGCAGACACAGTCTTCTTGATCTGCTATTAATCCCCCACTACTGACATTGTAAGTTATTGAAATGTACACTTCCAGACCGTTTTCAGATTTTTGATTCCTGTCTATCTATCTGTCTATCTATTTACAAACGTAACATGGTATTCTGAAAGAATGGTTCTGATTTTGGAGCTCTACAATGTGTTTTCCAGAAGCAGGCCTATTACACAGAGATGAATCCATGTTACCTCGATTGAGTTCAAACCGGAATGTGCACTCTGATTCCCATTATATTGTTCTACCTACTAATGGACAGTTCAGTTATATCTGATGATATACAACTGATGTTTTATGATGGCAATTTAGGATTATTTAAAGGAGTGATTAGAAAACAGGTGAGACAGACTGATTAGATTCAGTATGTATGTTGGCTTTGTTTTTCTAGGCCTGAAGTTTTCACATTTCAATTAATTGTAGGTTATGTATCAGGCAGATACTTCACTGGGCTTCAAATATGATAAAGTTGCTTCTTATTTTTAAGAAGGCCGTTGCAATCCTGCATTTATTTTACACCTCAGTGCTTGATTTACACAGAAGCACACACACACACACAGCACACACATCAACAAACACACAAACACATAATTAGAGCACATTTAACACTCAAATAAAGCTTTACCTACTAATTCATAACTAGGGTATTTTTTTAATAAGTATTGTGTCTTCGTCTCTACTGGGGAAACATGGTTCAATGTGAGTTCTCTGGTTTGTTGTAGGGCAGTGAACGTTCACTTGTTGGCAATGATATAGAAATGGGTAGTAAGAGTTTAAAAGTTTTTACAGTAGGTAGGCAGAGTCAGAGTATGGAATCCAAGAATAAGAAATCCGGGTATTTCCTCTTTGTTTCTTCATTTCAAACTCCTAATAATTCATGTATATTTTCCAAAAGTCTCCCAGAAAACAAGGACTAGGTCAATCCACATATCAGTGAACCATAGCAGAATGCGATTCTGAATTTCATATAAACAGTCATAAAATCAAAAAGACAGGTGCTGTGGTTTTGGCTCAGCACTAGAGTGCTGGCTTCAAACTTTCAAAGGTCCTGAGTTGGATCCCCAACACCATATGTGAAAGGAATGAATGAACCAATGCATGAGTGTATGGGAGTTCATAACTCACTTGACTCTAATGTAGGAAATATGGTATCTCAAGAGCTATGTAAGGTTTTAAGCAACCAATATAAAAAAGAGGTCTTCATTTTTCTTTGTAGTTGAGATCTCCTGTTTCCTTGACATGTTTAGTTGTGTTCTCTCCTTTAGTCCTCCCATGCTCTAGTTATTCTGATATGGAAAAACTAGCTGAAATGCCCAACCAGTCTCTAAATCAGTGACACTTTTTCATTAAGCCTAAAGTCACTTTACAATTGCTACAGTCATACTAAATACACTTCTTTGTTGGGAGTTTAAAAGATATTTCCATCAGCTAGATTACAAGTACCTAGAACTCCCATTCTTGTTTATGTAAGAGTGGCTTCATCAGATTAAATGCTGTTCTCTGGAATAACATAAAATAGGAATAATTTAGTCATAAGATTCCTACGTAAACCACCTTTATTTACAAAATACTATCTTAAGAATTATTGTTTCATTGAGCTTCAATTGGAGCCAAAGTATAGTCAATTACTGAAGTAAAAGCAGTTACTTAAAAACTAAAAATGAGAGATAAGTCAAATTACATTTGAAGAGAGAGCAACAGCATGAGGTTTCTTGTTTGGTTCTGGATGTTGAGTAACAGGCTCATTTGCAGGTGGAAGGAACCCTTGAGGCAACTCACTTGTACTTTCAGAATGGGGGTGAAGAGGGCTGAATTCCAGCTGTTGGGGAAAGATTTTGTGAGGAAAACCCCCTCCCTGCATAGACACTTCGCATTGGAAATGGAGTGGGTGGCGGGTCAGGTGGAAAATAATCTCCAGGTTCCCAGACAAGTTTCCTGGGAGAAGTGGAGGAAAAAAAAGGTCCTCTTCTCATGAACTGACTCCTTGGGTCAACTGGAAACAAGGCACCTCTGACTGGAGGGAAAGGTGCCAACACAGAGTCAGAGCCGGTTGCTTGGTTTTCAGCATGGAGAGGTGAATCAGGCACATCAGAGTCCAAAGGAGGCATATTAGGAATTCTGTGTTCTGCTGGTCCCGATGCTCTACCACAATTTGAGTAAAACCTATCTTGCCTTTGTAGAGGAAGACGTGCATCAGAAGAATATGGTTGGCCTGGCGGAGGGATCATCAGCCTGCTGGCCTGTTCCCCTGGAGGAGAGAGGGGCCCAGTCTGAGAAGGTGCTCTCTGAAAATCAGTGAACTTATGACAGCTGGATTCTCTTCCTTTACTGCTAGTCGCATGGTCCAGAGGATTCTCCAGGGCCCCTTGACCCTCTTCCTCCTCCCACTGGAGTGAAAGGTGAGAGTGTGAGTGGACCACTCTTTTCAAAATGAGGAGGTCTCCTTTCAGATGAAGGGTGACCTATTGGTGAGGGCCCATTTGGAGAAGGCTTTCTGCCCATTGCTGAGTTGGAAACATCCAGTGCATCATAGGGATCTTTTTCTACAAGTTCAAATCTAAGCTCCTTCTCAGTTAATTTTTGTCTGTTGCGTGCATTTTGCTTCCTGAAATAACTGAGGTTTCTTTCAGCAATCCGAGCTGCCAACTCACTAGCATCTGCTTCTTTCTCAGAGGAAATAATCTTCCCCAGACAGGAACGAATGGTACTCTGCAATTGTTCTTCAAGATATTGGGCTCTCTTTCGGTAGGTCTCCAGCTCTTTTATTGTATGGCTCATCTTTTCTTCGACTTTGGAAAGTTTCTCCTCTTGCTCCACACGGTAGTTTTCCTCCACTCTTAATTTCCTGTGCAGTTTCATCATATTTTCTTGATAGCGTTCCATCATGACTTTAAAGTTCTCCTGTAGGGTCTCATTCTCACTTTGCAGCTGTGCATTTTCTGACTGCAAGGATGCCTGTTCAGTCTGCAGACTTTTAAGGTGTTCTGTAAGGTCTTCTGTGGTTTTCTCCACTTCAGATGAGAAAGTACATTTTTGATTTCTTCCTCCTTCCAAGATTTCTAAGGAGGCCTTTAGCTTATCACCATAAACCAGGTTCCTCAAAGCTCCTTTGGACTCATCCTCCAAGTGAGCACCCATTTCGGGTTCACTCGTCTTTCCCAGTTCCAGGTGACCACCATCCCTTTGGGCTCCCAGGCTTGGAGAAGATCTATCCTGCATCTTCAGCAAGCATTTACTCAGAGACTCCATGTGATTTTCTGTGTCCCTTAGAACTTGTTCTCCAGCTACTTTAGAGTCCTCTAATATGATTTTTGCTTTATATTGGACACCTCCTTGTTCCCTCTGTGCTTCAGCTTCTCCTTGTATTGTTGGTCTCTGCGTTGGCGGAAGTAGGGATCCTTCATTCAAAACCTCTTTGATTGCCAGCTTCAGTTCTTCCTCATTCACTTGAAAGAGTCTCCAGTTTGTTTTAGCTTCAGCTATTTGTGATCTCAGGGATTCAGATTCACCTTGGAGGGACTGTATCCTTCTTGATAGATGCGCCATCGTTTCTTCCTGTTGACCTTGTTGAGCCTTCTGTGCTTTGAGCTCTTCTTCTAGAAAGAGCATTTCAACGCCATGGCTGGATTCGGACCTATGCAGCTTTTCGTCGGTTGCCTCCAGCTGTTGTGCTTCTCTTGAACCCTTCTCAAACCTGCAATCCTTTAAAGATGATTCTAAGCCTTCATGTTCTTTTTCAACAAGGCTCACTTTTTCAAGAAGTCCACATTTTGCCTCAATAAGTCCAGCAAGATTTAGAGCCAGCCTTTTTTCTCTTCCCACGTAAAGCCTGCTACGAACCGACTGAAAACCTCTCCAGAAAAGTGAGAGAACAGCAAAAAATCCAAGAGCTGTACACACCACCAACTCCCAAGGAAAGCCATAAGGAAGATGGCCTGGCTTCATGTCTTCGGACAATGCTGCCACAACCCTGGGTGCTTCTTCCAGAACCACCCACTAGGATGGCTGAGAGGCAGCCCTTGGCTCCTCCATCACGCCAAGACAGCTTTGGCTCTTGCCACCACAACCACAGCCTGCCCAGGCAGGCCAACACAGGCTGTGGACACTGAGGTGTTTGGTCAGGAACTCCAACCTGAACCAGGCAACGGAGGAGACCACTGTGATCCCCTTCAGGGGCTGAGCGTATGGTGGGTGGTGGGCGTATGGCGGTGGGAGCCATGATCAAAGGCTCCCAGGAGCCTTGTTGTGCTCAACTGCCCATCAGGGGAGTCTTGTCCGCTTCTTTACCCAGTGCATCCTCATGTGCCACAGGTTTAGGTCCCTCCCACTCCAGCCAGAGAGAATTCCTCTCCATGCCACCCACCCCTTGATTTGGTTTAGGCCAGGCCAAGGCGGGGTTAGTAGGAAGATTCCATCCAGTCATAATAACATTCAGTTTGATGTCACTCAAATTCTAAAGCTGACTAAACTGTTCAAACAGCTTTTATGGCCTATATTGTTCTTTGTGTCCCTTGCCTTTTGTTTGAGTGACTCAGTCCTTTCCGTGCCCTTGTGCTCTCCCTATTTCCTACCTTCCTTGCTTCCTTCCTCCCTTCCTGGGTTTTCTCCTTTTCTTCTTCCTTCTTTTCTACCTCCCTGCATCCCTCCAACTTTGCCTTCCTCCTATCCAACTTTCTCTCTCCCTTCCCTCCCTTTTCTTTTCTTGCAAGTGTTTGGGGTGAAAGTCCATGGCAGGCCAGCCCCAAGCTAGGCAAGGTCACTGCCACTGAGCTACAACATCCCCAGACCTGCTGCCACTTCCTATGCAAGTAACTTGAATTATCTCTAAAGAGAAACTCTCACATTAGTCTACTTTCAAAGTAATTTCAGAAGAGTTGCTAACATGGGCATAAATCAGTTATGACAAGTCATTTTTGAAAAGCACAGCACAGCTAAGGTTCCTCCAAAGAAGGAGTTGTAAACTTAATTGGTTTTCAGGTCAGCATTTCTAGACTAGTACAAACCCTCCTAATCCTGATCTCTCCTTAGTCCTATGATTTCTTTAAGTGTCCCCTTTGCTCCTGTTCATGGAGTCATGTGTACAGAAATTATACCTGGTTCTATTGAACTCTACTTAATTCTTTCTCACCTCTGTGCTCCTTTTGCCAAGTCACTCCTCAACACTTACTGTAACCCTTTCAATTTTTTGTCCATTTTCATTTAAAAAACTCTTTCAAAAATTGAACCATTTCGCATGCAGACACAGTCTTCTTGATCTGCTATTAATCCCCCACTACTGACATTGTAAGTTATTGAAATGTACACTTCCAGACCGTTTTCAGATTTTTGATTCCTGTCTATCTATCTGTCTATCTATTTACAAACGTAACATGGTATTCTGAAAGAATGGTTCTGATTTTGGAGCTCTACAATGTGTTTTCCAGAAGCAGGCCTATTACACAGAGATGAATCCATGTTACCTCGATTGAGTTCAAACCGGAATGTGCACTCTGATTCCCATTATATTGTTCTACCTACTAATGGACAGTTCAGTTATATCTGATGATATACAACTGATGTTTTATGATGGCAATTTAGGTTTATTTAAAGGAGTGATTAGAAAACAGGTGAGACAGACTGATTAGATTCAGTATGTATGTTGGCTTTGTTTTTCTAGGCCTGAAGTTTTCACATTTCAATTAATTGTAGTTTAAGTATCAGGCAGATTCTTCACTGGGCTTCAAATTTGATAAATTTGCTTCTTATTTTTAAGAAGGCCGTTGCAATCCTGCATTTATTTTACACCTCAGTGCTTGTTTTACACAGAAGCACACACACACACACACCACTCACATCAACAAACACACAAACACATAATTAGAGCACATTTAACACTCAATTAAAGCTTTACCTACTAATTCATAACTATGGTATTTTTTTAATAAGTATTGTGTCTTGGTATCTACTGGGGAAACATGGTTCAATGTGAGTTCTCTGGTTTGTTGTAGGGCAGTGAACGTTCACTTGTTGGCAATGATATAGAAATGGGGAGTATGAGTTTAAAAGTTTTTACAGTAGGTAGGCAGAGTCAGAGTATGGAATCCAAGAATAATAAATCGGGGAATTTCCTCTTTGTTTCTTCATTTCAACCTCCTAATACTTCATGTATATTTTCCAAAAGTCTCCCAGAAAACAAGGACTTGGTCAATCCACATATCAGTGAACCATAGCAGAATGCGATTCTGAATTTCATGTAAACAGTCATAAAATCAAAAAGACAGGTGCTGGGGTTTTGGCTCAGCACAAGAGTGCTGGCTTCACACTTTCAAAGGTCCTGAGTTGGATCCCCAACACCATATGTGAAAGGAAAGAATGAACCAATGCATGAGTGTATGATGAATGAATTAAAGGTATAAGGAGGAGGAGGAAGAGGAGGAGGAGGAGAAGAAATAGAAGAAGATGATGAGTAATTTGACAGAAGGGAAAAACGGGAGGAGAGTGAGTTTAAAGTATGGTTTCCAATTCCCAAATGTTAAATTACAGCAGACGGGATAGAGAGAGAAGATGGGAGGGCAGGAGAGGGGGGATAGTAGAGGCCAGAAAAGGTAGCAGAATACAACAGTTACTAACATGGCATTTTGTAAAAACGTGGATGTGTAAACAATGTGATTGTGCAATCTGTATATGGGGTCAAAATGGGAGTTCATAACTCACTGGAATCTAATGTAGGAAATATGGTATCTCAAGAGCTATGTAAGGTTTTAAGCAACCAATATAAAAAAGAGGTCTTCATTTTTCTTTGTAGTTGAGATCTCCTGCTTCCTTGACATGTTTAGTTGTGTTCTCTCCTTTAGTCCTCCCATGCTCTAGTTATTCTGATATGGAAAAACTAGCTGAAATGCCCAACCAGTCTCTAAATCAGTGACACTTTTTCATTAAGCCTAAAGTCACTTTACAATTGCTACAGTCATACTAAATACACTTCTTTGTTGGGAGTTTAAAAGATATTTCCATCAGCTAGATTACAAGTACCTAGAACTCCCATTCTTGTTTATGTAAGAGTGGCTTCATCAGATTAAATGCTGTTATCTGGAATAACATAAAATAGGAATAATTTAGTCATAAGATTCTTACGTAAACCACCTTTATTTACAAAATACTATCTTAAGAATTATTGTTTCATTGAGCTTCAATTGGAGCCAAAGTATAGTCAATTACTGAAGTAAAAGCAGTTACTTAAAAACTAAAAATGAGAGATAAGTCAAATTACATTTGAAGAGAGAGCAACAACATGAGGTTTCTTGTTTGGTTCTGGATGTTGAGTAACAGGCTCATTTGCAGGTGGAAGGAACCCTTGAGGCAACTCACTTGTACTTTCAGAATGGGGGTGAAGAGGGCTGAATTCCAGCTCTTGGGGGAAGATTTTGTGAGGAAAACCCCCTCCCTTCATAGACACTTCGCATTGGAAATGGAGTGGGTGGCGGGTCAGGTGGAAAATAATCTCCAGGTTCCCAGACAAGTTTCCTGGGAGAGGTGGAGGAAAAAAAAGGTCCTCTTCTCATGAACTGACTCCTTGGGTCAACTGGAAACAAGGCACCTCTGACTGGAGGGAAAGGTGCCAACACAGAGTCAGAGCCGGTTGCTTGGTTTTCAGCATGGAGAGGTGAATCAGGCACATCAGAGTCCAAAGGAGGCATATTAGGAATTCTGTGTTCTGCTGGTCCCGATGCTCTACCACAATTTGAGTAAAACCTATCTTGCCTTTGTAGAGGAAGACGTGCATCAGAAGAATATGGTTGGCCTGGCGGAGGGATCATCAGCCTGCTGGCCTGTTCCCCTGGAGGAGAGAGGGGCCCAGTCTGAGAAGGTGCTCTCTGAAAATCAGTGAACTTATGACAGCTGGATTCTCTTCCTTTACTGCTAGTCGCATGGTCCAGAGGATTCTCCAGGGCCCCTTGACCCTCTTCCTCCTCCCACTGGAGTGAAAGGTGAGAGTGTGAGTGGACCACTCTTTTCAAAATGAGGAGGTCTCCTTTCAGATGAAGGGTGACCTATTAGTGAGGGCCCATTTGGAGAAGGGTTTCTGCCCATTGCTGAGTTGGAAACATCCAGTGCATCATAGGGATCTTTTTCTACAAGTTCAAATCTAAGCTCCTTCTCAGTTAATTTTTGTCTGTTGCGTGCATTTTGCTTCCTGAAATAACTGAGGTTTCTTTCAGCAATCCGAGCTGCCAACTCACTAGCATCTGCTTCTTTTTCAGAGGAAATAATCTTCCCCAGACAGGAACGAATGGTACTGTGCAATTGTTCTTCAAGATATTGGGCTCTCTTTCGGTAGGTCTCCAGCTCTTTTATTGTATGGCTCATCTTTTCTTCGACTTTGGAATGTTTCTCCTCTTGCTCCACACGGTAGTTTTCCTCCACTCTTAATTTCCTGTGCAGTTTCATCATATTTTCTTGATAGCGTTCCATCATGACTTTAAAGTTCTTATGTGGGGTCTCATTCTCACTTTGCAGCTGTGCATTTTCTGACTGCAAGGATGCCTGTTCA
Source organism: Callospermophilus lateralis (assembly GCF_048772815.1). NCBI lineage: Eukaryota > Metazoa > Chordata > Mammalia > Rodentia > Sciuridae > Callospermophilus > Callospermophilus lateralis. The sequence goes on from NW_027515484.1 coordinate 373,890, forward strand.
GTCTGCAGACATTTAAGGTGTTCTGTAAGGTCTTCTGTGGTTTTCTCCACTTCAGATGAGAAAGTACATTTTTGATTTCTTCCTCCTTCCAAGATTTCAAAGGAGGCCTTTAGCTTATCACCATAAACCAGGTTCCTCAAAGCTCCTTTGGACTCATCCTCCAAGTGAGCACCAATTTCGGGTTCACTCGTCTTTCCCAGTTCCAGGTGACCACCATACCTTTGGGCTCCCAGGCTTGGAGAAGATCTATCCTTCATCTTCAGCAAGCATTCACTCAGAGACTCCATGTGATTTTCTGTGTCCCTTAGAACTTGTTCTCCAGCTACTTTAGAGTCCTCTAATATGATTTTTGCTTTATATTGGACACCTCCTTGTTCCCTCTGTGCTTCAGCTTCTCCTTGTATTGTTGGTCTCTGCGTTGGCGGAAGTAGGGATCCTTCATTCAAAACCTCTTTGATTACCAGCTTCAGTTCTTCCTCATTCACTTGAAAGAGTCTCCAGTTTGTTTTAGCTTCAGCTATTTGTGATCTCAGGGATTCAGATTCACCTTGGAGGGACTGTATCCTTCTTGATAGATGCGCCATCGTTTCATCCTGTTGACCTTGTTGAGCCTTCTGTGCTTTGAGCTCTTCTTCTAGAAAGAGCATTTCAACGCCATGGCTGGATTCGGACCTATGCAGCTTTTCGTCGGTTGCCTCCAGCTGTTGTGCTTCTCTTGAACCCTTCTCAAACCTGCAATCCTTTAAAGATGATTCTAAGCCTTCATGTTCTTTTTCAACAAGGCTCACTTTTTCAAGAAGTCCACATTTTGCCTCAATAAGTCCAGCAAGATTTAGAGCCAGCCTTTTTTCTCTTCCCACGTAAAGCCTGCTACGAACCGACTGAAAACCTCTCCAGAAAAGTGAGAGAACAGCAAAAAATCCAAGAGCTGTACACACCACCAACTCCCAAGGAAAGCCATAAGGAAGATGGCCTGGCTTCATGTCTTCGGACAATGCTGCCACAACCCTGGGTGCTTCTTCCAGAACCACCCACTAGGATGGCTGAGAGGCAGCCCTTGGCTCCTCCATCACGCCAAGACAGCTTTGGCTCTTGCCACCACAACCACAGCCTGCCCAGGCAGGCCAACACAGGCTGTGGACACTGAGGTGTTTGGTCAGGAACTCCAACCTGAACCAGGCAACGGAGGAGACCACTGTGATCCCCTTCAGGGGCTGAGCGTATGGTGGGTGGTGGGCGTATGGCGGTGGGAGCCATGATCAAAGGCTCCCAGGAGCCTTGTTGTGCTCAACTGCCCATCAGGGGAGTCTTGTCCGCTTCCCTACCCAGTGCATCCTCATGTGCCACAGGTTTAGGTCCCTCCCACTCCAGCCAGAGAGAATTCCTCTCCATGCCACCCACCCCTTGATTTGGTTTAGGCCAAGCCAAGGCGGGGTTAGTAGGAAGATTCCATCCAGTCATAATAACATTCAGTTTGATGTCACTCAAATTCTAAAGCTGACTAAACTGTTCAAACAGCTTTGATGGCCTATATTGTTCTTTGTGTCCCTTGCCTTTTGTTTGAGTGACTCAGTCCTTTCCCTGCCCTTGTGTTTCCCTATTTCCTACCTTCCTTGCTTCCTTCCTCCCTTCCTGGGTTTTCTCCTTTTCTTCTTCTTTCTTTTCTACCTCCCTGCATCCCTCCAACTTTGCCATCCTCCCTTCCAACTTTCTCTCTCCCTTCCCTCCCTTTTCTTTTCTTGCAAGTGTTTGGGGTGAAAGTCCATGGCAGGCCAGCCCCAAGCTAGGCAAGGTCACTGCCACTGAGCTACAACATCCCCAGACCTGCTGCCACTTCCTATGCAAGTAACTTGAATTATCTCTAAAGAGAAACTCTCACATAGTCTACTTTCAAAGTAATTTCAGAAGAGTTGCTAACATGGGCATAAATCAGTTATGACAAGTCATTTTTGAAAAGCACGGCACAGCTAATGTTCCTCCAAAGAAGGAGTTGAAAACTTAATTGGTTTTCAGGTCAGCATTTCTAGACTAGTACAAACCCTCCTAATCCTGATCTCTCCTTAGTCCTATGATTTCTTTAAGTGTCCCCTTTGCTCCTGTTCATGGAGTCATGTGTACAGAAATTATACCTGGTTCTATTGAGCTCTACTTAATTCTTTCTCACCTTTGTGCTCTTTTGCCAAGTCACTCCTCAACACTTACTGTAAACCTTTCAATTTTTTGTCCATTTTCATTTAAAAACTCTTTCAGAAATTGAACCATTTCGCATGCAGACACAGTCTTCTTGATCTGCTTTAATCCCCCACTACTGACATTGTAAGTTATTGAAATGTACACTTCCAGACCGTTTTCAGATTTTTGATTCCTGTATATCTATCTGTCTATCTATTTACAAACATAACATGGTATTCTGAAAGAATCGTTCTGCTTTTGGAGCTCTACATTGTGTTTTCCAGAAGCAGACCTATTACACAGAGATGAATCCATGTTACCTAGATTGAGTACAAACCGGAATGTGCACTCTGATTCCCATTATATTGTTCTACCTACTAATGGACAGTTCAGTTATATCTGATGATATACAACTGATGTTTTATGATGGCAATTTAGGATTATTTAAAGGAGTGATTAGAAAACAGGTGAGACAGACTGATTAGATTCAGTATGTATGTTGGCTTTGTTTTTCTAGGCCTGAAGTTTTCACATTTCAATTAATTGTAGGTTAAGTATCAGGCAGATTCTTCACTGGGCTTCAAATATGATAAAGTTGCTTCTTATTTTTAAGAAGGCCGTTGCAATCCTGCATTTATTTTACACCTCAGTGCTTGATTTACACAGAAGCACACACACACACACAGCACACACATCAACAAACACACAAACACATAATTAGAGCACATTTAACACTCAAATAAAGCTTTACCTACTAATTCATAACTAGGGTATTTTTTTAATAAGTATTGTGTCTTCGTCTCTACTGGGGAAACATGGTTCAATGTGAGTTCTCTGGTTTGTTGTAGGGCAGTGAACGTTCACTTGTTGGCAATGATATAGAAATGGGGAGTAAAGAGTTTAAAAGTTTTTACAGTAGGTAGGCAGAGTCAGAGTATGGAATCCAAGAATAAGAAATCGGGGTATTTCCTCTTTGTTTCTTCATTTCAAACTCCTAATAATTCATGTATATTTTCCAAAAGTCTCCCAGAAAACAAGGACTAGGTCAATCCACATATCAGTGAACCATAGCAGAATGCGATTCTGAATTTCATATAAACAGTCATAAAATCAAAAAGACAGGTGCTGTGGTTTTGGCTCAGCACTAGAGTGCTGGCTTCACACTTTCAAAGGTCCTGAGTTGGATCCCCAACACCATATGTGAAAGGAATGAATGAACCAATGCATGAGTGTATGATGAATGAATTAAAGGTATAAGGAGGAGGAGGAAGAGGAGGAGGAGGAGGAGAAATAGAAGAAGATGATGAGTAATTTGACAGAAGGGAAAAAGGGGAGGAGAGTAGGTTTAAAGTGTGGTTTCCAATTCCCAAACGTTAAATTACAGCAGACGGGATAGAGAGAGAAGATGGGAGGGCAGGAGAGGGGGGATAGTTGAGGCTAGAAAAGGTAGCATTATATAACAGTTACTAACATGGCATTTTGTAAAAACGTGAATGTGTAAACAATGTGATTGTGCAATCTGTATATGGGGTCAAAATGGGAGTTCATAACTCACTTGAATCTAATGTAGGAAATATGGTATCTCAAGAGCTATGTAAGGTTTTAAGCAACCAATATAAAAAAGAGATCTTCATTTTTCTTTGTAGTTGAGATCTCCTGTTTCCTTGACATGTTTAGTTGTGTTCTCTCCTTTAGTCCTCCCATGCTCTAGTTATTCTGATATGGAAAACTAGCTGAAATGCCCAACCAGTCTCTAAATCAGTGACACTTTTTAATTAAGCCTAAAGTCACTTTACAATCGCTACAGTCATACTAAATACACTTCTTTGTTGGGAGTTTAAAAGATATTTCCATCAGCTAGATTACAAGTACCTAGAACTCCCATTCTTGTTTATGTAAGAGTGGCTTCATCAGATTAAATGCTGTTCTCTGGAATAACATAAAATAGGAATAATTTACTCATAAGATTCTTACGTAAACCACCTTTATTTACAAAATACTATCTTAAGAATTATTGTTTCATTGAGCTTCAATTGGAGCCAAAGTATAGTCAATTACTGAACTAAAAGCAGTTACTTAAAAACTAAAAATGAGAGATAAGTCAAATTACATTTGAAGAGAGAGCAACAGCATGAGGTTTCTTGTTTGGTTCTGGATGTTGAGTAACAGGCTCATTTGCAGGTGGAAGGAACCCTTCAGGCAACTCACTTGTACTTTAGGAATAGGGGTGAAGAGGGCTGAATTCCAGCTCTTGGGGGAAGATTTTGTGAGGAAAACCCCCTCCCTGCATAGACACTTCGCATTGGAAATGGAGTGGGTGGTGGGTCCTGTGGAAAATAATCTCCAGGTTCCCAGACAAGTTTCCTGGGAGAGGTGGAGGAAAAAAAAGGTCCTCTTCTGATGAACTGAAGCCTTGGGTCAACTGGAAACAAGGCACCTCTGATTGGAGGGAAAGGTGCCAACACAGAGCCAGGGCCGGTTGCTTGGTTTTCAGCATGGAGAGGTGAATCAGGCACATCAGAGTCCAAAGGAGGCATATTTGGAATTCTGTGTTCTGCTGGTCCCGATGCTCTACCACAATTTGAGTAAAACCTATCTTGCGTTTGTAGAGGAAGACGTGCATCAGAAGAATATGGTTGGCCTGGCGGAGGGATCATCAGCCTGCTGGCCTGTTCCCCTGGATGAGAGAGGGGCCCAGTCTGAGAAGGTGCTCTCTGAAAATCAGTGAACTTATGACAGCTGGATTCTCTTCCTTTACTGCTAGTCGCATCGTCCAGAGGATTCTCCAGGGCCCCTTGACCCTCTTCCTCCTCCCACTGGAGTGAAAGGTGAGAGTGTGAGTGGACCACTCTTTTCAAAATGAGGAGGTCTCCTTTCAGATGAAGGGTGACCTATTAGTGAGGGCCCATTTGGAGAAGGGTTTCTGCCCATTGCTGAGTTGGAAACATCCAGTGCATCATAGGGATCTTTTTCTACAAGTTCAAATCTAAGCTCCTTCTCAGTTAATTTTTGTCTGTTGCGTGCATTTTGCTTCCTGAAATAACTGAGGTTTCTTTCAGCAATCCAAGCTGCCAACTCACTAGCATCTGCTTCTTTGTCAGAGGAAATAATCTTCCCCAGACAGGAACGAATGGTACTCTGCAATTTTCTTCAAGATATTGGGCTCTCTTTCGGTAGGTCTCCAGCTCTGTTATTGTATGGCTCATCTTTTCTTCGACTTTGGAAAGTTTCTCCTCTTGCTCCACACGGTAGTTTTCCTCCACTCTTAATTCCCTGTGCAGTTTCATCATATTTTCTTGATAGCGTTCCATCATGACTTTAAAGTTCTTCTGTGGGGTCTCATTCTCACTTTGCAGCTGTGCATTTTCTGACTGCAAGGATTCCTGTTCAGTCTGCAGACTTTTAAGGTGTTCTGTAAGGTCTTCTGTGGTTTTCTCCACTTCAGATGAGAAAGTACATTTTTGATTTCTTACTCCTTCCAAGATTTCAAAGGAGGCCTTTAGCTTATCACCATAAACCAGGTTCCTCAAAGCTCCTTTGGACTCATCCTCCAAGTGAGCACCAATTTCGGGTTCACTCGTCTTTCCCAGTTCCAGGTGACCAACATCCCTTTGGGCTCCCAGGCTTGGAGAAGATCTATTCTTCATCTTCAGCAAGCATTCACTCAGAGACTCCATGTGATTTTCTGTGTCCCTTACAACTTGTTCTCCAGCTACTTTAGAGTCCTCTAATATGATTTTTGCTTTATATTGGACACCTCCTTGTTCCCTCTGTGCTTCAGCTTCTCCTTGTATTGTTGGTCTCTGCGTTGGCGGAAGTAGGGATCCTTCATTCAAAACCTCTTTGATTACCAGCTTCAGTTCTTCCTCATTCACTTGAAAGAGTCTCCAGTTTGTTTTAGCTTCAGCTATTTGTGATCTCAGGGATTCAGATTCACCTTGGAGGGACTGTATCCTTCTTGATAGATGCGCCATCGTTTCATCCTGTTGACCTTGTTGAGCCTTCTGTGCTTTGAGCTCTTCTTCTAGAAAGAGCATTTCAACGCCATGGCTGGATTCGGACCTATGCAGCTTTTCGTCGGTTGCCTCCAGCTGTTGTGCTTCTCTTGAACCCTTCTCAAACCTGCAATCCTTTAAAGATGATTCTAAGCCTTCATGTTCTTTTTCAACAAGGCTCACTTTTTCAAGAAGTCCACATTTTGCCTCAATAAGTCCAGCAAGATTTAGAGCCAGCCTTTTTTCTCTTCCCACGTAAAGCCTGCTACGAACCGAATGAAAACCTCTCCAGAAAAGTGAGAGAACAGCAAAAAATCCAAGAGCTGTACACACCACCAACTCCCAAGGAAAGCCATAAGGAAGATGGCCTGGCTTCATGTCTTCGGACAATGCTGCCACAACCCTGGGTGCTTCTTCCAGAACCGCCCACTAGGATGGCTGAGAGGCAGCCCTTGGCTCCTCCATCACGCCAAGACAACTTTGGCTCTTGCCACCACAACCACAGCCTGCCCAGGCAGGCCAACACAGGCTGTGGACACTGAGGTGTTTGGTCAGGAACTCCAACCTGAACCAGGCAACGGAGGAGACCACTGTGATCCCCTTCAGGGGCTGAGCGTATGGTGGGTGGTGGGCGTATGGCGGTGGGAGCCATGATCCAAGGCTCCCAGGAGCCTTGTTGTGCTCAACTGCCCATCAGGGGAGTCTTGTCCGCTTCCCTACCCAGTGCATCTTCATGTGCCACAGGTTTAGGTCCCTCCCACTCCAGCCAGAGAGAATTCCTCTCCATGCCACCCACCCCTTGATTTGGTTTAGGCCAAGCCAAGTTGGCTTAGTAGGAAGATTCCATCCAGTCATAATAACATTCAGTTTGATGTCACTCAAATTCTAAAGCTGACTAAACTGTTCAAATAGCTTTTATGGCCTATATTGGTCTTTGTGTCCCTTGCCTTTTGTTTGAGTGACTCAGTCTTTTCCCTGCCCTTGTGTTTCCCTATTTCCTACCTTCCTTGCTTCCTTCCTCCCTTCCTGGGTTTTCTCCTTTTCTTCTTCTTTCTTTTCTACCTCCCTGCATCCCTCCAACTTTGCCATCCTCCCTTCCAACTTTCTCTCTCCCTTCCCTCCCTTTTCTTTTCCTGCAAGTGTTTGGGGTGAAAGTCCATGGCAGGCCAGCCCCAAGCTAGGCAAGGTCACTGCCACTGAGCTACAACATCCCCAGACCTGCTGCCACTTCCTATGCAAGTAACTTGAATTATCTCTAAAGAGAAACTCTCACATAGTCTACTTTCAAAGTAATTTCAGAAGAGTTGCTAACATGGGCATAAATCAGTTATGACAAGTCATTTTTGAAAAGCACGGCACAGCTAATGTTCCTCCAAAGAAGGAGTTGAAAACTTAATTGGTTTTCAGGTCAGCATTTCTAGACTAGTACAAACCCTCCTAATCCTGATCTCTCCTTAGTCCTATGATTTCTTTAAGTGTCCCCTTTGCTCCTGTTCATGGAGTCATGTGTACAGAAATTATACCTGGTTCTATTGAACTCTACTTAATTCTTTCTCACCTCTGTGCTCCTTTTGCCAAGTCACTCCTCAACACTTACTGTAACCCTTTCAATTTTTTGTCCATTTTCATTTAAAAAACTCTTTCAAAAATTGAACCATTTCGCATGCAGGCACAGTCTTCTTGATCTGCTTTAATCCCCCACTACTGACATTGTAAGTTATTGAAATGTACACTTCCAGACCGTTTTCAGATTTTTGATTCCTGTATATCTATCTGTCTATCTATTTACAAACATAACATGGTATTCTGAAAGAATCGTTCTGCTTTTGGAGCTCTATTACACAGAGATGTATCCATGTTACCTAGATTGAGTTCAAACCGGAATGTGCACTCTGATTCCCATTATATTGTTCTACCTACTAATGGACAGTTCAGTTATATCTGATGATATACAACTGATGTTTTATGATGGCAATTTAGGTTTATTTAAAGGAGTGATTAGAAAACAGGTGAGACAGACTGATTAGATTCAGTATGTATGTTGGCTTTGTTTTTCTAGGCCTGAAGTTTTCACATTTCAATTAATTGTAGGTTAAGTATCAGGCAGATTCTTCACTGGGCTTCAAATATGATAAAGTTGCTTCTTATTTTTAAGAAGGCCGTTGCAATCCTGCATTTATTTTACACCTCAGTGCTTGATTTACACAGAAGCACACACACACACACACCACACACATCAACAAACACACAAACACATAATTAGAGCACATTTAACACTCAAATAAAGCTTTACCTACTAATTCATAACTAGGGTATTTTTTTAATAAGTATTGTGTCTTCGTCTCTACTGGGGAAACATGGTTCAATGTGAGTTCTCTGGTTTGTTGTAGGGCAGTGAACGTTCACTTGTTGGCAATGATATAGAAATGGGGAGTAAGAGTTTAAAAGTTTTTACAGTAGGTAGGCAGAGTCAGAGTATGGAATCCAAGAATAAGAAATCGGGGTATTTCCTCTTTGTTTCTTCATTTCAAACTCCTAATAATTCATGTATATTTTCCAAAAGTCTCCCAGAAAACAAGGACTAGGTCAATCCACATATCAGTGAACCATAGCAGAATGCGATTCTGAATTTCATATAAACAGTCATAAAATCAAAAAGACAGGTGCTGGAGTTTTTGCTCAGCACTAGAGTGCTGGCTTCACACTTTCAAAGGTCCTGAGTTGGATCCCCAACACCATATGTGAAAGGAATGAATGAACCAATGCATGAGTGTATGGGAGTTCATAACTCACTTGACTCTAATGTAGGAAATATGGTATCTCAAGAGCTATGTAAGGTTTTAAGCAACCAATATAAAAAAGAGGTCTTCATTTTTCTTTGTAGTTGAGATCTCCTGTTTCCTTGACATGTTTAGTTGTGTTCTCTCCTTTAGTCCTCCCATGCTCTAGTTATTCTGATATGGAAAAACTAGCTGAAATGCCCAACCAGTCTCTAAATCAGTGACACTTTTTCATTAAGCCTAAAGTCACTTTACAATTGCTACAGTCATACTAAATACACTTCTTTGTTGGGAGTTTAAAAGATATTTCCATCAGCTAGATTACAAGTACCTAGAACTCCCATTCTTGTTTATGTAAGATTGGCTTCATCAGATTAAATGCTGTTCTCTGGAATAACATAAAATAGGAATAATTTACTCATAAGATTCTTACGTAAACCATCTATATTTACAAAATACTATCTTAAGAATTATTGTTTCATTGAGCTTCAATTGGAGCCAAAGTATAGTCAATTACTGAAGTAAATGCAGTTACTTAAAAACTAAAAATGAGAGATAAGTCAAATTACATTTGAAGAGAGAGCAACAGCATGAGGTTTCTTGTTTGGTTCTGGATGTTGAGTAACAGGCTCATTTGCAGGTGGAAGGAACCCTTGAGGCAACTCACTTGTACTTTCAGAATGGGGGTGAAGAGGGCTGAATTCCAGCTCTTGGGGGAAGATTTTGTGAGGAAAACCCCCTCCCTGCATAGACACTTCGCATTGGAAATGGAGTGGGTGGCGGGTCAGGTGGAAAATAATCTCCAGGTTCCCAGACAAGTTTCCTGGGAGAGGTGGAGGAAAAAAAAGGTCCTCTTCTCATGAACTGACTCCTTGGGTCAACTGGAAACAAGGCACCTCTGACTGGAGGGAAAGGTGCCAACACAGAGCCAGGGCCGGTTGCTTGGTTTTCAGCATGGAGAGGTGAATCAGGCACATCAGAGTCCAAAGGAGGCATATTTGGAATTCTGTGTTCTGCTGGTCCCGATGCTCTAGCACAATTTGAGTAAAACCTATCTTGCCTTTGTAGAGGAAGACGTGCATCAGAAGAATATGGTTGGCCTGGCGGAGGGATCATCAGCCTGCTGGCCTGTTCCCCTGGAGGAGAGAGGGGCCCAGTCTGAGAAGGTGCTCTCTGAAAATCAGTGAACTTATGACAGCTGGATTCTCTTCCTTTACTGCTAGTCGCATGGTCCAGAGGATTCTCCAGGGCCCCTTGACCCTCTTCCTCCTCCCACTGGAGTGAAAGATGAGAGTGTGAGTGGACCACTCTTTTCAAAATGAGGAGGTCTCCTTTCAGATGAAGGGTGACCTATTAGTGAGGGCCCATTTGGAGAAGGGTTTCTGCCCATTGCTGAGTTGGAAACATCCAGTGCATCATAGGGATCTTTTTCTACAAGTTCAAATCTAAGCTCCTTCTCAGTTAATTTTTGTCTGTTGCGTGCATTTTGCTTCCTGAAATAACTGAGGTTTCTTTCAGCAATCCAAGCTGCCAACTCACTAGCATCTGCTTCTTTGTCAGAGGAAATTATCTTCCCCAGACAGGAACGAATGGTACTCTGCAATTTTCTTCAAGATATTGGGCTCTCTTTCGGTAGGTCTCCAGCTCTGTTATTGTATGGCTCATCTTTTCTTCGACTTTGGAAAGTTTCTCCTCTTGCTCCACACGGTAGTTTTCCTCCACTCTTAATTCCCTGTGCAGTTTCATCATATTTTCTTGATAGCGTTCCATCATGACTTTAAAGTTCTTCTGTGGGGTCTCATTCTCACTTTGCAGCTGTGCATTTTCTGACTGCAAGGATGCCTGTTCAGTCTGCAGACTTTTAAGGTGTTCTGTAAGGTCTTCTGTGGTTTTCTCCACTTCAGATGAGAAAGTACATTTTTGATTTCTTCCTCCTTCCAAGATTTCTAAGGAGGCCTTTAGCTTATCAACATAAACCAGGTTCCTCAAAGCTCCTTTGGACTCATCCTCCAAGTGAGCACCAATTTCGGGTTCACTCGTCTTTCCCAGTTCCAGGTGACCACCATACCTTTGGGCTCCCAGGCATGGAGAAGATCTATCCTTCATCTTCAGCAAGCATTCACTCAGAGACTCCATGTGATTTTCTGTGTCCCTTAGAACTTGTTCTCCAGCTACTTTAGAGTCCTCTAATATGATTTTTGCTTTATATTGGACACCTCCTTGTTCCCTCTGTGCTTCAGCTTCTCCATGTATTGTTGGTCTCTGCGTTGGCGGAAGTAGGGATCCTTCATTCAAAACCTCTTTGATTGCCAGTTTCAGTTCTTCCTCATTCACTTGAAAGAGTCTCCAGTTTGTTTTAGGTTCAGCTATTTGTGATCTGAGGGATACAGATTCACCTTGGAGGGACTGTATCCTTCTTGATAGATGCGCCATCGTTTCATCCTGTTGTCCATGTTGAGCCTTCTGTGCTTTGAGCTCTTCTTCTAGAAAGAGCATTTCAACGCCATGGGTGGATTCGGACCTATGCAGCTTTTCGTCGGTTGCCTGCAGCTGGTGTGCTTCTCTTGAACCCTTCTCAAACGTGCAATCCTTTAAAGATGATTCTAAGCCTTCATGTTTTTTTTAACAAGGCTCACTTTTTCAAGAAGTCCACATTTTGCCTCAATAAGTCCAGCAAGATTTAGAGCCAGCCTTTTTTCTCTTCCCACGTAAAGCCTGCTACGAACCGACTGAAAACCTCTCCAGAAAAGTGAGAGAACAGCAAAAAATCCAAGAGCTGTACACACCACCAACTCCCAAGGAAAGCCATAAGGAAGATGGCCTGGCTTCATGTCTTCGGACAATGCTGCCACAACCCTGGGTGCTTCTTCCAGAACCACCCACTAGGATGGCTGAGAGGCAGCCCTTGGCTCCTCCATCACGCCAAGACAGCTTTGGCTCTTGCCACCACAACCACAGCCTGCCCAGGCAGGCCAACACAGGCTGTGGACACTCAGGTGTTTGGTCAGGAACTCCAACCTGCACCAGGCAACGGAGCAGACCACTGTGATCCCGTTCAGGGGCTGAGCGTATGGTGGGTGGTGGGCGTATGGCGGTGGGAGCCATGATCAAAGGCTCCCAGGAGCCTTGTTGTGCTCAACTGCCCATCAGGGGAGTCTTGTCCGCTTCTTTACCCAGTGCATCCTCATGTGCCACAGGTTTAGGTCCCTCCCACTCCAGCCAGAGAGAATTCCTCTCCATGCCACCCACCCCTTGATTTGGTTTAGGCCAGGCCAAGGCGGGGTTAGTAGGAAGATTCCATCCAGTCATAATAACATTCAGTTTGATGTCACTCAAATTCTAAAGCTGACTAAACTGTTCAAACAGCTTTTATGGCCTCTATTGGTCTTTGTGTCCCTTGCCTTTTGTTTGAGTGACTCAGTCCTTTCCCTGCCCTTGTGCTCTCCCTATTTCCTACCTTCCTTGCTTCCTTCCTCCCTTCCTGGGTTTTCTCCTTTTCTTCTTCCTTCTTTTCTACCTCCCTCCATCCCTCCAACTTTGCCTTCCTCCCTTCCAACTTTCTCTCTCCCTTCCCTCCCTTTACTATTCTTGCAAGTGTTTGGGGTGAACGTACATGGCAGGCCAGCCCCAAGCTAGGCAAGGTCACTGCCACTGAGCTACAACATCCCCAGACCTGCTGCGACTTCCTATGCAAGTAACTTGAATTATCTCTAAAGAGAAACTCTCACATTAGTCTACTTTCAAAGTAATTTCAGAAGAGTTGCTAACATGGGCATAAATCAGTTATGACAAGTCATTTTTGAAAAGCACTGCACAGCTAAGGTTCCTCCAAAGAAGGAGTTGTAAACTTAATTGGTTTTCAGGTCAGCATTTCTAGACTAGTACAAACCCTCCTAATCCTGATCTCTCCTTAGTCCTATGATTTCTTTAAGTGTCCCCTTTGCTCCTGTTCATGGAGTCATGTGTACAGAAATTATACCTGGTTCTATTGAACTCTACTTAATTCTTTCTCACCTCTGTGCTCCTTTTGCCAAGTCACTCCTCAACACTTACTGTAACCCTTTCAATTTTTTGTCCATTTTCATTTAAAAAACTCTTTCAAAAATTGAACCATTTCGCATGCAGACACAGTCTTCTTGAACTGCTATTAATCCCCCACTACTGACATTGTAAGTTATTGAAATGTACACTTCCAGACCGTTTTCAGATTTTTGATTCCTGTCTATCTATCTGTCTATCTATTTACAAACATAACATGGTATTCTGAAAGAATGGTTCTGCTTTTGGAGCTCTACAATGTGTTTTCCAGAAGCAGGCCTATTACACAGAGATGAATCCATGTTACCTCGATTGAGTTCAAACCGGAATGTGCACTCTGATTCCCATTATATTGTTCTACCTACTAATGGACAGTTCAGTTATCACCAGACCTCACCACCTCCCCCATTGTGTAAAACCCTTGTGAAGAGACATGTAGATGCCTTTATGAACATATTGATAATTTTTCATGGCAGTGTTTTCCAAAAACCAGTTAGTAAAATCAATTTATTCCTTTGCAGCCTGAAATTACCTTCATTCCAGTTTACTGGTATAAGAACTGCAGTATATCAGCAACCATTCTCCAATAGTAGTTCAGGCAGAAGTCATTCTAGATAACAAGCAGTGCCGGATCCTCCATGTATTTTAAACAGTCCATGACGGGGGACTTCCGTCCACTCGTTTAGAACAACTGATGTTTTATGCTGGCAATTTAGGTTTATTTAAAGGAGTGATTAGAAAACAGGTGAGACAGACTGATTAGATTCAGTATGTATGTTGGCTTTGTTTTTCTAGGCCTGAAGTTTTCACATTTCAATTAATTGTAGGTTAAGTATCAGGCAGATTCTTCAGTGGGCTTCAAATGTGATAAAGTTGCTTCTTATTTTTAAGAAGGCCGTTGCAATCCTGCATTTATTTTACAGCTCAGTGCTTGTTTTACACACAAGCACACACACCCACACACCACACACATCAACACACACACAAACACATAATTAGAGCACATTTAACACTCAAATAAAGCTTTACCTACTAATTCATAACTAGGGTATTTTTTTAATAAGTATTGTGTCTTGGTCTCTACTGGGGAAACATGGTTCAATGTGAGTTCTCTGGTTTGTTGTAGGGCAGTGAACGTTCACTTGTTGGCAATGATATAGAAATGGGGAGTAAGAGTTTAAAAGTTTTTACAGTAGGTAGGCAGAGTCAGAGTATGGAATCCAAGAATAAGAAATCGGGGTATTTCCTCTTTGTTTCTTCATTTCAAACTCCTAATAATTCATGTATATTTTCCAAAAGTCTCCCAGAAAACAAGGACTAGGTCAATCCACATATCAGTGAACCATAGCAGAATGCGATTCTGAATTTCATATAAACAGTCATAAAATCAAAAAGACAGGTGCTGGGGTTTTGGCTCAGCACTAGAGTGCTGGCTTCACACTTTCAAAGTCCTGAGTTTGATCCCCAACACCATATGTGAAAGGAATGAATGAACCAATGCATGAGTGTATGATGAATGAATAAAAGGTATGAGGAGGAGGAGGAAGAGGAGGAGGAGGAGGAGAAATAGAAGAAGATGATGAGTAATATGACAGAAGGGAAAAAGGGGAGGAGAGTGAGTTTAAAGTGTGGTTTCCAATTCCCAAACGTTCAATTACAGCAGACGGGATAGAGAGAGAAGATGGGAGGGCAGGAGAGGGGGGATAGTAGAGGCCAGAAAAGGTAGCAAAATACAACAGTTACTAATATGGCATTTTGTAAAAACGTGGATGTGTAAACAATGTGATTGTGCAATCTGAATATGGGGTCAAAATGGGAGTTCATAACTCACTTGAGTCTAATGTAGGAAAACCAGAAGAAGTTGCAAATGTTTCCAAAAGCCCTGTCATCACTGAGCTTATGCTGATATTATGTTGATTTTCATTCACTTTCCTGTTCTAAAAATTGTGCATGCAGCTACCCCTGTGTTCTGCCTTAGTAATGACGTAATAGAAATTTTAGGCTTCAAACTCTATGGAGAGAAAGAAACTGTCAGGCATTGTGTTCTGAGAAAGTCACAGACAAGGGGAAAGCTTTGGAGAAATAAAGACAAATGAGATAGTTATATTGCTCACAGTACTAAAAAATGACAGGTACTAGGATAGGAGTGAGGCATGTGAAATACATAAAAAGACAGAATTGTTTTTAAAATGGATTATAAAGCACAGTGATGATTTATGGATATTAGACCTTTCCAAATTACCTTCATAACCAAAAAATAAATTTTAGAAGCAGTTGGCATTGATGGAGTAGTTAATTTCCTGTAGCTATAATTTTATTTTAAGCCTGGGGGAGGGGAAACAAACTTGCTGATTCCTACTGTTAACTTTAGGATTCGGATGAATTGAGAGCACACCTGGATAAACTATAAAGGACACTCAGCTAGACGAGAAATGTGTTTAGTGTGTGGTAGTGATATCCTGTAACTTATTTGTTGCTCTTAATTTTTTTCCTGTATCACCGTAAGGCAAACTGTAATTCAGTTTAGTAAAATGCCAGGACCATAATATAGTAAGAAAAAAAGAATTGAACATCTTCAGAAGTTCATTTTCTTTGATGTTTTGTATCCTAATTTAGAAATTAAAACATATGTAATAACAATCCAGTTATGTGTATTGGTTTAGTCCTCAAATATTTTCCATTCTATATTTTTATCTCCAGACATATGTTTCAATACATGTGTTTAATGAGGAAGCTTACTTCTGCATTGTAAAACTAAAACTTTTGAAACAAAGGTGAATAAAAGTATATATATATATATATATATATATATATATATATATATATATATATATATATATATAGTTACATAATTAAGCTGCAGCTAACATTTGAAAAAGGCTTTAAAACCAGTTTTCAAACAACTACTGCTGAGGGTTTTAGGAAAAAATTGTGTAGAGACCTATGTAATTGAGCCCCAAGCATAGTACATAGTAATTTTTTTTTTTAAATTAGAATATGAGATTGAGAATAGAACTCAGGGGTAGAGCACTTGCCTAACATACGGGAGGCCCTAGAGTTGATTCCCAGCACTGCAGAAAAAGTAAAATAAAATAAAATAGTAGACCTTACTATTAAATATGATCAACACAGTATTTTAATTCACTATGCATTGCAATTTATATAACATATATAGAGCATGTTTTTTTCATATCTCTGGTTGTTTACACAGTATATTCACACCATTCATGTCTTCATATGTGTACTTTGGATAATAGTGTCCATCACATTCTATCATCATTTCTAACCCCATGCCCCCTCCCTTCCCCTCCCATCCCTCTCCCCTATCTAGAGTTCGTCTATTCCTCCAATGCTCTCCCTCCCTACCCCACTAAGAATCAGCCTCCTTATATCAAAGAAAACATTCAGTATTTGGATTTTTGGGATTAGCTAACTTCACTTAGCATTATTCTCCAGCTCCATCCATTTATCTGCAAATGCCATGATTTTATTCTCTTTTATTGCTGAGTAATATTTCATTGTGTATGTTTGCCACATTTTTTAATCCATTCATCTACTGAAGGGCATCTAGGTTGGCTCCACAGTTTAACTATTGTGAATTGTGCTGCTATAAACATTGATGTGGCTGTGTTCCTGTAGTATGCTGTTTTTAAGTCCTTTGAGTATAGACTGAGGCGTGGGATAGCTGGGTCGGATGGTAGTTCCATTCCCAGCTTTCCAAGGAATCTCCATACTGCTTTCCATATTGGCTACACCAATTGCAGTCCCACCAGCAGTGTACCTTTTCCCCCACATCCTCGCCAGCACTTATTGTTGTTTGTATCCATAATAGCTGCCATTCTGATTGGAGTGAGATGAAATCTTAGAGTACTTTTGGTTTTTATGTCTCTAATTGCTAGCGATGATGAACGTTTTTTTCATATATTTGTTGACTGATTGTATATCATCTTCTGAGAAGTGTCTGTTCAGGTCCTTGGCCTATTTATTGATTGGGTTGGTTATCTATTTATTTATTTATTTATTTTAGTGTTTAGCTTTTTGAGTTCTTTATATACCCTGAAGATTAGTGCTCTGTCTGATATGTGAGGGGTAAAGATTTGCTCCCAAGATGTACACTCTCACAAATTGTTTCTTTTGCTGAGAAGAAACATTTTAGTTTGAATATGCCCCATTTATTGATTCTTGATTTTAATTCTGGCACCAAAGGAGTCTTATTAAGGAAGTTAGGGCCTACTTTTTCTTCTATTAGATCAGGGTCTCTGGTTTTATTCCCAGGTCCTTGATCCATTTTGACTCGAGTTTTGTGCACGGTGAGAGATAGGGGTTTATTTCATTTTGCACGTGGATTTTCAGTTTTACCAGCACCATTTGTTGAAGAGTTTATCTTTTCTCCAGTGTGTGTTTTTGGCACCTTTGTCTAATATCAGATAATTGCAATTTTGTGGCTTAGTCTCTGTGCCCTCTATTCTGGTCTACCAGTCTGTTTTGGTGCCAATACCATGTTGTTTTTGTTACTATTGCTCTGTAGTATAGTTTAAGGTCTGGTATAGTGATGCCCCCTGCTTCCCTCTTCCTGCTAAGGATTGCTTTAGCTATTCTGGGTCTCTTATCTTAGCAGATGAATTTCATGATTGCTTTTTTGTTTCTATGAAGAATGCCATTGGGATTTTGATTGGAATTGCATTGAATCTGTATACTGCTTTTGGTAGTATGGTCATTTTGATAAAATATTAATTCTGCCTATCCTAGAGTGAGGTAGATCTTTCCATCTTCTAAGGCCTTCTTTGATTTCTTTCTTTAGGGTTCTATAATTTTCTTTATACAGATCTTTTACCTCTTTCCTTAAGTGGATTCCCAAGTTTTTTTGTGTGTGTTCTGGGGTTTTTGTTTGTTTTATTTTTGTTGTTCAGGTTTTGAGGTTATTGTGAATGAGATAGTTTTTCTCATTTCTTTCCAGAGGCTTTGTCACTGATATACAGAAATGCTTTTGACTTATGGGTGTTGATTTTGTATCCTGCTACATTCATTTATTTACTAGGTCTGGAAGTTTTCTGGTGGAACTTTTAGGGTCTTCTAGGTGTTGAATGGTATCATCATCAAATAATGCCAATTTGAGTTGTTTTCCTATATGTATCCCTTTTGTTTCTTTCGTCTAATTGCTCTGGCCAGTGTTTCATGTACTGTGTTAAATAGAAGTGGTAAAAGGGGGCATCCCTGTCTTGTTCCAGCTTTTAGAGGCAATGCCTTCAATTTTTCTTCATTTAGAATGATGTTGGCCTGGGGCTTAGCGTAGAGAGCCTTTATGATTTTGAGATATGTTCCTGTTTTCTTTAGTTTTTCTAGTGTTTTGAACATGAAGGAGTGCTGTATTTTGTCATATGCTTTTTCTGCATCTATTGAGATGATCATATGATTCTTATCTTTAAGTCTATTGATGTGATGACTTACATTTATTGATTTCTGTTATGTTGAACCAACCTTGCATCCCTGGGATGAATCCCACTTGATCATGGTGCACAATCTTTTTGATGTTTTTGTATTCCATTTGCCAGAATTTTATGAGAATTTTTGTATCTTGTTCATTAGAGATACTGGTCTGAAGTTTTCTTTTTTTTGATATGTCTTTGCCTGGTTTTGGAATCAGGGTGATATTGGCCTCATAAAATGAGTTTGGAAGTGCTCCCTCTTTTTCTGTTTCCTGAAATAAATTAAGAGTATTGGTATTAGTTCTTCTTTAAAGGTCTTGTAGAACTTGGATGTGTGTTCATCCAGTCCTTGGCTTTTCTTGGTTGGTAGACTTCTGATAGTATCTTCTATTTCGTCATTTGAATTTTTTTTTTTTTAAAGAGAGAGGGAGAGAATTTTAATATTTATTTTTCAGTTCTCGGCAGACACAACATCTTTGTTTGTATATGGTGCTGAGGATCGAACCCGGGCCACATGAAAGCCAGGCGAGCGCGATACCACTTGAGCCACATCTCCAGCCCATCATCATTTGAAATTGATCTGTTTAAATTGTGTATTTCATCCTGATTCAATTTAGGCAAATCATATGACTATAGAAATTTGTCGATGCCTTTGAGGTTTTCTATTTTATTGGAGTACAAGTTTTCAACATCATTTCTGATTATCTTCCTGTATGTCTGTAGTGTCTGTCGTGGTATTGGAAAGAAGGCTTCCTTTTTGTAGGCCAGCCTTTACACAGACATTTGTTTTAATTTTTCAAGTATTGTCCTTCCTTACCCACTTTTTTGTTTGACACACTTAGTTTTACAAGTGCAAAAATAATGCAGTGGGATTCCATAATGTTTACCAATAAAATTAAAAACTTAAAAGTCTTAAAACGCCCACTTTATTATCTTTTGCATGATTTTCACATTTTTAAAAGGATATTCACTATTTATACCTTTTTCATTATTGTATTTTGCAGCTACTATTTATCATTTTATCACCTATTATTAGTTAGTTTATTTTCATTTTTTGCTATTTTAAGTTAATGCATCTAGAATATCATCCAATCTTTTTCCATATTTTGGATTTTTTAAACAGCTTTCCACCAGTAGCATCTGTAAAAAATATGATTCTAGGACTGAAACTTCTTGAGAAATTGCTATCATGACATACTATACTATAAACATGCGGTGGCAGCAGCCCCCAGTGACCTCCACGTTAACAAGTCCAGTGACTGCATCATCGTGGACATCTCCGTGATCCTGTTCACCACTCTCCCATTATAAAGTCCTACTCCTTTAGCTGTGACATCACTGTCTCTTGATTTTTCTTATGGGTTTGAATATCTGCTCTGCCCTTATGATCTTGACCTAGTTACCTAGCCTTTCAGAGTTTTAGTGTCCTTGTTGGCACTTGTTGGCATGAATGGTACTCTGCAATTATTCTTCAAGATATTGGGCTCTCTTTCGGTAGGTCTCCAGCTCTTTTATTGTATGGCTCATCTTTTCTTCGACTTTGGAAAGTTTCTCCTCTTGCTCCACACGGTAGTTTTCCTCAACTCTTAATTTCCTGTGCAGTTTCATCATATTTTCTTGATAGCGTTCCATCATGACATTAAAGTTCTCCTGTAGGGTCTCATTCTCACTTTGCAGCTGTGCATTTTCTGACTGCAAGGATGCCTGTTCAGTCTGCAGACTTTTAAGGTGTTCTGTAAGGTCTTCTGTGGTTTTCTCCACTTCAGATGAGAAAGTACATTTTTGATTTCTTCCTCCTTCCAAGATTTCTAAGGAGGCCTTTAGCTTATCACCATAAACCAGGTTCCTCAAAGCTCCTTTGGACTCATCCTCCATGTGAGCACCAATTTCGGGTTCACTCGTCTTTCCCAGTTCCAGGTGACCACCATACCTTTGGGCTCCCAGGCTTTTAGAAGATCTATCCTTCATCTTCAGCAAGCATTCACTCAGAGACTCCATGTGATTTTCTCTGTCCCTTAGAACTTGTTCTCCAGCTACTTTAGAGTCCTCTAATATGATTTTTGCTTTATATTGGGCACCTCCTTGTTCCCTCTGTGCTTCAGCTTCTCCTTGTATTGTTGGTTTCTGCGTTGGCGGAAGTAGGGATCCTTCATTCAAAACCTCTTTGATTGCCAGCTTCAGTTCTTCCTCATTCACTTGAAAGAGTCTCCAGTTTGTTTTAGCTTCAGCTATTTGTGATCTCAGGGATTCAGATTCACCTTGGAGGGACTGTATCCTTCTTGATAGATGCGCCATCGTTTCATCCTGTTGACCTTGTTGAGCCTTCTGTGCTTTGAGCTCTTCTTCTAGAAAGAGCATTTCAACGCCATGGCTGGATTCGGACCTATGCAGCTTTTCGTCGTTTGCCTCCAGCTGTTGTGCTTCTCTTGAACCCTTCTCAAACCTGCAATCCTTTAAAGATGATTCCAAGCCTTCATGTTCTTTTTCAACAAGGCTCACTTTTTCAAGAAGTCCACATTTTGCCTCAATAAGTCCAACAAGATTTAGAGCCAGCCTTTTTTCTCTTCCCACGTAAAGCCTGCTACGAACCGACTGAAAACCTCTCCAGAAAAGTGAGAGAACAGCAAAAAATCCAAGAGCTGTACACACCACCAACTCCCAAGGAAAGCCATAAGGAAGATGGCCTGGCTTCATGTCTTCGGACAATGCTGCCACAACCCTGGGTGCTTCTTCCAGAACCACCCACTAGGATGGCTGAGAGGCAGCCCTTGGCTGATCCATCACGCCAAGACAGCTTTGGCTCTTGCCACCACAACCACAGCCTGCCCAGGCAGGCCAACACAGGCTGTGGACACTCAGGTGTTTGGTCAGGAACTCCAACCTGCACCAGGCAACGGAGCAGACCACTGTGATCCCCTTCAGGGGCTGAGCGTATGGTGGGTGGTGAGCGTATGGCGGTGGGAGCCATGATCAAAGGCTCCCAGGAGCCTTGTTGTGCTCAACTGCCCATCAGGGGAGTCTTGTCCGTTTCCCTACCCAGTGCATCCTCATGTGCCACAGGTTTAGGTCCCTTCCACTCCAGCCAGAGAGAATTCCTCTCCATGCCACCCACCCCTTGATTTGGTTTAGGCCAGGCCAAGGCGGGGTTAGTAGGAAGATTCCATCCAGTCATAATAACATTCAGTTTGATGTCACTCAAATTCTAAAGCTGACTAAACTGTTCAAACAGCTTTTATGGCCTATATTGTTCTTTGTGTCCCTTGCCTTTTGTTTGAGTGACTCAGTCCTTTCCCTGCCCTTGTGCTCTCCCTATTTCCTACCTTCCTTGCTTCCTTCCTCCCTTCCTGGGTTTTCTCCTTTTCTTCTTCCTTCTTTTCTAACTCCCTGCATCCCTCCAAATTTGCCTTCCTCCCTTCCAACTTTCTCTCTCCCTTCCCTCCCTTTTCTTTTCTTGCAAGTGTTTGGGGTGAAAGTCCATGGCAGGCCAGCCCCAAGCTAGGCAAGGTCCCTGCCACTGAGCTACAACATCCCCAGACCTGCTGCCACTTCCTATGCAAGTAACTTGAATTATCTCTAAAGAGAAACTCTCACATTAGTCTACTTTCAAAGTAATTTCAGAAGAGTTGCTAACATGGGCATAAATCAGTTATGACAAGTCATTTTTGAAAAGCACGGCACAGCTAATGTTCCTCCAAAGAAGGAGTTGAAAACTTAATTGGTTTTCAGGTCAGCATTTCTAGACTAGTACAAACCCTCCTAATCCTGATCTCTCCTTAGTCCTATGATTTCTTTAAGTGTCCCCTTTGCTCCTGTTCATGGAGTCATGTGTACAGAAATTATACCTGGTTCTATTGAACTCTACTTAATTCTTTCTCACCTCTGTGCACCTTTTGCCAAGTCACTCCTCAACACTTACTGTAACCCTTTCAATTTTTTGTCCATTTTCGTTTAAAAAAACTCTTTCAAAAATTGAACCATTTCGCATGCAGACACAGTCTTCTTGATCTGCTATTAATCCCCCTCTACTGACATTGTAAGTTATTGAAATGTACACTTCCAGACCGTTTTCAGATTTTTGATTCCTGTATATCTATCTGTCTATCTATTTACAAACATAACATGGTATTCTGAAAGAATCGTTCTGCTTTTGGAGCTCTACATTGTGTTTTCCAGAAGCAGGCCTATTACACAGAGATGAATCCATGTTACCTAGATTGAGTTCAAACCGGAATGTGCACTCTGATTCCCATTATATTGTTCTACCTACTAATGGACAGTTTAGTTATATCTGATGATATACAACTGATGTTTTATGATGGCAATTTAGGTTTATTTAAAGGAGTGATTAGAAAACAGGTGAGACAGACTGATTAGATTCAGTATGTATGTTGGCTTTGTTTTTCTAGGGCTGAAGTTTTCACATTTCAATTAATTGTAGGTTAAGTATCAGGCAGATTCTTCACTGGGCTTCAAATATGATAAAGTTGCTTCTTATTTTTAAGAAGGCCGTTGCAATCCTGCATTTATTTTACACCTCAGTGCTTGTTTTACACAGAAGCACACACACACACACACACACACACCACACACATCAACAAACACACAAACACATAATTAGAGCACATTTAACACTCAAATAAAACTTTACCTACTAATTCATAACTAGGGTATTTTTTTAATAAGTATTGTGTCTTCGTCTCTACTGGGGAAACATGGTTCAATGTGAGTTCTCTGGTTTGTTGTAGGGCAGTGAACGTTCACTTGTTGGCAATGATATAGAAATGGGGAGTAAGAGTTTAAAAGTTTTTACAGTAGGTAGGCAGAGTCAGAGTATGGAATCCAAGAATAAGAAATCGGGGAATTTCCTCTTTGTTTCTTCATTTCAACCTCCTAATAATTCATGTATATTTTCCAAAAGTCTCCCAGAAAACAAGGACTAGGTCAATCCACATATCAGTGAACCATAGCAGAATGCGATTCTGAATTTCATATAAACAGTCATAAAATCAAAAAGACAGGTGCTGGGGTTTTGGCTCAGCACAAGAGTGCTGGCTTCACACTTTCAAACGTCCTGAGTTGGATCCCCAACACCATATGTGAAAGGAATGAATGAACCAATGCATGAGTGTATGATGAATGAATTAAAGGTATAAGGAGGAGGAGGAAGAGGAGGAGGAGGAGGAGAAATAGAAGAAGATGATGAGTAATTTGACAGAAGGGAAAAAGGGGAAGAGAGTGAGTTTAAAGTGTGGTTTCCAATTCCCAAACGTTAAATTACAGCAGACGGGATAGAGAGAGAAGATGGGAGGGCAGGAGAGGGGGGATAGTAGAGGCTAGAAAAGGTAGCAGAATACAACAGTTACTAACATGGCATTTTGTAAAAACGTGGATGTGTAAACAATGTGATTGTGCAATCTGTATATGGGGTCAAAATGGGAGTTCATAACTCACTTGAATCTAATGTAGGAAATATGGTATCTCAAGAGCTATGTAAGGTTTTAAAAGATATTTCCATCAGCTAGATTACAAGTACCTAGAACTCCCATTCTTGTTTATGTAAGAGTGGCTTCATCAGATTAAATGCTGTTCTCTGGAATAACATAAAATAGGAATAATTTAGTCATAAGATTCCTACGTAAACCACCTTTATTTACAAAATACTATCTTAAGAATTATTGTTTCATTGAGCTTCAATTGGAGCCAAAGTATAGTCAATTACTGAACTAAAAGCAGTTACTTAAAAACTAAAAATGAGAGATAAGTCAAATTACATTTGAAGAGAGAGCAACAGCATGAGGTTTCTTGTTTGGTTCTGGATGTTGAGTAACAGGCTCATTTGCAGGTGGAAGGAACCCTTGAGGCAACTCACTTGTACTTTCAGAATGGGGGTGAAGAGGGCTGAATTCCAGCTCTTGGAAGAAGATTTTGTGAGGAAAACCCCCTCCCTGCATAGACACTTCACATTGGAAATGGAGTGGGTGGCGGGTCAGGTGGAAAATAATCTCCAGGTTCCCAGACAAGTTTCCTGGGAGAGGTGGAGGAAAAAAAAGGTCCTCTTCTCATGAACTGACTCCTTGGGTCAACTGGAAACAAGGCACCTCTGACTGGAGGGAAAGGTGCCAACACAGAGTCAGAGCCGGTTGCTTGGTTTTCAGCATGGAGAGGTGAATCAGGCACATCAGAGTCCAAAGGAGGCATATTAGGAATTCTGTGTTCTGCTGGTCCCGATGCTCTACCACAATTTGAGTAAAACCTATCTTGCCTTTGTAGAGGAAGACGTGCATCAGAAGAATATGGTTGGCCTGGCGGAGGGATCATCAGCCTGCTGGCCTGTTCCCCTGGAGGAGAGAGGGGCCCAGTCTGAGAAGGTGCTCTCTGAAAATCAGTGAACTTATGACAGCTGGATTCTCTTCCTTTACTGCTAGTCGCATGGTCCAGAGGATTCTCCAGGGCCCCTTGACCCTCTTCCTCCTCCCACTGGAGTGAAAGGTGAGAGTGTGAGTGGACCACTCTTTTCAAAATGAGGAGGTCTCCTTTCAGATGAAGGGTGACCTATTGGTGAGGGCCCATTTGGAGAAGGCTTTCTGCCCATTGCTGAGTTGGAAACATCCAGTGCATCATAGGGATCTTTTTCTACAAGTTCAAATCTAAGCTCCTTCTCAGTTAATTTTTGTCTGTTGCGTGCATTTTGCTTCCTGAAATAACTGAGGTTTCTTTCAGCAATCCGAGCTGCCAACTCACTAGCATCTGCTTCTTTCTCAGAGGAAATAATCTTCCCCAGACAGGAACGAATGGTACTCTGCAATTGTTCTTCAAGATATTGGGCTCTCTTTCGGTAGGTCTCCAGCTCTTTTATTGTATGGCTCATCTTTTCTTCGACTTTGGAAAGTTTCTCCTCTTGCTCCACACGGTAGTTTTCCTCCACTCTTAATTTCCTGTGCAGTTTCATCATATTTTCTTGATAGCGTTCCATCATGACTTTAAAGTTCTCCTGTAGGGTCTCATTCTCACTTTGCAGCTGTGCATTTTCTGACTGCAAGGATGCCTGTTCAGTCTGCAGACTTTTAAGGTGTTCTGTAAGGTCTTCTGTGGTTTTCTCCACTTCAGATGAGAAAGTACATTTTTGATTTCTTCCTCCTTCCAAGATTTCTAAGGAGGCCTTTAGCTTATCACCATAAACCAGGTTCCTCAAAGCTCCTTTGGACTCATCCTCCAAGTGAGCACCCATTTCGGGTTCACTCGTCTTTCCCAGTTCCAGGTGACCACCATCCCTTTGGGCTCCCAGGCTTGGAGAAGATCTATCCTTCATCTTCAGCAAGCATTCACTCAGAGACTCCATGTGATTTTCTGTGTCCCTTAGAACTTGTTCTCCAGCTACTTTAGAGTCCTCTAATATGATTTTTGCTTTATATTGGACACCTCCTTGTTCCCTCTGTGCTTCAGCTTCTCCTTGTATTGTTGGTCTCTGCGTTGGCGGAAGTAGGGATCCTTCATTCAAAACCTCTTTGATTGCCAGCTTCAGTTCTTTCTCATTCACTTGAAAGAGTCTCCAGTTTGTTTTAGGTTCAGCTATTTGTGATCTCAGGGATTCAGATTCACCTTGGAGGGACTGTATCCTTCTTGATAGATGCGCAATCATTTCATCCTGTTGACCTTGTTGAGACTTCTGTGCTTTGAGCTCTTCTTCTAGAAAGAGCATTTCAACGCCATGGCTGGATTCGGACCTATGCAGCTTTTCGTCGGTTGCCTCCAGCTGTTGTGCTTCTCTTGAACCCTTCTCAAACCTGCAATCCTTTAAAGATGATTCTAAGCCTTCATGTTCTTTTTCAACAAGGCTCACTTTTTCAAGAAGTCCACATTTTGCCTCAATAAGTCCAGCAAGATTTAGAGCCAGCCTTTTTTCTCTTCCCACGTAAAGCCTGCTACTAACCGACTGAAAACCTCTCCAGAAAAGTGAGAGAACAGCAAAAAATCCAAGAGCTGTACACACCACCAACTCCCAAGGAAAGCCATAAGGAAGATGGCCTGGCTTCATGTCTTCGGACAATGCTGCCACAACCCTGGGTGCTTCTTCCAGAACCACCCACTAGGATGGCTGAGAGGCAGCCCTTGGCTCCTCCATCACGCCAAGACAGCTTTGGCTCTTGCCACAACAACCACAGCCTGCCCAGGCAGGCCAACACAGGCTGTGGACACTCAGGTGTTTGGTCAGGAACTCCAACCTGCACCAGGCAACGGAGCAGACCACTGTGATCCCGTTCAGGGGCTGAGCGTATGGTGGGTGGTGGGCGTATGGCGGTGGGAGCCATGATCAAAGGCTCCCAGGAGCCTTGTTGTGCTCAACTGCCCATCAGGGGAGTCTTGTCCGCTTCCCTACCCAGTGCATCCTCATGTGCCACAGGTTTAGGTCCCTCCCACTCCAGCCAGAGAGAATTGATCTCCATGCCACCCACCCCTTGATTTGGTTTAGGCCAGGCCAAGGCGGGGTTAGTAGGAAGATTCCATCCAGTCATAATAACATTCAGTTTGATGTCACTCAAATTCTAAAGCTGACTAAACTGTTCAAACAGCTTTTATGGCCTCTATTGGTCTTTGTGTCCCTTGCCTTTTGTTTGAGTGACTCAGTCCTTTCCCTGCCCTTGTGCTCTCCCTATTTCCTACCTTCCTTGCTTCCTTCCTCCCTTCCTGGGTTTTCTCCTTTTCTTCTTCCTTCTTTTCTACCTCCCTCCATCCCTCCAACTTTGCCTTCCTCCCTTCCAACTTTCTCTCTCCCTTCCCTCCCTTTACTATTCTTGCAAGTGTTTGGGGTGAATGTACATGGCAGGCCAGCCCCAAGCTAGGCAAGGTCACTGCCACTGAGCTACAACATCCCCAGACCTGCTGCCACTTCCTATGCAAGTAACTTGAATTATCTCTAAAGAGAAACTCTCACATTAGTCTACTTTCAAAGTAATTTCAGAAGAGTTGCTAACATGGGCATAAATCAGTTATGACAAGTCATTTTTGAAAAGCACGGCACAGCTAAGGTTCCTCCAAAGAAGGAGTTGTAAACTTAATTGGTTTTCAGGTCAGCATTTCTAGACTAGTACAAACCCTCCTAATCCTGATCTCTCCTTAGTCCTATGATTTCTTTAAGTGTCCCCTTTGCTCCTGTTCATGGAGTCATGTGTACAGAAATTATACCTGGTTCTATTGAACTCTACTTAATTCTTTCTCACCTCTGTGCTCCTTTTGCCAAGTCACTCCTCAACACTTACTGTAACCCTTTCAACTTTTTGTCCATTTTCATTTAAAAAACTCTTTCAAAAATTGAACCATTTCGCATGCAGACACAGTCTTCTTGATCTGCTATTAATCCCCCACTACTGATATTGTAAGTTATTGAAATGTACACTTCCAGACCGTTTTCAGATTTTTGATTCCTGTCTATCTATCTGTCTATCTATTTACAAACGTAACATGGTATTCTGAAAGAATGGTTCTGATTTTGGAGCTCTACAATGTGTTTTCCAGAAGCAGGCCTATTACACAGAGATGAATCCATGTTACCTCGATTGAGTTCAAACCGGAATGTGCACTCTGATTCCCATTATATTGTTCTACCTACTAATGGACAGTTCAGTTATCACCAGACCTCACCACCTCCCCCATTGTGTAAAACCCTTGTGAAGAGACATGTAGATGCCTTTATGAACATATTGATAATTTTTCATGGCAGTGTTTTCCAAAAACCAGTTAGTAAAATCAATTTATTCCTTTGCAGCCTGAAATTACCTTCATTCCAGTTTACTGGGTATAAGAACTGCAGTATATCAGCAACCATTCTCCAATAGTAGTTCAGGCAGAAGTCATTCTAGATAACAAGCAGTGCCGGATCCTCCATGTATTTTAAACAGTCCATGACGGGGGACATCCGTCCACTCGTTTAGAACAACTGATGTTTTATGCTGGCAATTTAGGTTTATTTAAAGCAGTGATTAGAAAACAGGTGAGACAGACTGATTAGATTCAGTATGTATGTTGGCTTTGTTTTTCTAGGCCTGAAGTTTTCACATTTCAATTAATTGTAGGTTAAGTATCAGGCAGATTCTTCAGTGGGCTTCAAATGTGATAAAGTTGCTTCTTATTTTTAAGAAGGCCGTTGCAATCCTGCATTTATTTTACAGCTCAGTGCTTGTTTTACACACAAGCACACACACCCACACACCACACACATCAACACACACACAAACACATAATTAGAGCACATTTAACACTCAAATAAAGCTTTACCTACTAATTCATAACTAGGGTATTTTTTTAATAAGTATTGTGTCTTGGTCTCTACTGGGGAAACATGGTTCAATGTGAGTTCTCTGGTTTGTTGTAGGGCAGTGAACGTTCACTTGTTGGCAATGATATAGAAATGGGGAGTAAGAGTTTAAAAGTTTTTACAGTAGGTAGGCAGAGTTAGAGTATGGAATCCAAGAATAAGAAATCGGGGAATTTCCTCTTTGTTTCTTCATTTCAACCTCCTAATAATTCATGTATATTTTCCAAAAGTCTCCCAGAAAACAAGGACTAGGTCAATCCACATATCAGTGAACCATAGCAGAATGCGATTCTGAATTTCATATAAACAGTCATAAAATCAAAAAGACAGGTGCTGGGGTTTTGGCTCAGCACTAGAGTGCTGGCTTCACACTTTCAAAGGTCCTGAGTTTGATCCCCAACACCATATGTGAAAGGAATGAATGAACCAATGCATGAGTGTATGATGAATGAATAAAAGGTATGAGGAGGAGGAGGAAGAGGAGGAGGAGGAGGAGAAATAGAAGAAGATGATGAGTAATTTGACAGAAGGGAAAAAGGGGAGAAGAGTGAGTTTAAAGTGTGGTTTCCAATTCCCAAACGTTAAATTACAGCAGACGGGATAGAGAGAGAAGATGGGAGGGCAGGAGATTGGAGATAGTAGAGGCTAGAAAAGGTAGCAGAATACAACAGTTACTAACATGGCATTTTGTAAAAACGTGGATGTGTAAACAATGTGATTGTGCAATCTGTATATGGGGTCAAAATGGGAGTTCATAACTCACTTGAATCTAATGTAGGAAATATGGTATCTCAAGAGCTATGTAAGGTTTTAATCAACCAATATAAAAAAGAGGTCTTCATTTTTCTTTGTAGTTGATATCTCCTGTTTCCTTGACATGATTAGTTGTGTTCTCTCCTTTAGTCCTCCCAAGCTCTAGTTATTCTGATATGGAAAAACTAGCTGAAATGCCCAACCAGTCTCTAAATCAGAGACACTTTTTCATTAAGCCTAAAGTCACTTTACAATTGCTACAGTCATACTAAATACACTTCTTTGTTGGGAGTTTAAAAGATATTTACATCAGCTAGATTACAAGTACCTAGAACTCCCATTCTTGTTTATGTAAGAGTGGCTTCATCAGATTAAATGCTGTTCTCTGGAATAACATAAAATAGGAATAATTTACTCATAAGATTCTTACTTAAACCATCTTTATTTACAAAATACTATCTTAAGAATTATTGTTTCATTGAGCTTCAATTGGAGCCAAAGTATAGTCAATTACTGAACTAAAAGCAGTTACTTAAAAAGTAAAAATGAGAGATAAGTCAAATTACATTTGAAGAGAGAGCAACAGCATGAGGTTTCTTATTTGGTTCTGGATGTTGAGTAACAGGCTCATTTGCAGGTGGAAGGAACCCTTGAGGCAACTCACTTGTACTATCAGAATGGGGGTGAAGAGGGCTGAATTCCAGCTCTTGGGGGAAGATTTTGTGAGGAAAACCCCCTCCCTGCATAGACACTTCGCATTGGAAATGGCGTGGGTGGCGGGTCAGGTGGAAAATAATCTCCAGGTTCCCAGTCAAGTTTCCTGGGAGAGGTGGAGGAAAAAAAAGGTCCTCTTCTCATGAACTGACTCCTTGGGTCAACTGGAAACAAGGCACCTCTGACTGGAGGGAAAGGTGCCAACACAGAGTCAGAGCCGGTTGCTTGGTTTTCAGCATGGAGAGGTGAATCAGGCACATCAGAGTCCAAAGGAGGCATATTAGGAATTCTGTGTTCTGCTGGTCCCGATGCTCTACCACAATTTGAGTAAAACCTATCTTGCCTTTGTAGAGGAAGACGTGCATCAGAAGAATATGGTTGGCCTGGCGGAGGTATCATCAGCCTGCTGGCCTGTTCCCCTGGAGGAGAGAGGGGCCCAGTCTGAGAAGGTGCTCTCTGAAAATCAGTGAACTTATGACAGCTGGATTCTCTTCCTTTACTGCTAGTCGCATGGTCCAGAGGATTCTCCAGGGCCCCTTGACCCTCTTCCTCCTCCCACTGGAGTGAAAGGTGAGAGTGTGAGTGGACCACTCTTTTCAAAATGAGGAGGTCTCCTTTCAGATGAAGGGTGACCTATTGGTGAGGGCCCATTTGGAGAAGGCTTTCTGCCCATTGCTGAGTTGGAAACATCCAGTGCATCATAGGGATCTTTTTCTACAAGTTCAAATCTAAGCTCCTTCTCAGTTAATTTTTGTCTGTTGCGTGCATTTTGCTTCCTGAAATAACTGAGGTTTCTTTCAGCAATCCGAGCTGCCAACTCACTAGCATCTGCTTCTTTCTCAGAGGAAATAATCTTCCCCAGACAGGAACGAATGGTACTCTGCAATTGTTCTTCAAGATATTGGGCTCTCTTTCGGTAGGTCTCCAGCTCTTTTATTGTATGGCTCATCTTTTCTTCGACTTTGGAAAGTTTCTCCTCTTGCTCCACACGGTAGTTTTCCTCCACTCTTAATTTCCTGTGCAGTTTCATCATATTTTCTTGATAGCGTTCCATCATGACTTTAAAGTTCTCCTGTAGGGTCTCATTCTCACTTTGCAGCTGTGCATTTTCTGACTGCAAGGATGCCTGTTCAGTCTGCAGACTTTTAAGGTGTTCTGTAAGGTCTTCTGTGGTTTTCTCCACTTCAGATGAGAAAGTACATTTTTGATTTCTTCCTCCTTCCAAGATTTCTAAGGAGGCCTTTAGCTTATCACCATAAACCAGGTTCCTCAAAGCTCCTTTGGACTCATCCTCCAAGTGAGCACCCATTTCGGGTTCACTCGTCTTTCCCAGTTCCAGGTGACCACCATCCCTTTGGGCTCCCAGGCTTGGAGAAGATCTATCCTTCATCTTCAGCAAGCATTCACTCAGAGACTCCATGTGATTTTCTGTGTCCCTTAGAACTTGTTCTCCAGCTACTTTAGAGTCCTCTAATATGATTTTTGCTTTATATTGGACACCTCCTTGTTCCCTCTGTGCTTCAGCTTCTCCTTGTATTATTGGTCTCTGCGTTGGCGGAAGTAGGGATCCTTCATTCAAAACCTCTTTGATTGCCAGCTTCAGTTCTTTCTCATTCACTTGAAAGAGTCTCCAGTTTGTTTTAGCTTCAGCTATTTGTGATCTCAGGGATTCAGATTCACCTTGGAGGGACTGTATCCTTCTTGATAGATGCGCAATCATTTCATCCTGTTGACCTTGTTGAGCCTTCTGTGCTTTGAGCTCTTCTTCTAGACAGAGCATTTCAACGCCATGGCTGGATTCGGACCTATGCAGCTTTTCGTCGGTTGCCTCCAGCTGTTGTGCTTCTCTTGAACCCTTCTCAAACCTGCAATCCTTTAAAGATGATTCTAAGCCTTCATGTTCTTTTTCAACAAGGCTCACTTTTTCAAGAAGTCCACATTTTGCCTCAATAAGTCCAGCAAGATTTAGAGCCAGCCTTTTTTCTCTTCCCACGTAAAGCCTGCTACGAACCGACTGAAAACCTCTCCAGAAAAGTGAGAGAACAGCAAAAAATCCAAGAGCTGTACACACCACCAACTCCCAAGGAAAGCCATAAGGAAGATGGCCTGGCTTCATGTCTTCGGACAATGCTGCCACAACCCTGGGTGCTTCTTCCAGAACCACCCACTAGGATGGCTGAGAGGCAGCCCTTGGCTCCTCCATCACGCCAAGACAGCTTTGGCTCTTGCCACAACAACCACAGCCTGCCCAGGCAGGCCAACACAGGCTCTGGACACTCAGGTGTTTGGTCAGGAACTCCAACCTGCACCAGGCAACGGAGCAGACCACTGTGATCCCGTTCAGGGGCTGAGCGTATGGTGGGTGGTGGGCGTATGGCGGTGGGAGCCATGATCAAAGGCTCCCAGGAGCCTTGTTGTGCTCAACTGCCCATCAGGGGAGTCTTGTCCGCTTCCCTACCCAGTGCATCCTCATGTGCCACAGGTTTAGGTCCCTCCCACTCCAGCCAGAGAGAATTCCTCTCCATGCCACCCACCCCTTGATTTGGTTTAGGCCAGGCCAAGGCGGGGTTAGTAGGAAGATTCCATCCAGTCATAATAACATTCAGTTTGATGTCACTCAAATTCTAAAGCTGACTAAACTGTTCAAACAGCTTTTATGGCCTCTATTGGTCTTTGTGTCCCTTGCCTTTTGTTTGAGTGACTCAGTCCTTTCCCTGCCCTTGTGCTCTCCCTATTTCCTACCTTCCTTGCTTCCTTCCTCCCTTCCTGGGTTTTCTCCTTTTCTTCTTCCTTCTTTTCTACCTCCCTCCATCCCTCCAACTTTGCCTTCCTCCCTTCCAACTTTCTCTCTCCCTTCCCTCCCTTTACTATTCTTGCAAGTGTTTGGGGTGAATGTACATGGCAGGCCAGCCCCAAGCTAGGCAAGGTCACTGCCACTGAGCTACAACATCCCCAGACCTGCTGCCACTTCCTATGCAAGTAACTTGAATTATCTCTAAAGAGAAACTCTCACATTAGTCTACTTTCAAAGTAATTTCAGAAGAGTTGCTAACATGGGCATAAATCAGTTATGACAAGTCATTTTTGAAAAGCACGGCACAGCTAATGTTCCTCCAAAGAAGGAGTTGTAAACTTAATTGGTTTTCAGGTCAGCATTTCTAGACTAGTACAAACCCTCCTAATCCTGATCTCTCCTTAGTCCTATGATTTCTTTAAGTGTCCCCTTTGCTCCTGTTCATGGAGTCATGTGTACAGAAATTATACCTGGTTCTATTGAACTCTACTTAATTCTTTCTCACCTCTGTGCTCCTTTTGCCAAGTCACTCCTCAACACTTACTGTAACCCTTTCAACTTTTTGTCCATTTTCATTTAAAAAACTCTTTCAAAAATTGAACCATTTCGCATGCAGACACAGTCTTCTTGATCTGCTATTAATCCCCCACTACTGACATTGTAAGTTATTGAAATGTACACTTCCAGACCGTTTTCAGATTTTTGATTCCTGTCTATCTATCTGTCTATCTATTTACAAACGTAACATGGTATTCTGAAAGAATGGTTCTGATTTTGGAGCTCTACAATGTGTTTTCCAGAAGCAGGCCTATTACACAGAGATGAATCCATGTTACCTCGATTGAGTTCAAACCGGAATGTGCACTCTGATTCCCATTATATTGTTCTACCTACTAATGGACAGTTCAGTTATCACCAGACCTCACCACCTCCCCCATTGTGTAAAACCCTTGTGAAGAGACATGTAGATGCCTTTATGAACATATTGATAATTTTTCATGGCAGTGTTTTCCAAAAACCAGTTAGTAAAATCAATTTATTCCTTTGCAGCCTGAAATTACCTTCATTCCAGTTTACTGGGTATAAGAACTGCAGTATATCAGCAACCATTCTCCAATAGTAGTTCAGGCAGAAGTCATTCTAGATAACAAGCAGTGCCGGATCCTCCATGTATTTTAAACAGTCCATGATGGGGGACATCCGTCCACTCGTTTAGAACAACTGATGTTTTATGCTGGCAATTTAGGTTTATTTAAAGGAGTGATTAGAAAACAGGTGAGACAGACTGATTAGATTCAGTATGTATGTTGGCTTTGTTTTTCTAGGCCTGAAGTTTTCACATTTCAATTAATTGTAGGTTAAGTATCAGGCAGATTCTTCAGTGGGCTTCAAATGTGATAAAGTTGCTTCTTATTTTTAAGAAGGCCGTTGCAATCCTGCATTTATTTTACAGCTCAGTGCTTGTTTTACACACAAGCACACACACCCACACACCACACACATCAACACACACACAAACACATAATTAGAGCACATTTAACACTCAAATAAAGCTTTACCTACTAATTCATAACTAGGGTATTTTTTTAATAAGTATTGTGTCTTGGTCTCTACTGGGGAAACATGGTTCAATGTGAGTTCTCTGGTTTGTTGTAGGGCAGTGAACGTTCACTTGTTGGCAATGATATAGAATTGGGGAGTAAGAGTTTAAAAGTTTTTACAGTAGGTAGGCAGAGTCAGAGTATGGAATCCAAGAATAAGAAATCGGGGAATTTCCTCTTTGTTTCTTCATTTCAACCTCCTAATAATTCATGTATATTTTCCAAAAGTCTCCCAGAAAACAAGGACTAGGTCAATCCACATATCAGTGAACCATAGCAGAATGCGATTCTGAATTTCATATAAACAGTCATAAAATCAAAAAGACAGGTGCTGGGGTTTTGGCTCAGCACTAGAGTGCTGGCTTCACACTTTCAAAGGTCCTGAGTTTGATCCCCAACACCATATGTGAAAGGAATGAATGAACCAATGCATGAGTGTATGATGAATGAATAAAAGGTATGAGGAGGAGGAGGAAGAGGAGGAGGAGGAGGAGAAATAGAAGAAGATGATGAGTAATTTGACAGAAGGGAAAAAGGGGAGAAGAGTGAGTTTAAAGTGTGGTTTCCAATTCCCAAACGTTAAATTACAGCAGACGGGATAGAGAGAGAAGATGGGAGGGCAGGAGATTGGAGATAGTAGAGGCTAGAAAAGGTAGCAGAATACAACAGTTACTAACATGGCATTTTGTAAAAACGTGGATGTGTAAACAATGTGATTGTGCAATCTGTATATGGGGTCAAAATGGGAGTTCATAACTCACTTGAATCTAATGTAGGAAATATGGTATCTCAAGAGCTATGTAAGGTTTTAATCAACCAATATAAAAAAGAGGTCTTCATTTTTCTTTGTAGTTGATATCTCCTGTTTCCTTGACATGATTAGTTGTGTTCTCTCCTTTAGTCCTCCCAAGCTCTAGTTATTCTGATATGGAAAAACTAGCTGAAATGCCCAACCAGTCTCTAAATCAGTGACACTTTTTCATTAAGCCTAAAGTCACTTTACAATTGCTACAGTCATACTAAATACACTTCTTTGTTGGGAGTTTAAAAGATATTTACATCAGCTAGATTACAAGTACCTAGAACTCCCATTCTTGTTTATGTAAGAGTGGCTTCATCAGATTAAATGCTGTTCTCTGGAATAACATAAAATAGGAATAATTTAGTCATAAGATTCCTACGTAAACCACCTTTATTTACAAAATACTATCTTAAGAATTATTGTTTCATTGAGCTTCAATTGGAGCCAAAGTATAGTCAATTACTGAACTAAAAGCAGTTACTTAAAAACTAAAAATGAGAGATAAGTCAAATTACATTTGAAGAGAGAGCAACAGCATGAGGTTTCTTGTTTGGTTCTGGATGTTGAGTAACAGGCTCATTTGCAGGTGGAAGGAACCCTTGAGGCAACTCACTTGTACTTTCAGAATGGGGGTGAAGAGGGCTGAATTCCAGCTCTTGGGGGAAGATTTTGTGAGGAAAACCCCCTCCCTGCATAGACACTTCGCATTGGAAATGGAGTGGGTGGCGGGTCAGGTGGAAAATAATCTCCAGGTTCCCAGACAAGTTTCCTGGGAGAGGTGGAGGAAAAAAAAGGTCCTCTTCTCATGAACTGACTCCTTGGGTCAACTGGAAACAAGGCACCTCTGACTGGAGGGAAAGGTGCCAACACAGAGTCAGAGCCGGTTGCTTGGTTTTCAGCATGGAGAGGTGAATCAGGCACATCAGAGTCCAAAGGAGGCATATTAGGAATTCTGTGTTCTGCTGGTCCCGATGCTCTACCACAATTTGAGTAAAACCTATCTTGCCTTTGTAGAGGAAGACGTGCATCAGAATAATATGGTTGGCCTGGCGGAGGGATCATCAGCCTGCTGGCCTGTTCCCCTGGAGGAGAGAGGGGCCCAGTCTGAGAAGGTGCTCTCTGAAAATCAGTGAACTTATGACAGCTGGATTCTCTTCCTTTACTGCTAGTCGCATGGTCCAGACGATTCTCCAGGGCCCCTTGACCCTCTTCCTCCTCCCACTGGAGTGAAAGGTGAGAGTGTGAGTGGACCACTCTTTTCAAAATGAGGAGGTCTCCTTTCAGATGAAGGGTGACCTATTGGTGAGGGCCCATTTGGAGAAGGCTTTCTGCCCATTGCTGAGTTGGAAACATCCAGTGCATCATAGGGATCTTTTTCTACAAGTTCAAATCTAAGCTCCTTCTCAGTTAATTTTTGTCTGTTGCGTGCATTTTGCTTCCTGAAATAACTGAGGTTTCTTTCAGCAATCCGAGCTGCCAACTCACTAGAATCTGCTTCTTTCTCAGATGAAATAATCTTCCCCAGACAGGAACGAATGGTACTCTGCAATTGTTCTTCAAGATATTGGGCTCTCTTTCGGTAGGTCTCCAGCTCTTTTATTGTATGGCTCATCTTTTCTTCGACTTTGGAAAGTTTCTCCTCTTGCTCCACACGGTAGTTTTCCTCCACTCTTAATTTCCTGTGCAGTTTCATCATATTTTCTTGATAGCGTTCCATCATGACTTTAAAGTTCTCCTGTAGGGTCTCATTCTCACTTTGCAGCTGTGCATTTTCTGACTGCAAGGATGCCTGTTCAGTCTGCAGACTTTTAAGGTGTTCTGTAAGGTCTTCTGTGGTTTTCTCCACTTCAGATGAGAAAGTACATTTTGGATTTCTTCCTCCTTCCAAGATTTCTAAGGAGGCCTTTAGCTTATCACCATAAACCAGGTTCCTCAAAGCTCCTATGGACTCATCCTCCAAGTGAGCACCCATTTCGGGTTCACTCGTCTTTCCCAGTTCCAGGTGACCACCATCCCTTTGGGCTCCCAGGCTTGGAGAAGATCTATCCTTCATCTTCAGCAAGCATTCACTCAGAGACTCCATGTGATTTTCTGTGTCCCTTAGAACTTGTTCTCCAGCTACTTTAGAGTCCTCTAATATGATTTTTGCTTTATATTGGACACCTCCTTGTTCCCTCTGTGCTTCAGCTTCTCCTTGTATTGTTGGTCTCTGCGTTGGCGGAAGTAGGGATCCTTCATTCAAAACCTCTTTGATTGCCAGCTTCAGTTCTTCCTCATTCACTTGAAAGAGTCTCCAGTTTGTTTTAGCTTCAGCTATTTGTGATCTCAGGGATTCAGATTCACCTTGGAGGGACTGTATCCTTCTTGATAGATGCGCCATCGTTTCATCCTGTTGACCTTGTTGAGCCTTCTGTGCTTTGAGCTCTTCTTCTAGAAAGAGCATTTCAACGCCATGGCTGGATTCGGACCTATGCAGCTTTTCGTCGGTTGCCTCCAGCTGTTGTGCTTCTCTTGAACCCTTCTCAAACCTGCAATCCTTTAAAGATGATTCTAAGCCTTCATGTTCTTTTTCAACAAGGCTCACTTTTTCAAGAAGTCCACATTTTGCCTCAATAAGTCCAGCAAGATTTAGAGCCAGCCTTTTTTCTCTTCCCACGTAAAGCCTGCTACGAACCGACTGAAAACCTCTCCAGAAAAGTGAGAGAACAGCAAAAAATCCAAGAGCTGTACACACCACCAACTCCCAAGGAAAGCCATAAGGAAGATGGCCTGGCTTCATGTCTTCGGACAATGCTGCCAAAACCCTGGGTGCTTCTTCCAGAACCACCCACTAGAATGGCTGAGAGGCAGCCCTTGGCTCCTCCATCACGCCAAGACAGCTTTGGCTCTTGCCACCACAACCACAGCCTGCCCAGGCAGGCCAACACAGGCTCTGGACACTCAGGTGTTTGGTCAGGAACTCCAACCTGCACCAGGCAACGGAGCAGACCACTGTGATCCCCTTCAGGGGCTGAGCGTATGGTGGGTGGTGAGCGTATGGCGGTGGGAGCCATGATCAAAGGCTCCCAGGAGCCTTGTTGTGCTCAACTGCCCATCAGGGGAGTCTTGTCCGTTTCCCTACCCAGTGCATCCTCATGTGCCACAGGTTTAGGTCCCTTCCACTCCAGCCAGAGAGAATTCCTCTCCATGCCACCCACCCCTTGATTTGGTTTAGGCCAGGCCAAGGCGGGGTTAGTAGGAAGATTCCATCCAGTCATAATAACATTCAGTTTCATGTCACTCAAATTCTAAAGCTGACTAAACTGTTCAAACAGCTTTTATGGCCTATATTGTTCTTTGTGTCTCTTGCCTTTTGTTTGAGTGACTCAGTCCTTTCCCTGCCCTTGTGCTCTCCCTATTTCCTACCTTCCTTGCTTCCTTCCTCCCTTCCTGGGTTTTCTCCTTTTCTTCTTCCTTCTTTTCTAACTCCCTGCATCCCTCCAAATTTGCCTTCCTCCCTTCCAACTTTCTCTCTCCCTTCGCTCCCTTTTCTTTTCTTGCAAGTGTTTGGGGTGAAAGTCCATGGCAGGCCAGCCCCAAGCTAGGCAAGGTCCCTGCCACTGAGCTACAACATCCCCAGACCTGCTGCCACTTCCTATGCAAGTAACTTGAATTATCTCTAAAGAGAAACTCTCACATTAGTCTACTTTCAAAGTAATTTCAGAAGAGTTGCTAACATGGGCATAAATCAGTTATGACAAGTCATTTTTGAAAAGCACGGCACAGCTAATGTTCCTCCAAAGAAGAAGTTGAAAACTTAATTGGTTTTCAGGTCAGCATTTCTAGACTAGTACAAACCCTCCTAATCCTGATCTCTCCTTAGTCCTATGATTTCTTTAAGTGTCCCCTTTGCTCCTGTTCATGGAGTCATGTGTACAGAAATTATACCTGGTTCTATTGAACTCTACTTAATTCTTTCTCACCTCTGTGCTCCTTTTGCCAAGTCACTCCTCAACACTTACTGTAACCCTTTCAATTTTTTGTCCATTTTCATTTAAAAAACTCTTTCAAAAATTGAACCATTTCGCATGCAGACACAGTCTTCTTGATCTGCTATTAATCCCCCTCTACTGACATTGTAAGTTATTGAAATGTACACTTCCAGACCGTTTTCAGATTTTTGATTCCTGTATATCTATCTGTCTATCTATTTACAAACATAACATGGTATTCTGAAAGAATCGTTCTGCTTTTGGAGCTCTACATTGTGTTTTCCAGAAGCAGGCCTATTACACAGAGATGAATCCATGTTACCTAGATTGAGTTCAAACCGGAATGTGCACTCTGATTCCCATTATATTGTTCTACCTACTAATGGACAGTTCAGTTATATCTGATGATATACAACTGATGTTTTATGATGGCAATTTAGGTTTATTTAAAGGAGTGATTAGAAAACAGGTGAGACAGACTGATTAGATTCAGTATGTATGTTGGCTTTGTTTTTCTAGGCCTGAAGTTTTCACATTTCAATTAATTGTAGGTTAAGTATCAGGCAGATTCTTCACTGGGCTTCAAATATGATAAAGTTGCTTCTTATTTTTAAGAAGGCCGTTGCAATCCTGCATTTATTTTACACCTCAGTGCTTGATTTACACAGAAGCACACACACACACACACCACACACATCAACAAACACACAAACACATAATTAGAGCACATTTAACACTCAAATAAAGCTTTACCTACTAATTCATAACTAGGGTATTTTTTTAATAAGTATTGTGTCTTCGTCTCTACTGGGGAAACATGGTTCAATGTGAGTTCTCTGGTTTGTTGTAGGGCAGTGAACGTTCACTTGTTGGCAAAGATATAGAAATGGGGAGTAAGAGTTTAAAAGTTTTTACAGTAGGTAGGCAGAGTCAGAGTATGGAATCCAAGAATAAGAAATCGGGGAATTTCCTCTTTGTTTCTTCATTTCAACCTCCTAATAATTCATGTATATTTTCCAAAAGTCTCCCAGAAAACAAGGACTAGGTCAATCCACATATCAGTGAACCATAGCAGAATGCGATTCTTAATTTCATATAAACAGTCATAAAATCAAAAAGACAGGTGCT
This sequence comes from Callospermophilus lateralis, assembly GCF_048772815.1. NCBI lineage: Eukaryota > Metazoa > Chordata > Mammalia > Rodentia > Sciuridae > Callospermophilus > Callospermophilus lateralis. The sequence continues at coordinate 414,376 of NW_027515484.1, forward strand.
GGGGTTTTGGCTCAGCACAAGAGTGCTGGCTTCACACGTTCAAACGTCCTGAGTTGGATCCCCAACACCATATGTGAAAGGAATGAATGCACCAATGCATTAGTGTATGATGAATGAATTAAAGGTATAAGGAGGAGGAGGAAGAGGAGGAGGAGGAGGAGAAATAGAAGAAGATGATGAGTAATTTGACAGAAGGGAAAAAGGGGAGGAGAGTGAGTTTAAAGTGTGGTTTCCAATTCCCAAACGTTAAATTACAGCAGACGGGATAGAGAGAGAAGATGGGAGGGCAGGAGAGGGGGGGTAGTAGAGGGTAGAAAAGGTAGCAGAATACAACAGTTACTAACATGGCATTTTGTAAAAACGTGGATGTGTAAACAATGTGATTGTGCAATCTGTATATGGGGTCAAAATGGGAGTTCATAACTCACTTGAATCTAATGTAGGAAATATGGTATCTCAAGAGCTATGTAAGGTTTTAAAAGATATTTCCATCAGCTAGATTACAAGTACCTAGAACTCCCATTCTTGTTTATGTAAGAGTGGCTTCATCAGATTAAATGCTGTTCTCTGGAATAACATAAAATAGGAATAATTTAGTCATAAGATTCCTACGTAAACCACCTTTATTTACAAAATACTATCTTAAGAATTATTGTTTCATTGAGCTTCAATTGGAGCCAAAGTATAGTCAATTACTGAACTAAAAGCAGTTACTTAAAAACTAAAAATGAGAGATAAGTCAAATTACATTTGAAGAGAGAGCAACAGCATGAGGTTTCTTGTTTGGTTCTGGATGTTGAGTAACAGGCTCATTTGCAGGTGGAAGGAACCCTTGAGGCAACTCACTTGTACTTTCAGAATGGGGGTGAAGAGGGCTGAATTCCAGCTCTTGGGGGAAGATTTTGTGAGGAAAACCCCCTCCCTGCATAGACACTTCGCATTGGAAATGGAGTGGGTGGCGGGTCCTGTGGAAAATAATCTCCAGGTTCCCAGACAAGTTTCCTGGGAGAGGTGGAGGAAAAAAAAGGTCCTCTTCTCATGAACTGACTCCTTGGGTCAACTGGAAACAAGGCACCTCTGACTGGAGGGAAAGGTGCCAACACAGAGTCAGAGCCGGTTGCTTGGTTTTCAGCATGGAGAGGTGAATCAGGCACATCAGAGTCCAAAGGAGGCATATTAGGAATTCTGTGTTCTGCTGGTCCCGATGCTCTACCACAATTTGAGTAAAACCTATCTTGCCTTTGTAGAGGAAGACATGCATCAGAAGAATATGGTTGGCCTGGCGGAGGGATCATCAGCCTGCTGGCCTGTTCCCCTGGAGGAGAGAGGGGCCCAGTCTGAGAAGGTGCTCTCTGAAAATCAGTGAACTTATGACAGCTGGATTCTCTTCCTTTACTGCTAGTCGCATGGTCCAGAGGATTCTCCAGGGCCCCTTGACCCTCTTCCTCCTCCCACTGGAGTGAAAGGTGAGAGTGTGAGTGGACCACTCTTTTCAAAATGAGGAGGTCTCCTTTCAGATGAAGGGTGACCTATTGGTGAGGGCCCATTTGGAGAAGGCTTTCTGCCCATTGCTGAGTTGGAAACATCCAGTGCATCATAGGGATCTTTTTCTACAAGTTCAAATCTAAGCTCCTTCTCAGTTAATTTTTGTCTGTTGCGTGCATTTTGCTTCCTGAAATAACTGAGGTTTCTTTCAGCAATCCGAGCTGCCAACTCACTAGCATCTGCTTCTTTCTCAGAGGAAATAATCTTCCCCAGACAGGAACGAATGGTACTCTGCAATTGTTCTTCAAGATATTGGGCTCTCTTTCGGTAGGTCTCCAGCTCTTTTATTGTATGGCTCATCTTTTCTTCGACTTTGGAAAGTTTCTCCTCTTGCTCCACTCGGTAGTTTTCCTCCACTCTTAATTTCCTGTGCAGTTTCATCATATTTTCTTGATAGCGTTCCATCATGACTTTAAAGTTCTCCTGTAGGGTCTCATTCTCACTTTGCAGCTGTGCATTTTCTGACTGCAAGGATGCCTGTTCAGTCTGCAGACTTTTAAGGTGTTCTGTAAGGTCTTCTGTGGTTTTCTCCACTTCAGATGAGAAAGTACATTTTGGATTTCTTCCTCCTTCCAAGATTTCTAAGGAGGCCTTTAGCTTATCACCATAAACCAGGTTCCTCAAAGCTCCTTTGGACTCATCCTCCAAGTGAGCACCCATTTCGGGTTCACTCGTCTTTCCCAGTTCCAGGTGACCACCATCCCTTTGGGCTCCCAGGCTTGGAGATGATCTATCCTTCATCTTCAGCAAGCATTCACTCAGAGACTCCATGTGATTTTCTGTGTCCCTTAGAACTTGTTCTCCAGCTACTTTAGAGTCCTCTAATATGATTTTTGCTTTATATTGGACACCTCCTTGTTCCCTCTGTGCTTCAGCTTCTCCTTGTGTTGTTGGTCTCTGCGTTGGCGGAAGTAGGGATCCTTCATTCAAAACCTCTTTGATTGCCAGCTTCAGTTCTTCCTCATTCACTTGAAAGAGTCTCCAGTTTGTTTTAGCTTCAGCTATTTGTGATCTCGGGGATTCAGATTCACCTTGGAGGGACTGTATCCTTCGTGATAGATGCGCCATCGTTTCATCCTGTTGACCTTGTTGAGCCTTCTGTGCTTTGAGCTCTTCTTCTAGAAAGAGCATTTCAACGCCAAGGCTGGTTTCGGACCTATGCAGCTTTTCGTCGGTTGCCTCCAGCTGTTGTGCTTCTCTTGAACCCTTCTCAAACCTGCAATCCTTTAAAGATGATTCTAAGCCTTCATGTTCTTTTTCAACAAGGCTCACTTTTTCAAGAAGTCCACATTTTGCCTCAATAAGTCCAGCAAGATTTAGAGCCAGCCTTTTTTCTCTTCCCACGTAAAGCCTGCTACGAACCGACTGAAAACCTCTCCAGTAAAGTGAGAGAACAGCAAAAAATCCAAGAGCTGTACACACCACCAACTCCCAAGGAAAGCCATAAGGAAGATGGCCTGGCTTCATGTCTTCGGACAATGCTGCCACAACCCTGGGTGCTTCTTCCAGAACCACCCACTAGGATGGCTGAGAGGCAGCCCTTGGCTCCTCCATCACGCCAAGACAGCTTTGGCTCTTGCCACCACAACCACAGCCTGCCCAGGCAGGCCAACACAGGCTCTGGACACTCAGGTGTTTGGTCAGGAACTCCAACCTGCACCAGGCAACGGAGCAGACCACTGTGATCCCCTTCAGGGGCTGAGCGTATGGTGGGTGGTGAGCGTATGGCGGTGGGAGCCATGATCAAAGGCTCCCAGGAGCCTTGTTGTGCTCAACTGCCCATCAGGGGAGTCTTGTCCGTTTCCCTACCCAGTGGATCCTCATGTGCCACAGGTTTAGGTCCCTTCCACTCCAGCCAGAGAGAATTCCTCTCCATGCCACCCACCCCTTGATTTGGTTTAGGCCAGGCCAAGGCGGGGTTAGTAGGAAGATTCCATCCAGTCATAATAACATTCAGTTTGATGTCACTCAAATTCTAAAGCTGACTAAACTGTTCAAACAGCTTTTATGGCCTATATTGTTCTTTGTGTCCCTTGCCTTTTGTTTGAGTGACTCAGTCCTTTCCCTGCCCTTGTGTTTCCCTATTTCCTACCTTCCTTGCTTCCTTCCTCCCTTCCTGGGTTTTCTCCTTTTCTTCTTCCTTCTTTTCTAACTCCCTGCATCCCTCCAAATTTGCCTTCCTCCCTTCCAACTTTCTCTCTCCCTTCGCTCCCTTTTCTTTTCTTGCAAGTGTTTGGGGTGAAAGTCCATGGCAGGCCAGCCCCAAGCTAGGCAAGGTCCCTGCCACTGAGCTACAACATCCCCAGACCTGCTGCCACTTCCTATGCAAGTAACTTGAATTATCTCTAAAGAGAAACTCTCACATTAGTCTACTTTCAAAGTAATTTCAGAAGAGTTGCTAACATGGGCATAAATCAGTTATGACAAGTCATTTTTGAAAAGCACGGCACAGCTAATGTTCCCCCAAGAAGGAGTTGAAAACTTAATTGGTTTTCAGGTCAGCATTTCTAGACTAGTACAAACCCTCCTAATCCTGATCTCTCCTTAGTCCTATGATTTCTTTAAGTGTCCCCTTTGCTCCTGTTCATGGAGTCATGTGTACAGAAATTATACCTGGTTCTATTGAACTCTACTTAATTCTTTCTCACCTCTGTGCTCCTTTTGCCAAGTCACTCCTCAACACTTACTGTAACCCTTTCAATTTTTTGTCCATTTTCATTTAAAAAACTCTTTCAAAAATTGAACCATTTCGCATGCAGACACAGTCTTCTTGATCTGCTATTAATCCCCCTCTACTGACATTGTAAGTTATTGAAATGTACACTTCCAGACCGTTTTCAGATTTTTGATTCCTGTATATCTATCTGTCTATCTATTTACAAACATAACATGGTATTCTGAAAGAATCGTTCTGCTTTTGGAGCTCTACATTGTGTTTTCCAGAAGCAGGCCTATTACACAGAGATGAATCCATGTTACCTAGATTGAGTTCAAACCGGAATGTGCACTCTGATTCCCATTATATTGTTCTACCTACTAATGGACAGTTCAGTTATATCTGATGATATACAACTGATGTTTTATGATGGCAATTTAGGTTTATTTAAAGGAGTGATTAGAAAACAGGTGAGACAGACTGATTAGATTCAGTATGTATGTTGGCTTTGTTTTTCTAGGGCTGAAGTTTTCACATTTCAATTAATTGTAGGTTAAGTATCAGGCAGATTCTTCACTGGGCTTCAAATATGATAAAGTTGCTTCTTATTTTTAAGAAGGCCGTTGCAATCCTGCATTTATTTTACACCTCAGTGCTTGTTTTACACAGAAGCACACACACACACACACACCACACACATCAACAAACACACAAACACATAATTAGAGCACATTTAACACTCAAATAAAGCTTTACCTACTAATTCATAACTAGGGTATTTTTTTAATAAGTATTGTGTCTTGGTCTCTACTGGGGAAACATGGTTCAATGTGAGTTCTCTGGTTTGTTGTAGGGCAGTGAACGTTCACTTGTTGGCAATGATATAGAAATGGGGAGTAAGAGTTTAAAAGTTTTTACAGTAGGTAGGCAGAGTCAGAGTATGGAATCCAAGAATAAGAAATCGGGGAATTTCCTCTTTGTTTCTTCATTTCAACCTCCTAATAATTCATGTATATTTTCCAAAAGTCTCCCAGAAAACAAGGACTAGGTCAATCCACATATCAGTGAACCATAGCAGAATGCGATTCTGAATTTCATATAAACAGTCACAAAATCAAAAAGACAGGTGCTGGGGTTTTGGCTCAGCACAAGAGTGCTGGCTTCACACTTTCAAAGGTCCTGAGTTGGATCCCCAACACCATATGTGAAAGGAATGAATGAACCAATGCATGAGTGTATGATGAATGAATTAAAGGTATAAGGAGGAGCAGGAAGAAGAGGAGGAGGAGGAGAAATAGAAGAAGATGATGAGTAATTTGACAGAAGGGAAAAAGGGGAGGAGAGTGAGTTTAAAGTGTGGTTTCCAATTCCCAAACGTTAAATTACAGCAGACGGGATAGAGAGAGAAGATGGGAGGGCAGGAGAGGGGGGATAGTAGAGGCTAGAAAAGGTAGCAGAATACAACAGTTACTAACATGGCATTTTGTAAAAACGTGGATGTGTAAACAATGTGATTGTGCAATCTGTATATGGGGTCAAAATGGGAGTTCATAACTCACTTGAATCTAATGTAGGAAATATGGTATCTCAAGAGCTATGTAAGGTTTTAAAAGATATTTCCATCAGCTAGATTACAAGTACCTAGAACTCCCATTCTTGTTTATGTAAGAGTGGCTTCATCAGATTAAATGCTGTTCTCTGGAATAACATAAAATAGGAATAATTTAGTCATAAGATTCCTACGTAAACCACCTTTATTTACAAAATACTATCTTAAGAATTATTGTTTCATTGAGCTTCAATTGGAGCCAAAGTATAGTCAATTACTGAACTAAAAGCAGTTACTTAAAAACTAAAAATGAGAGATAAGTCAAATTACATTTGAAGAGAGAGCAACAGCATGAGGTTTCTTGTTTGGTTCTGGATGTTGAGTAACAGGCTCATTTGCAGGTGGAAGGAACCCTTGAGGCAACTCACTTGTACTTTCAGAATGGGGGTGAAGAGGGCTGAATTCCAGCTCTTGGGGGAAGATTTTGTGAGGAAAACCCCCTCCCTGCATAGACACTTCGCATTGGAAATGGAGTGGGTGGCGGGTCCTGTGGAAAATAATCTCCAGGTTCCCAGACAAGTTTCCTGGGAGAGGTGGAGGAAAAAAAAGGTCCTCTTCTCATGAACTGACTCCTTGGGTCAACTGGAAACAAGGCACCTCTGACTGGAGGGAAAGGTGCCAACACAGAGCCAGGGCCGGTTGCTTGGTTTTCAGCATGGAGAGGTGAATCAGGCACATCAGAGTCCAAAGGAGGCATAGTAGGAATTCTGTGTTCTGCTGGTCCCGATGCTCTAGCACAATTTGAGTAAAACCTATCTTGCCTTTGTAGAGGAAGACGTGCATCAGAAGAATATGGTTGGCCTGGCGGAGGGATCATCAGCCTGTTGGCCTGTTCCCCTGGAGGAGAGAGGGGCCCAGTCTGAGAAGGTGCTCTCTGAAAATCAGTGAACTTATGACAGCTGGATTCTCTTCCTTTACTGCTAGTCGCATGGTCCAGAGGATTCTCCAGGGCCCCTTGACCCTCTTCCTCCTCCCACTGGAGTGAAAGGTGAGAGTGTGAGTGGACCACTCTTTTCAAAATGAGGAGGTCTCCTTTCAGATGAAGGGTGACCTATTGGTGAGGGCCCATTTGGAGAAGGCTTTCTGCCCATTGCTGAGTTGGAAACATCCAGTGCATCATAGGGATCTTTTTCTACAAGTTCAAATCTAAGCTCCTTCTCAGTTAATTTTTGTCTGTTGCGTGCATTTTGCTTCCTGAAATAACTGAGGTTTCTTTCAGCAATCCGAGCTGCCAACTCACTAGCATCTGCTTCTTTCTCAGAGGAAATAATCTTCCCCAGACAGGAACGAATGGTACTCTGCAATTGTTCTTCAAGATATTGGGCTCTCTTTCGGTAGGTCTCCAGCTCTTTTATTGTATGGCTCATCTTTTCTTCGACTTTGGAAAGTTTCTCCTCTTGCTCCACACGGTAGTTTTCCTCCACTCTTAATTTCCTGTGCAGTTTCATCATATTTTCTTGATAGCGTTCCATCATGACTTTAAAGTTCTCCTGTAGGGTCTCATTCTCACTTTGCAGCTGTGCATTTTCTGACTGCAAGGATGCCTGTTCAGTCTGCAGACTTTTAAGGTGTTCTGTAAGGTCTTCTGTGGTTTTCTCCACTTCAGATGAGAAAGTACATTTTGGATTTCTTCCTCCTTCCAAGATTTCTAAGGAGGCCTTTAGCTTATCACCATAAACCAGGTTCCTCAAAGCTCCTTTGGACTCATCCTCCAAGTGAGCACCCATTTCGGGTTCACTCGTCTTTCCCAGTTCCAGGTGACCACCATCCCTTTGGGCTCCCAGGCTTGGAGAAGATCTATCCTTCATCTTCAGCAAGCATTCACTCAGAGACTCCATGTGATTTTCTGTGTCCCTTAGAACTTGTTCTCCAGCTACTTTAGAGTCCTCTAATATGATTTTTGCTTTATATTGGACACCTCCTTGTTCCCTCTGTGCTTCAGCTTCTCCTTGTATTGTTGGTCTCTGCGTTGGCGGAAGTAGGGATCCTTCATTCAAAACCTCTTTGATTGCCAGCTTCAGTTCTTCCTCATTCACTTGAAAGAGTCTCCAGTTTGTTTTAGCTTCAGCTATTTGTGATCTCAGGGATTCAGATTCACCTTGGAGGGACTGTATCCTTCTTGATAGATGCTCCATCGTTTCATATTGTTGACCTTGTTGAGCCTTCTGTGCTTTGAGCTCTTCTTCTAGAAAGAGCATTTCAACGCCATGGCTGGATTCGGACCTATGCAGCTTTTCGTCGGTTGCCTCCAGCTGTTGTGCTTCTCTTGAACCCTTCTCAAACCTGTAATCCTTTAAAGATGATTCTAAGCCTTCATGTTCTTTTTCAACAAGGCTCACTTTTTCAAGAAGTCCACATTTTGCCTCAATAAGTCCAGCAAGATTTAGAGCCAGCCTTTTTTCTCTTCCCACGTAAAGCCTGCTACGAACCGACTGAAAACCTCTCCAGAAAAGTGAGAGAACAGCAAAAAATCCAAGAGCTGTACACACCACCAACTCCCAAGGAAAGCCATAAGGAAGATGGCCTGGCTTCATGTCTTCGGACAATGCTGCCACAACCCTGGGTGCTTCTTCCAGAACCACCCACTAGCATGGCTGAGAGGCAGCCCTTGGCTCCTCCATCACGCCAAGACAGCTTTGGCTCTTGCCACCACAACCACAGCCTGCCCAGGCAGGCCAACACAGGCTCTGGACACTCAGGTGTTTGGTCAGGAACTCCAACCTGCACCAGGCAACGGAGCAGACCACTGTGATCCCCTTCAGGGGCTGAGCGTATGGTGGGTGGTGAGCGTATGGCGGTGGGAGCCATGATCAAAGGCTCCCAGGAGCCTTGTTGTGCTCAACTGCCCATCAGGGGAGTCTTGTCCGTTTCCCTACCCAGTGCATCCTCATGTGCCACAGGTTTAGGTCCCTTCCACTCCAGCCAGAGAGAATTCCTCTCCATGCCACCCACCCCTTGATTTGGTTTAGGCCAGGCCAAGGCGGGGTTAGTAGGAAGATTCCATCCAGTCATAATAACATTCAGTTTGATGTCACTAAAATTCTAAAGCTGACTAAACTGTTCAAACAGCTTTTATGGCCTCTATTGGTCTTTGTTTCCCTTGCCTTTTGTTTGAGTGACTCAGTCCTTTCCCTGCCCTTGTGCTCTCCCTATTTCCTACCTTCCTTGCTTTCTTCCTCCCTTCCTGGGTTTTCTCCTTTTCTTCTTCCTTCTTTTCTAACTCCCTCCATCCCTCCAACTTTGCCTTCCTCCCTTCCAACTTTCTCTCTCCCTTCCCTCCCTTTACTATTCTTGCAAGTATTTGGGGTGAACGTACATGGCAGGCCAGCCCCAAGCTAGGCAAGGTCCCTGCCACTGAGCTACAACATCCCCAGACCTGCTGCCACTTCCTATGCAAGTAACTTGAATTATCTCTAAAGAGAAACTCTCACATTAGTCTACTTTCAAAGTAATTTCAGAAGAGTTGCTAACATGGGCATAAATCAGTTATGACAAGTCATTTTTGAAAAGCACGGCACAGCTAAGGTTCCTCCAAAGAAGGAGTTGAAAACTTAATTGGTTTTCAGGTCAGCATTTCTAGACTAGTACAAACCCTCCTAATCCTGATCTCTCCTTAGTCCTATGATTTCTTTAAGTGTCCCCTTTGCTCCTGTTCATGGAGTCATGTGTACAGAAATTATACCTGGTTCTATTGAACTCTACTTAATTCTTTCTCACCTCTGTGCTCCTTTTGCCAAGTCACTCCTCAACACTTACTGTAACCCTTTCAATTTTTAGTCCATTTTCATTTAAAAAACTCTTTCAAAAATTGAACCATTTCGCATGCAGACACAGTCTTCTTGATCTGCTATTAATCCCCCTCTACTGACATTGTAAGTTATTGAAAGGTACACTTCCAGACCGTTTTCAGATTTTTGATTCCTGTATATCTATCTGTCTATCTATTTACAAACATAACATGGTATTCTGAAAGAATCGTTCTGCTTTTGGAGCTCTACATTGTGTTTTCCAGAAGCAGGCCTATTACACAGAGATGAATCCATGTTACCTAGATTGAGTTCAAACCGGAATGTGCACTCTGATTCCCATTATATTGTTCTACCTACTAATGGACAGTTCAGTTATATCTGATGATATACAACTGATGTTTTATGATGGCAATTTAGGTTTATTTAAAGGAGTGATTAGAAAACAGGTGAGACAGACTGATTAGATTCAGTATGTATGTTGGCTTTGTTTTTCTAGGCCTGAAGTTTTCACATTTCAATTAATTGTAGTTTAAGTATCAGGCAGATTCTTCACTGGGCTTCAAATATGATAAATTTGCTTCTTATTTTTAAGAAGGCCGTTGCAATCCTGCATTTATTTTACACCTCAGTGCTTGTTTTACACAGAAGCACACACACACACACACCACTCACATCAACAAACACACAAACACATAATTAGAGCACATTTAACACTCAATTAAAGCTTTACCTACTAATTCATAACTATGGTATTTTTTTAATAAGTATTGTGTCTTGGTATCTACTGGGGAAACATGGTTCAATGTGAGTTCTCTGGTTTGTTGTAGGGCAGTGAACGTTCACTTGTTGGCAATGATATAGAAATGGGGAGTATGAGTTTAAAAGTTTTTACAGTAGGTAGGCAGAGTCAGAGTATGGAATCCAAGAATAAGAAATCGGGAAATTTCCTCTTTGTTTCTTCATTTCAACCTCCTAATACTTCATGTATATTTTCCAAAAGTCTCCCAGAAAACAAGGACTTGGTCAATCCACATATCAGTGAACCATAGCAGAATGCGATTCTGAATTTCATGTAAACAGTCATAAAATCAAAAAGACAGGTGCTGGGGTTTTGGCTCAGCACAAGAGTGCTGGCTTCACACTTTCAAAGGTCCTGAGTTGGATCCCCAACACCATATGTGAAAGGAAAGAATGAACCAATGCATGAGTGTATGATGAATGAATTAAAGGTATAAGGAGGAGGAGGAAGAGGAGGAGGAGGAGAAGATATAGAAGAAGATGATGAGTAATTTGACAGAAGGGAAAAACGGGAGGAGAGTGAGTTTAAAGTGTGGTTTCCAATTCCCAAACGTTAAATTACAGCAGACGGGATAGAGAGAGAAGATGGGAGGGCAGGAGAGGGGGGATAGTTGAGGCTAGAAAAGGTAGCAGAATACAACAGTTACTAACATGGCATTTTGTAAAAACGTGGATGTGTAAACAATGTGATTGTGCAATCTGTATATGGGGTCAAAATAGGAGTTCATAACTCACTGGAATCTAATGTAGGAAATATGGTATCTCAAGAGCTATGTAAGGTTTTAAGCAACCAATATAAAAAAGAGGTCTTCATTTTTCTTTGTAGTTGAGATCTCCTGTTTCCTTGACATGTTTAGTTGTGTTCTCTCCTTTAGTCCTCCCATGCTCTAGTTATTCTGATATGGAAAAACTAGCTGAAATGCCCAACCAGTCTCTAAATCAGTGACACTTTTTCATTAAGCCTAAAGTCACTTTACAATTGCTACAGTCATACTAAATACACTTCTTTGTTGGGAGTTTAAAAGATATTTCCATCAGCTAGATTACAAGTACCTAGAACTCTCATTCTTGTTTATGTAAGAGTGGCTTCATCAGATTAAATGCTGTTCTCTGGAATAACATAAAATAGGAATAATTTAGTCATAAGATTCCTATGTAAACCACCTTTATTTACAAAATACTATCTTAAGAATTATTGTTTCATTGAGCTTCAATTGGAGCCAAAGTATAGTCAATTACTGAACTAAAAGCAGTTACTTAAAAACTAAAAATGAGAGATAAGTCAAATTACATTTGAAGAGAGAGCAACAGCATGAGGTTTCTTGTTTGGTTCTAAATGTTGAGTAACAGGCTCATTTGCAGGTGGAAGGAACCCTTCAGGCAACTCACTTGTACTTTCAGAATGGGGGTGAAGAGGGCTGAATTCCAGCTCTTGGGGGAAGATTTTGTGAGGAAAACCCCCTCCCTGCATAGACACTTCGCATTGGAAATGGAGTGGGTGGCGGGTCAGGTGGAAAATAATCTCCAGGTTCCCAGACAAGTTTCCTGGGAGAGGTGGAGGAAAAAAAAGGTCCTCTTCTCATGAACTGACTCCTTGGGTCAACTGGAAACAAGGCACCTCTGACTGGAGGGAAAGGTGCCAACACAGAGTCAGAGCCAGTTGCTTGGTTTTCAGCATGGAGAGGTGAATCAGGCACATCAGAGTCCAAAGGAGGCATAATAGGAATTCTGTGTTCTGCTGGTCCCGATGCTCTACCACAATTTGAGTAAAACCTATCTTGCCTTTGTAGAGGAAGACGTGCATCAGAAGAATATGGTTGGCCTGGCGGAGGGATCATCAGCCTGCTGGCCTGTTCCCCTGGAGGAGAGAGGGGCCCAGTCTGAGAAGGTGCTCTCTGAAAATCAGTGAACTTATGACAGCTGGATTCTCTTCCTTTACAGCTAGTCGCATGGTCCAGAGGATTCTCCAGGGCCCCTTGACCCTCTTCCTCTTCCCACTGGAGTGAAAGGTGAGAGTGTGAGTGGACCACTCTTTTCAAAATGAGGAGGTCTCCTTTCAGATGAAGGGTGACCTATTGGTGAGGGCCCATTTGGAGAAGGCTTTCTGCCCATTGCTGAGTTGGAAACATCCAGTGCATCATAGGGATCTTTTTCTACAAGTTCAAATCTAAGCTCCTTCTCAGTTAATTTTTGTCTGTTGCGTTCATTTTGCTTCCTGAAATAACTGAGGTTTCTTTCAGCAATCCAAGCTGCCAACTCACTAGCATCTGCTTCTTTGTCAGAGGAAATAATCTTCCCCAGACAGGAACGAATGGTACTCTGCAATTGTTCTTCAAGATATTGGGCTCTCTTTCGGTAGGTCTCCAGCTCTGTTATTGTATGGCTCATCTTTTCTTCGACTTTGGAAAGTTTCTCCTCTTGCTCCACACGGTAGTTTTCCTCCACTCTTAATTTCCTGTGCAGTTTCATCATATTTTCTTGATAGCGTTCCATCATGACTTTAAAGTTCTTTGTGGGGTCTCAGTCTCACTTTGCAGCTGTGCATATTCTGACTGCAAGAATGCCTGTTCAGTCTCCAGACTTTTAAGGTGTTCTGTAAGGTCTTCTGTGGTTTTCTCCACTTCAGATGAGAAAGTACATTTTTGATTTCTTCCTCCTTCCAAGATTTCTAAGGAGGCCTTTAGCTTATCACCATAAACCAGGTTCCTCAAAGCTCCTTTGGACTCATCCTCCAAGTGAGCACCAATTTCGAGTTCACTCGTCTTTCCCAGTTCCAGGTGACCACCATCCCTTTGGGCTCCCAGGCTTGGAGAAGATCTATCCTTCATCTTCAGCAAGCATTCACTCAGAGACTCCATGTGATTTTCTGTGTCCCTTAGAACTTGTTCTCCAGCTACTTTAGAGTCCTCTAATATGATTTTTGCTTTATATTGGACACCTCCTTGTTGCCTCTGTGCTTCAGCTTCTCCTTGTATTGTTGGTCTCTGCATTGGCGGAAGTAGGGATCCTTCATTCAAAACCTCTTTGATTGCCAGCTTCAGTTCTTCCTCATTCACTTGAAAGAGTCTCCAGTTTGTTTTAGCTTCAGCTATTTGTGATCTCGGGGATTCAGATTCACCTTGGAGGGACTGTATCCTTCTTGATAGATGCGCCATCGTTTCATCCTGTTGACCATGTTGAGCCTTCTGTGCTTTGAGCTCTTCTTCTAGAAAGAGCATTTCAACGCCATGGCTGGATTCGGACCTATGCAGCTTTTCGTCGGTTGCCTCCAGCTGTTGTGCTTCTCTTGAACCCTTCTCAAACCTGCAATCCTTTAAAGATGATTCTAAGCCTTCATGTTCTTTTTCAACAAGGCTCACTTTTTCAAGAAGTCCACATTTTGCCTCAATAAGTCCAGCAAGATTTAGAGCCAGCCTTTTTTTCTCTTCCCACGTAAAGCCTGCTACGAACCGACTGAAAACCTCTCCAGAAAAGTGAGAGAACAGCAAAAAATCCAAGAGCTGTACACATCACCAACTCCCAAGGAAAGCCATAAGGAAGATGGCCTGGCTTCATGTCTTCGGACAATGCTGCCACAACCCTGGGTGCTTCTTCCAGAACCACCCACTAGGATGGCTGAGAGGCAGCCCTTAGCTCCTCCATCACGCCAAGACAGCTTTGGCTCGTGCCACCACAACCACAGCCTGCCCAGGCAGGCCAACACAGGCTGTGGACACTCAGGTGTTTGGTCAGGAACTCCAACCTGCACCAGGCAACGGAGCAGACCACTGTGATCCCCTTCAGGGGCTGAGCGTATGGTGGGTGGTGGGCGTATGGTGGTGGGAGCCATGATCAAAGGCTCCCAGGAGCCTTGTTGTGCTCAACTGCCCATCAGGGGAGTCTTGTCCGCTTCCCTACCCAGTGCATCCTCATGTGCCACAGATTTAGGTCCCTCCCACTCCAGCCAGAGAGAATTCCTCTCCATGCCACCCACCCCTTGATTTGGTTTAGGCCAGGCCAAGGCGGGGTTAGTAGGAAGATTCCATCCAGTCATAATAACATTCAGTTTGATGTCACTAAAATTCTAAAGCTGACTAAACTGTTCAAACAGCTTTTATGGCCTATATTGTTCTTTGTGTCCCTTGCCTTTTGTTTGAGTGATTCAGTCCTTTCCCTGCCCTTGTGCTCTCCCTATTTCCTACCTTCCTTGCTTCCTTCCTCCCTTCCTGGGTTTTCTCCTTTTCTTCTTCCATCTTTTCTACCTCCCTGCATCCCTCCAACTTTGCCTTCCTCCCTTCCAACTTTCTCTCTCCCTTCGCTCCCTTTTCTTTTCTTGCAAGTGTTTGGGGTGAAAGTCCATGGCAGGCCAGCCCCAAGCTAGGCAAGGTCACTGCCACTGAGCTACAACATCCCCCGACCTGCTGCCACTTCCTATGAAAGTAACTTGAATTATCTCTAAAGAGAAACTCTCACATTAGTCTACTTTCAAAGTAATTTCAGAAGAGTTGCTAACATGGGCATAAATCAGTTATGACAAGTCATTTTTGAAAAGCACGGCACAGCTAATGTTCCTCCAAACAAGGAGTTGAAAACTTAATTGGTTTTCAGGTCAGCATTTCTAGACTAATACAAACCCTCCTAATCCTGATCTCTCCTTAGTCCTATGATTTCTTTAAGAGTCCCCTTTGCTCCTGTTCATGGAGTCATGTGTACAGAAATTATACCTGGTTCTATTGAACTCTACTTAATTCTTTCTCACCTCTGTGCTCCTTTTGCCAAGTCACTCCTCAACACTTACTGTAACCCTTTCAATTTTTTGTCCATTTTCATTTAAAAAACTCTTTCAAAAATTGAACCATTTCACATGCAGACACAGTCTTCTTGATCTGCTATTAATCCCCCTCTACTGACATTGTAAGTTATTGAAATGTACACTTCCAGACGGTTTTCAGATTTTTGATTCCTGTATATCTATCTGTCTATCTATTTACAAACATAACATGGTATTCTGAAAGAATCGTTCTGCTTTTGGAGCTCTACATTGTGTTTTCCAGAAGCAGGCCTATTACACAGAGATGAATCCATGTTACCTAGATTGAGTTCAAACCGGAATGTGCACTCTGATTCCCATTATATTGTTCTACCTACTAATGGACAGTTCAGTTATATCTGATGATATACAACTGATGTTTTATGATGGCAATTTAGGTTTATTTAAAGGAGTGATTAGAAAACAGGTGAGACAGACTGATTAGATTCAGTATGTATGTTGGCTTTGTTTTTCTAGGCCTGAAGTTTTCACATTTCAATTAATTGTAGGTTAAATATCAGGCAGATTCTTCACTGGGCTTCAAATATGATAAAGTTGCTTCTTATTTTTAAGAAGGCCGTTGCAATCCTGCATTTATTTTACACCTCAGTGCTTGTTTTACACAGAAGCACACACACACACCACACACATCAACAAACACACAAACACATAATTAGAGCACATTTAACACTCAAATAAAGCTTTACCTACTAATTCATAACTAGGGTATTTTTTTAATAAGTATTGTATCTTGGTCTCTACTGGGGAAACATGGTTCAATGTGAGCTCTCTGGTCTGTTGTAGGGCAGTGAACGTTCACTTGTTGGCAATGATATAGAAATGGGGAGTAAGAGTTTAAAAGTTTTTACAGTAGGTAGGCAGAGTCAGAGTGTGGAATCCAAGAATAAGAAATCGGGGAATTTCCTCTTTGTTTCTTCATTTCAACCTCATAATAATTCATGTATATTTTCCAAAAGTCTCCCAGAAAACAAGGACTAGGTCAATCCACATATCAGTGAACCTGGGAGAGGTGGAGGAAAAAAAAGGTCCTCTTCTCATGAACTGACTCCTTGGGTCAACTGGAAACAAGGCACCTCTGACTGGAGGGAAAGGTGCCAACACAGAGTCAGAGCCGGTTGCTTGGTTTTCAGCATGGAAAGGTGAATCAGGCACATCAGAGTCCAAAGGAGACATATTAGGAATTCTGTGTTCTGCTGGTCCCGATGCTCTACCACAATTTGAGTAAAACCTATCTTGCCTTTGTAGAGGAAGACGTGCATCAGAATAATATGGTTGGCCTGGCGGAGGGATCATCAGCCTGCTGGCCTGTTCCCCTGGAGGAGAGAGGGGCCCAGTCTGAGAAGGTGCTCTCTGAAAATCAGTGAACTTATGACAGCTGGATTCTCTTCCTTTACTGCTAGTCGCATGGTCCAGAGGATTCTCCAGGGCCCCTTGACCCTCTTCCTCCTCCCACTGGAGTGAAAGGTGAGAGTGTGAGTGGACCACTCTTTTCAAAATGAGGAGGTCTCCTTTCAGATGAAGGGTGACCTATTGGTGAGGGCCCATTTGGAGAAGGCTTTCTGCCCATTGCTGAGTTGGAAACGTCCAGTGCATCATAGGGATCTTTTTCTACAAGTTCAAATCTAAGCTCCTTCTCAGTTAATTTTTGTCTGTTGCGTGCATTTTGCTTCCTGAAATAACTGAGGTTTCTTTCAGCAATCCGAGCTGCCAACTCACTAGCATCTGCTTCTTTCTCAGAGGAAATAATCTTCCCCAGACAGGAACGAATGGTACTCTGCAATTGTTCTTCAAGATATTGGGCTCTCTTTCGGTAGGTCTCCAGCTCTGTTATTGTATGGCTCATCTTTTCTTCGACTTTGGAAAGTTTCTCCTCTTGCTCCACACGGTAGTTTTCCTCCACTCTTAATTTCCTGTGCAGTTTCATCATATTTTCTTGATAGCGTTCCATCATGACTTTAAAGTTCTTCTGTGGGGTCTCATTCTCACTTTGCAGCTGTGCATTTTCTGACTGCAAGGATGCCTGTTCAGTCTGCAGACTTTTAAGGTGTTCTGTAAGGTCTTCTGTGGTTTTCTCCACTTCAGATGAGAAAGTACATTTTTGATTTCTTCCTCCTTCCAAGATTTCTAAGGAGGCCTTTAGCTTATCAACATAAACCAGGTTCCTCAAAGCTCCTTTGGACTCATCCTCCAAGTGAGCACCAATTTCGGGTTCACTCGTCTTTCCCAGTTCCAGGTGACCACCATACCTTTGGGCTCCCAGGCTTGGAGAAGATCTATCCTTCATCTTCAGCAAGCATTCACTCAGAGACTCCATGTGATTTTCTGTGTCCCTTAGAACTTGTTCTCCAGCTACTTTAGAGTCCTCTAATATGATTTTTGCTTTATATTGGACACCTCCTTGTTCCCTCTGTGCTTCAGCTTCTCCTTGTATTGTTGGTCTCTGCGTTGGCGGAAGTAGGGATCCTTCATTCAAAACCTCTTTGATTGCCAGCTTCAGTTCTTCCTCATTCACTTGAAAGAGTCTCCAGTTTGTTTTAGCTTCAGCTATTTGTGATCTCAGGGATTCAGATTCACCTTGGAGGGACTGTATCCTTCTTGATAGATGCGCCATCGTTTCATCCTGTTGACCTTGTTGAGCCTTCGGTGCTTTGAGCTCTTCTTCTAGAAAGAGCATTTCAACGCCATGGCTGGATTCGGACCTATGCAGCTTTTCGTCGGCTGCCTCCAGCTGTTGTGCTTCTCTTGAACCCTTCTCAAACCTGCAATCCTTTAAAGATGATTCTAAGCCTTCATGTTCTTTTTCAACAAGGCTCACTTTTTCAAGAAGTCCACATTTTGCCTCAATAAGTCCAGCAAGATTTAGAGCCAGCCTTTTTTCTCTTCCCACGTAAAGCCTGCTACGAACCGACTGAAAACCTCTCCAGAAAAGTGAGAGAACAGCAAAAAATCCAAGAGCTGTACACACCACCAACTCCCAAGGAAAGCCATAAGGAAGATGGCCTGGCTTCATGTCTTCGGACAATGCTGCCACAACCCTGGGTGCTTCTTCCAGAACCACCCACTAGGATGGCTGAGAGGCAGCCCTTGGCTCCTCCATCACGCCAAGACAGCTTTGGCTCTTGCCACCACAACCACAGCCTGCCCAGGCAGGCCAACACAGGCTGTGGACACTCAGGTGTTTGGTCAGGAACTCCAACCTGCACCAGGCAACGGAGCAGACCACTGTGATCCCGTTCAGGGGCTGAGCGTATGGTGGGTGGTGGGCGTATGGCGGTGGGAGCCATGATCAAAGGCTCCCAGGAGCCTTGTTGTGCTCAACTGCCCATCAGGGGAGTCTTGTCCGCTTCCCTACCCAGTGCATCCTCATGTGCCACAGGTTTAGGTCCCTCCCACTCCAGCCAGAGAGAATTCCTCTCCATGCCACCCATCCCTTGATTTGGTTTAGGCCAGGCCAAGGCGGGGTTAGTAGGAAGATTCCATCCAGTCATAATAACATTCAGTTTGATGTCACTCAAATTCTAAAGCTGACTAAACTGTTCAAACAGCTTTTATGGCCTCTATTGGTCTTTGTGTCCCTTGCCTTTTGTTTGAGTGACTCAGTCCTTTCCCTGCCCTTGTGCTCTCCCTATTTCCTACCTTCCTTGCTTCCTTCCTCCCTTCCTGGGTTTTCTCCTTTTCTTCTTCCTTCTTTTCTACCTCCCTCCATCCCTCCAACTTTGCCTTCCTCCCTTCCAACTTTCTCTCTCCCTTCCCTCCCTTTAGTATTCTTGCAAGTGTTTGGGGTGAACGTACATGGCAGGCCAGCCCCAAGCTAGGCAAGGTCACTGCCACTGAGCTACAACATCCCCAGACCTGCTGTCACTTCCTATGCAAGTAACTTAAATTATCTCTAAAGAGAAACTCTCACATTAGTCTACTTTCAAATTAATTTCAGAAGAGTTGCTAACATGGGCATAAATCAGTTATGACAAGTCATTTTTGAAAAGCACGGCACAGCTAAGGTTCCTCCAAAGAAGGAGTTGTAAACTTAATTGGTTTTCAGGTCAGCATTTCTAGACTAGTACAAACCCTCCTAATCCTGATCTCTCCTTAGTCCTATGATTTCTTTAAGTGTCCCTTTTGCTCCTGTTCATGGAGTCATGTGTACAGAAATTATACCTGGTTCTATTGAACTCTACTTAATTCTTTCTCACCTCTGTGCTCCTTTTGCCAAGTCACTCCTCAACACTTACTGTACCCTTTCAATTTTTTGTCCATTTTCATTTAAAAAACTCTTTCAAAAATGGAACCATTTCGCATGCAGACACAGTCTTCTTGATCTGCTTTAATCCCCCACTACTGACATTGTAAGTTATTGAAATGTACACTTCCAGACCGTTTTCAGATTTTTGATTCCTGTCTATCTATCTGTCTATCTATTTACAAACGTAACATGGTATTCTGAAAGAATGGTTCTGCTTTTGGAGCTCTACAATGTGTTTTCCAGAAGCAGGCCTATTACACAGAGATGAATCCATGTTACCTCGATTGAGTTCAAACCGGAATGTGCACTCTGATTCCCATTATATTGTTCTACCTACTAATGGACAGTTCAGTTATATCTGATGATATACAACTGATGTTTTATGATGGCAATTTAGGATTATTTAAAGGAGTGATTAGAAAACAGGTGAGACAGACTGATTAGATTCAGTATGTATGTTGGCTTTGTTTTTCTAGGCCTGAAGTTTTCACATTTCAATTAATTGTAGGTTAAGTATCAGGCAGATTCTTCACTGGGCTTCAAATATGATAAAGTTGCTTCTTATTTTTAAGAAGGCCGTTGCAATCCTGCATTTATTTTACACCTCAGTGCTTGATTTACACAGAAGCACACACACACACACAGCACACACATCAACAAACACACAAACACATAATTAGAGCACATTTAACACTCAAATAAAGCTTTACATACTAATTCATAACTAGGGTATTTTTTTAATAGGTATTGTGTCTTCGTCTCTACTGGGGAATCATGGTTCAATGTGAGTTCTCTGGTTTGTTGTAGGGCACTGAACGTTCACTTGTTGGCAATGATATAGAAATGGGGAGTAAGAGTTTAAAAGTTTTTACAGTAGGTAGGCAGAGTCAGAGTATGGAATCCAAGAATAAGAAATATGGGGTATTTCCTCTTTGTTTCTTCATTTCAAACTCCTAATAATTCATGTATATTTTCCAAAAGTCTCCCAGAAAACAAGGACTAGGTCAATCCACATATCAGTGAACCATAGCAGAATGCGATTCTGAATTTCATATAAACAGTCATAAAATCAAAAAGACAGGTGCTGTGGTTTTGGCTCAGCACTAGAGTGCTGGCTTCACACTTTCAAAGGTCCTGAGTTGGATCCCCAACACCATATGTGAAAGGAATGAATGAACGAATGCATGAGTGTATGATGAATGAATTAAAGGTATAAGGAGGAGGAGGAAGAGGAGCAGGAGGAGGAGAAATAGAAGAAGATGATGAGTAATTTGACAGAAGGGAAAAAGGGGAGGAGAGTAGGTTTAAAGTGTGGTTTCCAATTCCCAAACGTTAAATTACAGCAGACGGGATAGAGAGAGAAGATGGCAGGGCAGGAGAGGGGGGATAGTTGAGGCTAGAAAAGGTAGCAGTATACAACAGTTACTAACATGGCATTTTGTAAAAACGTGAATGTGTAAACAATGTGATTGTGCAATCTGTATATGGGGTCAAAATGGGAGTTCATAACTCACTTGAATCTAATGTAGGAAATATGGTATCTCAAGAGCTATGTAAGGTTTTAAGCAACCAATATAAAAAAGAGATCTTCATTTTTCTTTGTAGTTGAGATCTCCTGTTTCCTTGACATGTTTAGTTGTGTTCTCTCCTTTAGTCCTCCCATGCTCTAGTTATTCTGATATGGAAAACTAGCTGAAATGCCCAACCAGTCTCTAAATCAGTGACACTTTTTCATTAAGCCTAAAGTCACTTTACAATTGCTACAGTCATACTAAATACACTTCTTTGTTGGGAGTTTAAAAGATATTTCCATCAGCTAGATTACAAGTACCTAGAACTCCCATTCTTGTTTATGTAAGAGTGGCTTCATCAGATTAAATGCTGTTCTCTGGAATAACATAAAATAGGAATAATTTACTCATAAGATTCTTACGTAAACCACCTTTATTTACAAAATACTATCTTAAGAATTATTGTTTCATTGAGCTTCAATTGGAGCCAAAGTATAGTCAATTACTGAACTAAAAGCAGTTACTTAAAAACTAAAAATGAGAGATAAGTCAAATTACATTTGAAGAGAGAGCAACAGCATGAGGTTTCTTGTTTGGTTCTGCATGTTGAGTAACAGGCTCATTTGCAGGTGGAAGGAACCCTTCAGGCAACTCACTTGTACTTTAGGAATGGGGGTGAAGAGGGCTGAATTCCAGCTCTTGGGGGAAGATTTTGTGAGGAAAACCCCCTCCCTGCATAGACACTTCGCATTGGAAATGGAGTGGGTGGCGGGTCCTGTGGAAAATAATCTCCAGGTTCCCAGACAAGTTTCCTGGGAGAGGTGGAGGAAAAAAAAGATCCTCTTCTCATGAACTGAAGCCTTGGGTCAACTGGAAACAAGGCACCTCTGATTGGAGGGAAAGGTGCCAACACAGAGCCAGGGCCGGTTGCTTGGTTTTCAGCATGGAGAGGTGAATCAGGCACATCAGAGTCCAAAGGAGGCATATTTGGAATTCTGTGTTCTGCTGGTCCCGATGCTCTACCACAATTTGACTAAAACCTATCTTGCCTTTGTAGAGGAAGACGTGCATCAGAAGAATATGGTTGGCCTGGTGGAGGGATCATCAGCCTGCTGGCCTGTTCCCCTGGAGGAGAGAGGGGCCCAGTCTGAGAAGGTGCTCTCTGAAATCAGTGAACTTATGACAGCTGGATTCTCTTCCTTTACTGCTAGTCGCATGGTCCAGAGGATACTCCAGGGCCCCTTGACCCTCTTCCTCCTCCCAGTGGAGTGAAAGATGAGAGTGTGAGTGGACCACTCTTTTCAAAATGAGGAGGTCTCCTTTCAGATGAAGGGTGACCTATTAGTGAGGGCCCATTTGGAGAAGGGTTTCTGCCCATTGCTGAGTTGGAAACATCCAGTGCATCATAGGGATCTTTTTCTACAAGTTCAAATCTAAGCTCCTTCTCAGTTAATTTTTGTCTGTTGCGTGCATTTTGCTTCCTGAAATAACTGAGGTTTCTTTCAGCAATCCAAGCTGCCAACTCACTAGCATCTGCTTCTTTGTCAGAGGAAATAATCTTCCCCAGACAGGAACGAATGGTAGTCTGCAATTGTTCTTCAAGATTTGGGCTCTCTTTCGGTAGGTTTCCAGCTCTGTTATTGTATGGCTCATCTTTTCTTCGACTTTGGAAAGTTTCTCCTCTTGCTCCACACGGTAGTTTTCCTCCACTCTTAATTCCCTGTGCAGTTTCATCATATTTTCTTGATAGCGTTCCATCATGACTTTAAAGTTCTTCTGTGGGGTCTCATTCTCACTTTGCAGCTGTGCATTTTCTGACTGCAAGGATGCCTGTTCAGTCTGCAGACTTTTAAGGTGTTCTGTAAGGTCGTCTGTGGTTTTCTCCACTTCAGATGAGAAAGTACATTTTTGATTTCTTCCTCCTTCCAAGATTTCTAAGGAGGCCTTTAGCTTATCAACATAAACCAGGTTCCTCAAAGCTCCTATGGACTCATCCTCCAAGTGAGCACCAATTTCGGGTTCACTCGTCTTTCCCAGTTCCAGGTGACCACCATACCTTTGGGCTCCCAGGCATGGAGAAGATCTATCCTTCATCTTCAGCAAGCATTCACTCAGAGACTCCATGTGATTTTCTGTGTCCCTTAGAACTTGTTCTCCAGCTACTTTAGAGTCCTCTAATATGATTTTTGCTTTATATTGGACACCTCCTTGTTCCCTCTGTGCTTCAGCTTCTCCTTGTATTGTTGGTCTCTGCGTTTGCGGAAGTAGGGATCCTTCATTCAAAACCTCTTTGATTGCCAGCTTCAGTTCTTCCTCATTCACTTGAAAGAGTCTCCAGTTTGTTTTAGCTTCAGCTATTTGTGATCTCAGGGATTCAGATTCACCTTGGAGGGACTGTATCCTTCTTGATAGATGCGCCATCATTTCATCCTGTTGACCTTTTTGAGCCTTCTGTGCTTTGAGCTCTTCTTCTAGAAAGAGCATTTCAACGCCATGGCTGGATTCGGACCTATGCAGCTTTTCGTCGGTTGCCTCCAGCTGTTGTGCTTCTCTTGAACCCTTCTCAAACCTGCAATCCTTTAAAGATGATTCTAAGCCTTCATGTTCTTTTTCAACAAGGCTCACTTTTTCAAGAAGTCCACATTTTGCCTCAATAAGTCCAGCAAGATTTAGAGCCAGCCTTTTTTCTCTTCCCATGTAAAGCCTGCTACGAACCGACTGAAAACCTCTCCAGAAAAGTGAGAGCACAGCAAAAAATCCAAGAGCTGTACACATCACCAACTCCCAAGGAAAGCCATAAGGAAGATGGCCTGGCTTCATGTCTTCGGACAATGCTGCCACAACCCTGGGTGCTTCTTCCAGAACCACCCACTAGGATGGCTGTGAGGCAGCCCTTGGCTCCTCCATCACGCCAAGACAGCTTTGGCTCTTGCCACCACAACCACAGCCTGCCCAGGCAGGCCAACACAGGCTGTGGACACTCAGGTGTTTGGTCAGGAACTCCAACCTGCACCAGGCAACGGAGCAGACCACTGTGATCCCCTTCAGGGGCTGAGCGTATGGTGGGTGGTGGGCGTATGGCGATGGGAGCCATGATCAAAGGCTCCCAGGAGCCTTGTTGTGCTCAACTGCCCATCAGGGGAGTCTTGTCCGCTTCCCTACCCAGTGCATCCTCATGTGCCACAGGTTTAGGTCCCTCCCACTCCAGCCAGAGAGAATTCCTCTCCATGCCACCCACCCCTTGATTTGGTTTAGGCCAGGCCAAGGCGGGGTTAGTAGGAAGATTCCATCCAGTCATAATTACATTCAGTTTGATGTCACTCAAATTCTAAAGCTGACTAAACTGTTCAAACAGCTTTGATGGCCTCTATTGGTCTTTGTGTCCCTTGCCTTTTGTTTGAGTGACTCAGTCCTTTCCCTGCCCTTGTGCTCTCCCTATTTCCTACCTTCCTTGCTTCCTTCCTCCCTTCCTGGGTTTTCTCCTTTTCTTCTTCCTTCTTTTCTAACTCCCTGCATCCCTCCAAATTTGCCTTCCTCCCTTCCAACTTTCTCTCTCCCTTCGCTCCCTTTTCTTTTCTTGCAAGTGTTTGGGGTGAAAGTCCATGGCAGGCCAGCCCCAAGCTAGGCAAGGTCCCTGCCACTGAGCTACAACATCCCCAGACCTGCTGCCACTTCCTATGCAAGTAACTTGAATTATCTCTAAAGAGAAACTTTCACATTAGTCTACTTTCAAAGTAATTTCAGAAGAGTTGCTAACATGGGCATAAATCAGTTATGACAAGTCATTTTTGAAAAACACGGCACAGCTAATGTTCCTCCAAAGAAGGAGTTGAAAACTTAATTGGTTTTCAGGTCAGCATTTCTAGACTAGTACAAACCCTCCTAATCCTGATCTCTCCTTAGTCCTATGATTTCTTTAAGTGTCCCCTTTATTCCTGTTCATGGAGTCATGTGTACAGAAATTATACCTGGTTCTATTGAACTCTACTTAATTCTTTCTCACCTCTGTGCTCCTTTTGCCAAGTCACTCCTCAACACTTACTGTAACCCTTTCAATTTTTTGTCCATTTTCATTTAAAAAACTCTTTCAAAAATTGAACCATTTCGCATGCAGACACAGTCTTCTTGATCTGCTATTAATCCCCCTCTACTTACATTGTAAGTTATTGAAATGTACACTTCCAGACCGTTTTCAGATTTTTGATTCCTGTATATCTATCTGTCTATCTATTTACAAACATAACATGGTATTCTGAAAGAATCGTTCTGCTTTTGGAGCTCTACATTGTGTTTTCCAGAAGCAGGCCTATTACACAGAGATGAATCCATGTTACCTAGATTGAGTTCAAACCGGAATGTGCACTCTGATTCCCATTATATTGTTCTACCTACTAATGGACAGTTCAGTTATATCTGATGATATACAACTGATGTTTTATGATGGCAATTTAGGTTTATTTAAAGGAGTGATTAGAAAACAGGTGAGACAGACTGATTAGATTCAGTATGTATGTTGGCTTTGTTTTTCTAGGCCTGAAGTTTTCACATTTCAATTAATTGTAGGTTATGTATCAGGCAGATTCTTCACTGGGCTTCAAATATGATAAAGTTGCTTCTTATTTTTAAGAAGGCCGTTGCAATCCTGCATTTATTTTACACCTCAGTGCTTGATTTACACAGAAGCACACACACACACACAGCACACACATCAACAAACACACAAACACATAATTAGAGCACATTTAACACTCAAATAAAGCTTTACCTACTAATTCATAACTAGGGTATTTTTTTAATAAGTATTGTGTCTTCGTCTCTACTGGGGAAACATGGTTCAATGTGAGTTCTCTGGTTTGTTGTAGGGCAGTGAACGTTCACTTGTTGGCAAAGATATAGAAATGGGGAGTAAGAGTTTAAAAGTTTTTACAGTAGGTAGGCAGAGTCAGAGTATGGAATCCAAGAATAAGAAATCGGGGTATTTCCTCTTTGTTTCTTCATTTCAAACTCCTAATACTTCATGTATATTTTCCAAAAGTCTCCCAGAAAACAAGGACTTGGTCAATCCACATATCAGTGAACCATAGCAGAATGCGATTCTGAATTTCATGTAAACAGTCATAAAATCAAAAAGACAGGTGCTGGGGTTTTGGCTCAGCACAAGAGTGCTGGCTTCACACTTTCAATGGTCCTGAGTTGGATCCCCAACACCATATGTGAAAGGAAAGAATGAACCAATGCATGAGTGTATGATGAATGAATTAAAGGTATAAGGAGGAGGAGGAAGAGGAGGAGGAGGAGAAGAAATAGAAGAAGATGATGAGTAATTTGACAGAAGGGAAAAACGGGAGGAGAGTGAGTTTAAAGTGTGGTTTCCAATTCCCAAACGTTAAATTACAGCAGACGGGATAGAGAGAGAAGATGGGAGGGCAGGAGAGGGGGGATAGTAGAGGCTAGAAAAGGTAGCAGAATACAACAGTTACTAACATGGCATTTTGTAAAAACGTGGATGTGTAAACAATGTGATTGTGCAATCTGTATATGGGGTCAAAATGGGAGTTCATAACTCACTGGAATCTAATGTGGGAAATATGGTATCTCAAGAGCTATGTAAGGTTTTAAGCAACCAATATAAAAAAGAGGTCTTCATTTTTCTTTGTAGTTGAGATCTCCTGTTTCCTTGACATGTTTAGTTGTGTTCTCTCCTTTAGTCCTCCCATGCTCTAGTTATTCTGATATGGAAAAAACTAGCTGAAATGCCCAACCAGTCTCTAAATCAGTGACACTTTTTCATTAAGCCTAAAGTCACTTTACAATTGCTACAGTCATACTAAATACACTTCTTTGTTGGGAGTTTAAAAGATATTTCCATCAGCTAGATTACAAGTACCTAGAACTCCCATTCTTGTTTATGTAAGAGTGGCTTCATCAGATTAAATGCTGTTCTCTGGAATAACATAAAATAGGAATAATTTAGTCATAAGATTCCTACGTAAACCACCTTTATTTACAAAATACTATCTTAAGAATTATTGTTTCATTGAGCTTCAATTGGAGCCAAAGTATAGTCAATTACTGAACTAAAAGCAGTTACTTAAAAACTAAAAATGAGAGATAAGTCAAATTACATTTGAAGAGAGAGCAACAGCATGAGGTTTCTTGTTTGGTTCTGGATGTTGAGTAACAGGCTCATTTGCAGGTGGAAGGAACCCTTGAGGCAACTCACTTGTACTTTCAGAATGGGGGTGAAGAGGGCTGAATTCCAGCTCTTGGGGGAAGATTTTGTGAGGAAAACCCCCTCCCTGCATAGACACTTCTCATTGGAAATGGAGTGGGTGGCGGGTCAGGTGGAAAATAATCTCCAGGTTCCCAGACAAGTTTCCTGGGAGAGGTGGAGGAAAAAAAAGGTCCTCTTCTCATGAACTGACTCCTTGGGTCAACTGGAAACAAGGCACCTCTGACTGGAGGGAAAGGTGCCAACACAGAGTCAGAGCCGGTTGCTTGGTTTTCAGCATGGAGAGGTGAATCAGGCACATCAGAGTCCAAAGGAGGCATATTAGGAATTCTGTGTTCTGCTGGTCCCGATGCTCTACCACAATTTGAGTAAAACCTATCTTGCCTTTGTAGAGGAAGACGTGCATCAGAAGAATATGGTTGGCCTGGCGGAGGGATCATCAGCCTGCTGGCCTGTTCCCCTGGAGGAGAGAGGGGCCCAGTCTGAGAAGGTGCTCTGAAAATCAGTGAACTTATGACAGCTGGATTCTCTTCCTTTACTGCTAGTCGCATGGTCCAGAGGATTCTCCAGGGCCCCTTGACCCTCTTCCTCCTCCCACTGGAGTGAAAGGTGAGAGTGTGAGTGGACCACTCTTTTCAAAATGAGGAGGTCTCCTTTCAGATGAAGGGTGACCTATTGGTGAGGGCCCATTTAGAGAAGGCTTTCTGCCCATTGCTGAGTTGGAAACATCCAGTGCATCATAGGGATCTTTTTCTACAAGTTCAAATCTAAGCTCCTTCTCAGTTAATTTTTGTCTGTTGCGTGCATTGTGCTTCCTGAAATAACTGAGGTTTCTTTCAGCAATCCGAGCTGCCAACTCACTAGCATCTGCTTCTTTCTCAGAGGAAATAATCTTCCCCAGACAGGAACGAATGGTACTCTGCAATTGTTCTTCAAGATATTGGGCTCTCTTTCGGTAGGTCTCCAGCTCTTTTATTGTATGGCTCATCTTTTCTTCGACTTTGGAAAGTTTCTCCTCTTGCTCCACACGGTAGTTTTCCTCCACTCTTAATTTCCTGTGCAGTTTCATCATATTTTCTTGATAGCGTTCCATCATGACTTTAAAGTTCTCCTGTAGGGTCTCATTCTCACTTTGCAGCTGTGCATTTTCTGACTGCAAGGATGCCTGTTCAGTCTGCAGACTTTTAAGGTGTTCTGTAAGGTCTTCTGTGGTTTTCTCCACTTCAGATGAGAAAGTACATTTTTGATTTCTTCCTCCTTCCAAGATTTCTAAGGAGGCCTTTAGCTTATCACCATAAACCAGGTTCCTCAAAGCTCCTTTGGACTCATCCTCCAAGTGAGCACCCATTTCGGGTTCACTCGTCTTTCCCAGTTCCAGGTGACCACCATACCTTTGGGCTCCCAGGCTTGGAGAAGATCTATCCTTCATCTTCAGCAAGCATTCACTCAGAGACTCCATGTGATTTTCTGTGTCCCTTAGAACTTGTTCTCCAGCTACTTTAGAGTCCTCTAAAATGATTTTTGCTTTATATTGGACACCTCCTTGTTCCCTCTGTGCTTCAGCTTCTCCTTGTATTGTTGGTCTCTGCGTTGGCGGAAGTAGGGATCCTTCATTCAAAACCTCTTTGATTGCCAGCTTCAGTTCTTCCTCATTCACTTGAAAGAGTCTCCAGTTTGTTTTAGCTTCAGCTATTTGTGATCTCAGGGATTCAGATTCACCTTGGAGGGACTGTATCCTTCTTGATAGATGCGCCATCGTTTCATCCTGTTGACCTTGTTGAGCCTTCTGTGCTTTGAGCTCTTCTTCTAGAAAGAGCATTTCAACGCCATGGCTGGATTCGGACCTATGCAGCTTTTCGTCGGTTGCCTCCAGCTGTTGTGCTTCTCTTGAACCCTTCTCAAACCTGCAATCCTTTAAAGATGATTCTAAGCCTTCATGTTCTTTTTCAACAAGGCTCACTTTTTCAAGAAGTCCACATTTTGCCTCAATAAGTCCAGCAAGATTTAGAGCCAGCCTTTTTTCTCTTCCCACGTAAAGCCAGCTACGAACCGACTGAAAACCTCTCCAGAAAAGTGAGAGAACAGCAAAAAATCCAAGAGCTGTACACACCACCAACTCCCAAGGAAAGCCATAAGGAAGATGGCCTGGCTTCATGTCTTCAGACAATGCTGCCACAACCCTGGGTGCTTCTTCCAGAACCACCCACTAGGATGGCTGAGAGGCAGCCCTTGGCTCCTCATCACGCCAAGACAGCTTTGGCTCTTGCCACCACAACCACAGCCTGCCCAGGCAGGCCAACACAGGCTGTGGACACTCAGGTGTTTGGTCAGGAACTCCAACCTGCACCAGGCAACGGAGCAGACCACTGTGATCCCGTTCAGGGGCTGAGCGTATGGTGGGTGGTGGGCGTATGGCGGTGGGAGCCATGATCAAAGGCTCCCAGGAGCCTTGTTGTGCTCAACTGCCCATCAGGGGAGTCTTGTCCGCTTCCCTACCCAGTGCATCCTCATGTGCCACAGGTTTAGGTCCCTCCCACTCCAGCCAGAGAGAATTCCTCTCCATGCCACCCACCCCTTGATTTGGTTTAGGCCAGGCCAAGGCGGGGTTAGTAGGAAGATTCCATCCAGTCATAATAACATTCAGTTTGATGTCACTCAAATTCTAAAGCTGACTAAACTGTTCAAACAGCTTTTATGGCCTATATTGGTCTTTGTGTCCCTTGCCTTTTGTTTGAGTGACTCAGTCCTTTCCCTGCCCTTGTGCTCTCCCTATTTCCTACCTTCCTTGCTTCCTTCCTCCCTTCCTGGGTTTTCTCCTTTTCTTCTTCCTTCTTTTCTACCTCCCTCCATCCCTCCAACTTTGCCTTCCTCCCTTCCAACTTTCTCTCTCCCTTCCCTCCCTTTACTATTCTTGCAAGTGTTTGGGGTGAACGTACATGGCAGGCCAGCCCCAAGCTAGGCAAGGTCCCTGCCACTGAGCTACAACATCCCCAGACCTGCTGCCACTTCCTATGCAAGTAACTTGAATTATCTCTAAAGAGAAACTCTCACATTAGTCTACTTTCAAAGTAATTTCAGAAGAGTTGCTAACATGGGCATAAATCAGTTATGACAAGTCATTTTTGAAAAGCACGGCACAGCTAAGGTTCCTCCAAAGAAGGAGTTGTAAACTTAATTGGTTTTCAGGTCAGCATTTCTAGACTAGTACAAGCCCTCCTAATCCTGATCTCTCCTTAGTCCCATGATTTCTTTAAGTGTCCCTTTTGCTCCTGTTCATGGAGTCATGTGTACAGAAATTATACCTGGTTCTATTGAACTCTACTTAATTCTTTCTCACCTCTGTGCTCCTTTTGCCAAGTCACTCCTCAACACTTACTGTAACCCTTTCAATTTTTTGTCCATTTTCATTTAAAAAACTCTTTCAAAAATGGAACCATTTCGCATGCAGACACAGTCTTCTTGATCTGCTATTAATCCCCCACTGACATTGTAAGTTATTGAAATGTACACTTCCAGACCGTTTTCAGATTTTTGATTCCTGTCTATCTATCTGTCTATCTATTTACAAACGTAACATGGTATTCTGAAAGAATGGTTCTGATTTTGGAGCTCTACAATGTGTTTTCCAGAAGCAGGCCTATTACACAGAGATGAATCCATGTTACCTCGATTGAGTTCAAACCGGAATGTGCACTCTGATTCCCATTATATTGTTCTACCTACTAATGGACAGTTCAGTTATATCTGATGATATACAACTGATGTTTTATGATGGCAATTTAGGTTTATTTAAAGGAGTGATTAGAAAACAGGTGAGACAGACTGATTAGATTCAGTATGTATGTTGGCTTTGTTTTTCTAGGCCTGAAGTTTTCACATTTCAATTAATTGTAGTTTAAGTATCAGGCAGATTCTTCACTGGGCTTCAAATATGATAAATTTGCTTCTTATTTTTAAGAAGGCCGTTGCAATCCTGCATTTATTTTACACCTCAGTGCTTGTTTTACACAGAAGCAAACACACACACACACTACTCACATCAACAAACACACAAACACATAATTAGAGCACATTTAACACTCAATTAAAGCTTTACCTACTAATTCATAACTATGGTATTTTTTTAATAAGTATTGTGTCTTGGTATCTACTGGGGAAACATGGTTCAATGTGAGTTCTCTGGTTTGTTGTAGGGCAGTGAACGTTCACTTGTTGGCAATGATATAGAAATGGGGAGTATGAGGTTAAAAGTTTTTACAGTAGGTAGGCAGAGTCAGAGTATGGAATCCAAGAATAAGAAATCGGGGAATTTCCTCTTTGTTTCTTCATTTCAACCTCCTAGTACTTCATGTATATTTTCCAAAAGTCTCCCAGAAAACAAGGACTTGGTCAATCCACATATCAGTGAACCATAGCAGAATGCGATTCTGAATTTCATGTAAACAGTCATAAAATCAAAAAGACAGGTGCTGGGGTTTTGGCTCAGCACAAGAGTGCTGGCTTCACACTTTCAAAGGTCCTGAGTTGGATCCCCAACACCATATGTGAAAGGAAAGAATGAACCAATGCATGAGTGTATGATGAATGAATTAAAGGTATAAGGAGGAGGAGGAAGAGGAGGAGGAGGAGAAGAAATAGAAGAAGATGATGAGTAATTTGACAGAAGGGAAAAACGGGAGGAGAGTGAGTTTAAAGTGTGGTTTCCAATTCCCAAACATTAAATTACAGCAGACGGGATAGAGAGAGAAGATGGGAGGGCAGGAGAGGGGGGATAGTAGAGGCTAGAAAAGGTAGCAGAATACAACAGTTACTAACATGGCATTTTGTAAAAACGTGGATGTGTAAACAATGTGATTGTGCAATCTGTATATGGGGTCAAAATGGGAGTTCATAACTCACTGGAATCTAATGTAGGAAATATGGTATCTCAAGAGCTATGTAAGGTTTTAAAAGATATTTCCATCAGCTAGATTACAAGTACCTAGAACTCCCATTCTTGTTTATGTAAGAGTGGCTTCATCAGATTAAATGCTGTTCTCTGGAATAACATAAAATAGGAATAATTTAGTCATAAGATTCCTACGTAAACCACCTTTATTTACAAAATACTATCTTAAGAATTATTGTTTCATTGAGCTTCAATTGGAGCCAAAGTATAGTCAATTACTGAACTAAAAGCAGTTACTTAAAAACTAAAAATGAGAGATAAGTCAAATTACATTTGAAGAGAGAGCAACAGCATGAGGTTTCTTGTTTGGTTCTGGATGTTGAGTAACAGGCTCATTTGCAGGTGGAAGGACCCCTTGAGGCAACTCACTTGTACTTTCAGAATGGGGGTGAAGAGGGCTAAATTCCAGCTCTTGGGGGAAGATTTTGTGAGGAAAACCCCCTCCCTGCATAGACACTTCTCATTGAAAATGGAGTGGGTGGCGGGTCAGGTGGAAAATAATCTCCAGGTTCCCAGACAAGTTTCCTGGGAGAGGTGGAGGAAAAAAAAGGTCCTCTTCTCATGAACTGACTCCTTGGGTCAACTGGAAACAAGGCACCTCTGACTGGAGGGAAAGGTGCCAACACAGAGCCAGAGCCGGTTGCTTGGTTTTCAGCATGGAGAGGTGAATCAGGCACATCAGAGTCCAAAGGAGGCATATTAGGAATTCTGTGTTCTGCTGGTCCCGATGCTCTAGCACAATTTGAGTAAAACCTATCTTGCCTTTGTAGAGGAAGACGTGCATCAGAAGAATATGGTTGGCCTGGCGGAGGGATCATCAGCCTGCTGGCCTGTTCCCCTGGAGGAGAGAGGGGCCCAGTCTGAGAAGGTGCTCTCTGAAAATCAGTGAACTTATGACAGCTGGATTCTCTTCCTTTACTGCTAGTCGCATGGTCCAGAGGATTCTCCAGGGCCCCTTGACCCTCTTCCTCCTCCCACTGGAGTGAAAGGTGAGAGTGTGAGTGGACCACTCTTTTCAAAATGAGGAGGTCTCCTTTCAGATGAAGGGTGACCTATTGGTGAGGGCCCATTTAGAGAAGGCTTTCTGCCCATTGCTGAGTTGGAAACATCCAGTGCATCATAGGGATCTTTTTCTACAAGTTCAAATCTAAGCTCCTTCTCAGTTAATTTTTGTCTGTTGCGTGCATTGTGCTTCCTGAAATAACTGAGGTTTCTTTCAGCAATCCGAGCTGCCAACTCACTAGCATCTGCTTCTTTCTCAGAGGAAATAATCTTCCCCAGACAGGAACGAATGGTACTCTGCAATTGTTCTTCAAGATATTGGGCTCTCTTTCGGTAGGTCTCCAGCTCTTTTATTGTATGGCTTATCTTTTCTTCGACTTTGGAAAGTTTCTCCTCTTGCTCCACACGGTAGTTTTCCTCCACTCTTAATTTCCTGTGCAGTTTCATCATATTTTCTTGATAGCGTTCCATCATGACTTTAAAGTTCTCCTGTAGGGTCTCATTCTCACTTTGCAGCTGTGCATTTTCTGACTGCAAGGATGCCTGTTCAGTCTGCAGACTTTTAAGGTGTTCTGTAAGGTCTTCTGTGGTTTTCTCCACTTCAGATGAGAAAGTACATTTTTGATTTCTTCCTCCTTCCAAGATTTCTAAGGAGGCCTTTAGCTTATCACCATAAACCAGGTTCCTCAAAGCTCCTTTGGACTCATCCTCCAAGTGAGCACCCATTTCGGGTTCACTCGTCTTTCCCAGTTCCAGGTGACCACCATACCTTTGGGCTCCCAGGCTTGGAGAAGATCTATCCTTCATCTTCAGCAAGCATTCACTCAGAGACTCCATGTGATTTTCTGTGTCCCTTAGAACTTGTTCTCCAGCTACTTTAGAGTCCTCTAAAATGATTTTTGCTTTATATTGGACACCTCCTTGTTCCCTCTGTGCTTCAGCTTCTCCTTGTATTGTTGGTCTCTGCGTTGGCGGAAGTAGGGATCCTTCATTCAAAACCTCTTTGATTGCCAGCTTCAGTTCTTCCTCATTCACTTGAAAGAGTCTCCAGTTTGTTTTAGCTTCAGCTATTTGTGATCTCAGGGATTCAGATTCACCTTGGAGGGACTGTATCCTTCTTGATAGATGCGCCATCGTTTCATCCTGTTGAACTTGTTGAGCCTTCTGTGCTTTGAGCTCTTCTTCTAGAAAGAGCATTTCAACGCCCCATGGCTGGATTCGGACCTATGCAGCTTTTCGTCGGTTGCCTCCAGCTGTTGTGCTTCTCTTGAACCCTTCTCAAACCTGCAATCCTTTAAAGATGATTCTAAGCCTTCATGTTCTTTTTCAACAAGGCTCACTTTTTCAAGAAGTCCACATTTTGCCTCAATAAGTCCAGCAAGATTTAGAGCCAGCCTTTTTTCTCTTCCCACGTAAAGCCTGCTACGAACCGACTGAAAACCTCTCCAGAAAAGTGAGAGAACAGCAAAAAATCCAAGAGCTGTACACACCACCAACTCCCAAGGAAAGCCATAAGGAAGATGGCCTGGCTTCATGTCTTCGGACAATGCTGCCACAACCCTGGGTGCTTCTTCCAGAACCACCCACTAGGATGGCTGAGAGGCAGCCCTTGGCTCCTCCATCACGCCAAGACAGCTTTGGCTCTTGCCACCACAACCACAGCCTGCCCAGGCAGGCCAACACAGGCTGTGGACACTGAGGTGTTTGGTCAGGAACTCCAACCTGAACCAGGCAACGGAGGAGACCACTGTGATCCCCTTCAGGGGCTGAGCGTATGGTGGGTGGTGGGCGTATGGCGGTGGGAGCCATGATCAAAGGCTCCCAGGAGCCTTGTTGTGCTCAACTGCCCATCAGGGGAGTCTTGTCCGCTTCCCTACCCAGTGCATCCTCATGTGCCACAGGTTTAGGTCCCTCCCACTCCAGCCAGAGAGAATTCCTCTCCATGCCACCCACCCCTTGATTTGGTTTAGGCCAAGCCAAGGTGGGGTTAGTAGGAAGATTCCATCCAGTCATAATAACATTCAGTTTGATGTCACTCAAATTCTAAAGCTGACTAAACTGTTCAAACAGCTTTTATGGCCTCTATTGGTCTTTGTGTCCCTTGCCTTTTGTTTGAGTGACTCAGTCCTTTCCCTGCCCTTGTGCTCTCCCTATTTCCTACCTTCCTTGCTTCCTTCCTCCCTTCCTGGGTTTTCTCCTTTTCTTCTTCCTTCTTTTCTACCTCCCTCCATCCCTCCAACTTTGCCTTCCTCCCTTCCAACTTTCTCTCTCCCTTCCCTCCATTTACTATTCTTGCAAGTGTTTGGGGTGAACGTACATGGCAGGCCAGCCCCAAGCTAGGCAAGGTCACTGCCACTGAGCTACAACATCCCCAGACCTGCTGCCACTTCCTATGCAAGTAACTTGAATTATCTCTAAAGAGAAACTCTCACATTAGTCTACTTTCAAAGTAATTTCAGAAGAGTTGCTAACATGGGCATAAATCAGTTATGACAAGTCATTTTTGAAAAGCACGGCACAGCTAAGGTTCCTCCAAAGAAGGAGTTGTAAACTTAATTGGTTTTCAGGTCAGCATTTCTAGACTAGTACAAACCCTCCTAATCCTGATCTCTCCTTAGTCCGATGATTTCTTTAAGTGTCCCCTTTGCGCCTGTTCATGGAGTCATGTGTACAGAAATTATACCTGGTTCTATTGAACTCTACTTAATTCTTTCTCACCTCTGTGCTCCTTTTGCCAAGTCACTCCTCAACACTTACTGTAACCCTTTCAATTTTTTGTCCATTTTCATTTAAAAAACTCTTTCAAAAATTGAACCATTTCGCATGCAGACACAGTCTTCTTGATCTGCTATTAATCCCCCACTACTGACATTGTAAGTTATTGAAATGTACACTTCCAGACCGTTTTCAGATTTTTGATTCCTGTCTATCTATCTGTCTATCTATTTACAAACGTAACATGGTATTCTGAAAGAATGGTTCTGATTTTGGAGCTCTACAATGTGTTTTCCAGAAGCAGGCCTATTACACAGAGATGAATCCATGTTACCTCGATTGAGTTCAAACCGGAATGTGCACTCTGATTCCCATTATATTGTTCTACCTACTAATGGACAGTTCAGTTATCACCAGACCTCACCACCTCCCCCATTGTGTAAAACCCTTGTGAAGAGACATGTAGATGCCTTTATGAACATATTGATAATTTTTCATGGCAGTGTTTTCCAAAAACCAGTTAGTAAAATCAATTTATTCCTTTGCAGCCTGAAATTACCTTCATTCCAGTTTACTGGTATAAGAACTGCAGTATATCAGCAACCATTCTCCAATAGTAGTTCAGGCAGAAGTCATTCTAGATAACAAGCAGTGCCGGATCCTCCATGTATTTTAAACAGTCCATGACGGGGGATATCCGTCCACTCGTTTAGAACAACTGATGTTTTATGCTGGCAATTTAGGTTTATTTAAAGGAGTGATTAGAAAACAGGTGAGACAGACTGATTAGATTCAGTATGTATGTTGGCTTTGTTTTTCTAGGCCTGAAGTTTTCACATTTCAATTAATTATAGGTTAAGTATCAGGCAGATTCTTCAGTGGGCTTCAAATGTGATAAAGTTGCTTCTTATTTTTAAGAATGCCGTTGCAATCCTGCATTTATTTTACAGCTCAGTGCTTGTTTTACACACAAGCACACACACCCACACACCACACACATCAACACACACACAAACACATAATTAGAGCACATTTAACACTCAAATAAAGCTTTACCTACTAATTCATAACTAGGGTATTTTTTTAATAAGTATTGTGTCTTGGTCTCTACTGGGGAAACATGGTTCAATGTGAGTTCTCTGGTTTGTTGTAGGGCAGTGAACGTTCACTTGTTGGCAATGATATAGAAATGGGGAGTAAGAGTTTAAAAGTTTTTACAGTAGGTAGGCAGAGTCAGAGTATGGAATCCAAGAATAAGAAATCGGGGAATTTCCTCTTTGTTTCTTCATTTCAACCTCCTAATAATTCATGTATATTTTCCAAAAGTCTCCCAGAAAACAAGGACTAGGTCAATCCACATATCAGTGAACCATAGCAGAATGCGATTCTGAATTTCATATAAACAGTCATAAAATCAAAAAGACAGGTGCTGGGGTTTTGGCTCAGCACTAGAGTGCTGGCTTCACACTTTCAAAGGTCCTGAGTTTGATCCCCAACACCATATGTGAAAGGAATGAATGAACCAATGCATGAGTGTATGATGAATGAATAAAAGGTATGAGGAGGAGGAGGAAGAGGAGGAGGAGGAGGAGAAATAGAAGAAGATGATGAGTAATTTGACAGAAGGGAAAAAGGGGAGGAGAGTGAGTTTAAAGTGTGGTTTCCAATTCCCAAACGTTAAATTACAGCAGACGGGATAGAGAGAGAAGATGGGAGGGCAGGAGATTGGAGATAGTAGAGGCTAGAAAAGGTAGCAGTATACAACAGTTACTAACATGGCATTTTGTAAAAACGTGGATGTGTAAACAATGTGATTGTGCAATCTGTATATGGGGTCAAAATGGGAGTTCATAACTCACTTGAATCTAATGTAGGAAATATGGTATCTCAAGAGCTATG
This sequence comes from Callospermophilus lateralis, assembly GCF_048772815.1. Lineage (NCBI taxonomy): Eukaryota > Metazoa > Chordata > Mammalia > Rodentia > Sciuridae > Callospermophilus > Callospermophilus lateralis. Next base: position 452,093 of record NW_027515484.1, read on the forward strand.
TAAGGTTTTAAGCAACCAATATAAAAAAGAGGTCTTCATTTTTCTTTGTAGTTGATATCTCCTGTTTCCTTGACATGTTTAGTTGTGTTCTCTCCTTTAGTCCTCCCAAGCTCTAGTTATTCTGATATGGAAAAACTAGCTGAAATGCCCAACCAGTCTCTAAATCAGTGACACTTTTTCATTAAGCCTAAAGTCACTTTACAATTGCTACAGTCATACTAAATACACTTCTTTGTTGGGAGTTTAAAAGATATTTACATCAGCTAGATTACAAGGACCTAGAACTCCCATTCTTGTTTATGTAAGAGTGGCTTCATCAGATTAAATGCTGTTCTCTGGAATAACATAAAATAGGAATAATTTAGTCATAAGATTCCTACGTAAACCATCTTTATTTACAAAATACTATCTTAAGAATTATTGTTTCATTGAGCTTCAATTGGAGCCAAAGTATAGTCAATTACTGAAGTAAAAGCAGTTACTTAAAAACTAAAAATGAGAGATAAGTCAAATTACATTTGAAGAGAGAGCAACAGCATGAGGTTTCTTGTTTGGTTCTGGATGTTGAGTAACAGGCTCATTTGCAGGTGGAAGGAACCCTTGAGGCAACTCACTTGTACTTTCAGAATGGGGGTGAAGAGGGCTGAATTCCAGCTCTTGTGGGAAGATTTTGTGAGGAAAACCCCCTCCCTGCATAGACACTTCGCATTGGAAATGGAGTGGGTGGCGGGTCAGGTGGAAAATAATCTCCAGGTTCCCAGACAAGTTTCCTGGGAGAGGTGGAGGAAAAAAAAGGTCCTCTTCTCATGAACTGACTCCTTGGGTCAACTGGAAACAAGGCACCTCTGACTGGAGGGAAAGGTGCCAACACAGAGTCAGAGCCGGTTGCTTGGTTTTCAGCATGGAGAGGTGAATCAGGCACATCAGAGTCCAAAGGAGGCATATTAGGAATTCTGTGTTCTGCTGGTCCCGATGCTCTACCACAATTTGAGTAAAACCTATCTTGCCTTTGTAGAGGAAGACGTGCATCAGAAGAATATGGTTGGCCTGGCGGAGGGATCATCAGCCTGCTGGCCTGTTCCCCTGGAGGAGAGAGGGGCCCAGTCTGAGAAGGTGCTCTCTGAAAATCAGTGAACTTATGACAGCTGGATTCTCTTCCTTTACTGCTAGTCGCATGGTCCAGAGGATTCTCCAGGGCCCCTTGACCCTCTTCCTCCTCCCACTGGAGTGAAAGGTGAGAGTGTGAGTGGACCACTCTTTTCAAAATGAGGAGGTCTCCTTTCAGATGAAGGGTGACCTATTGGTGAGGGCCCATTTGGAGAAGGCTTTCTGCCCATTGCTGAGTTGGAAACATCCAGTGCATCATAGGGATCTTTTTCTACAAGTTCAAATCTAAGCTCCTTCTCAGTTAATTTTTGTCTGTTGCGTGCATTTTGCTTCCTAAAATAACTGAGGTTTCTTTCAGCAATCCGAGCTGCCAAGTCACTAGCATCTGCTTCTTTCTCAGAGGAAATAATCTTCCCCAGACAGGAACGAATGGTACTCTGCAATTGTTCTTCAAGATATTGGGCTCTCTTTCGGTAGGTCTCCAGCTCTTTTATTGTATGGCTCATCTTTTCTTCGACTTTGGAAAGTTTCTCCTCCTGCTCCACAGGGTAGTTTTCCTCCACTCTTAATTTCCTGTGCAGTTTCATCATATTTTCTTGATAGCATTCCATCATGACTTTAAAGTTCTCCTGTAGGGTCTCATTCTCACTTTGCAGCTGTGCATTTTCTGACTGCAAGGATGCCTGTTCAGTCTGCAGACTTTTAAGGTGTTCTGTAAGGTCTTCTGTGGTTTTCTCCACTTCAGATGAGAAAGTACATTTTTGATTTCTTCCTCCTTCCAAGATTTCTAAGGAGGCCTTTAGCTTATCACCATAAACCAGGTTCCTCAAAGCTCCTTTGGACTCATCCTCCAAGTGAGCACCAATTTCGGGTTCACTCGTCTTTCCCAGTTCCAGGTGACCAACATCCCTTTGGGCTCCCAGGCTTGGAGAAGATCTATTCTTCATCTTCAGCAAGCATTCACTCAGAGACTCCATGTGATTTTCTGTGTCCCTTACAACTTGTTCTCCAGCTACTTTAGAGTCCTCTAATATGATTTTTGCTTTATATTGGACACCTCCTTGTTCCCTCTGTGCTTCAGCTTCTCCTTGTATTGTTGGTCTCTGCGTTGGCGGAAGTAGGGATCCTTCATTCAAAACCTCTTTGATTACCAGCTTCAGTTCTTCCTCATTCACTTGAAAGAGTCTCCAGTTTGTTTTAGCTTCAGCTATTTGTGATCTCAGGGATTCAGATTCACCTTGGAGGGACTGTATCCTTCTTGATAGATGCGCCATCGTTTCATCCTGTTGACCTTGTTGAGCCTTCTGTGCTTTGAGCTCTTCTTCTAGAAAGAGCATTTCAACGCCATGGCTGGATTCGGACCTATGCAGCTTTTCGTCGGTTGCCTCCAGCTGTTGTGCTTCTCTTGAACCCTTCTCAAACCTGCAATCCTTTAAAGATGATTCTAAGCCTTCATGTTCTTTTTCAACAAGGCTCACTTTTTCAAGAAGTCCACATTTTGCCTCAATAAGTCCAGCAAGATTTAGAGCCAGCCTTTTTTCTCTTCCCACGTAAAGCCTGCTACGAACCGACTGAAAACCTCTCCAGAAAAGTGAGAGAACAGCAAAAAATCCAAGAGCTGTACACACCACCAACTCCCAAGGAAAGCCATAAGGAAGATGGCCTGGCTTCATGTCTTCGGACAATGCTGCCACAACCCTGGGTGCTTCTTCCAGAACCGCCCACTAGGATGGCTGAGAGGCAGCCCTTGGCTCCTCCATCACGCCAAGACAGCTTTGGCTCTTGCCACCACAACCACAGCCTGCCCAGGCAGGCCAACACAGGCTGTGGACACTGAGGTGTTTGGTCAGGAACTCCAACCTGAACCAGGTAACGGAGGAGACCACTGTGATCCCCATCAGGGGCTGAGCGTATGGTGGGTGGTGGGCGTATGGCGGTGGGAGCCATGATCAAAGGCTCCCAGGAGCCTTGTTGTGCTCAACTGCCCATCAGGGGAGTCTTGTCCGCTTCCCTACCCAGTGCATCTTCATGTGCCACAGGTTTAGGTCCCTCCCACTCCAGCCAGAGAGAATTCCTCTCCATGCCACCCACCCCTTGATTTGGTTTAGGCCAAGCCAAGTTGGCTTAGTAGGAAGATTCCATCCAGTCATAATAACATTCAGTTTGATGTCACTCAAATTCTAAAGCTGACTAAACTGTTCAAACAGCTTTTATGGCCTATATTGGTCTTTGTGTCCCTTGCCTTTTGTTTGAGTGACTCAGTCTTTTCCCTGCCCTTGTGTTTCCCTATTTCCTACCTTCCTTGCTTCCTTCCTCCCTTCCTGGGTTTTCTCCTTTTCTTCTTCTTTCTTTTCTACCTCCCTGCATCCCTCCAACTTTGCCATCCTCCCTTCCAACTTTCTCTCTCCCTTCCCTCCCTTTTCTTTTCTTGCAAGTGTTTGGGGTGAAAGTCCATGGCAGGCCAGCCCCAAGCTAGGCAAGGTCACTGCCACTGAGCTACAACATCCCCAGACCTGCTGCCACTTCCTATGCAAGTAACTTGAATTATCTCTAAAGAGAAACTCTCACATAGTCTACTTTCAAAGTAATTTCAGAAGAGTTGCTAACATGGGCATAAATCAGTTATGACAAGTCATTTTTGAAAAGCACGGCACAGCTAATGCTCCTCCAAAGAAGGAGTTGAAAACTTAATTGGTTTTCAGGTCAGCATTTCTAGACTAGTACAAACCCTCCTAATCCTGATCTCTCCTTAGTCCTATGATTTCTTTAAGTGTCCCCTTTGCTCCTGTTCATGGAGTCATGTGTACAGAAATTATACCTGGTTCTATTGAACTCTACTTAATTCTTTCTCACCTCTGTGCTCCTTTTGCCAAGTCACTCCTCAACACTTACTGTAACCCTTTCAATTTTTTGTCCATTTTCATTTAAAAAACTCTTTCAAAAATTGAACCATTTCGCATGCAGACACAGTCTTCTTGATCTGCTTTAATCCCCCACTACTGACATTGTAAGTTATTGAAATGTAACTTCCAGACCGTTTTCAGATTTTTGATTCCTGTATATCTATCTGTCTATCTATTTACAAACATAACATGGTATTCTGAAAGAATCGTTCTGCTTTTGGAGCTCTACATTGTGTTTTCCAGAAGCAGACCTATTACACAGAGATGAATCCATGTTACCTCGATTGAGTTCAAACCGGAATGTGCACTCTGATTCCCATTATATTGTTCTACCTACTAATGGACAGTTCAGTTATATCTGATGATATACAACTGATGTTTTATGATGGCAATTTAGGTTTATTTAAAGGAGTGATTAGAAAACAGGTGAGACAGACTGATTAGATTCAGTATGTATGTTGGCTTTGTTTTTCTAGGCCTGAAGTTTTCACATTTCAATTAATTGTAGGTTAAGTATCAGGCAGATTCTTCACTGGGCTTCAAATATGATAAAGTTGCTTCTTATTTTTAAGAAGGCCGTTGCAATCCTGCATTTATTTTACACCTCAGTGCTTGATTTACACAGAAGCACACACACACACACAGCACACACATCAACAAACACACAAACACATAATTAGAGCACATTTAACACTCAAATAAAGCTTTACCTACTAATTCATAACTAGAGTATTTTTTTAATAAGTATTGTGTCTTCGTCTCTACTGGGGAAACATGGTTCAATGTGAGTTCTCTGGTTTGTTGTAGGGCAGTGAACGTTCACTTGTTGGCAATGATATAGAAATGGGGAGTAAGAGTTTAAAAGTTTTTACAGTAGGTAGGCAGAGTCAGAGTATGGAATCCAAGAATAAGAAATCGGGGTATTTCCTCTTTGTTTCTTCATTTCAAACTCCTAATAATTCATGTATATTTTCCAAAAGTCTCCCAGAAAACAAGGACTAGGTCAATCCACATATCAGTGAACCATAGCAGAATGCGATTCTGAATTTCATATAAACAGTCATAAAATCAAAAAGACAGGTGCTGGGGTTTTTGCTCAGCACTAGAGTGCTGGCTTCACACTTTCAAAGGTCCTGAGTTGGATCCCCAACACCATATGTGAAAGGAATGAATGAACCAATGCATGAGTGTATGGGAGTTCATAACTCACTTGACTCTAATGTAGGAAATATGGTATCTCAAGAGCTATGTAAGGTTTTAAGCAACCAATGTAAAAAAGAGGTCTTCATTTTTCTTTGTAGTTGAGATCTCCTGTTTCCTTGACATGTTTAGTTGTGTTCTCTCCTTTAGTCCTCCCATGCTCTAGTTATTCTGATATGGAAAAACTAGCTGAAATGCCCAACCAGTCTCTAAATCAGTGACACTTTTTCATTAAGCCTAAAGTCACTTTACAATTGCTACAGTCATACTAAATACACTTCTTTGTTGGGAGTTTAAAAGATATTTCCATCAGCTAGATTACAAGTACCTAGAACTCCCATTCTTGTTTATGTAAGAGTGGCTTCATCAGATTAAATGCTGTTCTCTGGAAAACATAAAATAGGAATAATTTAGTCATAAGATTCCTACGTAAACCATCTTTATTTACAAAATACTATCTTAAGAATTATTGTTTCATTGAGCTTCAATTGGAGCCAAAGTATAGTCAATTACTGAAGTAAAAGCAGTTACTTAAAAACTAAAAATGAGAGATAAGTCAAATTACATTTGAAGAGAGAGCAACAGCATGAGGTTTCTTGTTTGGTTCTGGATGTTGAGTAACAGGCTCATTTGCAGGTGGAAGGAACCCTTGAGGCAACTCACTTGTACTTTCAGAATGGGGGTGAAGAGGGCTGAATTCCAGCTCTTGGGGAAATATTTTGTGAGGAAAACCCCCTCCCTGCATAGACACTTCGCATTGGAAATGGAGTGGGTGGCGGGTCAGGTGGAAAATAATCTCCAGGTTCCCAGACAAGTTTCCTGGGAGAGGTGGAGGAAAAAAAAGGTCCTCTTCTCATGAACTGACTCCTTGGGTCAACTGGAAACAAGGCACCTCTGACTGGAGGGAAAGGTGCCAACACAGAGTCAGAGCCGGTTGCTTGGTTTTCAGCATGGAGAGGTGAATCAGGCACATCAGAGTCCAAAGGAGGCATATTAGGAATTCTGTGTTCTGCTGGTCCCGATGCTCTACCACAATTTGAGTAAAACCTATCTTGCCTTTGTAGAGGAAGACGTGCATCAGAAGAATATGGTTGGCCTGGCGGAGGGATCATCAGCCTGCTGGCCTGTTCCCCTGGAGGAGAGAGGGGCCCAGTCTGAGAAGGTGCTCTCTGAAAATCAGTGAACTTATGACAGCTGGATTCTCTTCCTTTACTGCTAGTCGCATGGTCCAGAGGATTCTCCAGGGCCCCTTGACCCTCTTCCTCCTCCCACTGGAGTGAAAGGTGAGAGTGTGAGTGGACCACTCTTTTCAAAATGAGGAGGTCTCCTTTCAGATGAAGGGTGACCTATTGGTGAGGGCCCATTTGGAGAAGGCTTTCTGCCCATTGCTGAGTTGGAAACATCCAGTGCATCATAGGGATCTTTTTCTACAAGTTCAAATCTAAGCTCCTTCTCAGTTAATTTTTGTCTGTTGCGTGCATTTTGCTTCCTGAAATAACTGAGGTTTCTTTCAGCAATCCGAGCTGCCAACTCACTAGCATCTGCTTCTTTCTCAGAGGAAATAATCTTCCCCAGACAGGAACGAATGGTACTCTGCAATTGTTCTTCAAGATATTGGGCTCTCTTTCGGTAGGTCTCCAGCTCTTTTATTGTATGGCTCATCTTTTCTTCGACTTTGGAAAGTTTCTCCTCTTGCTCCACACGGTAGTTTTCCTCCACTCTTAATTTCCTGTGCAGTTTCATCATATTTTCTTGATAGCGTTCCATCATGACTTTAATGTTCTCCTGTAGGGTCTCATTCTCACTTTGCAGCTGTGCATTTTCTGACTGCAAGGATGCCTGTTCAGTCTGCAGACTTTTAAGGTGTTCTGTAAGGTCTTCTGTGGTTTTCTCCACTTCAGATGAGAAAGTACATTTTTGATTTCTTCCTCCTTCCAAGATTTCTAAGGAGGCCTTTAGCTTATCACCATAAACCAGGTTCCTCAAAGCTCCTTTGGACTCATCCTCCAAGTGAGCACCCATTTCGGGTTCACTCGTCTTTCCCAGTTCCAGGTGACCACCATCCCTTTGGGCTCCCAGGCTTGGAGAAGATCTATCCTGCATCTTCAGCAAGCATTCACTCAGAGACTCCATGTGATTTTCTGTGTCCCTTAGAACTTGTTCTCCAGCTACTTTAGAGTCCTCTAATATGATTTTTGCTTTATATTGGACACCTCCTTGTTCCCTCTGTGCTTCAGCTTCTCCTTGTATTGTTGGTCTCTGCGTTGGCGGAAGTAGGGATCCTTCATTCAAAACCTCTTTGATTGCCAGCTTCAGTTCTTCCTCATTCACTTGAAAGAGTCTCCAGTTTGTTTTAGCTTCAGCTATTTGTGATCTCAGGGATTCAGATTCACCTTGGAGGGACTGTATCCTTCTTGATAGATGCGCCATCGTTTCATCCTGTTGACCTTGTTGAGCCTTCTGTGCTTTGAGCTCTTCTTCTAGAAAGAGCATTTCAACGCCATGGGTGGATTCGGACCTATGCAGCTTTTCGTCGGTTGCCTCCAGCTGTTGTGCTTCTCTTGAACCCTTCTCAAACCTGCAATCCTTTAAAGATGATTCTAAGCCTTCATGTTCTTTTTCAACAAGGCTCACTTTTTCAAGAAGTCCACATTTTGCCTCAATAAGTCCAGCAAGATTTAGAGCCAGCCTTTTTTCTCTTCCCACGTAAAGCCTGCTACGAACCGACTGAAAACCTCTCCAGAAAAGTGAGAGAACAGCAAAAAATCCAAGAGCTGTACACACCACCAACTCCCAAGGAAAGCCATAAGGAAGATGGCCTGGCTTCATGTCTTCGGACAATGCTGCCACAACCCTGTGTGCTTCTTCCAGAACCACCCACTAGGATGGCTGAGAGGCAGCCCTTGGCTCCTCCATCACGTCAAGACAGCTTTGGCTCTTGCCACCACAACCACAGCCTGCCCAGGCAGGCCAACACAGGCTGTGGACACTCAGGTGTTTGGTCAGGAACTCCAACCTGCACCAGGCAACGGAGCAGACCACTGTGATCCCGTTCAGGGGCTGAGCGTATGGTGGGTGGTGGGCGTATGGCGGTGGGAGCCATGATCAAAGGCTCCCAGGAGCCTTGTTGTGCTCAACTGCCCATCAGGGGAGTCTTGTCCGCTTCCCTACCCAGTGCATCCTCATGTGCCACAGGTTTAGGTCCCTCCCACTCCAGCCAGAGAGAATTCCTCTCCATGCCACCCACCCCTTGATTTGGTTTAGGCCAGGCCAAGGCGGGGTTAGTAGGAAGATTCCATCCAGTCATAATAACATTCAGTTTGATGTCACTCAAATTCTAAAGCTGACTAAACTGTTCAAACAGCTTTTATGGCCTCTATTGGTCTTTGTGTCCCTTGCCTTTTGTTTGAGTGACTCAGTCCTTTCCCTGCCCTTGTGCTCTCCCTATTTCCTACCTTCCTTGCTTCCTTCCTCCCTTCCTGGGTTTTCTCCTTTTCTTCTTCCTTCTTTTCTACCTCCCTCCATCCCTCCAACTTTGCCTTCCTCCCTTCCAACTTTCTCTCTCCCTTCCCTCCCTTTACTATTCTTGCAAGTGTTTGGGGTGAACGTACATGGCAGGCCAGCCCCAAGCTAGGCAAGGTCACTGCCACTGAGCTACAACATCCCCAGACCTGCTGCCACTTCCTATGCAAGTAACTTGAATTATCTCTAAAGAGAAACTCTCACATTAGTCTACTTTCAAAGTAATTTCAGAAGAGTTGCTAACATGGGCATAAATCAGTTATGACAAGTCATTTTTGAAAAGCACGGCACAGCTAAGGTTCCTCCAAAGAAGGAGTTGTAAACTTAATTGGTTTTCAGGTCAGCATTTCTAGACTAGTACAAACCCTCCTAATCCTGATCTCTCCTTAGTCCTATGATTTCTTTAAGTGTCCCCTTTGCTCCTGTTCATGGAGTCATGTGTACAGAAATTATACCTGGTTCTATTGAACTCTACTTAATTCTTTCTCACCTCTGTGCTCCTTTTGCCAAGTCACTCCTCAACACTTACTGTAACCCTTTCAATTTTTTGTCCATTTTCATTTAAAAAACTCTTTCAAAAATTGAACCATTTCGCATGCAGACACAGTCTTCTTGATCTGCTATTAATCCCCCACTACTGACATTGTAAGTTATTGAAATGTACACTTCCAGACCGTTTTCAGATTTTTGATTCCTGTCTATCTATCTGTCTATCTATTTACAAACGTAACATGGTATTCTGAAAGAATGGTTCTGATTTTGGAGCTCTACAATGTGTTTTCCAGAAGCAGGCCTATTACACAGAGATGAATCCATGTTACCTCAATTGAGTTCAAACCGGAATGTGCACTCTGATTCCCATTATATTGTTCTACCTACTAATGGACAGTTCAGTTATCACCAGACCTCACCACCTCCCCCATTGTGTATAACCCTTGTGAAGAGACATGTAGATGCCTTTATGAACATATTGATAATTTTTCATGGCAGTGTTTTCCAAAAACCAGTTAGTAAAATCAATTTATTCCTTTGCAGCCTGAAATTACCTTCATTCCAGTTTACTGGTATAAGAACTGCAGTATATCAGCAACCATTCTCCAATAGTAGTTCAGGCAGAAGTCATTCTAGATAACAAGCAGTGCCGGATCCTCCATGTATTTTAAACAGTCCATGACGTGGGACATCCGTCCACTCGTTTAGAACAACTGATGTTTTATGCTGGCAATTTAGGTTTATTTAAAGGAGTGATTAGAAAACAGGTGAGACAGACTGATTAGATTCAGTATGTATGTTGGCTTTGTTTTTCTAGGCCTGAAGTTTTCACATTTCAATTAATTGTAGGTTAAGTATCAGGCAGATTCTTCAGTGGGCTTCAAATGTGATAAAGTTGCATCTTATTTTTAAGAAGGCCGTTGCAATCCTGCATTTATTTTACAGCTCAGTGCTTGTTTTACACACAAGCACACACACCCACACACCACACACATCAACACACACACAAACACATAATTAGAGCACATTTAACACTCAAATAAAGCTTTACCTACTAATTCATAACTAGGGTATTTTTTTAATAACTATTGTGTCTTGGTCTCTACTGGGGAAACATGGTTCAATGTGAGTTCTCTGGTTTGTTGTAGGGCAGTGAACGTTCACTTGTTGGCAATGATATAGAAATGGGGAGTAAGAGTTTAAAAGTTTTTACAGTAGGTAGGCAGAGTCAGAGTATGGAATCCAAGAATAAGAAATCGGGGAATTTCCTCTTTGTTTCTTCATTTCAACCTCCTAATAATTCATGTATATTTTCCAAAAGTCTCCCAGAAAACAAGGACTAGGTCAATCCACATATCAGTGAACCATAGCAGAATGCGATTCTGAATTTCATATAAACAGTCATAAAATCAAAAAGACAGGTGCTGGGGTTTTGGCTCAGCACTAGAGTGCTGGCTTCACACTTTCAAAGGTCCTGAGTTTGATCCCCAACACCATATGTGAAAGGAATGAATGAACCAATGCATGAGTGTATGATGAATGAATAAAAGGTATGAGGAGGAGGAGGAAGAGGAGGAGGAGGAGGAGAAATAGAAGAGGATGATGAGTAATTTGACAGAAGGGAAAAAGGGGAGGAGAGTGAGTTTAAAGTGTGGTTTCCAATTCCCAAACGTTAAATTACAGCAGACGGGATAGAGAGAGAAGATGGGAGGGCAGGAGAGGGGGGATAGTAGAGGCTAGAAAAGGTAGCAGAATACAACAGTTACTAACATGGCATTTTGTAAAAACGTGGATGTGTAAACAATGTGATTGTGCAATCTGTATATGGGGTCAAAATGGGAGTTCATAACTCACTTGAATCTAATGTAGGAAATATGGTATCTCAAGAGCTATGTAAGGTTTTAAAAGATATTTCCATCAGCTAGATTACAAGTACCTAGAACTCCCATTCTTGTTTATGTAAGAGTGGCTTCATCAGATTAAATGCTGTTCTCTGGAATAACATAAAATAGGAATAATTTAGTCATAAGATTCCTACGTAAACCACCTTTATGTACAAAGTACTATCTTAAGAATTATTGTTTCATTGAGCTTCAATTGGAGCCAAAGTATAGTCAATTACTGAAGTAAAAGCAGTTACTTAAAAACTAAAAATGAGAGATAAGTCAAATTACATTTGAAGAGAGAGCAACAGCATGAGGTTTCTTGTTTGGTTCTGGATGTTGAGTAACAGGCTCATTTGCAGGTGGAAGGAACCCTTGAGGCAACTCACTTGTACTTTCAGAATGGGGGTGAAGCGGGCTGAATTCCAGCTCTTGGGGGAAGATTTTGTGAGGAAAACCCCCTCCCTGCATAGACACTTCGCATTGGAAATGGAGTGGGTGGCGGGTCAGGTGGAAAATAATCTCCAGGTTCCCAGACAAGTTTCCTGGGAGAGGTGGAGGAAAAAAAAGGTCCTCTTCTCATGAACTGACTCCTTGGGTCAACTGGAAACAAGGCACCTCTGACTGGAGGGAAAGGTGCCAACACAGAGTCAGAGCCGGTTGCTTGGTTTTCAGCATGGAGAGGTGAATCAGGCACATCAGAGTCCAAAGGAGGCATATTAGGAATTCTGTGTTCTGCTGGTCCCGATGCTCTACCACAATTTGAGTAAAACCTATCTTGCCTTTGTAGAGGAAGACGTGCATCAGAAGAATATGGTTGGCCTGGCGGAGGGATCATCAGCCTGCTGGCCTGTTCCCCTGGAGGAGAGAGGGGCCCAGTCTGAGAAGGTGCTCTCTGAAAATCAGTGAACTTATGACAGCTGGATTCTCTTCCTTTACTGCTAGTCGCATGGTCCAGAGGATTCTCCAGGGCCCCTTGACCCTCTTCCTCCTCCCACTGGAGTGAAAGGTGAGAGTGTGAGTGGACCACTCTTTTCAAAATGAGGAGGTCTCCTTTCAGATGAAGGGTGACCTATTGGTGAGGGCCCATTTGGAGAAGGCTTTCTGCCCATTGCTGAGTTGGAAACATCCAGTGCATCATAGGGATCTTTTTCTACAAGTTCAAATCTAAGCTCCTTCTCAGTTAATTTTTGTCTGTTGCGTGCATTTTGCTTCCTGAAATAACTGAGGTTTCTTTCAGCAATCCGAGCTGCCAACTCACTAGCATCTGCTTCTTTCTCAGAGGAAATAATCTTCCCCAGACAGGAACGAATGGTACTCTGCAATTGTTCTTCAAGATATTGGGCTCTCTTTCGGTAGGTCTCCAGCTCTTTTATTGTATGGCTCATCTTTTCTTCGACTTTGGAAAGTTTCTCCTCTTGCTCCACACGGTAGTTTTCCTCCACTCTTAATTTCCTGTGCAGTTTCATCATATTTTCTTGATAGCGTTCCATCATGACTTTAAAGTTCTCCTGTAGGGTCTCATTCTCACTTTGCAGCTGTGCATTTTCTGACTGCAAGGATGCCTGTTCAGTCTGCAGACTTTTAAGGTGTTCTGTAAGGTCTTCTGTGGTTTTCTCCACTTCAGATGAGAAAGTACATTTTTGATTTCTCCTCCTTCCAAGATTTCTAAGGAGGCCTTTAGCTTATCACCATAAACCAGGTTCCTCAAAGCTCCTTTGGACTCATCCTCCAAGTGAGCACCCATTTCGGGTTCACTCGTCTTTCCCAGTTCCAGGTGACCACCATCCCTTTGGGCTCCCAGGCTTGGAGAAGATCTATCCTGCATCTTCAGCAAGCATTCACTCAGAGACTCCATGTGATTTTCTGTGTCCCTTAGAACTTGTTCTCCAGCTACTTTAGAGTCCTCTAATATGATTTTTGCTTTATATTGGACACCTCCTTGTTCCCTCTGTGCTTCAGCTTCTCCTTGTATTGTTGGTCTCTGCGTTGGCAGGAGTAGGGATCCTTCATTCAAAACCTCTTTGATTGCCAGCTTCAGTTCTTCCTCATTCACTTGAAAGAGTCTCCAGTTTATTTTAGCTTCAGCTATTTGTGATCTCAGGGATTCAGATTCACCTTGGAGGGACTGTATCCTTCTTGATAGATGCGCCATCGTTTCATCCTGTTGACCTTGTTGAGCCTTCTGTGCTTTGAGCTCTTCTTCTAGAAAGAGCATTTCAACGCCATGGGTGGATTCGGACCTATGCAGCTTTTCGTCGGTTGCCTCCAGCTGTTGTGCTTCTCTTGAACCCTTCTCAAACCTGCAATCCTTTAAAGATGATTCTAAGCCTTCATGTTCTTTTTCAACAAGGCTCACTTTTTCAAGAAGTCCACATTTTGCCTCAATAAGTCCAGCAAGATTTAGAGCCAGCCTTTTTTCTCTTCCCACGTAAAGCCTGCTACGAACCGACTGAAAACCTCTCCAGAAAAGTGAGAGAACAGCAAAAAATCCAAGAGCTGTACACACCACCAACTCCCAAGGAAAGCCATAAGGAAGATGGCCTGGCTTCATGTCTTCGGACAATGCTGCCACAACCCTGGGTGCTTCTTCCAGAACCACCCACTAGGATGGCTGAGAGGCAGCCCTTGGCTCCTCCATCACGTCAAGACAGCTTTGGCTCTTGCCACCACAACCACAGCCTGCCCAGGCAGGCCAACACAGGCTGTGGACACTCAGGTGTTTGGTCAGGAACTCCAACCTGCACCAGGCAACGGAGCAGACCACTGTGATCCCGTTCAGGGGCTGAGCGTATGGTGGGTGGTGGGCGTATGGCGGTGGGAGCCATGATCAAAGGCTCCCAGGAGCCTTGTTGTGCTCAACTGCCCATCAGGGGAGTCTTGTCCGCTTCCCTACCCAGTGCATCCTCATGTGCCACAGGTTTAGGTCCCTCCCACTCCAGCCAGAGAGAATTCCTCTCCATGCCACCCACCCCTTGATTTGGTTTAGGCCAGGCCAAGGCGGGGTTAGTAGGAAGATTCCATCCAGTCATAATAACATTCAGTTTGATGTCACTCAAATTCTAAAGCTGACTAAACTGTTCAAACAGCTTTTATGGCCTCTATTGGTCTTTGTGTCCCTTGCCTTTTGTTTGAGTGACTCAGTCCTTTCCCTGCCCTTGTGCTCTCCCTATTTCCTACCTTCCTTGCTTCCTTCCTCCCTTCCTGGGTTTTCTCCTTTTCTTCTTCCTTCTTTTCTACCTCCCTCCATCCCTCCAACTTTGCCTTCCTCCCTTCCAACTTTCTCTCTCCCTTCCCTCCCTTTACTATTCTTGCAAGTGTTTGGGGTGAACGTACATGGCAGGCCAGCCCCAAGCTAGGCAAGGTCACTGCCACTGAGCTACAACATCCCCAGACCTGCTGCCACTTCCTATGCAAGTAACTTGAATTATCTCTAAAGAGAAACTCTCACATTAGTCTACTTTCAAAGTAACTTCAGAAGAGTTGCTAACATGGGCATAAATCAGTTATGACAAGTCATTTTTGAAAAGCACGGCACAGCTAAGGTTCCTCCAAAGAAGGAGTTGTAAACTTAATTGGTTTTCAGGTCAGCATTTCTAGACTAGTACAAACCCTCCTAATCCTGATCTCTCCTTAGTCCGATGATTTCTTTAAGTGTCCCCTTTGCGCCTGTTCATGGAGTCATGTGTACAGAAATTATACCTCGTTCTATTGAACTCTACTTAATTCTTTCTCACCTCTGTGCTCCTTTTGCCAAGTCACTCCTCAACACTTACTGTAACCCTTTCAATTTTTTGTCCATTTTCATTTAAAAAACTCTTTCAAAAATTGAACCATTTCGCATGCAGACACAGTCTTCTTGATCTGCTATTAATCCCCCACTACTGACATTGTAAGTTATTGAAATGTACACTTCCAGACCGTTTTCAGATTTTTGATTCCTGTCTATCTATCTGTCTATCTATTTACAAACGTAACATGGTATTCTGAAAGAATGGTTCTGATTTTGGAGCTCTACAATGTGTTTTCCAGAAGCAGGCCTATTACACAGAGATGAATCCATGTTACCTCGATTGAGTTCAAACCGGAATGTGCACTCTGATTCCCATTATATTGTTCTACCTACTAATGGACAGTTCAGTTATCACCAGACCTCACCACCTCCCCCATTGTGTAAAACTCTTGTGAAGAGACATGTAGATGCCTTTATGAACATATTGATAATTTTTCATGGCAGTGTTTTCCAAAAACCAGTTAGTAAAATCAATTTATTCCTTTGCAGCCTGAAATTACCTTCATTCCAGTTTACTGGTATAAGAACTGCAGTATATCAGCAACCATTCTCCAATAGTAGTTCAGGCAGAAGTCATTCTAGATAACAAGCAGTGCCGGATCCTCCATGTATTTTAAACAGTCCATGACGGGGGACATCCGTCCACTCGTTTAGAACAACTGATGTTTTATGCTGGCAATTTAGGTTTATTTAAAGGAGTGATTAGAAAACAGGTGAGACAGACTGATTAGATTCAGTATGTATGTTGGCTTTGTTTTTCTAGGCCTGAAGTTTTCACATTTCAATTAATTGTAGGTTAAGTATCAGGCAGATTCTTCAGTGGGCTTCAAATGTGATAAAGTTGCTTCTTATTTTTAAGAAGGCCGTTGCAATCCTGCATTTATTTTACAGCTCAGTGCTTGTTTTACACACAAGCACACACACCCACACACCACACACATCAACACACACACAAACACATAATTAGAGCACATTTTACACTCAAATAAAGCTTTACCTACTAATTCATAACTAGGGTATTTTTTTAATAAGTATTGTGTCTTGGTCTCTACTGGGGAAACATGGTTCAATGTGAGTTCTCTGGTTTGTTGTAGGGCAGTGAACGTTCACTTGTTGGCAATGATATAGAAATGGGGAGTAAGAGTTTAAAAGTTTTTACAGTAGGTAGGCAGAGTCAGAGTATGGAATCCAAGAATAAGAAATCGGGGAATTTCCTCTTTGTTTCTTCATTTCAACCTCCTAATGATTCATGTATATTTTCCAAAAGTCTCCCAGAAAACAAGGACTAGGTCAATCCACATATCAGTGAACCATAGCAGAATGCGATTCTGAATTTCATATAAACAGTCATAAAATCAAAAAGACAGGTGCTGGGGTTTTGGCTCAGCACTAGAGTGCTGGCTTCACACTTTCAAAGGTCCTGAGTTTGATCCCCAACACCATATGTGAAAGGAATGAATGAACCAATGCATGAGTGTATGATGAATGAATAAAAGGTATGAGGAGGAGGAGGAAGAGGAGGAGGAGGAGGAGAAATAGAAGAAGATGATGAGTAATTTGACAGAAGGGAAAAAAGGGAGGAGAGTGAGTTTAAAGTGTGGTTTCCAATTCCCAAACGTTAAATTACAGCAGACGGGATAGAGAGAGAAGATGGGAGGGCAGGAGAGGGGGGATAGTAGAGGCTAGAAAAGGTAGCAGAATACAACAGTTACTAACATGGCATTTTGTAAAAACGTGGATGTGTAAACAATGTGATTGTGCAATCTGTATATGGGGTCAAAATGGGAGTTCATAACTCACTTGAATCTAATGTAGGAAATATGGTATCTCAAGAGCTATGT
This sequence comes from Callospermophilus lateralis, assembly GCF_048772815.1. NCBI lineage: Eukaryota > Metazoa > Chordata > Mammalia > Rodentia > Sciuridae > Callospermophilus > Callospermophilus lateralis. The sequence continues at coordinate 468,834 of NW_027515484.1, forward strand.
AAGGTTTTAAAAGATATTTCCATCAGCTAGATTACAAGTACCTAGAACTCCCATTCTTGTTTATGTAAGAGTGGCTTCATCAGATTAAATGCTGTTCTCTGGAATAACATAAAATAGGAATAATTTAGTCATAAGATTCCTACGTAAACCACCTTTATTTACAAAATACTATCTTAAGAATTATTGTTTCATTGAGCTTCAATTGGAGCCAAAGTATAGTCAATTACTGAAGTAAAAGCAGTTACTTAAAAACTAAAAATGAGAGATAAGTCAAATTACATTTGAAGAGAGAGCAACAGCATGAGGTTTCTTGTTTGGTTCTGGATGTTGAGTAACAGGCTCATTTGCAGGTGGAAGGAACCCTTGAGGCAACTCACTTGTACTTTCAGAATGGGGGTGAAGAGGGCTGAATTCCAGCTCTTGGGGGAAGATTTTGTGAGGAAAACCCCCTCCCTGCATAGACACTTCGCATTGGAAATGGAGTGGGTGGCGGGTCAGGTGGAAAATAATCTCCAGGTTCCCAGACAAGTTTCCTGGGAGAGGTGGAGGAAAAAAAAGGTCCTCTTCTCATGAACTGACTCCTTGGGTCAACTGGAAACAAGGCACCTCTGACTGGAGGGAAAGGTGCCAACACAGAGTCAGAGCCGGTTGCTTGGTTTTCAGCATGGAGAGGTGAATCAGGCACATCAGAGTCCAAAGGAGGCATATTAGGAATTCTGTGTTCTGCTGGTCCCGATGCTCTACCACAATTTGAGTAAAACCTATCTTGCCTTTGTAGAGGAAGACGTGCATCAGAAGAATATGGTTGGCCTGGCGGAGGGATCATCAGCCTGCTGGCCTGTTCCCCTGGAGGAGAGAGGGGCCCAGTCTGAGAAGGTGCTCTCTGAAAATCAGTGAACTTATGACAGCTGGATTCTCTTCCTTTACTGCTAGTCGCATGGTCCAGAGGATTCTCCAGGGCCCCTTGACCCTCTTCCTCCTCCCACTGGAGTGAAAGGTGAGAGTGTGAGTGGACCACTCTTTTCAAAATGAGGAGGTCTCCTTTCAGATGAAGGGTGACCTATTGGTGAGGGCCCATTTGGAGAAGGCTTTCTGCCCACTGCTGAGTTGGAAACATCCAGTGCATCATAGGGATCTTTTTCTACAAGTTCAAATCTAAGCTCCTTCTCAGTTAATTTTTGTCTGTTGCGTGCATTTTGCTTCCTGAAATAACTGAGGTTTCTTTCAGCAATCCGAGCTGCCAACTCACTAGCATCTGCTTCTTTCTCAGAGGAAATAATCTTCCCCAGACAGGAACGAATGGTACTCTGCAATTGTTCTTCAAGATATTGGGCTCTCTTTCGGTAGGTCTCCAGCTCTTTTATTGTATGGCTCATCTTTTCTTCGACTTTGGAAAGTTTCTCCTCTTGCTCCACACGGTAGTTTTCCTCCACTCTTAATTTCCTGTGCAGTTTCATCATATTTTCTTGATAGCGTTCCATCATGACTTTAAAGTTCTCCTGTAGGGTCTCATTCTCACTTTGCAGCTGTGCATTTTCTGACTGCAAGGATGCCTGTTCAGTCTGCAGACTTTTAAGGTGTTCTGTAAGGTCTTCTGTGGTTTTCTCCACTTCAGATGAGAAAGTACATTTTTGATTTCTTCCTCCTTCCAAGATTTCTAAGGAGGCCTTTAGCTTATCACCATAAACCAGGTTCCTCAAAGCTCCTTTGGACTCATCCTCCAAGTGAGCACCCATTTCGGGTTCACTCGTCTTTCCCAGTTCCAGGTGACCACCATCCCTTTGGGCTCCCAGGCTTGGAGAAGATCTATCCTGCATCTTCAGCAAGCATTCACTCAGAGACTCCATGTGATTTTCTGTGTCCCTTAGAACTTTTTCTCCAGCTACTTTAGAGTCCTCTAATATGATTTTTGCTTTATATTGGACACCTCCTTGTTCCCTCTGTGCTTCAGCTTCTCCTTGTATTGTTGGTCTCTGCGTTGGCAGGAGTAGGGATCCTTCATTCAAAACCTCTTTGATTGCCAGCTTCAGTTCTTCCTCATTCACTTGAAAGAGTCTCCAGTTTATTTTAGCTTCAGCTATTTGTGATCTCAGGGATTCAGATTCACCTTGGAGGGACTGTATCCTTCTTGATAGATGCGCCATCGTTTCATCCTGTTGACCTTGTTGAGCCTTCTGTGCTTTGAGCTCTTCTTCTAGAAAGAGCATTTCAACGCCATGGGTGGATTCGGACCTATGCAGCTTTTCGTCGGTTGCCTCCAGCTGTTGTGCTTCTCTTGAACCCTTCTCAAACCTGCAATCCTTTAAAGATGATTCTAAGCCTTCATGTTCTTTTTCAACAAGGCTCACTTTTTCAAGAAGTCCACATTTTGCCTCAATAAGTCCAGCAAGATTTAGAGCCAGCCTTTTTTCTCTTCCCACGTAAAGCCTGCTACGAACCGACTGAAAACCTCTCCAGAAAAGTGAGAGAACAGCAAAAAATCCAAGAGCTGTACACACCACCAACTCCCAAGGAAAGCCATAAGGAAGATGGCCTGGCTTCATGTCTTCGGACAATGCTGCCACAACCCTGGGTGCTTCTTCCAGAACCACCCACTAGGATGGCTGAGAGGCAGCCCTTGGCTCCTCCATCACGCCAAGACAGCTTTGGCTCTTGCCACCACAACCACAGCCTGCCCAGGCAGGCCAACACAGGCTGTGGACACTGAGGTGTTTGGTCAGGAACTCCAACCTGAACCAGGCAACGGAGGAGACCACTGTGATCCCCTTCAGGGGCTGAGCGTATGGTGGGTGGTGGGCGTATGGCGGTGGGAGCCATGATCAAAGGCTCCCAGGAGCCTTGTTGTGCTCAACTGCCCATCAGGGGAGTCTTGTCCGCTTCCCTACCCAGTGCATCCTCATGTGCCACAGGTTTAGGTCCCTCCCACTCCAGCCAGAGAATTCCTCTCCATGCCACCCACCCCTTGATTTGGTTTAGGCCAGGCCAAGGCGGGGTTAGTAGGAAGATTCCATCCAGTCATAATAACATTCAGTTTGATGTCACTCAAATTCTAAAGCTGACTAAACTGTTCAAACAGCTTTTATGGCCTATATTGTTCTTTGTGTCCCTTGCCTTTTGTTTGAGTGACTCAGTCCTTTCCCTGCCCTTGTGCTCTCCCTATTTCCTACCTTCCTTGCTTCCTTCCTCCCTTCCTGGGTTTTCTCCTTTTCTTCTTCCTTCTTTTCTACCTCCCTGCATCCCTCCAACTTTGCCTTCCTCCCTTCCAACTTTCTCTCTCCCTTCGCTCCCTTTTCTTTTCTTGCAAGTGTTTGGGGTGAAAGTCCATGGCAGGCCAGCCCCAAGCTAGGCAAGGTCACTGCCACTGAGCTACAACATCCCCAGACCTGCTGCCACTTCCTATGCAAGTAACTTGAATTATCTCTAAAGAGAAACTCTCACATTAGTCTACTTTCAAAGTAATTTCAGAAGAGTTGCTAACATGGGCATAAATCAGTTATGACAAGTCATTTTTGAAAAGCACGGCACAGCTAATATTCCTCCAAAGAAGGAGTTGAAAACTTAATTGGTTTTCAGGTCAGCATTTCTAGACTAGTACAAACCCTCCTAATCCTGATCTCTCCTTAGTCCTATGATTTCTTTAAGTGTCCCCTTTGCTCCTGTTCATGGAGTCATGTGTACAGAAATTATACCTGGTTCTATTGAACTCTACTTAATTCTTTCTCACCTCTGTGCTCCTTTTGCCAAGTCACTCCTCAACACTTACTGTAACCCTTTCAATTTTTTGTCCATTTTCATTTAAAAAACTCTTTCAAAAATTGAACCATTTCGCATGCAGACACAGTCTTCTTGATCTGCTATTAATCCCCCTCTACTTACATTGTAAGTTATTGAAATGTACACTTCCAGACCGTTTTCAGATTTTTGATTCCTGTATATCTATCTGTCTATCTATTTACAAACATAACATGGTATTCTGAAAGAATCGTTCTGCTTTTGGAGCTCTACATTGTGTTTTCCAGAAGCAGGCCTATTACACAGAGATGAATCCATGTTACCTAGATAGAGTTCAAACCGGAATGTGCACTCTGATTCCCATTATATTGTTCTACCTACTAATGGACAGTTCAGTTACATCTGATGATATACAACTGATGTTTTATGATGGCAATTTAGGTTTATTTAAAGGAGTGATTAGAAAACAGGTGAGACAGACTGATTAGATTCAGTATGTATGTTGGCTTTGTTTTTCTAGGCCTGAAGTTTTCACATTTCAATTAATTGTAGTTTAAGTATCAGGCAGATTCTTCACTGGGCTTCAAATATGATAAATTTGCTTCTTATTTTTAAGAAGGCCGTTGCAATCCTGCATTTATTTTACACCTCAGTGCTTGTTTTACACAGAAGCACACACACACACACACCACTCACATCAACAAACACACAAACACATAATTAGAGCACATTTAACACTCAATTAAAGCTTTACCTACTAATTCATAACTAGGGTATTTTTTTAATAAGTATTGTGTCTTCGTCTCTACTGGGGAAACATGGTTCAATGTGAGTTCTCTGGTTTGTTGTAGGGCAGTGAACGTTCACTTGTTGGCAATGATATAGAAATGGGGAGTATGAGTTTAAAAGTTTTTACAGTAGGTAGGCAGAGTCAGAGTATGGAATCCAAGAATAATAAATCGGGGAATTTCCTCTTTGTTTCTTCATTTCAACCTCCTAATACTTCATGTATATTTTCCAAAAGTCTCCCAGAAAACAAGGACTTGGTCAAAAAACATATCAGTGAACCATAGCAGAATGCGATTCTGAATTTCATGTAAACAGTCATAAAATCAAAAAGACAGGTGCTGGGGTTTTGGCTCAGCACAAGAGTGCTGGCTTCACACTTTCAAAGGTCCTGAGTTGGATCCCCAACACCATATGTGAAAGGAAAGAATGAACCAATGCATGAGTGTATGACGAATGAATTAAAGGTATAAGGAGGAGGAGGAAGAGGAGGAGGAGGAGAAGAAATAGAAGAAGATGATGAGTAATTTGACAGAAGGGAAAAACGGGAGGAGAGTGAGTTTAAAGTGTGGTTTCCAATTCCCAAATGTTAAATTACAGCAGACGGGATAGAGAGAGAAGATGGGAGGGCAGGAGAGGGGGGATAGTAGAGGCCAGAAAAGGTAGCAGAATACAACAGTTACTAACATGGCATTTTGTAAAAACGTGGATGTGTAAACAATGTGATTGTGCAATCTGTATATGGGGTCAAAATGGGAGTTCATAACTCACTGGAATCTAATGTAGGAAATATGGTATCTCAAGAGCTATGTAAGGTTTTAAGCAACCAATATAAAAAAGAGGTCTTCATTTTTCTTTGTAGTTGAGATCTCCTGCTTCCTTGACATGTTTAGTTGTGTTCTCTCCTTTAGTCCTCCCATGCTCTAGTTATTCTGATATGGAAAAACTAGCTGAAATGCCCAACCAGTCTCTAAATCAGTGACACTTTTTCATTAAGCCTAAAGTCACTTTACAATTGCTACAGTCATACTAAATACACTTCTTTGTTGGGAGTTTAAAAGATATTTCCATCAGCTAGATTACAAGTACCTAGAACTCCCATTCTTGTTTATGTAAGAGTGGCTTCATCAGATTAAATGCTGTTATCTGGAATAACATAAAATAGGAATAATTTAGTCATAAGATTCTTACGTAAACCACCTTTATTTACAAAATACTATCTTAAGAATTATTGTTTCATTGAGCTTCAATTGGAGCCAAAGTATAGTCAATTACTGAAGTAAAAGCAGTTACTTAAAAACTAAAAATGAGAGATAAGTCAAATTACATTTGAAGAGAGAGCAACAACATGAGGTTTCTTGTTTGGTTCTGGATGTTGAGTAACAGGCTCATTTGCAGGTGGAAGGAACCCTTCAGGCAACTCACTGGTACTTTCAGAATGGGGGTGAAGAGGGCTGAATTCCAGCTCTTGGGGGAAGATTTTGTGAGGAAAACCCCCTCCCTTCATAGACACTTCGCATTGGAAATGGAGTGGGTGGCGGGTCAGGTGGAAAATAATCTCCAGGTTCCCAGACAAGTTTCCTGGGAGAGGTGGAGGAAAAAAAAGGTCCTCTTCTCATGAACTGACTCCTTGGGTCAACTGGAAACAAGGCACCTCTGACTGGAGGGAAAGGTGCCAACACAGAGTCAGAGCCGGTTGCTTGGTTTTCAGCATGGAGAGGTGAATCAGGCACATCAGAGTCCAAAAGAGGCATATCAGGAATTCTGTGTTCTGCTGGTCCCGATGCTCTACCACAATTTGAGTAAAACCTATCTTGCCTTTGTAGAGGAAGACGTGCATCAGAAGAATATGGTTGGCCTGGCGGAGGGATCATCAGCCTGCTGGCCTGTTCCCCTGGAGGAGAGAGGGGCCCAGTCTGAGAAGGTGCTCTCTGAAAATCAGTGAACTTATGACAGCTGGATTCTCTTCCTTTACTGCTAGTCGCATGGTCCAGAGGATTCTCCAGGGCCCCTTGACCCTCTTCCTCCTCCCACTGGAGTGAAAGGTGAGAGTGTGAGTGGACCACTCTTTTCAAAATGAGGAGGTCTCCTTTCAGATGAAGGGTGACCTATTGGTGAGGGCCCATTGGAGAAGGCTTTCTGCCCATTGCTGAGTTGGAAACATCCAGTGCATCATAGGGATCTTTTTCTACAAGTTCAAATCTAAGCTCCTTCTCAGTTAATTTTTGTCTGTTGCGTGCATTTTGCTTCCTGAAATAACTGAGGTTTCTTTCAGCAATCCGAGCTGCCAACTCACTAGCATCTGCTTCTTTTTCAGAGGAAATAATCTTCCCCAGACAGGAACGAATGGTACTCTGCAATTGTTCTTCAAGATATTGGGCTCTCTTTCGGTAGGTCTCCAGCTCTTTTATTGTATGGCTCATCTTTTCTTCGACTTTGGAATGTTTCTCCTCTTGCTCCACACGGTAGTTTTCCTCCACTCTTAATTTCCTGTGCAGTTTCATCATATTTTCTTGATAGCGTTCCATCATGACTTTAAAGTTCTTATGTGGGGTCTCATTTTCACTTTGCATCTGTGCATTTTCTGACTGCAAGGATGCCTGTTCCGTCTGCAGACTTTTAAGGTGTTCTGTAAGGTCTTCTGTGGTTTTCTCCACTTCAGATGAGAAAGTACATTTTTGATTTCTTCCTCCTTCCAAGATTTCAAAGGAGGCCTTTAGCTTATCACCATAAACCAGGTTTCTCAAAGATCCTTTGGACTCATCCTCCAAGTGAGCACCAATTTCGGGTTCACTCGTCTTTTCAAGTTCCAGGTGACCACCATACCTTTGGGCTCCCAGGCTTGGAGAAGATCTATCCTTCATATTCAGCAAGCATTCACTCAGAGACTCCATGTGATTTTCTGTGTCCCTTAGAACTTGTTCTCCAGCTACTTTAGAGTCCTCTAATATGATTTTTGCTTTATATTGGACACCTCCTTGTTCCCTCTGTGCTTCAGCTTCTCCTTGTATTGTTGGTCTCTGCGTTGGCGGAAGTAGGGATCCTTCATTCAAAACCTCTTTGATTACCAGCTTCAGTTCTTCCTCATTCACTTGAAAGAGTCTCCAGTTTGTTTTAGCTTCAGCTATTTGTGATCTCAGGGATTCAGATTCACCTTGGAGGGACTGTATCCTTCTTGATAGATGCGCCATCGTTTCATCCTGTTGACCATGTTGAGCCTTCTGTGCTTTGAGCTCTTCTTCTAGAAAGAGCATTTCAACGCCATGGCTGGATTCGGACCTATGCAGTTTTTCGTCGGTTGCCTCCAGCTGTTGTGCTTCTCTTGAACCCTTCTCAAACCTGCAATCCTTTAAAGATGATTCTAAGCCTTCATGTTCTTTTTCAACAAGGCTCACTTTTTCAAGAAGTCCACATTTTGCCTCAATAAGTCCAGCAAGATTTAGAGCCAGCCTTTTTTCTCTTCCCACGTAAAGCCTGCTACGAACCGACTGAAAACCTCTCCAGAAAAGTGAGAGAACAGCAAAAAATCCAAGAACTGTACACACCACCAACTCCCAAGGAAAGCCATAAGGAAGATGGCCTGGCTTCATGTCTTCGGACAATGCTGCGACAACCCTGGGTGCTTCTTCCAGAACCACCCACTAGGATGGCTGAGAGGCAGCCCTTGGCTCCTCCATCACGCCAAGACAGCTTTGGCTCTTGCCACCACAACCACAGCCTGCCCAGGCAGGCCAACACAGGCTGTGGACACTCAGGTGTTTGGTCAGGAACTCCAACCTGAACCAGGCAACGGAGGAGACCACTGTGATCCCCTTCAGGGGCTGAGCGTATGGTGGGTGGTGGGCGTATGGCGGTGGGAGCCATGATCAAAGGCTCCCAGGAGCCTTGTTGTGCTCAACTGCCCATCAGGGGAGTCTTGTCCGCTTCCCTACCCAGTGCATCCTCATGTGCCACAGGTTTAGGTCCCTCCCACTCCAGCCAGAGAGAATTCCTCTCCATGCCACCCACCCCTTGATTTGGTTTAGGCCAAGCCAAGGTGGGGTTAGTAGGAAGATTCCATCCAGTCATAATAACATTCAGTTTGATGTCACTCAAATTCTAAAGCTGACTAAACTGTTCAAACAGCTTTTATGGCCTATATTGTTCTTTGTGTCCCTTGCCTTTTGTTTGAGTGACTCAGTCCTTTCCCTCCCCTTGTGTTTCCCTATTTCCTACCTTCCTTGCTTCCTTCCTCCCTTCCTGGGTTTTCTCCTTTTCTACTTCTTTCTTTTCTACCTCCCTGCATCCCTCCAACTTTGCCATCCTCCCTTCCAACTTTCTCTCTCCCTTCCCTCCCTTTTCTTTTCTTGCAAGTGTTTGGGGTGAAAGTCCATGGCAGGCCAGCCCCAAGCTAGGCAAGGTCACTGCCACTGAGCTACAACATCCCCAGACCTGCTGCCACTTCCTATGCAAGTAACTTGAATTATCTCTAAAGAGAAACTCTCACATAGTCTACTTTCAAAGAAATTTCAGAAGAGTTGCTAACATGGGCATAAATCAGTTATGACAAGTCATTTTTGAAAAGCACGGCACAGCTAATGTTCCTCCAAAGAAGGAGTTGAAAACTTAATTGGTTTTCAGGTCAGCATTTCTAGACTAGTACAAACCCTCCTAATCCTGATCTCTCCTTAGTCCTATGATTTCTTTAAGTGTCCCCTTTGCTCCTGTTCATGGAGTCATGTGTACAGAAATTATACCTGGTTCTATTGAGCTCTACTTAATTCTTTCTCACCTTTGTGCTCTTTTGCCAAGTCACTCCTCAACACTTACTGTAAACCTTTCAATTTTTTGTCCATTTTCATTTAAAAACTCTTTCAAAAATTGAACCATTTCGCATGCAGACACAGTCTTCTTGATCTGCTTTAATGCCCCACTACTGACATTGTAAGTTATTGAAATGTACACTTCCAGACCGTTTTCAGATTTTTGATTCCTGTATATCTATCTGTCTATCTATTTACAAACATAACATGGTATTCTGAAAGAATCGTTCTGCTTTTGGAGCTCTACATTGTGTTTTCCAGAAGCAGACCTATTACACAGAGATGAATCCATGTTACCTAGATTGAGTTCAAACCGGAATGTGCACTCTGATTCCCATTATATTGTTCTACCTACTAATGGACAGTTCAGTTATATCTGATGATATACAACTGATGTTTTATGATGGCAATTTAGGATTATTTAAAGGAGTGATTAGAAAACAGGTGAGACAGACTGATTAGATTCAGTATGTATGTTGGCTTTGTTTTTCTAGGCCTGAAGTTTTCACATTTCAATTAATTGTAGGTTAAGTATCAGGCAGATTCTTCACTGGGCTTCAAATATGATAAAGTTGCTTCTTATTTTTAAGAAGGCCGTTGCAATCCTGCATTTATTTTACACCTCAGTGCTTGATTTACACAGAAGCACCCACACACACACAGCACACACATCAACAAACACACAAACACATAATTAGAGCACATTTAACACTCAAATAAAGCTTTACCTACTAATTCATAACTAGGGTATTTTTTTAATAAGTATTGTGTCTTCGTCTCTACTGGGGAAACATGGTTCAATGTGAGTTCTCTGGTTTGTTGTAGGGCAGTGAACGTTCACTTGTTGGCAATGATATAGAAATGGGGAGTAAAGAGTTTAAAAGTTTTTACAGTAGGTAGGCAGAGTCAGAGTATGGAATCCAAGAATAAGAAATCGGAGTATTTCCTCTTTGTTTCTTCATTTCAAACTCCTAATAATTCATGTATATTTTCCAAAAGTCTCCCAGAAAACAAGGACTAGGTCAATCCACATATCAGTGAACCATAGCAGAATGCGATTCTGAATTTCATATAAACAGTCATAAAATCAAAAAGACAGGTGCTGTGGTTTTGGCTCAGCACTAGAGTGCTGGCTTCACACTTTCAAAGGTCCTGAGTTGGATCCCCAACACCATATGTGAAAGGAATGAATGAACCAATGCATGAGTGTATGATGAATGAATTAAAGGTATAAGGAGGAGGAGGAAGAGGAGGAGGAGGAAAAGAAATAGAAGAAGATGATGAGTAATTTGACAGAAGGGAAAAAGGGGAGGAGAGTAGGTTTAAAGTGTGGTTTCCAATTCCCAAACGTTAAATTACAGCAGACGGGATAGAGAGAGAAGATGGGAGGGCAGGAGAGGGGGGATAGTTGAGGCTAGAAAAGGTAGCAGTATACAACAGTTACTAACATGGCATTTTGTAAAAACGTGAATGTGTAAACAATGTGATTGTGCAATCTGTATATGGGGTCAAAATGGGAGTTCATAACTCACTTGAATCTAATGTAGGAAATATGGTATCTCAAGAGCTATGTAAGGTTTTAAGCAACCAATATAAAAAAGAGATCTTCATTTTTCTTTGTAGTTGAGATCTCCTGTTTCCTTGACATGTTTAGTTGTGTTCTCTCCTTTAGTCCTCCCATGCTCTAGTTATTCTGATATGGAAAACTAGCTGAAATGCCCAACCAGTCTCTAAATCAGTGACACTTTTTCATTAAGCCTAAAGTCACTTTACAATTGCTACAGTCATACTAAATACACTTCTTTGTTGGGAGTTTAAAAGATATTTCCATCAGCTAGATTACAAGTACCTAGAACTCCCATTCTTGTTTATGTAAGAGTGGCTTCATCAGATTAAATGCTGTTCTCTGGAATAACATAAAATAGGAATAATTTACTCATAAGATTCTTACGTAAACCACCTTTATTTACAAAATACTATCTTAAGAATTATTGTTTCATTGAGCTTCAATTGGAGCCAAAGTATAGTCAATTACTGAACTAAAAGCAGTTACTTAAAAACTAAAAATGAGAGATAAGTCAAATTACATTTGAAGAGAGAGCAACAGCATGAGGTTTCTTGTTTGGTTCTGGATGTTGAGTAACAGGCTCATTTGCAGGTGGAAGGAACCCTTCAGGCAACTCACTTGTACTTTCAGAATGGGGGTGAAGAGGGCTGAATTCCAGCTCTTGGGGGAAGATTTTGTGAGGAAAACCCCCTCCCTGCATAGACACTTCGCATTGGAAATGGAGTGGGTGGCGGGTCCTGTGGAAAATAATCTCCAGGTTCCCAGACAAGATTCCTGGGAGAGGTGGAGGAAAAAAAAGGTCCTCTTCTCATGAACTGAAGCCTTGGGTCAACTGGAAACAAGGCACCTCTGATTGGAGGGAAAGGTGCCAACACAGAGCCAGGGCCGGTTGCTTGGTTTTCAGCATGGAGAGGTGAATCAGGCACATCAGAGTCCAAAGGAGGCATATTAGGAATTCTGTGTTCTGCTGGTCCCGATGCTCTACCACAATTTGACTAAAACCTATCTTGCCTTTGTAGAGGAAGACGTGCATCAGAAGAATATGGTTGGCCTGGCGGAGGGATCATCAGCCTGCTGGCCTGTTCCCCTGGAGGAGAGAGGGGCCCAGTCTGAGAAGGTGCTCTCTGAAAATCAGTGAACTTATGACAGCTGGATTCTCTTCCTTTACTGCTAGTCGCATGGTCCAGAGGATTCTCCAGGGCCCCTTGACCCTCTTCCTCCTCCCACTGGAGTGAAAGATGAGAGTGTGAGTGGACCACTCTTTTCAAAATGAGGAGGTCTCCTTTCAGATGAAGGGTGACCTATTAGTGAGGGCCCATTTGGAGAAGGCTTTCTGCCCATTGCTGAGTTGGAAACATCCAGTGCATCATAGGGATCTTTTTCTACAAGTTCAAATCTAAGCTCCTTCTCAGTTAATTTTTGTCTGTTGCGTGCATTTTGATTCCTGAAATAACTGAGGTTTCTTTCAGCAATCCAAGCTGCCAACTCACTAGCATCTGCTTCTTTGTCAGAGGAAATTATCTTCCCCAGACAGGAACGAATGGTACTCTGCAATTTTCTTCAAGATATTGGGCTCTCTTTCGGTAGGTCTCCAGCTCTGTTTTTGTATGGCTCATCTTTTCTTCGACTTTGGAAAGTTTCTCCTCTTGCTCCACACGGTAGTTTTCCTCCACTCTTAATTCCCTGTGCAGTTTCATCATATTTTCTTGATAGCGTTCCATCATGACTTTAAAGTTCTTCTGTGGGGTCTCATTCTCACTTTGCAGCTGTGCATTTTCTGACTGCAAGGATGCCTGTTCAGTCTGCAGACTTTTAAGGTGTTCTGTAAGGTCTTCTGTGGTTTTCTCCACTTCAGATGAGAAAGTACATTTTTGATTTCTTCCTCCTTCCAAGATTTCTAAGGAGGCCTTTAGCTTATCAACATAAACCAGGTTCCTCAAAGCTCCTTTGGACTCATCCTCCAAGTGAGCACCAATTTCGGGTTCACTCGTCTTTCCCAGTTCCAGGTGACCACCATACCTTTGGGCTCCCAGGCATGGAGAAGATCTATCCTTCATCTTCAGCAAGCATTCACTCAGAGACTCCATGTGATTTTCTGTGTCCCTTAGAACTTGTTCTCCAGCTACTTTAGAGTCCTCTAATATGATTTTTGCTTTATATTGGACACCTCCTTGTTCCCTCTGTGCTTCAGCTTCTCCTTGTATTGTTGGTCTCTGCGTTGGCGGAAGTAGGGATCCTTCATTCAAAACCTCTTTGATTGCCAGCTTCAGTTCTTTCTCATTCACTTGAAAGAGTCTCCAGTTTGTTTTAGCTTCAGCTATTTGTGATCTCAGGGATTCAGATTCACCTTGGAGGGACTGTATCCTTCTTGATAGATGCGCCATCATTTCATCCTATTGACCTTGTTGAGCCTTCTGTGCTTTGAGCTCTTCTTCTAGAAAGAGCATTTCAACGCCATGGCTGGATTCGGACCTATGCAGCTTTTCGTCGGTTGCCTCCAGCTGTTGTGCTTCTCTTGAACCCTTCTCAAACCTGCAATCCTTTAAAGATGATTCTAAGCCTTCATGTTCTTTTTCAACAAGGCTCACTTTTTCAAGAAGTCCACATTTTGCCTCAATAAGTCCAGCAAGATTTAGAGCCAGCCTTTTTTCTCTTCCCACGTAAAGCCTGCTACGAACCGACTGAAAACCTCTCCAGAAAAGTGAGAGCACAGCAAAAAATCCAAGAGCTGTACACATCACCAACTCCCAAGGAAAGCCATAAGGAAGATGGCCTGGCTTCATGTCTTCGGACAATGCTGCCACAACCCTGGGTGCTTCTTCCAGAACCACCCACTAGGATGGCTGAGAGGCAGCCCTTGGCTCCTCCATCACGCCAAGACAGCTTTGGCTCTTGCCACCACAACCACAGCCTGCCCAGGCAGGCCAACACAGGCTGTGGACACTGAGGTGTTTGGTCAGGAACTCCAACCTGCACCAGGCAACGGAGGAGACCACTGTGATCCCCTTCAGGGGCTGAGCGTATGGTGGGTGGTGGGCGTATGGCGAAGGAGCCATGATCAAAGGCTCCCAGGAGCCTTGTTGTGCTCAACTGCCCATCAGGGGAGTCTTGTCCGCTTCCCTACCCAGTGCATCCTCATGTGCCACAGGTTTAGGTCCCTCCCACTCCAGCCAGAGAAAATTCCTCTCCATGCCACCCACCCCTTGATTTGGTTTAGGCCAGGCCTATGCGGGGTTAGTAGGAAGATTCCATCCAGTCATAATAACATTCAGTTTGATGTCACTCAAATTCTAAAGCTGACTAAACTGTTCAAACAGCTTTTATGGCCTCTATTGGTCTTTGTGTCCCTTGCCTTTTGTTTGAGTGACTCAGTCCTTTCCCTGCCCTTGTGCTCTCCCTATTTCCTACCTTCCTTGCTTCCTTCCTCCCTTCCTGGGTTTTCTCCTTTCTTCTTCCTTCTTTTCTAACTCCCTGCATCCCTCCAAATTTGCCTTCCTCCCTTCCAACTTTCTCTCTCCCTTCGCTCAATTTTCTTTTCTTGCAAGTGTTTGGGGTGAAAGTCCATGGCAGGCCAGCCCCAAGCTAGGCAAGGTCCCTGCCACTGAGCTACAACATCCCCAGACCTGCTGCCACTTCCTATGCAAGTAACTTGAATTATCTCTAAAGAGAAACTTTCACATTAGTCTACTTTCAAAGTAATTTCAGAAGAGTTGCTAACATGGGCATAAATCAGTTATGACAAGTCATTTTTGTAAAGCACGGCACAGCTAATGTTCCTCCAAAGAAGGAGTTGAAAACTTAATTGGTTTTCAGGTCAGCATTTCTAGACTAGTACAAACCCTCCTAATCCTGATCTCTCCTTAGTCCTATGATTTCTTTAAGTGTCCCCTTTGCTCCTGTTCATGGAGTCATGTGTACAGAAATTATACCTGGTTCTATTGAACTCTACTTAATTCTTTCTCACCTCTGTGCTCCTTTTGCCAAGTCACTCCTCAACACTTACTGTAACCCTTTCAATTTTTTGTCCATTTTCATTTAAAAAACTCTTTCAAAAATTGAACCATTTCGCATGCAGACACAGTCTTCTTGATCTGCTATTAATCCCCCTCTACTTACATTGTAAGTTATTGAAATGTACACTTCCAGACCGTTTTCAGATTTTTGATTCCTGTATATCTATCTGTCTATCTATTTACAAACATAACATGGTATTCTGAAAGAATCATTCTGCTTTTGGAGCTCTACATTGTGTTTTCCAGAAGCAGGCCTATTACACAGAGATGAATCCATGTTACCTAGATTGAGTTCAAACCGGAATGTGCACTCTGATTCCCATTATATTGTTCTACCTACTAATGGACAGTTCAGTTATATCTGATGATATACAACTGATGTTTTATGATGGCAATTTAGGTTTATTTAAAGGAGTGATTAGAAAACAGGTGAGACAGACTGATTAGATTCAGTATGTATGTTGGCTTTGTTTTTCTAGGCCTGAAGTTTTCACATTTCAATTAATTGTAGTTTAAGTATCAGGCAGATTCTTCACTGGGCTTCAAATATGATAAATTTGCTTCTTATTTTTAAGAAGGCCGTTGCAATCCTGCATTTATTTTACACCTCAGTGCTTGTTTTACACAGAAGCACACACACACACACACACCACTCACATCAACAAACACACAAACACATAATTAGAGCACATTTAACACTCAATTAAAGCTTTACCTACTAATTCATAACTATGGTATTTTTTTAATAAGTATTGTGTCTTGGTATCTACTGGGGAAACATGGTTCAATGTGAGTTCTCTGGTTTGTTGTAGGGCAGTGAACGTTCACTTGTTGGCAATGATATAGAAATGGGGAGTATGAGTTTAAAAGTTTTTACAGTAGGTAGGCAGAGTCAGAGTATGGAATCCAAGAATAAGAAATCGGGGAATTTCCTCTTTGTTTCTTCATTTCAACCTCCTAATACTTCATGTATATTTTCCAAAAGTCTCCCAGAAAACAAGGACTTGGTCAATCCACATATCAGTGAACCATAGCAGAATGCGATTCTGAATTTCATGTAAACAGTCATAAAATCAAAAAGACAGGTGCTGGGGTTTTGGCTCAGCACAAGAGTGCTGGCTTCACACTTTCAAAGGTCCTGAGTTGGATCCCCAACACCATATGTGAAAGGAAATAATGAACCAATGCATGAGTGTATGATGAATGAATTAAAGGTATAAGGAGGAGGAGGAAGAGGAGGAGGAGGAGAAGAAATAGAAGAAGATGATGAGTAATTTGACAGAAGGGAAAAACGGGAGGAGAGTGAGTTTAAAGTGTGGTTTCCAATTCCCAAACGTTAAATTACAGCAGACGGGATAGAGAGAGAAGATGGGAGGGCAGGAGAGGGGGGATGGTAGAGGCTAGAAAAGGTAGCAGAATACAACAGTTACTAACATGGCATTTTGTAAAAACGTGGATGTGTAAACAATGTGATTGTGCAATCTGTATATGGGGTCAAAATGGGAGTTCATAACTCACTGGAATCTAATGTAGGAAATATGGTATCTCAAGAGCTATGTAAGGTTTTAAGCAACCAATATAAAAAAGAGGTCTTCATTTTTCTTTGTAGTTGAGATCTCCTGTTTCCTTGACATGTTTAGTTGTGTTCTCTCCTTTAGTCCTCCCATGCTCTAGTTATTCTGATATGGAAAAACTAGCTGAAATGCCCAACCAGTCTCTAAATCAGTGACACTTTTTCATTAAGCCTAAAGTCACTTTACAATTGCTACAGTCATACTAAATACACTTCTTTGTTGGGAGTTTAAAAGATATTTCCATCAGCTAGATTACAAGTACCTAGAACTCCCATTCTTGTTTATGTAAGAGTGGCTTCATCAGATTAAATGCTGTTCTCTGGAATAACATAAAATAGGAATAATTTAGTCATAAGATTCCTACGTAAACCACCTTTATTTACAAAATACTATCTTAAGAATTATTGTTTCATTGAGCTTCAATTGGAGCCAAAGTATAGTCAATTACTGAACTAAAAGCAGTTACTTAAAAACTAAAAATGAGAGATAAGTCAAATTACATTTGAAGAGAGAGCAACAGCATGAGGTTTCTTGTTTGGTTCTGGATGTTGAGTAACAGGCTCATTTGCAGGTGGAAGGAACCCTTGAGGCAACTCACTTGTACTTTCAGAATGGGGGTGAAGAGGGCTGAATTCCAGCTCTTGGGTGAAGATTTTGTGAGGAAAACCCCCTCCCTGCATAGACACTTCGCATTGGAAATGGAGTGGGTGGCGGGTCAGGTGGAAAATAATCTCCAAGTTCCCAGACATGTTTCCTGGGAGAGGTGGAGGAAAAAAAAGGTCCTCTTCTCATGAACTGACTCCTTGGGTCAACTGGAAACAAGGCACCTCTGACTGGAGGGAAAGGTGCCAACACAGATCCAGATGAAGGGTGACCTATTGGTGAGGGCCCATTTGGAGAAGGCTTTCTGCCCATTGCTGAGTTTTAAACATCCAGTGCATCATAGGGATCTTTTTCTACAAGTTCAAATCTAAGCTCCTTCTCAGTTAATTTTTGTCTGTTGCGTGCATTTTGCTTCCTGAAATAACTGAGGTTTCTTTCAGCAATCCAAGCTGCCAACTCACTAGAATCTGCTTCTTTCTCAAATGAAATAATCTTCCCCAGACAGGAACGAATGGTACTCTGCAATTGTTCTTCAAGATATTGGGCTCTCTTTCGGTAGGTCTCCAGCTCTTTTATTGTATGACTCATCTTTTCTTCGACTTTGGAAAGTTTCTCCTCTTGCTCCACACGGTAGTTTTCCTCCACTCTTAATTTCCTGTGCAGTTTCATCATATTTTCTTGATAGCGTTCCATCATGACTTTAAAGTTCTCCTGTAGGGTCTCATTCTCACTTTGCAGCTGTGCATTTTCTGACTGCAAGGATGCCTGTTCAGTCTGCAGACTTTTAAGGTGTTCTGTAAGGTCTTCTGTGGTTTTCTCCACTTCAGATGAGAAAGTACATTTTTGATTTCTTCCTCCTTCCAAGATTTCTAAGGAGGCCTTTAGCTTATCACCATAAACCAGGTTCCTCAAAGCTCCTTTGGACTCATCCTCCAAGTGAGCACCCATTTCGGGTTCACTCGTCTTTCCCAGTTCCAGGTGACCACCATCCCTTTGGGCTCCCAGGCTTGGAGAAGATCTATCCTTCATCTTCAGCAAGCATTCACTCAGAGACTCCATGTGATTTTCTGTGTCCCTTAGAACTTGTTCTCCAGCTACTTTAGAGTCCTCTAATATGATTTTTGCTTTATATTGGACACCTCCTTGTTGCCTCTGTGCTTCAGCTTCTCCTTGTATTGTTGGTCTCTGCATTGGCGGAAGTAGGGATCCTTCATTCAAAACCTCTTTGATTGCCAGCTTCAGATCTTCCTCATTCACTTGAAAGAGTCTCCAGTTTGTTTTAGCTTCAGCTATTTGTGATCTCGGGGATTCAGATTCACCTTGGAGGGACTGTATCCTTCTTGATAGATGCGCCATCGTTTCATCCTGTTGACCATGTTGAGCCTTCTGTGCTTTGAGCTCTTCTTCTAGAAAGAGCATTTCAACGCCATGGCTGGATTCGGACCTATGCAGCTTTTCGTCGGTTGCCTCCAGCTGTTGTGCTTCTCTTGAACACTTCTCAAACCTGCAATCCTTTAAAGATGATTCTAAGCCTTCATGTTCTTTTTCAACAAGGCTCACTTTTTCAAGAAGTCCACATTGTGCCTCAATAAGTCCAGCAAGATTTAGAGCCAGCCTTTTTTTCTCTTCCCACGTAAAGCCTGCTACGAACCGACTGAAAACCTCTCCAGAAAAGTGAGAGAACAGCAAAAAATCCAAGAGCTCTACACATCACCAACTCCCAAGGAAAGCCATAAGGAAGATGGCCTGGCTTCATGTCTTCGGACAATGCTGCCACAACCCTGGGTGCTTCTTCCAGAACCACCCACTAGGTCAATCCACATATCAGTGAACCATAGCAGAATGCGATTCTGAATTTCATATAAACAGTCATAAAATCAAAAAGACAGGTGCTGTGGTTTCGGCTCAGCACTAGAGTGCTGGCTTCACACTTTCAAAGGTCCTGAGTTGGAACCCCAACACCATATGTGAAAGGAATGAATGAACCAATGCATGAGTGTATGATGAATGAATTAAAGGTATAAGGAGGAGGAGGAAGAGGAGGAGGAGGAGGAGAAATAGAAGAAGATGATGAGTAATTTGACAGAAGGGAAAAAGAGGAGGAGAGTAGGTTTAAAGTGTGGTTTCCAATTCCCAAACGTTAAATTACAGCAGACGGGATAGAGAGAGAAGATGGGAGGGCAGGAGAGGGGGGATAGTTGAGGCTAGAAAAGGTAGCAGTATACAACAGTTACTAACATGGCATTTTGTAAAAACGTGAATGTGTAAACAATGTGATTGTGCAATCTGTATATGGGGTCAAAATGGGAGTTCATAACTCACTTGAATCTAATGTAGGAAATATGGTATCTCAAGAGCTATGTAAGGTTTTAAGCAACCAATATAAAAAAGAGATCTTCATTTTTCTTTGTAGTCGAGATCTCCTGTTTCCTTGACATGTTTAGTTGTGTTCTCTCCTTTAGTCCTCCCATGCTCTAGTTATTCTGATATGGAAAACTAGCTGAAATGCCCAACCAGTCTCTAAATCAGTGACACTTTTTCATTAAGCCTAAAGTCACTTTACAATTGCTACAGTCATACTAAATACACTTCTTTGTTGGGAGTTTAAAAGATATTTCCATCAGCTAGATTACAAGTACCTAGAACTCCCATTCTTGTTTATGTAAGAGTGGCTTCATCAGATTAAATGCTGTTCTCTGGAATAACATAAAATAGGAATAATTTACTCATAAGATTCTTACGTAAACCACCTTTATTTACAAAATACTATCTTAAGAATTATTGTTTCATTGAGCTTCAATTGGAGCCAAAGTATAGTCAATTACTGAACTAAAAGCAGTTACTTAAAAACTAAAAATGAGAGATAAGTCAAATTACATTTGAAGAGAGAGCAACAGCATGAGGTTTCTTGTTTGGTTCTGGATGTTGAGTAACAGGCTCATTTGCAGGTGGAAGGAACCCTTCAGGCAACTCACTTGTACTTTAGGAATGGGGGTGAAGAGGGCTGAATTCCAGCTCTTGGGGGAAGATTTTGTGAGGAAAACCCCCTCCCTGCATAGACACTTCGCATTGGAAATGGAGTGGGTGGCGGGTTCTGTGGAAAATAATCTCCAGGTTCCCAGACAAGTTTCCTGGGAGAGGTGGAGGAAAAAAAAGGTCCTCTTCTGATGAAATGAAGCCTTGGGTCAACTGGAAACAAGGCACCTCTGATTGGAGGGAAAGGTGCCAACACAGAGCCAGGGCCGGTTGCTTGGTTTTCAGCATGGAGAGGTGAATCAGGCGCATCAGAGTCCAAAGGAGGCATATTTGGAATTCTGTGTTCTGCTGGTCCCGATGCTCTACCACAATTTGAGTAAAACCTATCTTGCCTTTGTAGAGGAAGACGTGCATCAGAAGAATATGGTTGGCCTGGCGGAGGGATCATCAGCCTGCTGGCCTGTTCCCCTGGAGGAGAGAGGGGCCCAGTCTGAGAAGGTGCTCTCTGAAAATCAGTGAACTTATGACAGCTGGATTCTCTTCCTTTACTGCTAGTCGCATGGTCCAGAGGATTCTCCAGGGCCCCTTGACCCTCTTCCTCCTCCCACTGGAGTGAAAGATGAGAGTGTGAGTGGACCACTCTTTTCAAAATGAGGAGGTCTCCTTTCAGATGAAGGGTGACCTATTAGTGAGGGCCCATTTGGAGAAGGCTTTCTGCCCATTGCTGAGTTGGAAACATCCAGTGCATCATAGGGATCTTTTTCTACAAGTTCAAATCTAAGCTCCTTCTCAGTTAATTTTTGTCTGTTGCGTGCATTTTGCTTCCTGAAATAACTGAGGTTTCTTTCAGCAATCCAAGCTGCCAACTCACTAGCATCTGCTTCTTTGTCAGAGGAAATTATCTTCCCCAGACAGGAACGAATGGTACTCTGCAATTTTCTTCAAGATATTGGGCTCTCTTTCGGTAGGTCTCCAGCTCTGTTATTGTATGGCTCATCTTTTCTTCGACTTTGGAAAGTTTCTCCTCATGCTCCACACGGTAGTTTTCCTCCACTCTTAATTCCCTGTGCAGTTTCATCATATTTTCTTGATAGCGTTCCATCATGACTTTAAAGTTCTTCTGTGGGGTCTCATTCTCACTTTGCAGCTGTGCATTTTCTGACTGCAAGGATGCCTGTTCAGTCTGCAGACTTTTAAGGTGTTCTGTAAGGTCTTCTGTGGTTTTCTCCACTTCAGATGAGAAAGTACATTTTTGATTTCTTCCTCCTTCCAAGATTTCTAAGGAGGCCTTTAGCTTATCAACATAAACCAGGTTCCTCAAAGCTCCTTTGGACTCATCCTCCAAGTGAGCACCAATTTCGGGTTCACTCGTCTTTCCCAGTTCCAGGTGACCACCATACCTTTGGGCTCCCAGGCATGGAGAAGATCTATCCTTCATCTTCAGCAAGCATTCACTCAGAGACTCCATGTGATTTTCTGTGTCCCTTAGAACTTGTTCTCCAGCTACTTTAGAGTCCTCTAATATGATTTTTGCTTTATATTGGACACCTCCTTGTTCCCTCTGTGCTTCAGCTTCTCCATGTATTGTTGGTCTCTGCGTTGGCGGAAGTAGGGATCCTTCATTCAAAACCTCTTTGATTGCCAGTTTCAGTTCTTCCTCATTCACTTGAAAGAGTCTCCAGTTTGTTTTAGGTTCAGCTATTTGTGATCTGAGGGATACAGATTCACCTTGGAGGGACTGTATCCTTCTTGATAGAT
Organism: Callospermophilus lateralis; assembly: GCF_048772815.1. Classification (NCBI taxonomy): domain Eukaryota; kingdom Metazoa; phylum Chordata; class Mammalia; order Rodentia; family Sciuridae; genus Callospermophilus; species Callospermophilus lateralis. The sequence continues at coordinate 490,645 of NW_027515484.1, forward strand.
GCGCCATCGTTTCATCCTGTTGTCCATGTTGAGCCTTCTGTGCTTTGAGCTCTTCTTCTAGAAAGAGCATTTCAACGCCATGGCTGGATTCGGACCTATGCAGCTTTTCGTCGGTTGCCTCCAGCTGGTGTGCTTCTCTTGAACCCTTCTCAAACGTGCAATCCTTTAAAGATGATTCTAAGCCTTCATGTTCTTTTTCAACAAGGCTCACTTTTTCAAGAAGTCCACATTTTGCCTCAATAAGTCCAGCAAGATTTAGAGCCAGCCTTTTTTCTCTTCCCACGTAAAGCCTGCACCGAACCGACTGAAAACCTCTCCAGAAAAGTGAGAGAACAGCAAAAAATCCAAGAGCTGTACACACCACCAACTCCCAAGGAAAGCCATAAGGAAGATGGCCTGGCTTCATGTCTTCGGACAATGCTGCCACAACCCTGGGTGCTTCTTCCAGAACCACCCACTAGGATGGCTGAGAGGCAGCCCTTGGCTCCTCCATCACGCCAAGACAGCTTTGGCTCTTGCCACCACAACCACAGCCTGCCCAGGCAGGCCAACACAGGCTGTGGACACTCAGGTGTTTGGTCAGGAACTCCAACCTGCACCAGGCAACGGAGCAGACCACTGTGATCCCGTTCAGGGGCTGAGCGTATGGTGGGTGGTGGGCGTATGGCGGTGGGAGCCATGATCAAAGGCTCCCAGGAGCCTTGTTGTGCTCAACTGCCCATCAGGGGAGTCTTGTCCGCTTCCCTACCCAGTGCATCCTCATGTGCCACAGGTTTAGGTCCCTCCCACTCCAGCCAGAGAGAATTGATCTCCATGCCACCCACCCCTTGATTTGGTTTAGGCCAGGCCAAGGCGGGGTTAGTAGGAAGATTCCATCCAGTCATAATAACATTCAGTTTGATGTCACTCAAATTCTAAAGCTGACTAAACTGTTCAAACAGCTTTTATGGCCTCTATTGGTCTTTGTGTCCCTTGCCTTTTGTTTGAGTGACTCAGTCCTTTCCCTGCCCTTGTGCTCTCCCTATTTCCTACCTTCCTTGCTTCCTTCCTCCCTTCCTGGGTTTTCTCCTTTTCTTCTTCCCTCTTTTCTACCTCCCTCCATCCCTCCAACTTTGCCTTCCTCCCTTCCAACTTTCTCTCTCCCTTCCCTCCCTTTACTATTCTTGCAAGTGTTTGGGGTGAACGTAAATGGCAGGCCAGCCCCAAGCTAGGCAAGGTCACTGCCACTGAGCTACAACATCCCCAGACCTGCTGCCACTTCCTATGCAAGTAACTTGAATTATCTCTAAAGAGAAACTCTCACATTAGTCTACTTTCAAAGTAATTTCAGAAGAGTTGCTAACATGGGCATAAATCAGTTATGACAAGTCATTTTTGAAAAGCACGGCACAGCTAAGGTTCCTCCAAAGAAGGAGTTGTAAACTTAATTGGTTTTCAGGTCAGCATTTCTAGACTAGTACAAACCCTCCTAATCCTGATCTCTCCTTAGTCCTATGATTTCTTTAAGTGTCCCCTTTGCTCCTGTTCATGGAGTCATGTGTACAGAAATTATACCTGGTTCTATTGAACTCTACTTAATTCTTTCTCACCTCTGTGCTCCTTTTGCCAAGTCACTCCTCAACACTTACTGTAACCCTTTCAATTTTTTGTCCATTTTCATTTAAAAAACTCTTTCAAAAATTGAACCATTTCGCATGCAGACACAGTCTTCTTGAACTGCTATTAATCCCCCACTACTGACATTGTAAGTTATTGAAATGTACACTTCCAGACCGTTTTCAGATTTTTGATTCCTGTCTATCTATCTGTCTATCTATTTACAAACATAACATGGTATTCTGAAAGAATGGTTCTGCTTTTGGAGCTCTACAATGTGTTTTCCAGAAGCAGGCCTATTACACAGAGATGAATCCATGTTACCTCGATTGAGTTCAAACCGGAATGTGCACTCTGATTCCCATTATATTGTTCTACCTACTAATGGACAGTTCAGTTATCACCAGACCTCACCACCTCCCCCATTGTGTAAAACCCTTGTGAAGAGACATGTAGATGCCTTTATGAACATATTGATAATTTTTCATGGCAGTGTTTTCCAAAAACCAGTTAGTAAAATCAATTTATTCCTTTGCAGCCTGAAATTACCTTCATTCCAGTTTACTGGTATAAGAACTGCAGTATATCAGCAACCATTCTCCAATAGTAGTTCAGGCAGAAGTCATTCTAGATAACAAGCAGTGCCGGATCCTCCATGTATTTTAAACAGTCCATGACGGGGGACTTCCGTCCACTCGTTTAGAACAACTGATGTTTTATGCTGGCAATTTAGGTTTATTTAAAGGAGTGATTAGAAAACAGGTGAGACAGACTGATTAGATTCAGTATGTATGTTGGCTTTGTTTTTCTAGGCCTGAAGTTTTCACATTTCAATTAATTGTAGGTTAAGTATCAGGCAGATTCTTCAGTGGGCTTCAAATGTGATAAAGTTGCTTCTTATTTTTAAGAAGGCCGTTGCAATCCTGCATTTATTTTACAGCTCAGTGCTTGTTTTACACACAAGCACACACACCCACACACCACACTTCAACACACACACAAACACATAATTAGAGCACATTTAACACTCAAATAAAGCTTTACCTACTAATTCATAACTAGGGTATTTTTTTAATAAGTATTGTGTCTTGGTCTCTACTGGGGAAACATGGTTCAATGTGAGTTCTCTGGTTTGTTGTAGGGCAGTGAACGTTCACTTGTTGGCAATGATATAGAAATGGGGAGTAAGAGTTTAAAAGTTTTTACAGTAGGTAGGCAGAGTCAGAGTATGGAATCCAAGAATAAGAAATCGGGGAATTTCCTCTTTGTTTCTTCATTTCAACCTGCTAATAATTCATGTATATTTTCCAAAAGTCTCCCAGAAAACAAGGACTAGGTCAATCCACATATCAGTGAACCATAGCAGAATGCGATTCTGAATTTCATATAAACAGTCATAAAATCAAAAAGACAGGTGCTGGGGTTTTGGCTCAGCACTAGAGTGCTGGCTTCACACTTTCAAAGTCCTGAGTTTGATCCCCAACACCATATGTGAAAGGAATGAATGAACCAATGCATGAGTGTATGATGAATGAATAAAAGGTATGAGGAGGAGGAGGAAGAGGAGGAGGAGGAGGAGAAATAGAAGAAGATGATGAGTAATATGACAGAAGGGAAAAAGGGGAGGAGAGTGAGTTTAAAGTGTGGTTTCCAATTCCCAAACGTTCAATTACAGCAGACGGGATAGAGAGAGAAGATGGGAGGGCAGGAGAGGGGGGATAGTAGAGGCCAGAAAAGGTAGCAGAATACAACAGTTACTAATATGGCATTTTGTAAAAACGTGGATGTGTAAACAATGTGATTGTGCAATCTGAATATGGGGTCAAAATGGGAGTTCATAACTCACTTGAGTCTAATGTAGGAAAACCAGAAGAAGTTGCAAATGTTTCCAAAAGCCCTGTCATCACTGAGCTTATGCTGATATTATGTTGATTTTCATTCACTTTCCTGTTCTAAAAATTGTGCATGCAGCTACCCCTGTGTTCTGCCTTAGTAATGACGTAATAGAAATTTTAGGCTTCAAACTCTATGGAGAGAAAGAAACTGTCAGGCATTGTGTTCTGAGAAAGTCACAGACAAGGGGAAAGCTTTGGAGAAATAAAGACAAATGAGATAGTTATATTGCTCACAGTACTAAAAAATGACAGGTACTAGGATAGGAGTGAGGCATGTGAAATACATAAAAAGACAGAATTGTTTTTAAAATGGATTATAAAGCACAGTGATGATTTATGGATATTAGACCTTTCCAAATTACCTTCATAACCAAAAAATAAATTTTAGAAGCAGTTGGCATTGATGGAGTAGTTAATTTCCTGTAGCTATAATTTTATTTTAAGCCTGGGGGAGGGGAAACAAACTTGCTGATTCCTACTGTTAACTTTAGGATTCGGATGAATTGAGAGCACACCTGGATAAACTATAAAGGACACTCAGCTAGACGAGAAATGTGTTTAGTGTGTGGTAGTGATATCCTGTAACTTATTTGTTGCTCTTAATTTTTTTCCTGTATCACCGTAAGGCAAACTGTAATTCAGTTTAGTAAAATGCCAGGACCATAATATAGTAAGAAAAAAAGAATTGAACATCTTCAGAAGTTCATTTTCTTTGATGTTTTGTATCCTAATTTAGAAATTAAAACATATGTAATAACAATCCAGTTATGTGTATTGGTTTAGTCCTCAAATATTTTCCATTCTATATTTTTATCTCCAGACATATGTTTCAATACATGTGTTTAATGAGGAAGCTTACTTCTGCATTGTAAAACTAAAACTTTTGAAACAAAGGTGAATAAAAGTATATATATATATATATATATATATATATATATATATATATATATATATATATATATAGTTACATAATTAAGCTGCAGCTAACATTTGAAAAAGGCTTTAAAACCAGTTTTCAAACAACTACTGCTGAGGGTTTTAGGAAAAAATTGTGTAGAGACCTATGTAATTGAGCCCCAAGCATAGTACATAGTAATTTTTTTTTTTTAAATTAGAATATGAGATTGAGAATAGAACTCAGGGGTAGAGCACTTGCCTAACATACGGGAGGCCCTAGAGTTGATTCCCAGCACTGCAGAAAAAGTAAAATAAAATAAAATAGTAGACCTTACTATTAAATATGATCAACACAGTATTTTAATTCACTATGCATTGCAATTTATATAACATATATAGAGCATGTTTTTTTCATATCTCTGGTTGTTTACACAGTATATTCACACCATTCATGTCTTCATATGTGTACTTTGGATAATAGTGTCCATCACATTCTATCATCATTTCTAACCCCATGCCCCCTCCCTTCCCCTCCCATCCCTCTCCCCTATCTAGAGTTCGTCTATTCCTCCAATGCTCTCCCTCCCTACCCCACTAAGAATCAGCCTCCTTATATCAAAGAAAACATTCAGTATTTGGATTTTTGGGATTAGCTAACTTCACTTAGCATTATTCTCCAGCTCCATCCATTTATCTGCAAATGCCATGATTTTATTCTCTTTTATTGCTGAGTAATATTTCATTGTGTATGTTTGCCACATTTTTTAATCCATTCATCTACTGAAGGGCATCTAGGTTGGCTCCACAGTTTAACTATTGTGAATTGTGCTGCTATAAACATTGATGTGGCTGTGTTCCTGTAGTATGCTGTTTTTAAGTCCTTTGAGTATAGACTGAGGCGTGGGATAGCTGGGTCGGATGGTAGTTCCATTCCCAGCTTTCCAAGGAATCTCCATACTGCTTTCCATATTGGCTACACCAATTGCAGTCCCACCAGCAGTGTACCTTTTCCCCCACATCCTCGCCAGCACTTATTGTTGTTTGTATCCATAATAGCTGCCATTCTGATTGGAGTGAGATGAAATCTTAGAGTACTTTTGGTTTTTATGTCTCTAATTGCTAGCGATGATGAACGTTTTTTTCATATATTTGTTGACTGATTGTATATCATCTTCTGAGAAGTGTCTGTTCAGGTCCTTGGCCTATTTATTGATTGGGTTGGTTATCTATTTATTTATTTATTTATTTTAGTGTTTAGCTTTTTGAGTTCTTTATATACCCTGAAGATTAGTGCTCTGTCTGATATGTGAGGGGTAAAGATTTGCTCCCAAGATGTACACTCCCACAAATTGTTTCTTTTGCTGAGAAGAAACATTTTAGTTTGAATATGCCCCATTTATTGATTCTTGATTTTAATTCTGGCACCAAAGGAGTCTTATTAAGGAAGTTAGGGCCTACTTTTTCTTCTATTAGATCAGGGTCTCTGGTTTTATTCCCAGGTCCTTGATCCATTTTGACTCGAGTTTTGTGCACGGTGAGAGATAGGGGTTTATTTCATTTTGCACGTGGATTTTCAGTTTTACCAGCACCATTTGTTGAAGAGTTTATCTTTTCTCCAGTGTGTGTTTTTGGCACCTTTGTCTAATATCAGATAATTGCAATTTTGTGGCTTAGTCTCTGTGCCCTCTATTCTGGTCTACCAGTCTGTTTTGGTGCCAATACCATGTTGTTTTTGTTACTATTGCTCTGTAGTATAGTTTAAGGTCTGGTATAGTGATGCCCCCTGCTTCCCTCTTCCTGCTAAGGATTGCTTTAGCTATTCTGGGTCTCTTATCTTAGCAGATGAATTTCATGATTGCTTTTTTGTTTCTATGAAGAATGCCATTGGGATTTTGATTGGAATTGCATTGAATCTGTATACTGCTTTTGGTAGTATGGTCATTTTGATAAAATATTAATTCTGCCTATCCTAGAGTGAGGTAGATCTTTCCATCTTCTAAGGCCTTCTTTGATTTCTTTCTTTAGGGTTCTATAATTTTCTTTATACAGATCTTTTACCTCTTTCCTTAAGTGGATTCCCAAGTTTTTTTGTGTGTGTTCTGGGGTTTTTGTTTGTTTTATTTTTGTTGTTCAGGTTTTGAGGTTATTGTGAATGAGATAGTTTTTCTCATTTCTTTCCAGAGGCTTTGTCACTGATATACAGAAATGCTTTTGACTTATGGGTGTTGATTTTGTATCCTGCTACATTCATTTATTTACTAGGTCTGGAAGTTTTCTGGTGGAACTTTTAGGGTCTTCTAGGTGTTGAATGGTATCATCATCAAATAATGCCAATTTGAGTTGTTTTCCTATATGTATCCCTTTTGTTTCTTTCGTCTAATTGCTCTGGCCAGTGTTTCATGTACTGTGTTAAATAGAAGTGGTAAAAGGGGGCATCCCTGTCTTGTTCCAGCTTTTAGAGGCAATGCCTTCAATTTTTCTTCATTTAGAATGATGTTGGCCTGGGGCTTAGCGTAGAGAGCCTTTATGATTTTGAGATATGTTCCTGTTTTCTTTAGTTTTTCTAGTGTTTTGAACATGAAGGAGTGCTGTATTTTGTCATATGCTTTTTCTGCATCTATTGAGATGATCATATGATTCTTATCTTTAAGTCTATTGATGTGATGACTTACATTTATTGATTTCTGTTATGTTGAACCAACCTTGCATCCCTGGGATGAATCCCACTTGATCATGGTGCACAATCTTTTTGATGTTTTTGTATTCCATTTGCCAGAATTTTATGAGAATTTTTGTATCTTGTTCATTAGAGATACTGGTCTGAAGTTTTCTTTTTTTTGATATGTCTTTGCCTGGTTTTGGAATCAGGGTGATATTGGCCTCATAAAATGAGTTTGGAAGTGCTCCCTCTTTTTCTGTTTCCTGAAATAAATTAAGAGTATTGGTATTAGTTCTTCTTTAAAGGTCTTGTAGAACTTGGATGTGTGTTCATCCAGTCCTTGGCTTTTCTTGGTTGGTAGACTTCTGATAGTATCTTCTATTTCGTCATTTGAATTTTTTTTTTTTAAAGAGAGAGGGAGAGAATTTTAATATTTATTTTTCAGTTCTCGGCAGACACAACATCTTTGTTTGTATATGGTGCTGAGGATCGAACCCGGGCCACATGAAAGCCAGGCGAGCGCGATACCACTTGAGCCACATCTCCAGCCCATCATCATTTGAAATTGATCTGTTTAAATTGTGTATTTCATCCTGATTCAATTTAGGCAAATCATATGACTATAGAAATTTGTCGATGCCTTTGAGGTTTTCTATTTTATTGGAGTACAAGTTTTCAACATCATTTCTGATTATCTTCCTGTATGTCTGTAGTGTCTGTCGTGGTATTGGAAAGAAGGCTTCCTTTTTGTAGGCCAGCCTTTACACAGACATTTGTTTTAATTTTTCAAGTATTGTCCTTCCTTACCCACTTTTTTGTTTGACACACTTAGTTTTACAAGTGCAAAAATAATGCAGTGGGATTCCATAATGTTTACCAATAAAATTAAAAACTTAAAAGTCTTAAAACGCCCACTTTATTATCTTTTGCATGATTTTCACATTTTTAAAAGGATATTCACTATTTATACCTTTTTCATTATTGTATTTTGCAGCTACTATTTATCATTTTATCACCTATTATTAGTTAGTTTATTTTCATTTTTTGCTATTTTAAGTTAATGCATCTAGAATATCATCCAATCTTTTTCCATATTTTGGATTTTTTAAACAGCTTTCCACCAGTAGCATCTGTAAAAAATATGATTCTAGGACTGAAACTTCTTGAGAAATTGCTATCATGACATACTATACTATAAACATGCGGTGGCAGCAGCCCCCAGTGACCTCCACGTTAACAAGTCCAGTGACTGCATCATCGTGGACATCTCCGTGATCCTGTTCACCACTCTCCCATTATAAAGTCCTACTCCTTTAGCTGTGACATCACTGTCTCTTGATTTTTCTTATGGGTTTGAATATCTGCTCTGCCCTTATGATCTTGACCTAGTTACCTAGCCTTTCAGAGTTTTAGTGTCCTTGTTGGCACTTGTTGGCATGAATGGTACTCTGCAATTATTCTTCAAGATATTGGGCTCTCTTTCGGTAGGTCTCCAGCTCTTTTATTGTATGGCTCATCTTTTCTTCGACTTTGGAAAGTTTCTCCTCTTGCTCCACACGGTAGTTTTCCTCCACTCTTAATTTCCTGTGCAGTTTCATCATATTTTCTTGATAGCGTTCCATCATGACATTAAAGTTCTCCTGTAGGGTCTCATTCTCACTTTGCAGCTGTGCATTTTCTGACTGCAAGGATGCCTGTTCAGTCTGCAGACTTTTAAGGTGTTCTGTAAGGTCTTCTGTGGTTTTCTCCACTTCAGATGAGAAAGTACATTTTTGATTTCTTCCTCCTTCCAAGATTTCTAAGGAGGCCTTTAGCTTATCACCATAAACCAGGTTCCTCAAAGCTCCTTTGGACTCATCCTCCATGTGAGCACCAATTTCGGGTTCACTCGTCTTTCCCAGTTCCAGGTGACCACCATACCTTTGGGCTCCCAGGCTTTTAGAAGATCTATCCTTCATCTTCAGCAAGCATTCACTCAGAGACTCCATGTGATTTTCTCTGTCCCTTAGAACTTGTTCTCCAGCTACTTTAGAGTCCTCTAATATGATTTTTGCTTTATATTGGGCACCTCCTTGTTCCCTCTGTGCTTCAGCTTCTCCTTGTATTGTTGGTCTCTGCGTTGGCGGAAGTAGGGATCCTTCATTCAAAACCTCTTTGATTGCCAGCTTCAGTTCTTCCTCATTCACTTGAAAGAGTCTCCAGTTTGTTTTAGCTTCAGCTATTTGTGATCTCAGGGATTCAGATTCACCTTGGAGGGACTGTATCCTTCTTGATAGATGCGCCATCGTTTCATCCTGTTGACCTTGTTGAGCCTTCTGTGCTTTGAGCTCTTCTTCTAGAAAGAGCATTTCAACGCCATGGCTGGATTCGGACCTATGCAGCTTTTCGTCGTTTGCCTCCAGCTGTTGTGCTTCTCTTGAACCCTTCTCAAACCTGCAATCCTTTAAAGATGATTCCAAGCCTTCATGTTCTTTTTCAACAAGGCTCACTTTTTCAAGAAGTCCACATTTTGCCTCAATAAGTCCAACAAGATTTAGAGCCAGCCTTTTTTCTCTTCCCACGTAAAGCCTGCTACGAACCGACTGAAAACCTCTCCAGAAAAGTGAGAGAACAGCAAAAAATCCAAGAGCTGTACACACCACCAACTCCCAAGGAAAGCCATAAGGAAGATGGCCTGGCTTCATGTCTTCGGACAATGCTGCCACAACCCTGGGTGCTTCTTCCAGAACCACCCACTAGGATGGCTGAGAGGCAGCCCTTGGCTCCTCCATCACGCCAAGACAGCTTTGGCTCTTGCCACCACAACCACAGCCTGCCCAGGCAGGCCAACACAGGCTCTGGACACTCAGGTGTTTGGTCAGGAACTCCAACCTGCACCAGGCAACGGAGCAGACCACTGTGATCCCCTTCAGGGGCTGAGCGTATGGTGGGTGGTGAGCGTATGGCGGTGGGAGCCATGATCAAAGGCTCCCAGGAGCCTTGTTGTGCTCAACTGCCCATCAGGGGAGTCTTGTCCGTTTCCCTACCCAGTGCATCCTCATGTGCCACAGGTTTAGGTCCCTTCCACTCTAGCCAGAGAGAATTCCTCTCCATGCCACCACCCCTTGATTTGGTTTAGGCCAGGCCAAGGCGGGGTTAGTAGGAAGATTCCATCCAGTCATAATAACATTCAGTTTGATGTCACTCAAATTCTAAAGCTGACTAAACTGTTCAAACAGCTTTTATGGCCTATATTGTTCTTTGTGTCCCTTGCCTTTTGTTTGAGTGACTCAGTCCTTTCCCTGCCCTTGTGCTCTCCCTATTTCCTACCTTCCTTGCTTCCTTCCTCCCTTCCTGGGTTTTCTCCTTTTCTTCTTCCTTCTTTTCTAACTCCCTGCATCCCTCCAAATTTGCCTTCCTCCCTTCCAACTTTCTCTCTCCCTTCGCTCCCTTTTCTTTTCTTGCAAGTGTTTGGGGTGAAAGTCCATGGCAGGCCAGCCCCAAGCTAGGCAAGGTCCCTGCCACTGAGCTACAACATCCCCAGACCTGCTGCCACTTCCTATGCAAGTAACTTGAATTATCTCTAAAGAGAAACTCTCACATTAGTCTACTTTCAAAGTAATTTCAGAAGAGTTGCTAACATGGGCATAAATCAGTTATGACAAGTCATTTTTGAAAAGCACGGCACAGCTAATGTTCCTCCAAAGAAGGAGTTGAAAACTTAATTGGTTTTCACGTCAGCATTTCTAGACTAGTACAAACCCTCCTAATCCTGATCTCTCCTTAGTCCTATGATTTCTTTAAGTGTCCCCTTTGCTCCTGTTCATGGAGTCATGTGTACAGAAATTATACCTGGTTCTATTGAACTCTACTTAATTCTTTCTCACCTCTGTGCTCCTTTTGCCAAGTCACTCCTCAACACTTACTGCAACCCTTTCAATTTTTTGTCCATTTTCATTTAAAAAAACTCTTTCAAAAATTGAACCATTTCGCATGCAGACACAGTCTTCTTGATCTGCTATTAATCCCCCTCTACTGACATTGTAAGTTATTGAAATGTACACTTCCAGACCGTTTTCAAATTTTTGATTCCTGTATATCTATCTGTCTATCTATTTACAAACATAACATGGTATTCTGAAAGAATCGTTCTGCTTTTGGAGCTCTACATTGTGTTTTCCAGAAGCAGGCCTATTACACAGAGATGAATCCATGTTACCTAGATTGAGTTCAAACCGGAATGTGCACTCTGATTCCCATTATATTGTTCTACCTACTAATGGACAGTTCAGTTATATCTGATGATATACAACTGATGTTTTATGATGGCAATTTAGGTTTATTTAAAGGAGTGATTAGAAAACAGGTGAGACAGACTGATTAGATTCAGTATGTATGTTGGCTTTGTTTTTCTAGGCCTGAAGTTTTCACATTTCAATTAATTGTAGGTTAAGTATCAGGCAGATTCTTCACTGGGCTTCAAATATGATAAAGTTGCTTCTTATTTTTAAGAAGGCCGTTGCAATCCTGCATTTATTTTACACCTCAGTGCTTGTTTTACACAGAAGCACACACACACACACACCACACACATCAACAAACACACAAACACATAATTAGAGCACATTTAACACTCAAATAAAGCTTTACCTACTAATTCATAACTAGGGTATTTTTTTAATAAGTATTGTGTCTTGGTCTCTACTGGGGAAACATGGTTCAATGTGAGTTCTCTGGTTTGTTGTAGGGCAGTGAACGTTCACTTGTTGGCAATGATATAGAAATGGGGAGTAAGAGATTAAAAGTTTTTACAGTAGGTAGGCAGAGTCAGAGTATGGAATCCAAGAATAAGAAATCGGGGAATTTCCTCTTTGTTTCTTCATTTCAACCTCCTAATAATTCATGTATATTTTCCAAAAGTCTCCCAGAAAACAAGGACTAGGTCAATCCACATATCAGTGAACCATAGCAGAATGCGATTCTGAATTTCATATAAACAGTCATAAAATCAAAAAGACAGGTGCTGGGGTTTTGGCTCAGCACAAGAGTGCTGGCTTCACACTTTCAAAGGTCCTGAGTTGGATCCCCAACACCATATGTGAAAGGAATGAATGAACCAATGCATGAGTGTATGATGAATGAATTAAAGGTATAAGGAGGAGGACGAAGAGGAGGAGGAGGAGGAGAAATAGAAGAAGATGATGAGTAATTTGACAGAAGGGAAAAAGGGGAGGAGAGTGAGTTTAAAGTGTGGTTTCCAATTCCCAAACGTTAAATTAGAAGCAGACGGGATAGAGAGAGAAGATGGGAGGGCAGGAGAGGGGGGATAGTAGAGGCTAGAAAAGGTAGCAGAATACAACAGTTACTAACATGGCATTTTGTAAAAACGTGGATGTGTAAACAATGTGATTGTGCAATCTGTATATGGGGTCAAAATGGGAGTTCATAACTCACTTGAATCTAATGTAGGAAATATGGTATCTCAAGAGCTATGTAAGGTTTTAAAAGATATTTCCATCAGCTAGATTACAAGTACCTAGAACTCCCATTCTTGTTTATGTAAGAGTGGCTTCATCAGATTAAATGCTGTTCTCTGGAATAACATAAAATAGGAATAATTTAGTCATAAGATTCCTACGTAAACCACCTTTATTTACAAAATACTATCTTAAGAATTATTGTTTCATTGAGCTTCAATTGGAGCCAAAGTATAGTCAATTACTGATCTAAAAGCAGTTACTTAAAAACTAAAAATGAGAGATAAGTCAAATTACATTTGAAGAGAGAGCAACAGCATGAGGTTTCTTGTTTGGTTCTGGATGTTGAGTAACAGGCTCATTTGCAGGTGGAAGGAACCCTTGAGGCAACTCACTTGTACTTTCAAAATGGGGGTGAAGAGGGCTGAATTCCAGCTCTTGGGGGAAGATTTTGTGAGGAAAACCCCCTCCCTGCATAGACACATCGCATTGGAAATGGAGTGGGTGGCGGGTCAGGTGGAAAATAATCTCCAGGTTCCCAGACAAGTTTCCTGGGAGAGGTGGAGGAAAAAAAAGGTCCTCTTCTCATGAACTGACTCCTTGGGTCAACTGGAAACAAGGCACCTCTGACTGGAGGGAAAGGTGCCAACACAGAGTCAGAGCCGGTTGCTTGGTTTTCAGCATGGAGAGGTGAATCAGGCACATCAGAGTCCAAAGGAGGCATATTAGGAATTCTGTGTTCTGCTGGTCCCGATGCTCTACCACAATTTGAGTAAAACCTATCTTGCCTTTGTAGAGGAAGACGTGCATCAGAAGAATATGGTTGGCCTGGCGGAGGGATCATCAGCCTGCTGGCCTGTTCCCCTGGAGGAGAGAGGGGCCCAGTCTGAGAAGGTGCTCTCTGAAAATCAGTGAACTTATGACAGCTGGATTCTCTTCCTTTACTGCTAGTCGCATGGTCCAGAGGATTCTCCAGGGCCCCTTGACCCTCTTCCTCCTCCCACTGGAGTGAAAGGTGAGAGTGTGAGTGGACCACTCTTTTCAAAATGAGGAGGTCTCCTTTCAGATGAAGGGTGACCTATTGGTGAGGGTCCATTTGGAGAAGGCTTTCTGCCCATTGCTGAGTTGGAAACATCCAGTGCATCATAGGGATCTTTTTCTACAAGTTCAAATCTAAGCTCCTTCTCAGTTAATTTTTGTCTGTTGCGTGCATTTTGCTTCCTGAAATAACTGAGGTTTCTTTCAGCAATCCGAGCTGCCAACTCACTAGCATCTGCTTCTTTCTCAGAGGAAATAATCTTCCCCAGACAGGAACGAATGGTACTCTGCAATTGTTCTTCAAGATATTGGGCTCTCTTTCGGTAGGTCTCCAGCTCTTTTATTGTATGGCTCATCTTTTCTTCGACTTTGGAAAGTTTCTCCTCTTGCTCCACACGGTAGTTTTCCTCCACTCTTAATTTCCTGTGCAGTTTCATCATATTTTCTTGATAGCGTTCCATCATGACTTTAAAGTTCTCCTGTAGGGTCTCATTCTCACTTTGCAGCTGTGCATTTTCTGACTGCAAGGATGCCTGTTCAGTCTGCAGACTTTTAAGGTGTTCTGTAAGGTCTTCTGTGGTTTTCTCCACTTCAGATGAGAAAGTACATTTTTGATTTCTTCCTCCTTCCAAGATTTCTAAGGAGGCCTTTAGCTTATCACCATAAACCAGGTTCCTCAAAGCTCCTTTGGACTCATCCTCCAAGTGAGCACCCATTTCGGGTTCACTCGTCTTTCCCAGTTCCAGGTGACCACCATCCCTTTGGGCTCCCAGGCTTGGAGAAGATCTATCCTGCATCTTCAGCAAGCATTCACTCAGAGACTCCATGTGATTTTCTGTGTCCCTTAGAACTTGTTCTCCAGCTACTTTAGAGTCCTCTAATATGATTTTTGCTTTATATTGGACACCTCCTTGTTCCCTCTGTGCTTCAGCTTCTCCTTGTATTGTTGGTCTCTGCGTTGGCGGAAGTAGGGATCCTTCATTCAAAACCTCTTTGATTGCCAGCTTCAGTTCTTTCTCATTCACTTGAAAGAGTCTCCAGTTTGTTTTAGCTTCAGCTATTTGTGATCTCAGGGATTCAGATTCACCTTGGAGGGACTGTATCCTTCTTGATAGATGCGCAATCATTTCATCCTGTTGACCTTGTTGAGCCTTCTGTGCTTTGAGCTCTTCTTCTAGAAAGAGCATTTCAACGCCATGGCTGGATTCGGACCTATGCAGCTTTTCGTCGGTTGCCTCCAGCTGTTGTGCTTCTCTTGAACCCTTCTCAAACCTGCAATCCTTTAAAGATGATTCTAAGCCTTCATGTTCTTTTTCAACAAGGCTCACTTTTTCAAGAAGTCCACATTTTGTCTCAATAAGTCCAGCAAGATTTAGAGCCAGCCTTTTTTCTCTTCCCACGTAAAGCCTGCTACGAACTGACTGAAAACCTCTCCAGAAAAGTGAGAGAACAGCAAAAAATCCAAGAGCTGTACACACCACCAACTCCCAAGGAAAGCCATAAGGAAGATGGCCTGGCTTCATGTCTTCGGACAATGCTGCCACAACCCTGGGTGCTTCTTCCAGAACCACCCACTAGGATGGCTGAGAGGCAGCCCTTGGCTCCTCCATCACGCCAAGACAGCTTTGGCTCTTGCCACAACAACCACAGCCTGCCCAGGCAGGCCAACACAGGCTGTGGACACTCAGGTGTTTGGTCAGGAACTCCAACCTGCACCAGGCAACGGAGCAGACCACTGTGATCCCGTTCAGGGGCTGAGCGTATGGTGGGTGGTGGACGTATGGCGGTGGGAGCCATGATCAAAGGCTCCCAGGAGCCTTGTTGTGCTCAACTGCCCATCAGGGGAGTCTTGTCCGCTTCCCTACCCAGTGCATCCTCATGTGCCACAGGTTTAGGTCCCTCCCACTCCAGCCAGAGAGAATTGATCTCCATGCCACCCACTTCTTGATTTGGTTTAGGCCAGGCCAAGGCGGGGTTAGTAGGAAGATTCCATCCAGTCATAATAACATTCAGTTTGATGTCACTCAAATTCTAAAGCTGACTAAACTGTTCAAACAGCTTTTATGGCCTCTATTGGTCTTTGTGTCCCTTGCCTTTTGTTTGAGTGACTCAGTCCTTTCCCTGCCCTTGTGCTCTCCCTATTTCCTACCTTCCTTGCTTCCTTCCTCCCTTCCTGGGTTTTCTCCTTTTCTTCTTCCTTCTTTTCTACCTCCCTCCATCCCTCCAACTTTGCCTTCCTCCCTTCCAACTTTCTCTCTCCCTTCCCTCCCTTTACTATTCTTGCAAGTGTTTGGGGTGAACGTACATGGCAGGCCAGCCCCAAGCTAGGCAAGGTCACTGCCACTGAGCTACAACATCCCCAGACCTGCTGCCACTTCCTATGCAAGTAACTTGAATTATCTCTAAAGAGAAACTCTCACATTAGTCTACTTTCAAAGTAATTTCAGAAGAGTTGCTAACATGGGCATAAATCAGTTATGACAAGTCATTTTTGAAAAGCACGGCACAGCTAAAGTTCCTCCAAAGAAGGAGTTGTAAACTTAATTGGTTTTCAGGTCAGCATTTCTAGACTAGTACAAACCCTCCTAATCCTGATCTCTCCTTAGTCCTATGATTTCTTTAAGTGTCCCCTTTGCTCCTGTTCATGGAGTCATGTGTACAGAAATTATACCTGGTTCTATTGAACTCTACTTAATTCTTTCTCACCTCTGTGCTCCTTTTGCCAAGTCACTCCTCAACACTTACTGTAACCCTTTCAACTTTTTGTCCATTTTCATTTAAAAAACTCTTTCAAAAATTGAACCATTTCGCATGCAGACACAGTCTTCTTGATCTGCTATTAATCCCCCACTACTGACATTGTAAGTTATTGAAATGTACACTTCCAGACCGTTTTCAGATTTTTGATTCCTGTCTATCTATCTGTCTATCTATTTACAAACGTAACATGGTATTCTGAAAGAATGGTTCTGATTTTGGAGCTCTACAATGTGTTTTCCAGAAGCAGGCCTATTACACAGAGATGAATCCATGTTACCTCGATTGAGTTCAAACCGGAATGTGCACTCTGATTCCCATTATATTGTTCTACCTACTAATGGACAGTTCAGTTATCACCAGACCTCACCACCTCCCCCATTGTGTAAAACCCTTGTGAAGAGACATGTAGATGCCTTTATGAACATATTGATAATTTTTCATGGCAGTGTTTTCCAAAAACCAGTTAGTAAAATCAATTTATTCCTTTGCAGCCTGAAATTACCTTCATTCCAGTTTACTGGTATAAGAACTGCAGTATATCAGCAACCATTCTCCAATAGTAGTTAAGGCAGAAGTCATTCTAGATAACAAGCAGTGCCGGATCCTCCATGTATTTTAAACAGTCCATGACGGGGGACATCCGTCCACTCGTTTAGAACAACTGATGTTTTATGCTGGCAACTTAGGTTTATTTAAAGGAGTGATTAGAAAACAGGTGAGACAGACTGATTAGATTCAGTATGTATGTTGGCTTTGTTTTTCTAGGCCTGAAGTTTTCACATTTCAATTAATTGTAGGTTAAGTATCAGGCAGATTCTTCACTGGGCTTCAAATGTGATAAAGTTGCTTCTTATTTTTAAGAAGGCCGTTGCAATCCTGCATTTATTTTACAGCTCAGTGCTTGTTTTACACACAAGCACACACACCCACACACCACACACATCAACACACACACAAACACATAATTAGAGCACATTTAACACTCAAATAAAGCTTTACCTACTAATTCATAACTAGGGTATTTTTTTAATAAGTATTGTGTCTTGGTCTCTACTGGGGAAACATGGTTCAATGTGAGTTCTCTGGTTTGTTGTAGGGCAGTGAACGTTCACTTGTTGGCAATGATATAGAAATGGGGAGTAAGAGTTTAAAAGTTTTTACAGTAGGTAGGCAGAGTCAGAGTATGGAATCCAAGAATAAGAAATCGGGGAATTTCCTCTTTGTTTCTTCATTTCAACCTCCTAATAATTCATGTATATTTTCCAAAAGTCTCCCAGAAAACAAGGACTAGGTCAATCCACATATCAGTGAACCATAGCAGAATGCGATTCTGAATTTCATATAAACAGTCATAAAATCAAAAAGACAGGTGCTGGGGTTTTGGCTCAGCACTAGAGTGCTGGCTTCACACTTTCAAAGGTCCTGAGTTTGATCCCCAACACCATATGTGAAAGGAATGAATGAACCAATGCATGAGTGTATGATGAATGAATAAAAGGTATGAGGAGGAGGAGGAAGAGGAGGAGGAGGAGGAGAAATAGAAGAAGATGATGAGTAATTTGACAGAAGGGAAAAAGGGGAGAAGAGTGAGTTTAAAGTGTGGTTTCCAATTAACAAACGTTAAAATTACAGCAGACGGGATAGAGAGAGAAGATGGGAGGGCAGGAGATTGGAGATAGTAGAGGCTAGAAAAGGTAGCAGAATACAACAGTTACTAACATGGCATTTTGTAAAAACGTGGATGTGTAAACAATGTGATTGTGCAATCTGTATATGGGGTCAAAATGGGAGTTCATAACTCACTTGAATCTAATGTAGGAAATATGGTATCTCAAGAGCTATGTAAGGTTTTAAGCAACCAATATAAAAAAGAGGTCTTCATTTTTCTTTGTAGTTGATATCTCCTGTTTCCTTGACATGATTAGTTGTGTTCTCTCCTTTAGTCCCCCCAAGCTCTAGTTATTCTGATATGGAAAAACTAGCTGAAATGCCCAACCGGTCTCTAAATCAGTGACACTTTTTCATTAAGCCTAAAGTCACTTTACAATTGCTACAGTCATACTAAATACACTTCTTTGTTGGGAGTTTAAAAGATATTTACATCAGCTAGATTACAAGTACCTAGAACTCCCATTCTTGTTTATGTAAGAGTGGCTTCATCAGATTAAATGCTGTTCTCTGGAATAACATAAAATAGGAATAATTTAGTCATAAGATTCCTACGTAAACCACCTTTATTTACAAAATACTATCTTAAGAATTATTGTTTCATTGAGCTTCAATTGGAGCCAAAGTATAGTCAATTACTGAACTAAAAGCAGTTACTTAAAAACTAAAAATGAGAGATAAGTCAAATTACATTTGAAGAGAGAGCAACAGCATGAGGTTTCTTGTTTGGTTCTGGATGTTGAGTAACAGGCTCATTTGCAGGTGGAAGGAACCCTTGAGGCAACTCACTTGTACTTTCAGAATGGGGGTGAAGAGGGCTGAATTCCAGCTCTTGGGGGAAGATTTTGTGAGGAAAACCCCCTCCCTGCATAGACACTTCGCATTGGAAATGGAGTGGGTGGCGGGTCAGGTGGAAAATAATCTCCAGGTTCCCAGACAAGTTTCCTGGGAGAGGTGGAGGAAAAAAAAGGTCCTCTTCTCATGAACTGACTCCTTGGGTCAACTGGAAACAAGGCACCTCTGACTGGAGGGAAAGGTGCCAACACAGAGTCAGAGCCGGTTGCTTGGTTTTCAGCATGGAGAGGTGAATCAGGCACATCAGAGTCCAAAGGAGGCATATTAGGAATTCTGTGTTCTGCTGGTCCTGATGCTCTACCACAATTTGAGTAAAACCTATCTTGCCTTTGTAGAGGAAGACATGCATCAGAAGAATATGGTTGGCCTGGCGGAGGGATCATCAGCCTGCTGGCCTGTTCCCCTGGAGGAGAGAGGGGCCAAGTCTGAGAAGGTGCTCTCTGAAAATCAGTGAACTTATGACAGCTGGATTCTCTTCCTTTACTGCTAGTCGCATGGTCCAGAGGATTCTCCAGGGCCCCTTGACCCTCTTCCTCCTCCCACTGGAGTGAAAGGTGAGAGTGTGAGTGGACCACTCTTTTCAAAATGAGGAGGTCTCCTTTCAGATGAAGGGTGACCTATTGGTGAGGGCCCATTTGGAGAAGGCTTTCTGCCCATTGCTGAGTTGGAAACATCCAGTGCATCATAGGGATCTTTTTCTACAAGTTCAAATCTAAGCTCCTTCTCAGTTAATTTTTGTCTGTTGCGTGCATTTTGCTTCCTGAAATAACTGAGGTTTCTTTCAGCAATCCGAGCTGCCAACTCACTAGCATCTGCCTCTTTCTCAGAGGAAATAATCTTCCCCAGACAGGAACGAATGGTACTCTGCAATTGTTCTTCAAGATATTGGGCTCTCTTTCGGTAGGTCTCCAGCTCTTTTATTGTATGGCTCATCTTTTCTTCGACTTTGGAAAGTTTCTCCTCTTGCTCCACACGGTAGTTTTCCTCCACTCTTAATTTCCTGTGCAGTTTCATCATATTTTCTTGATAGCGTTCCATCATGACTTTAAAGTTCTCCTGTAGGGTCTCATTCTCACTTTGCAGCTGTGCATTTTCTGACTGCAAGGATGCCTGTTCAGTCTGCAGACTTTTAAGGTGTTCTGTAAGGTCTTCTGTGGTTTTCTCCACTTCAGATGAGAAAGTACATTTTTGATTTCTTCCTCCTTCCAAGATTTCTAAGGAGGCCTTTAGCTTATCACCATAAACCAGGTTCCTCAAAGCTCCTTTGGACTCATCCTCCAAGTGAGCACCCATTTCGGGTTCACTCGTCTTTCCCAGTTCCAGGTGACCACCATCCCTTTGGGCTCCCAGGCTTGGAGAAGATCTATCCTTCATCTTCAGCAAGCATTCACTCAGAGACTCCATGTGATTTTCTGTGTCCCTTAGAACTTGTTCTCCAGCTACTTTAGAGTCCTCTAATATGATTTTTGCTTTATATTGGACACCTCCTTGTTCCCTCTGTGCTTCAGCTTCTCCTTGTATTGTTGGTCTCTGCGTTGGCGGAAGTAGGGATCCTTCATTCAAAACCTCTTTGATTGCCAGCTTCAGTTCTTCCTCATTCACTTGAAAGAGTCTCCAGTTTGTTTTAGCTTCAGCTATTTGTGATCTCAGGGATTCAGATTCACCTTGGAGGGACTGTATCCTTCTTGATAGATGCGCCATCGTTTCATCCTGTTGACCTTGTTGAGCCTTCTGTGCTTTGAGCTCTTCTTCTAGAAAGAGCATTTCAATGCCATGGCTGGATTCGGACCTATGCAGCTTTTCGTCGGTTGCCTCCAGCTGTTGTGCTTCTCTTGAACCCTTCTCAAACCTGCAATCCTTTAAAGATGATTCTAAGCCTTCATGTTCTTTTTCAACAAGGCTCACTTTTTCAAGAAATCCACATTTTGCCTCAATAAGTCCAGCAAGATTTAGAGCCAGCCTTTTTTCTCTTCCCACGTAAAGCCTGCTACGAACCGACTGAAAACCTCTCCAGAAAAGTGAGAGAACAGCAAAAAATCCAAGAGCTGTACACAC
This sequence comes from Callospermophilus lateralis, assembly GCF_048772815.1. Classification (NCBI taxonomy): domain Eukaryota; kingdom Metazoa; phylum Chordata; class Mammalia; order Rodentia; family Sciuridae; genus Callospermophilus; species Callospermophilus lateralis. Next base: position 511,524 of record NW_027515484.1, read on the forward strand.
CACCAACTCCCAAGGAAAGCCATAAGGAAGATGGCCTGGCTTTATGTCTTCGGACAATGCTGCCACAATCCTGGGTGCTTCTTCCAGAACCACCCACTAGGATGGCTGAGAGGCAGCCCTTGGCTCCTCCATCACGCCAAGACAGCTTTGGCTCTTGCCACCACAACCACAGCCTGCCCAGGCAGGCCAACACAGGCTCTGGACACTCAGGTGTTTGGTCAGGAACTCCAACCTGCACCAGGCAACGGAGCAGACCACTGTGATCCCCTTCAGGGGCTGAGCGTATGGTGGGTGGTGAGCGTATGGCGGTGGGAGCCATGATCAAAGGCTCCCAGGAGCCTTGTTGTGCTCAACTGCCCATCAGGGGAGTCTTGTCCGTTTCCCTACCCAGTGCATCCTCATGTGCCACAGGTTTAGGTCCCTTCCACTCCAGCCAGAGAGAATTCCTCTCCATGCCACCCACCCCTTGATTTGGTTTAGGCCAGGCCAAGGCGGGGTTAGTAGGAAGATTCCATCCAGTCATAATAACATTCAGTTTGATGTCACTCAAATTCTAAAGCTGACTAAACTGTTCAAACAGCTTTTATGGCCTATATTGTTCTTTGTGTCCCTTGCCTTTTGTTTGAGTGACTCAGTCCTTTCCCTGCCCTTGTGCTCTCCCTATTTCCTACCTTCCTTGCTTCCTTCCTCCCTTCCTGGGTTTTCTCCTTTTCTTCTTCCTTCTTTTCTAACTCCCTGCATCCCTCCAAATTTGCCTTCCTCCCTTCCAACTTTCTCTCTCCCTTCGCTCCCTTTTCTTTTCTTGCAAGTGTTTGGGGTGAAAGTCCATGGCAGGCCAGCCCCAAGCTAGGCAAGGTCCCTGCCACTGAGCTACAACATCCCCAGACCTGCTGCCACTTCCTATGCAAGTAACTTGAATTATCTCTAAAGAGAAACTCTCACATTAGTCTACTTTCAAAGTAATTTCAGAAGAGTTGCTAACATGGGCATAAATCAGTTATGACAAGTCATTTTTGAAAAGCACGGCACAGCTAATGTTCCTCCAAAGAAGGAGTTGAAAACTTAATTGGTTTTCAGGTCAGCATTTCTAGACTAGTACAAACCCTCCTAATCCTGATCTCTCCTTAGTCCTATGATTTCTTTAAGTGTCCCCTTTGCTCCTGTTCATGGAGTCATGTGTACAGAAATTATACCTGGTTCTATTGAACTCTACTTAATTCTTTCTCACCTCTGTGCTCCTTTTGCCAAGTCACTCCTCAACACTTACTGTAACCCTTTCAATTTTTTGTCCATTTTCATTTAAAAAACTCTTTCAAAAATTGAACCATTTCGCATGCAGACACAGTCTTCTTGATCTGCTATTAATCCCCCTCTACTGACATTGTAAGTTATTGAAATGTACACTTCCAGACCGTTTTCAGATTTTTGATTCCTGTATATCTATCTGTCTATCTATTTACAAACATAACATGGTATTCTGAAAGAATCGTTCTGCTTTTGGAGCTCTACATTGTGTTTTCCAGAAGCAGGCCTATTACACAGAGATGAATCCATGTTACCTAGATTGAGTTCAAACCGGAATGTGCACTCTGATTCCCATTATATTGTTCTACCTACTAATGGACAGTTCAGTTATATCTGATGATATACAACTGATGTTTTATGATGGCAATTTAGGTTTATTTAAAGGAGTGATTAGAAAACAGGTGAGACAGACTGATTAGATTCAGTATGTATGTTGGCTTTGTTTTTCTAGGCCTGAAGTTTTCACATTTCAATTAATTGTAGGTTAAGTATCAGGCAGATTCTTCACTGGGCTTCAAATATGATAAAGTTGCTTCTTATTTTTAAGAAGGCCGTTGCAATCCTGCATTTATTTTACACCTCAGTGCTTGTTTTACACAGAAGCACACACACACACACACCACACACATCAACAAACACACAAACACATAATTAGAGCACATTTAACACTCAAATAAAGCTTTACCTACTAATTCATAACTAGGGTATTTTTTTAATAAGTATTGTGTCTTGGTCTCTACTGGGGAAACATGGTTCAATGTGAGTTCTCTGGTTTGTTGTAGGGCAGTGAACGTTCACTTGTTGGCAATGATATAGAAATGGGGAGTAAGAGTTTAAAAGTTTTTACAGTAGGTAGGCAGAGTCAGAGTATGGAATCCAAGAATAAGAAATCGGGGAATTTCCTCTTTGTTTCTTCATTTCAACCTCCTAATAATTCATGTATATTTTCCAAAAGTCTCCCAGAAAACAAGGACTAGGTCAATCCACATATCAGTGAACCATAGCAGAATGCGATTCTGAATTTCATATAAACAGTCACAAATTCAAAAAGACAGGTGCTGGGGTTTTGGCTCAGCACAAGAGTGCTGGCTTCACACTTTCAAAGGTCCTGAGTTGGATCCCCAACACCATATGTGAAAGGAATGAATGAACCAATGCATGAGTGTATGATGAATGAATTAAAGGTATAAGGAGGAGGAGGAAGAGGAGGAGGAGGAGGAGAAATAGAAGAAGATGATGAGTAATTTGACAGAAGGGAAAAAGGGGAGGAGAGTGAGTTTAAAGTGTGGTTTCCAATTCCCAAACGTTAAATTACAGCAGACGGGATAGAGAGAGAAGATGGGAGGGCAGGAGAGGGGGGATAGTAGAGGCTAGAAAAGGTAGCAGAATACAACAGTTACTAACATGGCATTTTGTAAAAACGTAGATGTGTAAACAATGTGATTGTGCAATCTGTATATGGGGTCAAAATGGGAGTTCATAACTCACTTGAATCTAATGTAGGAAATATGGTATCTCAAGAGCTATGTAAGGTTTTAAAAGATATTTCCATCAGCTAGATTACAAGTACCTAGAACTCCCATTCTTGTTTATGTAAGAGTGGCTTCATCAGATTAAATGCTGTTCTCTGGAATAACATAAAATAGGAATAATTTAGTCATAAGATTCCTACGTAAACCACCTTTATTTACAAAATACTATCTTAAGAATTATTGTTTCATTGAGCTTCAATTGGAGCCAAAGTATAGTCAATTACTGAACTAAAAGCAGTTACTTAAAAACTAAAAATGAGAGATAAGTCAAATTACATTTGAAGAGAGAGCAACAGCATGAGGTTTCTTGTTTGGTTCTGGATGTTGAGTAACAGGCTCATTTGCAGGTGGAAGGAACCCTTGAGGCAACTCACTTGTACTTTCAGAATGCGGGTGAAGAGGGCTGAATTCCAGCTCTTGGGGGAAGATTTTGTGAGGAAAACCCCCTCCCTGCATAGACACTTCGCATTGGAAATGGAGTGGGTGGCGGGTCAGGTGGAAAATAATCTCCAGGTTCCCAGACAAGTTTCCTGGGAGAGGTGGAGGAAAAAAAAGGTCCTCTTCTCATGAACTGACTCCTTGGGTCAACTGGAAACAAGGCACCTCTGACTGGAGGGAAAGGTGCCAACACAGAGCCAGGGCCGGTTGCTTGGTTTTCAGCATGGAGAGGTGAATCAGGCACATCAGAGTCCAAAGGAGGCATATTAGGAATTCTGTGTTCTGCTGGTCCCGATGCTCTACCACAATTTGAGTAAAACCTATCTTGCCTTTGTAGAGGAAGACGTGCATCAGAAGAATATGGTTGGCCTGGCGGAGGGATCATCAGCCTGCTGGCCTGTTCCCCTGGAGGAGAGAGTGGCCCAGTCTGAGAAGGTGCTCTCTGAAAATCAGTGAACTTATGACAGCTGGATTCTCTTCCTTTACTGCTAGTCGCATGGTCCAGAGGATTCTCCAGGGCCCCTTGACCCTCTTCCTCCTCCCACTGGAGTGAAAGGTGAGAGTGTGAGTGGACCACTCTTTTCAAAATGAGGAGGTCTCCTTTCAGATGAAGGGTGACCTATTGGTGAGGGCCCATTTGGAGAAGGCTTTCTGCCCATTGCTGAGTTGGAAACATCCAGTGCATCATAGGGATCTTTTTCTACAAGTTCAAATCTAAGCTCCTTCTCAGTTAATTTTTGTCTGTTGCGTGCATTTTGCTTCCTGAAATAACTGAGGTTTCTTTCAGCAATCCGAGCTGCCAACTCACTAGCATCTGCTGCTTTCTCAGAGGAAATAATCTTCCCCAGACAGGAACGAATGGTACTCTGCAATTGTTCTTCAAGATATTGGGCTCTCTTTCGGTAGGTCTCCAGCTCTTTTATTGTATGGCTCATCTTTTCTTCGACTTTGGAAAGTTTCTCCTCTTGCTCCACACGGTAGTTTTCCTCCACTCTTAATTTCCTGTGCAGTTTCATCATATTTTCTTGATAGCGTTCCATCATGACATTAAAGTTCTCCTGTAGGGTCTCATTCTCACTTTGCAGCTGTGCATTTTCTGACTGCAAGGATGCCTGTTCAGTCTGCAGACTTTTAAGGTGTTCTGTAAGGTCTTCTGTGGTTTTCTCCACTTCAGATGAGAAAGTACATTTTTGATTTCTTCCTCCTTCCAAGATTTCTAAGGAGGCCTTTAGCTTATCACCATAAACCAGGTTCCTCAAAGCTCCTTTGGACTCATCCTCCAAGTGAGCACCCATTTCGGGTTCACTCGTCTTTCCCAGTTCCAGGTGACCACCATCCCTTTGGGCTCCCAGGCTTGGAGAAGATCTATCCTGCATCTTCAGCAAGCATTCACTCAGAGACTCCATGTGATTTTCTGTGTCCCTTAGAACTTGTTCTCCAGCTACTTTAGAGTCCTCTAATATGATTTTTGCTTTATATTGGACACCTCCTTGTTCCCTCTGTGCTTCAGTTTCTCCTTGTATTGTTGGTCTCTGCGTTGGCGGAAGTAGGGATCCTTCATTCAAAACCTCTTTGATTGCCAGCTTCAGTTCTTCCTCATTCACTTGAAAGAGTCTCCAGTTTGTTTTAGCTTCAGCTATTTGTGATCTCAGGGATTCAGATTCACCTTGGAGGGACTGTATCCTTCTTGATAGATGCGCCATCGTTTCATCCTGTTGACCTTGTTGAGCCTTCTGTGCTTTGAGCTCTTCTTCTAGAAAGAGCATTTCAACGCCATGGCTGGATTCGGACCTATGCAGCTTTTCGTCGGTTGCCTCCAGCTGTTGTGCTTCTCTTGAACCCTTCTCAAACCTGCAATCCTTTAAAGATGATTCTAAGCCTTCATGTTCTTTTTCAACAAGGCTCACTTTTTCAAGAAGTCCACATTTTGCCTCAATAAGTCCAGCAAGATTTAGAGCCAGCCTTTTTTCTCTTCCCACGTAAAGCCTGCTACGAACCGACTGAAAACCTCTCCAGAAAAGTGAGAGAACAGCAAAAAATCCAAGAGCTGTACACACCACCAACTCCCAAGGAAAGCCATAAGGAAGATGGCCTGGCTTCATGTCTTCGGACAATGCTGCCACAACCCTGGGTGCTTCTTCCAGAACCACCCACTAGGATGGCTGAGAGGCAGCCCTTGGCTCCTCCATCACGCCAAGACAGCTTTGGCTCTTGCCACCACAACCACAGCCTGCCCAGGCAGGCCAACACAGGCTCTGGACACTCAGGTGTTTGGTCAGGAACTCCAACGTGCACCAGGCAACGGAGCAGACCACTGTGATCCCCTTCAGGGGCTGAGCGTATGGTGGGTGGTGAGCGTATGGCGGTGGGAGCCATGATCAAAGGCTCCCAGGAGCCTTGTTGTGCTCAACTGCCCATCAGGGGAGTCTTGTCCGTTTCCCTACCCAGTGCATCCTCATGTGCCACAGGTTTAGGTCCCTTCCACTCCAGCCAGAGAGAATTCCTCTCCATGCCACCCACCCCTTGATTTGGTTTAGGCCAGGCCAAGGCGGGGTTAGTAGGAAGATTCCATCCAGTCATAATAACATTCAGTTTGATGTCACTCAAATTCTAAAGCTGACTAAACTGTTCAAACAGCTTTTATGGCCTATATTGTTCTTTGTGTCCCTTGCCTTTTGTTTGAGTGACTCAGTCCTTTCCCTGCCCTTGTGCTCTCCCTATTTCCTACCTTCCTTGCTTCCTTCCTCCCTTCCTGGGTTTTCTCCTTTTCTTCTTCCTTCTTTTCTAACTCCCTGCATCCCTCCAAATTTGCCTTCCTCCCTTCCAACTTTCTCTCTCCCTTCGCTCCCTTTTCTTTTCTTGCAAGTGTTTGGGGTGAAAGTCCATGGCAGGCCAGCCCCAAGCTAGGCAAGGTCCCTGCCACTGAGCTACAACATCCCCAGACCTGCTGCCACTTCCTATGCAAGTAACTTGAATTATCTCTAAAGAGAAACTCTCACATTAGTCTACTTTCAAAGTAATTTCAGAAGAGTTGCTAACATGGGCATAAATCAGTTATGACAAGTCATTTTTGAAAAGCACGGCACAGCTAATGTTCCTCCAAAGAAGGAGTTGAAAACTTAATTGGTTTTCAGGTCAGCATTTCTAGACTAGTACAAACCCTCCTAATCCTGATCTCTCCTTAGTCCTATGATTTCTTTAAGTGTCCCCTTTGCTCCTGTTCATGGAGTCATGTGTACAGAAATTATACCTGGTTCTATTGAACTCTACTTAATTCTTTCTCACCTCTGTGCTCCTTTTGCCAAGTCACTCCTCAACACTTACTGTAACCCTTTCAATTTTTTGTCCATTTTCATTTAAAAAACTCTTTCAAAAATTGAACCATTTCGCATGCAGACACAGTCTTCTTGATCTGCTATTAATCCCCCTCTACTGACATTGTAAGTTATTGAAATGTACACTTCCAGACCGTTTTCAGATTTTTGATTCCTGTATATCTATCTGTCTATCTATTTACAAACATAACATGGTATTCTGAAAGAATCGTTCTGCTTTTGGAGCTCTACATTGTGTTTTCCAGAAGCAGGCCTATTACACAGAGATGAATCCATGTTACCTAGATTGAGTTCAAACCGGAATGTGCACTCTGATTCCCATTATATTGTTCTACCTACTAATGGACAGTTCAGTTATATCTGATGATATACAACTGATGTTTTATGATGGCAATTTAGGTTTATTTAAAGGAGTGATTAGAAAACAGGTGAGACAGACTGATTAGATTCAGTATGTATGTTGGCTTTGTTTTTCTAGGCCTGAAGTTTTCACATTTCAATTAATTGTAGGTTAAGTATCAGGCAGATTCTTCACTGGGCTTCAAATATGATAAAGTTGCTTCTTATTTTTAAGAAGGCCGTTGCAATCCTGCATTTATTTTACACCTCAGTGCTTGTTTTACACAGAAGCACACACACACACACACCACACACATCAACAAACACACAAACACATAATTAGAGCACATTTAACACTCAAATAAAGCTTTACCTACTAATTCATAACTAGGGTATTTTTTTAATAAGTATTGTGTCTTGGTATCTACTGGGGAAACATGGTTCAATGTGAGTTCTCTGGTTTGTTGTAGGGCAGTGAACGTTCACTTGTTGGCAATGATATAGAAATGGGGAGTATGAGTTTAAAAGTTTTTACAGTAGGTAGGCAGAGTCAGAGTATGGAATCCAAGAATAAGAAATCGGGGAATTTCCTCTTTGTTTCTTCATTTCAACCTCCTAATACTTCATGTATATTTTCCAAAAGTCTCCCAGAAAACAAGGACTTGGTCAATCCACATATCAGTGAACCATAGCAGAATGCGATTCTGAATTTCATGTAAACAGTCATAAAATCAAAAAGACAGGTGCTGGGGTTTTGGCTCAGTACAAGAGTGCTGGCTTCACACTTTCAAAGGTCCTGAGTTGGATCCCCAACACCATATGTGAAAGGAAAGAATGAACCAATGCATGAGTGTATGATGAATGAATTAAAGGTATAAGGAGGAGGAGGAAGAGGAGGAGGAGGAGAAGAAATAGAAGAAGATGATGAGTAATTTGACAGAAGGGAAAAACGGGAGGAGAGTGAGTTTAAAGTGTGGTTTCCAATTCCCAAACGTTAAATTACAGCAGACGGGATAGAGAGAGAAGATGGGAGGGCAGGAGAGGGGGGATAGTAGAGGCTAGAAAAGGTAGCAGAATACAACAGTTACTAACATGGCATTTTGTAAAAACGTGGATGTGTAAACAATGTGATTGTGCAATGTGTATATGGGGTCAAAATGGGAGTTCATAACTCACTGGAATCTAATGTAGGAAATATGGTATCTCAAGAGCTATGTAAGGTTTTAAGCAACCAATATAAAAAAGAGGTCTTCATTTTTCTTTGTAGTTGAGATCTCCTGTTTCCTTGACATGTTTAGTTGTGTTCTCTCCTTTAGTCCTCCCATGCTCTAGTTATTCTGATATGGAAAAACTAGCTGAAATGCCCAACCAGTCTCTAAATCAGTGACACTTTTTCATTAAGCCTAAAGTCACTTTACAATTGCTACAGTCATACTAAATACACTTCTTTGTTGGGAGTTTAAAAGATATTTCCATCAGCTAGATTACAAGTACCTAGAACTCCCATTCTTGTTTATGTAAGAGTGGCTTCATCAGATTAAATGCTGTTCTCTGGAATAACATAAAATAGGAATAATTTAGTCATAAGATTCCTACGTAAACCACCTTTATTTACAAAATACTATCTTAAGAATTATTGTTTCATTGAGCTTCAATTGGAGCCAAAGTATATTCAAATACTGAACTAAAAGCTGTTACTTAAAAACTAAAAATGAGAGATAAGTCAAATTACATTTGAAGAGAGAGCAACAGCATGAGGTTTCTTGTTTGGTTCTGGATGTTGAGTAACAGGCTCATTTGCAGGTGGAAGGAACCCTTGAGGCAACTCACTTGTACTTTCAGAATGGGGGTGAAGAGGGCTGAATTCCAGCTCTTGGGGGAAGATTTTGTGAGGAAAACCCCCTCCCTTCATAGACACTTCGCATTGGAAATGGAGTGGGTGGCGGGTCAGGTGGAAAATAATCTCCAGGTTCCCAGACAAGTTTCCTGGGAGAGGTGGAGGAAAAAAAAGGTCCTCTTCTCATGAACTGACTCCTTGGGTCAACTGGAAACAAGGCACCTCTGACTGGAGGGAAAGGTGCCAACACAGAGTCAGAGCCGGTTGCTTGGTTTTCAGCATGGAGAGGTGAATCAGGCACATCAGAGTCCAAAGGAGGCATATTAGGAATTCTGTGTTCTGCTGGTCCCGATGCTCTAGCACAATTTGAGTAACACCTATCTTGCCTTTGTAGAGGAAGACGTGCATCAGAAGAATATGGTTGGCCTGGCGGAGGGATCATCAGCCTGCTGGCCTGTTCCCCTGGAGGAGAGAGGGGCCCAGTCTGAGAAGGTGCTCTCTGAAAATCAGTGAACTTATGACAGCTGGATTCTCTTCCTTTACTGCTAGTCGCATGGTCCAGAGGATTCTCCAGGGCCCCTTGACCCTCTTCCTCCTCCCACTGGAGTGAAAGGTGAGAGTGTGAGTGGACCACTCTTTTCAAAATGAGGAGGTCTCCTTTCAGATGAAGGGTGACCTATTAGTGAGGGCCCATTTGGAGAAGGGTTTCTGCCCATTGCTGAGTTGGAAACATCCAGTGCATCATAGGGATCTTTTTCTACAAGTTCAAATCTAAGCTCCTTCTCAGTTAATTTTTGTCTGTTGCGTGCATTTTGCTTCCTGAAATAACTGAGGTTTCTTTCAGCAATCCGATCTGCCAACTCACTAGCATCTGCCTCTTTTTCAGAGGAAATAATCTTCCCCAGACAGGAACGAATGGTACTCTGCAATTGTTCTTCAAGATATTGGGCTCTCTTTCGGTAGGTCTCCAGCTCTTTTATTGTATGGCTCATCTTTTCTTCGACTTTGGAATGTTTCTCCTCTTGCTCCACACGGTAGTTTTCTTCCACTCTTAATTTCCTGTGCAGTTTCATCATATTTTCTTGATAGCGTTCCATCATGACTTTAAAGTTCTTCTGTGGGGTCTCATTCTCACTTTGCAGCTGTGCATTTTCTGACTGCAAGGATGCCTGTTCAGTCTGCAGACTTTTAAGGTGTTCTGTAAGGTCTTCTGTGGTTTTCTCCACTTCAGATGAGAAAGTACATTTTTGATTTCTTCCTCCTTCCAAGATTTCAAAGGAGGCCTTTAGCTTATCACCATAAACCAGGTTCCTCAAAGCTCCTATGGACTCATCCTCCAAGTGAGCACCCATTTCGGGTTCACTCGTCTTTCCCAGTTCCAGGTGACCACCATACCTTTGGGCTCCCAGGCTTGGAGAAGATCTATCCTTCATCTTCAGCAAGCATTCACTCAGAGACTCCATGTGATTTTCTGTGTCCCTTAGAACTTGTTCTCCAGCTACTTTAGAGTCCTCTAATATGATTTTTGCTTTATATTGGACACCTCCTTGTTCCCTCTGTGCTTCAGCTTCTCCTTGTATTGTTGGTCTCTGCGTTGGCGGAAGTAGGGATCCTTCATTCAAAACCTCTTTGATTACCAGCTTCATTTCTTCCTCATTCACTTGAAAGAGTCTCCAGTTTGTTTTAGCTTCAGCTATTTGTGATCTCAGGGATTCAGATTCACCTTGGAGGGACTGTATCCTTCTTGATAGATGCGCCATCGTTTCATCCTGTTGACCTTGTTGAGCCTTCTGTGCTTTGAGCTCTTCTTCTAGAAAGAGCATTTCAACGCCATGGCTGGATTCGGACCTATGCAGCTTTTCGTCGGTTGCCTCCAGCTGTTGTGCTTCTCTTGAACCCTTCTCAAACCTGCAATCCTTTAAAGATGATTCTAAGCCTTCATGTTCTTTTTCAACAAGGCTCACTTTTTCAAGAAGTCCACATTTTGCCTCAATAAGTCCAGCAAGATTTAGAGCCAGCCTTTTTTCTCTTCCCACGTAAAGCCTGCTACGAACCGACTGAAAACCTCTCCAGAAAAGTGAGAGAACAGCAAAAAATCCAAGAGCTGTACACACCACCAACTCCCAAGGAAAGCCATAAGGAAGATGGCCTGGCTTCATGTCTTCGGACAATGCTGCCACAACCCTGGGTGCTTCTTCCAGAACCACCCACTAGGATGGCTGAGAGGCAGCCCTTGGCTCCTCCATCACGCCAAGACAGCTTTGGCTCTTGCCACCACAACCACAGCCTGCCCAGGCAGGCCAACACAGGCTGTGGACACTGAGGTGTTTGGTCAGGAACTCCAACCTGAACCAGGCAACGGAGGAGACCACTGTGATCCCCTTCAGGGGCTGATCGTATGGTGGGTGGTGGGCGTATGGCGGTGGGAGCCATGATCAAAGGCTCCCAGGAGCCTTGTTGTGCTCAACTGCCCATCAGGGGAGTCTTGTCCGCTTCCCTACCCAGTGCATCCTCATGTGCCACAGGTTTAGGTCCCTCCCACTCCAGCCAGAGAGAATTCCTCTCCATGCCACCCACCCCTTGATTTGGTTTAGGCCAAGCCAAGGTGGGGTTAGTAGGAAGATTCCATCCAGTCATAATAACATTCAGTTTGATGTCACTCAAATTCTAAAGCTGACTAAACTGTTCAAACAGCTTTTATGGCCTATATTGGTCTTTGTGTCCCTTGCCTTTTGTTTGAGTGACTCAGTCCTTTCCCTGCCCTTGTGTTTCCCTATTTCCTACCTTCCTTGCTTCCTTCCTCCCTTCCTGGGTTTTCTCCTTTTCTTCTTCTTTCTTTTCTACCTCCCTGCATCCCTCCAACTTTGCCTTCCTCCCTTCCAACTTTCTATCTCCCTTCCCTCCCTTTTCTTTTCTTGCAAGTGTTTGGGGTGAAAGTCCATGGCAGGCCAGCCCCAAGCTAGGCAAGGTCACTGCCACTGAGCTACAACATCCCCAGACCTGCTGCCACTTCCTATGCAAGTAACTTGAATTATCTCTAAAGAGAAACTCTCACATAGTCTACTTTCAAAGTAATTTCAGAAGAGTTGCTAACATGGGCATAAATCAGTTATGACAAGTCATTTTTGAAAAGCACGGCACAGCTAATGTTCCTCCAAAGAAGGAGTTGAAAACTTAATTGGTTTTCAGGTCAGCATTTCTAGACTAGTACAAACCCTCCTAATCCTGATCTCTCCTTAGTCCTATGATTTCTTTAAGTGTCCCCTTTGCTCCTGTTCATGGAGTCATGTGTACAGAAATTATACCTGGTTCTATTGAACTCTACTTAATTCTTTCTCACCTCTGTGCTCCTTTTGCCAAGTCACTCCTCAACACTTACTGTAAACCTTTCAATTTTTTGTCCATTTTCATTTAAAAACTCTTTCAAAAATTGAACCATTTCGCATGCAGACACAGTCTTCTTGATCTGCTTTAATCCCCCACTACTGACATTGTAAGTTATTGAAATGTACACTTCCAGACCGTTTTCAGATTTTTGATTCCTGTATATCTATCTGTCTATCTATTTACAAACATAACATGGTATTCTGAAAGAATCGTTCTGCTTTTGGAGCTCTACATTGTGTTTTCCAGAAGCAGACCTATTACACAGAGATGAATCCATGTTACCTAGATTGAGTTCAAACCGGAATGTGCACTCTGATTCCCATTATATTGTTCTACCTACTAATGGACAGTTCAGTTATATCTGATGATATACAACTGATGTTTTATGATGGCAATTTAGGATTATTTAAAGGAGTGATTAGAAAACAGGTGAGACAGACTGATTAGATTCAGTATGTATGTTGGCTTTGTTTTTCTAGGCCTGAAGTTTTCACATTTCAATTAATTGTAGGTTATGTATCAGGCAGATTCTTCACTGGGCTTCAAATATGATAAAGTTGCTTCTTATTTTTAAGAAGGCCGTTGCAATCCTGAATTTATTTTACACCTCAGTGCTTGATTTACACAGAAGCACACACACACACACAGCACACACATCAACAAACACACAAACACATAATTAGAGCACATTTAACACTCAAATAAAGCTTTACCTACTAATTCATAACTAGGGTATTTTTTTAATAAGTATTGTGTCTTCGTCTCTACTGGGGAAACATGGTTCAATGTGAGTTCTCTGGTTTGTTGTAGGGCAGTGAACGTTCACTTGTTGGCAATGATATAGAAATGGGGAGTAAGAGTTTAAAAGTTTTTACAGTAGGTAGGCAGAGTCAGAGTATGGAATCCAAGAATAAGAAATCGGGGTATTTCCTCTTTGTTTCTTCATTTCAAACTCCTAATAATTCATGTATATTTTCCAAAAGTCTCCCAGAAAACAAGGACTAGGTCAATCCACATATCAGTGAACCATAGGAGAATGCGATTCTGAATTTCATATAAACAGTCATAAAATCAAAAAGACAGGTGCTGTGGTTTTGGCTCAGCACTAGAGTGCTGGCTTCACACTTTCAAAGGTCCTGAGTTGGATCCCCAACACCATATGTGAAAGGAATGAATGAACCAATGCATGAGTGTATGATGAATGAATTAAAGGTATAAGGAGGAGGAGGAAGAGGAGGAGGAGGAGGAGAAATAGAAGAAGATGATGAGTAATTTGACAGAAAGGAAAAAGGGGAGGAGAGTGTGTTTAAAGTGTGGTTTCCAATTCCCAAACGTTAAATTACAGCAGACGGGATAGAGAGAGAAGATGGGAGGGCAGGAGAGGGGGGATAGTAGAGGCCTGAAAAGGTAGCAGTATACAACAGTTACTAACATGGCATTTTGTAAAAACGTGAATGTGTAAACAATGTGATTGTGCAATCTGTATATGGGGTAAAAATGGGAGTTCATAACTCACTTGAATCTAATGTAGGAAATATGGTATCTCAAGAGCTATGTAAGGTTTTAAGCAACCAATATAAAAAAGAGGTCTTCATTTTTCTTTGTAGTTGAGATCTCCTGTTTCCTTGACATGTTAGTTGTGTTCTCTCCTTTAGTCCTCCCATGCTCTAGTTATTCTGATATGGAAAAACTAGCTGAAATGCCCAACCAGTCTCTAAATCAGTGACACTTTTTCATTAAGCCTAAAGTCACTTTACAATTGCTACAGTCATACTAAATACACTTCTTTGTTGGGAGTTTAAAAGATTTTTCCATCAGCTAGATTACAAGTACCTAGAACTCCCATTTTTGTTTATGTAAGAGTGGCTTCATCAGATTAAATGCTGTTATTTGGAATTACATAAAATAGGAATAATTTAGTCATAAGATTCCTACGTAAACCACTTTTATTTACAAAATACTATCTTAAGAATTATTGTTTCATTGAGCTTCAATTGGAGCCAAAGTATAGTCAATTACTGAAGTAAAAGCAGTTACTTAAAAACTAAAAATGAGAGATAAGTCAAATTACATTTGAAGAGAGAGCAACAGCATGAGGTTTCTTGTTTGGTTCTGGATGTTGAGTAACAGGCTCATTTGCAGGTGGAAGGAACCCTTGAGGCAACTCACTTGTACTTTCAGAATGGGGGTGAAGAGGGCTGAATTCCAGCTCTTGGGGGAAGATTTTGTGAGGAAAACCCCCTCCCTGAATAGACACTTCGCATTGGAAATGGAGTGGGTGGCGGGTCAGGTGGAAAATAATCTCCAGGTTCCCAGACAAGTTTCCTGGGAGAGGTGGAGGAAAAAAAAGGTCCTCTTCTCATGAACTGACTCCTTGGGTCAACTGGAAACAAGGCACCTCTGACTGGAGGGAAAGGTGCCAACACAGAGTCAGAGCCGGTTGCTTGGTTTTCAGCATGGAGAGGTGAATCAGGCACATCAGAGTCCAAAGGAGACATATTAGGAATTCTGGGTTCTGCTGGTCCCGATGCTCTACCACAATTTGAGTAAAACCTATCTTGCCTTTGTAGAGGAAGACGTGCATCAGAAGAATATGGTTGGCCTGGCGGAGGGATCATCAGCCTGCTGGCCTGTTCCCCTGGAGGAGAGAGGGTCCCAGTCTGAGAAGGTGCTCTCTGAAAATCAGTGAACTTATGACAGCTGGATTCTCTTCCTTTACTGCTAGTCGCATGGTCCAGATTATTCTCCAGGGCCCCTTGACCCTCTTCCTCCTCCCACTGGAGTGAAAGGTGAGAGTGTGAGTGGACAACTCTTTTCAAAATGAGGAGGTCTCCTTTCAGATGAAGGGTGACCTATTGGTGAGGGCCCATTTGGAGAAGGCTTTCTGCCCATTGCTGAGTTGGAAACATCCAGTGCATCATAGGGATCTTTTTCTACAAGTTCAAATCTAAGCTCCTTCTCAGTTAATTTTTGTCTGTTGCGTGCATTTTGCTTCCTAAAATAACTGAGGTTTCTTTCAGCATTCCGAGCTGCCAACTCACTAGCATCTGCTTCTTTCTCAGAGGAAATAATCTTCCCCAGACAGGAACGAATGGTACTCTGCAATTGTTCTTCAAGATATTGGGCTCTCTTTCGGTAGGTCTCCAGCTCTTTTATTGTATGGCTCATCTTTTCTTCGACTTTGGAAAGTTTCTCCTCTTGCTCCACATGGTAGTTTTCCTCCACTCTTAATTTCCTGTGCAGTTTCATCATATTTTCTTGATAGCATTCCATCATGACTTTAAAGTTCTCCTGTAGGGTCTCATTCTCACTTTGCAGCTGTGCATTTTCTGACTGCAAGGATGCCTGTTCAGTCTGCAGACTTTTAAGGTGTTCTGTAAGGTCTTCTGTGGTTTTCTCCACTTCAGATGAGAAAGTACATTTTTGATTTCTTCCTCCTTCCAAGATTTCTAAGGAGGCCTTTAGCTTATCACCATAAACCAGGTTCCTCAAAGCTCCTTTGGACTCATCCTCCAAGTGAGCACCAATTTCGGGTTCACTCGTCTTTCCCAGTTCCAGGTGACCAACATCCCTTTGGGCTCCCAGGCTTGGAGAAGATCTATTCTTCATCTTCAGCAAGCATTCACTCAGAGACTCCATGTGATTTTCTGTGTCCCTTAGAACTTGTTCTCCAGCTACTTTAGAGTCCTCTAATATGATTTTTGCTTTATATTGGACACCTCCTTGTTCCCTCTGTGCTTCAGCTTCTCCTTGTATTGTTGGTCTCTGCGTTGGCGGAAGTAGGGATCCTTCATTCAAAACCTCTTTGATTACCAGCTTCAGTTCTTCCTCATTCACTTGAAAGAGTCTCCAGTTTGTTTTAGCTTCAGCTATTTGTGATCTCAGTGATTCAGATTCACCTTGGAGGGACTGTATCCTTCTTGATAGATGCGCCATCGTTTCATCCTGTTGACCTTGTTGAGCCTTCTGTGCTTTGAGCTCTTCTTCTAGAAAGAGCATTTCAACGCCATGGCTGGATTCGGACCTATGCAGCTTTTCGTCGGTTGCCTCCAGCTGTTGTGCTTCTCTTGAACCCTTCTCAAACCTGCAATCCTTTAAAGATGATTCTAAGCCTTCATGTTCTTTCTCAAACAGGCTCACTTTTTCAAGAAGTCCACATTTTGCCTCAATAAGTCCAGCAAGATTTAGAGCCAGCCTTTTTTCTCTTCCCACGTAAAGCCTGCTACGAACCGACTGAAAACCTCTCCAGAAAAGTGAGAGAACAGCAAAAAATCCAAGAGCTGTACACACCACCATCTCCCAAGGAAAGCCATAAGGAAGATGGCCTGGCTTCATGTCTTCGGACAATGCTGCCACAACCCTGGGTGCTTCTTCCAGAACCGCCCACTAGGATGGCTGAGAGGCAGCCCTTGGCTCCTCCATCACGCCAAGACAGCTTTGGCTCTTGCCACCACAACCACAGCCTGCCCAGGCAGGCCAACACAGGCTGTGGACACTGAGGTGTTTGGTCAGGAACTCCAACCTGAACCAGGTAACGGAGGAGACCACTGTGATCCCCTTCAGTGGCTGAGCGTATGGTGGGTGGTGGGCGTATGGCGGTGGGAGCCATGATCAAAGGCTCCCAGGAGCCTTGTTGTGCTCAACTGCCCATCAGGGGAGTCTTGTCCGCTTCCCTACCCAGTGCATCTTCATGTGCCACAGGTTTAGGTCCCTCCCACTCCAGCCAGAGAGAATTCCTCTCCATGCCACCCACCCCTTGATTTGGTTTAGGCCAAGCCAAGTTGGCTTAGTAGAAAGATTCCATCCAGTCATAATAACATTCAGTTTGATGTCACTCAAATTCTAAAGCTGACTAAACTGTTCAAACAGCTTTTATGGCCTATATTGGTCTTTGTGTCCCTTGCCTTTTGTTTGAGTGACTCAGTCCTTTCCCTGCACTTGTGTTTCCCTATTTCCTACCTTCCTTGCTTCCTTCCTCCCTTCCTGGGTTTTCTCCTTTTATTCTTCTTTCTTTTCTACCTCCCTGCATCCCTCCAACTTTGCCATCCTCCCTTCCAACTTTCTCTCTCCCTTCCCTCCCTTTTCTTTTCCTGCAAGTGTTTGGGGTGAAAGTCCATGGCAGGCCAGCCCCAAGCTAGGCAAGGTCACTGCCACTGAGCTACAACATCCCCAGAACTGCTGCCACTTCCTATGCAAGTAACTTGAATTATCTCTAAAGAGAAACTCTCACATAGTCTACTTTCAAAGTAATTTCAGAAGAGTTGCTAACATGGGCATAAATCAGTTATGACAATTCATTTTTGAAAAGCACGGCACAGCTAATGTTCCTCCAAAGAAGGAGTTGAAAACTTAATTGGTTTTCAGGTCAGCATTTCTAGACTAGTACAAACCCTCCTAATCCTGATCTCTCCTTAGTCCTATGATTTCTTTAAGTGTCCCCTTTGCTCCTGTTCATGGAGTCATGTGTACAGAAATTATACCTGGTTCTATTGAACTCTACTTAATTCTTTCTCACCTCTGTGCTCCTTTTGCCAAGTCACTCCTCAACACTTACTGTAACCCTTTCAATTTTTTGTCCATTTTCATTTAAAAAACTCTTTCAAAAATTGAACCATTTCGCATGCAGACACAGTCTTCTTGATCTGCTTTAATCCCCCACTACTGACATTGTAAGTTATTGAAATGTACACTTCCAGACCGTTTTCAGATTTTTGATTCCTGTATATATATCTGTCTATCTATTTACAAACATAACATGGTATTCTGAAAGAATCGTTCTGCTTTTGGAGCTCTACATTGTGTTTTCCAGAAGCAGACCTATTACACAGAGATGAATCCATGTTACCTAGATTGAGTTCAAACCGGAATGTGCACTCTGATTCCCATTATATTGTTCTACCTACTAATGGACAGTTCAGTTATATCTGATGATATACAACAGATGTTTTATGATGGCAATTTAGGTTTATTTAAAGGAGTGATTAGAAAACAGGTGAGACAGACTGATTAGATTCAGTATGTATGTTGGCTTTGTTTTTCTAGGCCTGAAGTTTTCACATTTCAATTAATTGTAGGTTAAGTATCAGGCAGATTCTTCACTGGGCTTCAAATATGATAAAGTTGCTTCTTATTTTTAAGAAGGCCGTTGCAATCCTGCATTTATTTTACACCTCAGTGCTTGATTTACACAGAAGCACACACACACACACAGCACACACATCAACAAACACACAAACACATAATTAGAGCACATTTAACACTCAAATAAAGCTTTACCTACTAATTCATAACTAGGGTATTTTTTTAATAAGTATTGTGTCTTCGTCTCTACTGGGGAAACATGGTTCAATGTGAGTTCTCTGGTTTGTTGTAGGGCAGTGAACGTTCACTTGTTGGCAATGATATAGAAATGGGGAGTAAAGAGTTTAAAAGTTTTTACAGTAGGTAGGCAGAGTCAGAGTATGGAATCCAAGAATAAGAAATCGGGGTATTTCCTCTTTGTTTCTTCATTTCAAACTCCTAATAATTCATGTATATTTTCCAAAAGTCTCCCAGAAAACAAGGACTAGGTCAATCCACATATCAGTGAACCATAGCAGAATGCGATTCTGAATTTCATATAAACAGTCATAAAATCAAAAAGACAGGTGCTGTGGTTTTGGCTCAGCACTAGAGTGCTGGCTTCACACTTTCAAAGGTCCTGAGTTGGATCCCCAACACCATATGTGAAAGGAATGAATGAACCAATGCATGAGTGTATGATGAATGAATTAAAGGTATGAGGAGGAGGAGGAAGAGGAGGAGGAGGAGGAGAAATAGAAGAAGATGATGAGTAATTTGACAGAAGGGAAAAAGGGGAGGAGAGTGAGTTTAAATTGTGGTTTCCAATTCCCAAACGTTAAATTACAGCAGACGGGATAGAGAGAGAAGATGGGAGGGCAGGAGATTGGAGATAGTAGAGGCTAGAAAAGGTAGCAGTATACAACAGTTACTAACATGGCATTTTGTAGAAACGTGGATGTGTAAACAATGTGATTGTGCAATCTGTATATGGGGTCAAAATGGGAGTTCATAACTCACTTGAATCTAATGTAGGAAATATGGTATCTCAAGAGCTATGTAAGGTTTTAAGCAACCAATATAAAAAAGAGGTCTTCATTTTTCTTTGTAGTTGATATCTCCTGTTTCCTTGACATGATTAGTTGTGTTCTCTCCTTTAGTCCTCCCAAGCTCTAGTTATTCTGATATGGAAAAACTAGCTGAAATGCCCAACCAGTCTCTAAATCAGTGACACTTTTTCATTAAGCCTAAAGTCACTTTACAATTGCTACAGTCATACTAAATACAGTTCTTTGTTGGGAGTTTAAAAGATATTTACATCAGCTAGATTACAAGGACCTAGAACTCCCATTGTTGTTTATGTAAGAGTGGCTTCATCAGATTAAATGCTGTTCTCTGGAATAACATAAAATAGGAATAATTTACTCATAAGATTCTTACGTAAACCATCTTTATTTACAAAATACTATCTTAAGAATTATTGTTTCATTGAGCTTCAATTGGAGCCAAAGTATAGTCAATTACTGAACTAAAAGCAGTTACTTAAAAAGTAAAAATGAGAGATAAGTCAAATTACATTTGAAGAGAGAGCAACAGCATGAGGTTTCTTGTTTGGTTCTGGATGTTGAGTAACAGGCTCATTTGCAGGTGGAAGGAACCCTTGAGGCAACTCACTTGTACTTTCAGAATGGGGGTGAAGAGGGCTGAATTCCAGCTCTTGGGGGAAGATTTTGTGAGGAAAACCCCCTCCCTGCATAGACACTTCGCATTGGAAATGGCGTGGGTGGCGGGTCAGGTGGAAAATAATCTCCAGGTTCCCAGTCAAGTTTCCTGGGAGAGGTGGAGGAAAAAAAAGATCCTCTTCTCATGAACTGACTCCTTGGGTCAACTGGAAACAAGGCACCTCTGACTGGAGGGAAAGGTGCCAACACAGAGTCAGAGCCGGTTGCTTGGTTTTCAGCATGGAGAGGTGAATCAGGCACATCAGAGTCCAAAGGAGGCATATTAGGAATTCTGTGTTCTGCTGGTCCCGATGCTCTAGCACAATTTGAGTAAAACCTATCTTGCCTTTGTAGAGGAAGACGTGCATCAGAAGAATATGGTTGGCCTGGCGGAGGGATCATCAGCCTGCTGGCCTGTTCCCCTGGAGGAGAGAGGGTCCCAGTCTGAGAAGGTGCTCTCTGAAAATCAGTGAACTTATGACAGCTGGATTCTCTTCCTTTACTGCTAGTCGCATGGTCCAGATTATTCTCCAGGGCCCCTTGACCCTCTTCCTCCTCCCACTGGAGTGAAAGGTGAGAGTGTGAGTGGACAACTCTTTTCAAAATGAGGAGGTCTCCTTTCAGATGAAGGGTGACCTATTGGTGAGGGCCCATTTGGAGAAGGCTTTCTGCCCATTGCTGAGTTGGAAACATCCAGTGCATCATAGGGATCTTTTTCTACAAGTTCAAATCTAAGCTCCTTCTCAGTTAATTTTTGTCTGTTGCGTGCATTTTGCTTCCTAAAATAACTGAGGTTTCTTTCAGCATTCCGAGCTGCCAACTCACTAGCATCTGCTTCTTTCTCAGAGGAAATAATCTTCCCCAGACAGGAACGAATGGTACTCTGCAATTGTTCTTCAAGATATTGGGCTCTCTTTCGGTAGGTCTCCAGCTCTTTTATTGTATGGCTCATCTTTTCTTCGACTTTGGAAAGTTTCTCCTCTTGCTCCACATGGTAGTTTTCCTCCACTCTTAATTTCCTGTGCAGTTTCATCATATTTTCTTGATAGCATTCCATCATGACTTTAAAGTTCTCCTGTAGGGTCTCATTCTCACTTTGCAGCTGTGCATTTTCTGACTGCAAGGATGCCTGTTCAGTCTGCAGACTTTTAAGGTGTTCTGTAAGGTCTTCTGTGGTTTTCTCCACTTCAGATGAGAAAGTACATTTTTGATTTCTTCCTCCTTCCAAGATTTCTAAGGAGGCCTTTAGCTTATCACCATAAACCAGGTTCCTCAAAGCTCCTTTGGACTCATCCTCCAAGTGAGCACCAATTTCGGGTTCACTCGTCTTTCCCAGTTCCAGGTGACCAACATCCCTTTGGGCTCCCAGGCTTGGAGAAGATCTATTCTTCATCTTCAGCAAGCATTCACTCAGAGACTCCATGTGATTTTCTGTGTCCCTTAGAACTTGTTCTCCAGCTACTTTAGAGTCCTCTAATATGATTTTTGCTTTATATTGGACACCTCCTTGTTCCCTCTGTGCTTCAGCTTCTCCTTGTATTGTTGGTCTCTGCGTTGGCGGAAGTAGGGATCCTTCATTCAAAACCTCTTTGATTACCAGCTTCAGTTCTTCCTCATTCACTTGAAAGAGTCTCCAGTTTGTTTTAGCTTCAGCTATTTGTGATCTCAGTGATTCAGATTCACCTTGGAGGGACTGTATCCTTCTTGATAGATGCGCCATCGTTTCATCCTGTTGACCTTGTTGAGCCTTCTGTGCTTTGAGCTCTTCTTCTAGAAAGAGCATTTCAACGCCATGGCTGGATTCGGACCTATGCAGCTTTTCGTCGGTTGCCTCCAGCTGTTGTGCTTCTCTTGAACCCTTCTCAAACCTGCAATCCTTTAAAGATGATTCTAAGCCTTCATGTTCTTTCTCAAACAGGCTCACTTTTTCAAGAAGTCCACATTTTGCCTCAATAAGTCCAGCAAGATTTAGAGCCAGCCTTTTTTCTCTTCCCACGTAAAGCCTGCTACGAACCGACTGAAAACCTCTCCAGAAAAGTGAGAGAACAGCAAAAAATCCAAGAGCTGTACACACCACCATCTCCCAAGGAAAGCCATAAGGAAGATGGCCTGGCTTCATGTCTTCGGACAATGCTGCCACAACCCTGGGTGCTTCTTCCAGAACCGCCCACTAGGATGGCTGAGAGGCAGCCCTTGGCTCCTCCATCACGCCAAGACAGCTTTGGCTCTTGCCACCACAACCACAGCCTGCCCAGGCAGGCCAACACAGGCTGTGGACACTGAGGTGTTTGGTCAGGAACTCCAACCTGAACCAGGTAACGGAGGAGACCACTGTGATCCCCTTCAGTGGCTGAGCGTATGGTGGGTGGTGGGCGTATGGCGGTGGGAGCCATGATCAAAGGCTCCCAGGAGCCTTGTTGTGCTCAACTGCCCATCAGGGGAGTCTTGTCCGCTTCCCTACCCAGTGCATCTTCATGTGCCACAGGTTTAGGTCCCTCCCACTCCAGCCAGAGAGAATTCCTCTCCATGCCACCCACCCCTTGATTTGGTTTAGGCCAAGCCAAGTTGGCTTAGTAGAAAGATTCCATCCAGTCATAATAACATTCAGTTTGATGTCACTCAAATTCTAAAGCTGACTAAACTGTTCAAACAGCTTTTATGGCCTATATTGGTCTTTGTGTCCCTTGCCTTTTGTTTGAGTGACTCAGTCCTTTCCCTGCACTTGTGTTTCCCTATTTCCTACCTTCCTTGCTTCCTTCCTCCCTTCCTGGGTTTTCTCCTTTTATTCTTCTTTCTTTTCTACCTCCCTGCATCCCTCCAACTTTGCCATCCTCCCTTCCAACTTTCTCTCTCCCTTCCCTCCCTTTTCTTTTCCTGCAAGTGTTTGGGGTGAAAGTCCATGGCAGGCCAGCCCCAAGCTAGGCAAGGTCACTGCCACTGAGCTACAACATCCCCAGAACTGCTGCCACTTCCTATGCAAGTAACTTGAATTATCTCTAAAGAGAAACTCTCACATAGTCTACTTTCAAAGTAATTTCAGAAGAGTTGCTAACATGGGCATAAATCAGTTATGACAATTCATTTTTGAAAAGCACGGCACAGCTAATGTTCCTCCAAAGAAGGAGTTGAAAACTTAATTGGTTTTCAGGTCAGCATTTCTAGACTAGTACAAACCCTCCTAATCCTGATCTCTCCTTAGTCCTATGATTTCTTTAAGTGTCCCCTTTGCTCCTGTTCATGGAGTCATGTGTACAGAAATTATACCTGGTTCTATTGAACTCTACTTAATTCTTTCTCACCTCTGTGCTCCTTTTGCCAAGTCACTCCTCAACACTTACTGTAACCCTTTCAATTTTTTGTCCATTTTCATTTAAAAAACTCTTTCAAAAATTGAACCATTTCGCATGCAGACACAGTCTTCTTGATCTGCTTTAATCCCCCACTACTGACATTGTAAGTTATTGAAATGTACACTTCCAGACCGTTTTCAGATTTTTGATTCCTGTATATATATCTGTCTATCTATTTACAAACATAACATGGTATTCTGAAAGAATCGTTCTGCTTTTGGAGCTCTACATTGTGTTTTCCAGAAGCAGACCTATTACACAGAGATGAATCCATGTTACCTAGATTGAGTTCAAACCGGAATGTGCACTCTGATTCCCATTATATTGTTCTACCTACTAATGGACAGTTCAGTTATATCTGATGATATACAACAGATGTTTTATGATGGCAATTTAGGTTTATTTAAAGGAGTGATTAGAAAACAGGTGAGACAGACTGATTAGATTCAGTATGTATGTTGGCTTTGTTTTTCTAGGCCTGAAGTTTTCACATTTCAATTAATTGTAGGTTAAGTATCAGGCAGATTCTTCACTGGGCTTCAAATATGATAAAGTTGCTTCTTATTTTTAAGAAGGCCGTTGCAATCCTGCATTTATTTTACACCTCAGTGCTTGATTTACACAGAAGCACACACACACACACAGCACACACATCAACAAACACACAAACACATAATTAGAGCACATTTAACACTCAAATAAAGCTTTACCTACTAATTCATAACTAGGGTATTTTTTTAATAAGTATTGTGTCTTCGTCTCTACTGGGGAAACATGGTTCAATGTGAGTTCTCTGGTTTGTTGTAGGGCAGTGAACGTTCACTTGTTGGCAATGATATAGAAATGGGGAGTAAAGAGTTTAAAAGTTTTTACAGTAGGTAGGCAGAGTCAGAGTATGGAATCCAAGAATAAGAAATCGGGGTATTTCCTCTTTGTTTCTTCATTTCAAACTCCTAATAATTCATGTATATTTTCCAAAAGTCTCCCAGAAAACAAGGACTAGGTCAATCCACATATCAGTGAACCATAGCAGAATGCGATTCTGAATTTCATATAAACAGTCATAAAATCAAAAAGACAGGTGCTGTGGTTTTGGCTCAGCACTAGAGTGCTGGCTTCACACTTTCAAAGGTCCTGAGTTGGATCCCCAACACCATATGTGAAAGGAATGAATGAACCAATGCATGAGTGTATGATGAATGAATTAAAGGTATGAGGAGGAGGAGGAAGAGGAGGAGGAGGAGGAGAAATAGAAGAAGATGATGAGTAATTTGACAGAAGGGAAAAAGGGGAGGAGAGTGAGTTTAAATTGTGGTTTCCAATTCCCAAACGTTAAATTACAGCAGACGGGATAGAGAGAGAAGATGGGAGGGCAGGAGATTGGAGATAGTAGAGGCTAGAAAAGGTAGCAGTATACAACAGTTACTAACATGGCATTTTGTAGAAACGTGGATGTGTAAACAATGTGATTGTGCAATCTGTATATGGGGTCAAAATGGGAGTTCATAACTCACTTGAATCTAATGTAGGAAATATGGTATCTCAAGAGCTATGTAAGGTTTTAAGCAACCAATATAAAAAAGAGGTCTTCATTTTTCTTTGTAGTTGATATCTCCTGTTTCCTTGACATGATTAGTTGTGTTCTCTCCTTTAGTCCTCCCAAGCTCTAGTTATTCTGATATGGAAAAACTAGCTGAAATGCCCAACCAGTCTCTAAATCAGTGACACTTTTTCATTAAGCCTAAAGTCACTTTACAATTGCTACAGTCATACTAAATACAGTTCTTTGTTGGGAGTTTAAAAGATATTTACATCAGCTAGATTACAAGGACCTAGAACTCCCATTGTTGTTTATGTAAGAGTGGCTTCATCAGATTAAATGCTGTTCTCTGGAATAACATAAAATAGGAATAATTTACTCATAAGATTCTTACGTAAACCATCTTTATTTACAAAATACTATCTTAAGAATTATTGTTTCATTGAGCTTCAATTGGAGCCAAAGTATAGTCAATTACTGAACTAAAAGCAGTTACTTAAAAAGTAAAAATGAGAGATAAGTCAAATTACATTTGAAGAGAGAGCAACAGCATGAGGTTTCTTGTTTGGTTCTGGATGTTGAGTAACAGGCTCATTTGCAGGTGGAAGGAACCCTTGAGGCAACTCACTTGTACTTTCAGAATGGGGGTGAAGAGGGCTGAATTCCAGCTCTTGGGGGAAGATTTTGTGAGGAAAACCCCCTCCCTGCATAGACACTTCGCATTGGAAATGGCGTGGGTGGCGGGTCAGGTGGAAAATAATCTCCAGGTTCCCAGTCAAGTTTCCTGGGAGAGGTGGAGGAAAAAAAAGATCCTCTTCTCATGAACTGACTCCTTGGGTCAACTGGAAACAAGGCACCTCTGACTGGAGGGAAAGGTGCCAACACAGAGTCAGAGCCGGTTGCTTGGTTTTCAGCATGGAGAGGTGAATCAGGCACATCAGAGTCCAAAGGAGGCATATTAGGAATTCTGTGTTCTGCTGGTCCCGATGCTCTAGCACAATTTGAGTAAAACCTATCTTGCCTTTGTAGAGGAAGACGTGCATCAGAAGAATATGGTTGGCCTGGCGGAGGGATCATCAGCCTGCTGGCCTGTTCCCCTGGAGGAGAGAGGGGCCCAGTCTGAGAAGGTGCTCTCTGAAAATCAGTGAACTTATGACAGCTGGATTCTCTTCCTTTACTGCTAGTCGCATGGTCCAGAGGATTCTCCAGGGCCCCTTGACCCTCTTCCTCCTCCCACTGGAGTGAAAGGTGAGAGTGTGAGTGGACCACTCTTTTCAAAATGAGGAGGTCTCCTTTCAGATGAAGGGTGACCTATTGGTGAGGGCCCATTTGGAGAAGGCTTTCTGCCCATTGCTGAGTTGGAAACATCCAGTGCATCATAGGGATCTTTTTCTACAAGTTCAAATCTAAGCTCCTTCTCAGTTAATTTTTGTCTGTTGCGTGCATTTTGCTTCCTGAAATAACTGAGGTTTCTTTCAGCAATCCGAGCTGCCAACTCACTAGCATCTGCTTCTTTCTCAGAGGAAATAATCTTCCCCAGACAGGAACGAATGGTACTCTGCAATTGTTCTTCAAGATATTGGGCTCTCTTTCGGTAGGTCTCCAGCTCTTTTATTGTATGGCTCATCTTTCTTCGACTTTGGAAAGTTTCTCCTCTTGCTCCACACGGTAGTTTTCCTCCACTCTAAATTTCCTGTGCAGTTTCATCATATTTTCTTGATAGCGTTCCATCATGACTTTAAAGTTCTTATGTGGGGTCTCATTCTCACTTTGCAGCTGTGCATTTTCTGACTGCAAGGATGCCTGTTCAGTCTGCAGACTTTTAAGGTGTTCTGTAAGGTCTTCTGTGGTTTTCTCCACTTCAGATGAGAAAGTACATTTTTGATTTCTTCCTCCTTCCAAGATTTCTAAGGAGGCCTTTAGCTTATCACCATAAACCAGGTTCCTCAAAGCTCCTTTGGACTCATCCTCCAAGTGAGCACCAATTTCGGGTTCACTAGTCTTTCCCAGTTCCAGGTGACCACCATCCCTTTGGGCTCCCAGGCTTTGAGAAGATCTATCCTTCATCTTCAGCAAGCATTCACTCAGAGACTCCATGTGATTTTCTGTGTCCCTTAGAACTTGTTCTCCAGCTACTTTAGAGTCCTCTAATATGATTTTTGCTTTATATTGGACACCTCCTTGTTCCCTCTGTGCTTCAGCTTCTCCTTGTATTGTTGGTCTCTGCGTTGGCGGAAGTAGGGATCCTTCATTCAAAACCTCTTTGATTGCCAGCTTCAGTTCTTCCTCATTCACTTGAAAGAGTCTCCAGTTTGTTTTAGCTTCAGCTATTTGTGATCTCAGGGATTCAGATTCACCTTGGAGGGAATGTATCCTTCTTGATAGATGCGCCATCGTTTCATCCTGTTGACCTTGTTGAGCCTTCTGTGCTTTGAGCTCTTCTTCTAGAAAGAGCATTTCAATGCCATGGCTGGATTCGGACCTATGCAGCTTTTCGTCGGTTGCCTCCAGCTGTTGTGCTTCTCTTGAACCCTTCTCAAACCTGCAATCCTTTAAAGATGATTCTAAGCCTTCATGTTCTTTTTCAACAAGGCTCACTTTTTCAAGAAGTCCACATTTTGCCTCAATAAGTCCAGCAAGATTTAGAGCCAGCCTTTTTTCTCTTCCCACGTAAAGCCTGCTACGAACCGACTGAAAACCTCTCCAGAAAAGTGAGAGAACAGCAAAAAATCCAAGAGCTGTACACACCACCAACTCCCAAGGAAAGCCATAAGGAAGATGGCCTGGCTTCATGTCTTCGGACAATGCTGCCACAACCCTGGGTGCTTCTTCCAGAACCACCCACTAGGATGGCTGAGAGGCAGCCCTTGGCTCCTCCATCACACCAAGACAGCTTTGGCTCTTGCCACCACAACCACAGCCTGCCCAGGCAGGCCAACACAGGCTGTGGACACTGAGGTGTTTGGTCAGGAACTCCAACCTGCACCAGGCAACGGAGCAGACCACTGTGATCCCCTTCAGGGGCTGAGCGTATGGTGGGTGGTGGGCGTATGGCGGTGGGAGCCATGATCCAAGGCTCCCAGGAGCCTTGTTGTGCTCAACTGCCCATCAGGGGAGTCTTGTCCGCTTCCGTACCCAGTGCATCCTCATGTGCCACAGGTTTAGGTCCCTCCCACTCCAGCCAGAGAGAATTCCTCTCCATGCCAACCACCCCTTGATTTGGTTTAGGCCAAGCCAAGGTGGGGTTAGTAGGAAGATTCCATCCAGTCATAATAACATTCAGTTTGATGTCACTCAAATTCTAAAGCTGACTAAACTGTTCAAACAGCTTTTATGGCCTATATTGGTCTTTGTGTCCCTTGCCTTTTGTTTGAGTGACTCAGTCCTTTCCCTGCCCTTGTGTTTCCCTATTTCCTACCTTCCTTGCTTTCTTCCTCCCTTCCTGGGTTTTCTCCTTTTCTTCTTCTTTCTTTCTACCTCCCTGCATCCCTCCAACTTTGCCTTCCTCCCTTCCAACTTTCTCTCTCCCTTCCCTCCCTTTTCTTTTCTTGCAAGTGTTTGGGGTGAAAGTCCATGGCAGGCCAGCCCCAAGCTAGGCAAGGTCACTGCCACTGAGCTACAACATCCCCAGACCTGCTGCCACTTCCTATGCAAGTAACTTGAATTATCTCTAAAGAGAAACTCTCACATAGTCTACTTTCAAAGTTATTTCAGAAGAGTTGCTAACATGGGCATAAATCAGTTATGACAAGTCATTTTTGAAAAGCACGGCACAGCTAATGTTCCTCCAAAGAAGGAGTTGAAAACTTAATTGGTTTTCAGGTCAGCATTTCTAGACTAGTACAAACCCTCCTAATCCTAATCTCTCCTTAGTCCTATGATTTCTTTAAGTGTCCCCTTTGCTCCTGTTCATGGAGTCATGTGTACAGAAATTATACCTGGTTCTATTGAGCTCTACTTAATTCTTTCTCACCTCTGTGTTCCTTTTGCCAAGTCACTCCTCAACACTTACTGTAAACCTTTCAATTTTTTGTCCATTTTCATTTAAAAACTCTTTCAAAAATTGAACCATTTCACATGCAGACACAGTCTTCTTGATCTGCTTTAGTCCCACACTACTGACATTGTAAGTTATTGAAATGTACACTTCCAGACCATTTTCAGATTTTTGATTCCTGTATATCTATCTGTCTATCTATTTACAAACATAACATGGTATTCTGAAAGAATCGTTCTGCTTTTGGAGCTCTACATTGTGTTTTCCAGAAGCAGACCTATTACACAGAGATGAATCCATGTTACCTAGATTGAGTTCAAACCGGAATGTGCACTCTGATTCCCATTATATTGTTCTACCTACTAATGGACAGTTCAGTTATATCTGATGATATACAACTGATGTTTTATGATGGCAATTTAGGATTATTTAAAGGAGTGATTAGAAAACAGGTGAGACAGACTGATTAGATTCAGTATGTATGTTGGCTTTGTTTTTCTAGGCCTGAAGTTTTCACATTTCAATTAATTGTAGGTTAAGTATCAGGCAGATTCTTCACTGGGCTTCAAATATGATAAAGTTGCTTCTTATTTTTAAGAAGGCCGTTGCAATCCTGCATTTATTTTACACCTCAGTGCTTGATTTACACAGAAGCACACACACACACACAGCACACACATCAACAAACACACAAACACATAATTAGAGCACATTTAACACTCAAATAAAGCTTTACCTACTAATTCATAACTAGGGTATTTTTTTAATAAGTATTGTGTCTTCGTCTCTACTGGGGAAACATGGTTCAATGTGAGTTCTCTGGTTTGTTGTAGGGCAGTGAACGTTCACTTGTTGGCAATGATATAGAAATGGGGAGTAAGAGTTTAAAAGTTTTTACAGTAGGTAGGCAGAGTCAGAGTATGGAATCCAAGAATAAGAAATCGGGGTATTTCCTCTTTGTTTCTTCATTTCAAACTCCTAATAATTCATGTATATTTTCCAAAAGTCTCCCAGAAAACAAGGACTAGGTCAATCCACATATCAGTGAACCATAGCAGAATGCGATTCTGAATTTCATATAAACAGTCATAAAATCAAAAAGACAGGTGCTGGGGTTTTTGCTCAGCACTAGAGTGCTGGCTTCACACTTTCAAAGGTCCTGAGTTGGATCCCCAACACCATATGTGAAAGAAATGAATGAACCAATGCATGAGTGTATGGGAGTTCATAACTCACTTGACTCTAATGTAGGAAATATGGTATCTCAAGAGCTATGTAAGGTTTTAAGCAACCAATATAAAAAAGAGGTCTTCATTTTTCTTTGTAGTTGAGATCTCCTGTTTCCTTGACATGTTTAGTTGTGTTCTCTCCTTTAGTCCTCCCATGCTCTAGTTATTCTGATATGGAAAAACTAGCTGAAATGCCCAACCAGTCTCTAAATCAGTGACACTTTTTCATTAAGCCTAAAGTCACTTTACAATTGCTACAGTCATACTAAATACACTTCTTTGTTGGGAGTTTAAAAGATATTTCCATCAGCTAGATTACAAGTACCTAGAACTCCCATTCTTGTTTATGTAAGAGTGGCTTCATCAGATTAAATGCTGTTCTCTGGAATAACATAAAATAGGAATAATTTAGTCATAAGATTCCTACGTAAACCACCTTTATTTACAAAATACTATCTTAAGAATTATTGTTTCATTGAGCTTCAATTGGAGCCAAAGTATAGTCAATTACTGAAGTAAAAGCAGTTACTTAAAAACTAAAAATGAGAGATAAGTCAAATTACATTTGAAGAGAGAGCAACAGCATGAGGTTTCTTGTTTGGTTCTGGATGTTGAGTAACAGGCTCATTTGCAGGTGGAAGGAACCCTTGAGGCAACTCACTTGTACTTTCAGAATGGGGGTGAAGAGGGCTGAATTCCAGCTCTTGGGGGAAGATTTTGTGAGGAAAACCCCCTCCCTGCATAGACACTTCGCATTGGAAATGGAGTGGGTGGCGGGTCAGGTGGAAAATAATCTCCAGGTTCCCAGACAAGTTTCCTGGGAGAGGTGGAGGAAAAAAAAGGTCCTCTTCTCATGAACTGACTCCTTGGGTCAACTGGAAACAAGGCACCTCTGACTGGAGGGAAAGGTGCCAACACAGAGTCAGAGCCGGTTGCTTGGTTTTCAGCATGGAGAGGTGAATCAGGCACATCAGAGTCCAAAGGAGGCATATTAGGAATTCTGTGTTCTGCTGGTCCCGATGCTCTAGCACAATTTGAGTAACACCTATCTTGCCTTTGTAGAGGAAGACGTGCATCAGAAGAATATGGTTGGCCTGGCGGAGGGATCATCAGCCTGCTGGCCTGTTCCCCTGGAGGAGAGAGGGGCCCAGTCTGAGAAGGTGCTCTCTGAAAATCAGTGAACTTATGACAGCTGGATTCTCTTCCTTTACTGCTAGTCGCATGGTCCAGAGGATTCTCCAGGGCCCCTTGACCCTCTTCCTCCTCCCACTGGAGTGAAAGGTGAGAGTGTGAGTGGACCACTCTTTTCAAAATGAGGAGGTCTCCTTTCAGATGAAGGGTGACCTATTAGTGAGGGCCCATTTGGAGAAGGGTTTCTGCCCATTGCTGAGTTGGAAACATCCAGTGCATCATAGGGATCTTTTTCTACAAGTTCAAATCTAAGCTCCTTCTCAGTTAATTTTTGTCTGTTGCGTGCATTTTGCTTCCTGAAATAACTGAGGTTTCTTTCAGCAATCCGATCTGCCAACTCACTAGCATCTGCCTCTTTTTCAGAGGAAATAATCTTCCCCAGACAGGAACGAATGGTACTCTGCAATTGTTCTTCAAGATATTGGGCTCTCTTTCGGTAGGTCTCCAGCTCTTTTATTGTATGGCTCATCTTTTCTTCGACTTTGGAATGTTTCTCCTCTTGCTCCACACGGTAGTTTTCTTCCACTCTTAATTTCCTGTGCAGTTTCATCATATTTTCTTGATAGCGTTCCATCATGACTTTAAAGTTCTTCTGTGGGGTCTCATTCTCACTTTGCAGCTGTGCATTTTCTGACTGCAAGGATGCCTGTTCAGTCTGCAGACTTTTAAGGTGTTCTGTAAGGTCTTCTGTGGTTTTCTCCACTTCAGATGAGAAAGTACATTTTTGATTTCTTCCTCCTTCCAAGATTTCAAAGGAGGCCTTTAGCTTATCACCATAAACCAGGTTCCTCAAAGCTCCTATGGACTCATCCTCCAAGTGAGCACCCATTTCGGGTTCACTCGTCTTTCCCAGTTCCAGGTGACCACCATACCTTTGGGCTCCCAGGCTTGGAGAAGATCTATCCTTCATCTTCAGCAAGCATTCACTCAGAGACTCCATGTGATTTTCTGTGTCCCTTAGAACTTGTTCTCCAGCTACTTTAGAGTCCTCTAATATGATTTTTGCTTTATATTGGACACCTCCTTGTTCCCTCTGTGCTTCAGCTTCTCCTTGTATTGTTGGTCTCTGCGTTGGTGGAAGTAGGGATCCTTCATTCAAAACCTCTTTGATTACCAGCTTCATTTCTTCCTCATTCACTTGAAAGAGTCTCCAGTTTGTTTTAGCTTCAGCTATTTGTGATCTCAGGGATTCAGATTCACCTTGGAGGGACTGTATCCTTCTTGATAGATGCGCCATCGTTTCATCCTGTTGACCTTGTTGAGCCTTCTGTGCTTTGAGCTCTTCTTCTAGAAAGAGCATTTCAACGCCATGGCTGGATTCGGACCTATGCAGCTTTTCGTCGGTTGCCTCCAGCTGTTGTGCTTCTCTTGAACCCTTCTCAAACCTGCAATCCTTTAAAGATGATTCTAAGCCTTCATGTTCTTTTTCAACAAGGCTCACTTTTTCAAGAAGTCCACATTTTGCCTCAATAAGTCCAGCAAGATTTAGAGCCAGCCTTTTTTCTCTTCCCACGTAAAGCCTGCTACGAACCGACTGAAAACCTCTCCAGAAAAGTGAGAGAACAGCAAAAAATCCAAGAGCTGTACACACCACCAACTCCCAAGGAAAGCCATAAGGAAGATGGCCTGGCTTCATGTCTTCGGACAATGCTGCCACAACCCTGGGTGCTTCTTCCAGAACCACCCACTAGGATGGCTGAGAGGCAGCCCTTGGCTCCTCCATCACGCCAAGACAGCTTTGGCTCTTGCCACCACAACCACAGCCTGCCCAGGCAGGGCAACACAGGCTGTGGACACTGAGGTGTTTGGTCAGGAACTCCAACCTGAACCAGGAAACGGAGGAGACCACTGTGATCCCCTTCAGGGGCTGAGCGTATGGTGGGTGGTGGGCGTATGGCGGTGGGAGCCATGATCAAAGGCTCCCAGGAGCCTTGTTGTGCTCAACTGCCCATCAGGGGAGTCTTGTCCGCTTCCCTACCCAGTGCATCCTCATGTGCCACAGGTTTAGGTCCCTCCCACTCCAGCCAGAGAGAATTCCTCTCCATGCCACCCACCCCTTGATTTGGTTTAGGCCAAGCCAAGGTGGGGTTAGTAGGAAGATTCCATCCAGTCATAATAACATTCAGTTTGATGTCACTCAAATTCTAAAGCTGACTAAACTGTTCAAACAGCTTTTATGGCCTATATTGGTCTTTGTGTCCCTTGCCTTTTGTTTGAGTGACTCAGTCCTTTCCCTGCCCTTGTGTTTCCCTATTTCCTACCTTCCTTGCTTCCTTCCTCCCTTCCTGGGTTTTCTCCTTTTCTTCTTCTTTCTTTTCTACCTCCCTGCATCCCTCCAACTTTGCCTTCCTCCCTTCCAACTTTCTATCTCCCTTCCCTCCCTTTTCTTTTC
Source organism: Callospermophilus lateralis (assembly GCF_048772815.1). Lineage (NCBI taxonomy): Eukaryota > Metazoa > Chordata > Mammalia > Rodentia > Sciuridae > Callospermophilus > Callospermophilus lateralis. Next base: position 545,177 of record NW_027515484.1, read on the forward strand.
TTGCAAGTGTTTGGGGTGAAAGTCCATGGCAGGCCAGCCCCAAGCTAGGCAAGGTCACTGCCACTGAGCTACAACATCCCCAGACCTGCTGCCACTTCCTATGCAAGTAACTTGAATTATCTCTAAAGAGAAACTCTCACATAGTCTACTTTCAAAGTAATTTCAGAAGAGTTGCTAACATGGGCATAAATCAGTTATGACAAGTCATTTTTGAAAAGCACGGCACAGCTAATGTTCCTCCAAAGAAGGAGTTGAAAACTTAATTGGTTTTCAGGTCAGCATTTCTAGACTAGTACAAACCCTCCTAATCCTGATCTCTCCTTAGTCCTATGATTTCTTTAAGTGTCCCCTTTGCTCCTGTTCATGGAGTCATGTGTACAGAAATTATACCTGGTTCTATTGAACTCTACTTAATTCTTTCTCACCTCTGTGCTCCTTTTGCCAAGTCACTCCTCAACACTTACTGTAAACCTTTCAATTTTTTGTCCATTTTCATTTAAAAACTCTTTCAAAAATTGAACCATTTCGCATGCAGACACAGTCTTCTTGATCTGCTTTAATCCCCCACTACTGACATTGTAAGTTATTGAAATGTACACTTCCAGACCGTTTTCAGATTTTTGATTCCTGTATATCTATCTGTCTATCTATTTACAAACATAACATGGTATTCTGAAAGAATCGTTCTGCTTTTGGAGCTCTACATTGTGTTTTCCAGAAGCAGACCTATTACACAGAGATGAATCCATGTTACCTAGATTGAGTTCAAACCGGAATGTGCACTCTGATTCCCATTATATTGTTCTACCTACTAATGGACAGTTCAGTTATATCTGATGATATACAACTGATGTTTTATGATGGCAATTTAGGATTATTTAAAGGAGTGATTAGAAAACAGGTGAGACAGACTGATTAGATTCAGTATGTATGTTGGCTTTGTTTTTCTAGGCCTGAAGTTTTCACATTTCAATTAATTGTAGGTTATGTATCAGGCAGATTCTTCACTGGGCTTCAAATATGATAAAGTTGCTTCTTATTTTTAAGAAGGCCGTTGCAATCCTGAATTTATTTTACACCTCAGTGCTTGATTTACACAGAAGCACACACACACACACAGCACACACATCAACAAACACACAAACACATAATTAGAGCACATTTAACACTCAAATAAAGCTTTACCTACTAATTCATAACTAGGGTATTTTTTTAATAAGTATTGTGTCTTCGTCTCTACTGGGGAAACATGGTTCAATGTGAGTTCTCTGGTTTGTTGTAGGGCAGTGAACGTTCACTTGTTGGCAATGATATAGAAATGGGGAGTAAGAGTTTAAAAGTTTTTACAGTAGGTAGGCAGAGTCAGAGTATGGAATCCAAGAATAAGAAATCGGGGTATTTCCTCTTTGTTTCTTCATTTCAAACTCCTAATAATTCATGTATATTTTCCAAAAGTCTCCCAGAAAACAAGGACTAGGTCAATCCACATATCAGTGAACCATAGGAGAATGCGATTCTGAATTTCATATAAACAGTCATAAAATCAAAAAGACAGGTGCTGTGGTTTTGGCTCAGCACTAGAGTGCTGGCTTCACACTTTCAAAGGTCCTGAGTTGGATCCCCAACACCATATGTGAAAGGAATGAATGAACCAATGCATGAGTGTATGATGAATGAATTAAAGGTATAAGGAGGAGGAGGAAGAGGAGGAGGAGGAGGAGAAATAGAAGAAGATGATGAGTAATTTGACAGAAAGGAAAAAGGGGAGGAGAGTGTGTTTAAAGTGTGGTTTCCAATTCCCAAACGTTAAATTACAGCAGACGGGATAGAGAGAGAAGATGGGAGGGCAGGAGAGGGGGGATAGTAGAGGCCTGAAAAGGTAGCAGTATACAACAGTTACTAACATGGCATTTTGTAAAAACGTGAATGTGTAAACAATGTGATTGTGCAATCTGTATATGGGGTAAAAATGGGAGTTCATAACTCACTTGAATCTAATGTAGGAAATATGGTATCTCAAGAGCTATGTAAGGTTTTAAGCAACCAATATAAAAAAGAGGTCTTCATTTTTCTTTGTAGTTGAGATCTCCTGTTTCCTTGACATGTTAGTTGTGTTCTCTCCTTTAGTCCTCCCATGCTCTAGTTATTCTGATATGGAAAAACTAGCTGAAATGCCCAACCAGTCTCTAAATCAGTGACACTTTTTCATTAAGCCTAAAGTCACTTTACAATTGCTACAGTCATACTAAATACACTTCTTTGTTGGGAGTTTAAAAGATTTTTCCATCAGCTAGATTACAAGTACCTAGAACTCCCATTTTTGTTTATGTAAGAGTGGCTTCATCAGATTAAATGCTGTTATCTGGAATTACATAAAATAGGAATAATTTAGTCATAAGATTCCTACGTAAACCACCTTTATTTACAAAATACTATCTTAAGAATTATTGTTTCATTGAGCTTCAATTGGAGCCAAAGTATAGTCAATTACTGAAGTAAAAGCAGTTACTTAAAAACTAAAAATGAGAGATAAGTCAAATTACATTTGAAGAGAGAGCAACAGCATGAGGTTTCTTGTTTGGTTCTGGATGTTGAGTAACAGGCTCATTTGCAGGTGGAAGGAACCCTTGAGGCAACTCACTTGTACTTTCAGAATGGGGGTGAAGAGGGCTGAATTCCAGCTCTTGGGGGAAGATTTTGTGAGGAAAACCCCCTCCCTGAATAGACACTTCGCATTGGAAATGGAGTGGGTGGCGGGTCAGGTGGAAAATAATCTCCAGGTTCCCAGACAAGTTTCCTGGGAGAGGTGGAGGAAAAAAAAGGTCCTCTTCTCATGAACTGACTCCTTGGGTCAACTGGAAACAAGGCACCTCTGACTGGAGGGAAAGGTGCCAACACAGAGTCAGAGCCGGTTGCTTGGTTTTCAGCATGGAGAGGTGAATCAGGCACATCAGAGTCCAAAGGAGACATATTAGGAATTCTGTGTTCTGCTGGTCCCGATGCTCTACCACAATTTGAGTAAAACCTATCTTGCCTTTGTAGAGGAAGACGTGCATCAGAAGAATATGGTTGGCCTGGCGGAGGGATCATCAGCCTGCTGGCCTGTTCCCCTGGAGGAGAGAGGGTCCCAGTCTGAGAAGGTGCTCTCTGAAAATCAGTGAACTTATGACAGCTGGATTCTCTTCCTTTACTGCTAGTCGCATGGTCCAGAGGATTCTCCAGGGCCCCTTGACCCTCTTCCTCCTCCCACTGGAGTGAAAGGTGAGAGTGTGAGTGGACCACTCTTTTCAAAATGAGGAGGTCTCCTTTCAGATGAAGGGTGACCTATTGGTGAGGGCCCATTTGGAGAAGGCTTTCTGCCCATTGCTGAGTTGGAAACATCCAGTGCATCATAGGGATCTTTTTCTACAAGTTCAAATCTAAGCTCCTTCTCAGTTAATTTTTGTCTGTTGCGTGCATTTTGCTTCCTAAAATAACTGAGGTTTCTTTCAGCATTCCGAGCTGCCAACTCACTAGCATCTGCTTCTTTCTCAGAGGAAATAATCTTCCCCAGAGAGGAACGAATGGTACTCTGCAATTGTTCTTCAAGATATTGGGCTCTCTTTCGGTAGGTCTCCAGCTCTTTTATTGTATGGCTCATCTTTTCTTCGACTTTGGAAAGTTTCTCCTCTTGCTCCACACGGTAGTTTTCCTCCACTCTTAATTTCCTGTGCAGTTTCATCATATTTTCTTGATAGCATTCCATCATGACTTTAAAGTTCTCCTGTAGGGTCTCATTCTCACTTTGCAGCTGTGCATTTTCTGACTGCAAGGATGCCTGTTCAGTCTGCAGACTTTTAAGGTGTTCTGTAAGGTCTTCTGTGGTTTTCTCCACTTCAGATGAGAAAGTACATTTTTGATTTCTTCCTCCTTCCAAGATTTCTAAGGAGGCCTTTAGCTTATCACCATAAACCAGGTTCCTCAAAGCTCCTTTGGGCTCATCCTCCAAGTGAGCACCAATTTCGGGTTCACTCGTCTTTCCCAGTTCCAGGTGACCAACATCCCTTTGGGCTCCCAGGCTTGGAGAAGATCTATTCTTCATCTTCAGCAAGCATTCACTCAGAGACTCCATGTGATTTTCTGTGTCCCTTAGAACTTGTTCTCCAGCTACTTTAGAGTCCTCTAATATGATTTTTGCTTTATATTGGACACCTCCTTGTTCCCTCTGTGCTTCAGCTTCTCCTTGTATTGTTGGTCTCTGCGTTGGCGGAAGTAGGGATCCTTCATTCAAAACCTCTTTGATTACCAGCTTCAGTTCTTCCTCATTCACTTGAAAGAGTCTCCAGTTTGTTTTAGCTTCAGCTATTTGTGATCTCAGTGATTCAGATTCACCTTGGAGGGACTGTATCCTTCTTGATTGATGCGCCATCGTTTCATCCTGTTGACCTTGTTGAGCCTTCTGTGCTTTGAGCTCTTCTTCTAGAAAGAGCATTTCAACGCCATGGCTGGATTCGGACCTATGCAGCTTTTCGTCGGTTGCCTCCAGCTGTTGTGCTTCTCTTGAACCCTTCTCAAACCTGCAATCCTTTAAAGATGATTCTAAGCCTTCATGTTCTTTCTCAAACAGGCTCACTTTTTCAAGAAGTCCACATTTTGCCTCAATAAGTCCAGCAAGATTTAGAGCCAGCCTTTTTTCTCTTCCCACGTAAAGCCTGCTACGAACCGACTGAAAACCTCTCCAGAAAAGTGAGAGAACAGCAAAAAATCCAAGAGCTGTACACACCACCATCTCCCAAGGAAAGCCATAAGGAAGATGGCCTGGCTTCATGTCTTCGGACAATGCTGCCACAACCCTGGGTGCTTCTTCCAGAACCGCCCACTAGGATGGCTGAGAGGCAGCCCTTGGCTCCTCCATCACGCCAAGACAGCTTTGGCTCTTGCCACCACAACCACAGCCTGCCCAGGCAGGCCAACACAGGCTGTGGACACTGAGGTGTTTGGTCAGGAACTCCAACCTGAACCAGGTAACGGAGGAGACCACTGTGATCCCCTTCAGGGGCTGAGCGTATGGTGGGTGGTGGGCGTATGGCGGTGGGAGCCATGATCAAAGGCTCCCAGGAGCCTTGTTGTGCTCAACTGCCCATCAGGGGAGTCTTGTCCGCTTCCCTACCCAGTGCATCTTCATGTGCCACAGGTTTAGGTCCCTCCCACTCCAGCCAGAGAGAATTCCTCTCCATGCCACCCACCCCTTGATTTGGTTTAGGCCAAGCCAAGTTGGCTTAGTAGAAAGATTCCATCCAGTCATAATAACATTCAGTTTGATGTCACTCAAATTCTAAAGCTGACTAAACTGTTCAAACAGCTTTTATGGCCTATATTGGTCTTTGTGTCCCTTGCCTTTTGTTTGAGTGACTCAGTCCTTTCCCTGCACTTGTGTTTCCCTATTTCCTACCTTCCTTGCTTCCTTCCTCCCTTCCTGGGTTTTCTCCTTTTATTCTTCTTTCTTTTCTACCTCCCTGCATCCCTCCAACTTTGCCATCCTCCCTTCCAACTTTCTCTCTCCCTTCCCTCCCTTTTCTTTTCCTGCAAGTGTTTGGGGTGAAAGTCCATGGCAGGCCAGCCCCAAGCTAGGCAAGGTCACTGCCACTGAGCTACAACATCCCCAGATCTGCTGCCACTTCCTATGCAAGTAACTTGAATTATCTCTAAAGAGAAACTCTCACATAGTCTACTTTCAAAGTAATTTCAGAAGAGTTGCTAACATGGGCATAAATCAGTTATGACAAGTCATTTTTGAAAAGCACGGCACAGCTAATGTTCCTCCAAAGAAGGAGTTGAAAACTTAATTGGTTTTCAGGTCAGCATTTCTAGACTAGTACAAACCCTCCTAATCCTGATCTCTCCTTAGTCCTATGATTTCTTTAAGTGTCCCCTTTGCTCCTGTTCATGGAGTCATGTGTACAGAAATTATACCTGGTTCTATTGAACTCTACTTAATTCTTTCTCACCTCTGTGCTCCTTTTGCCAAGTCACTCCTCAACACTTACTGTAACCCTTTCAATTTTTTGTCCATTTTCATTTAAAAAACTCTTTCAAAAATTGAACCATTTCGCATGCAGACACAGTCTTCTTGATCTGCTTTAATCCCCCACTACTGACATTGTAAGTTATTGAAATGTACACTTCCAGACCGTTTTCAGATTTTTGATTCCTGTATATCTATCTGTCTATCTATTTACAAACATAACATGGTATTCTGAAAGAATCGTTCTGCTTTTGGAGCTCTACACTGTGTTTTCCAGAAGCAGACCTATTACACAGAGATGAATCCATGTTACCTAGATTGAGTTCAAACCGGAATGTGCACTCTGATTCCCATTATATTGTTCTACCTACTAATGGACAGTTCAGTTATATCTGATGATATACAACAGATGTTTTATGATGGCAATTTAGGTTTATTTAAAGGAGTGATTAGAAAACAGGTGAGACAGACTGATTAGATTCAGTATGTATGTTGGCTTTGTTTTTCTAGGCCTGAAGTTTTCACATTTCAATTAATTGTAGGTTAAGTATCAGGCAGATTCTTCACTGGGCTTCAAATATGATAAAGTTGCTTCTTATTTTTAAGAAGGCCGTTGCAATCCTGCATTTATTTTACACCTCAGTGCTTGATTTACACAGAAGCACACACACACACACAGCACACACATCAACAAACACACAAACACATAATTAGAGCACATTTAACACTCAAATAAAGCTTTACCTACTAATTCATAACTAGGGTATTTTTTTAATAAGTATTGTGTCTTCGTCTCTACTGGGGAAACATGGTTCAATGTGAGTTCTCTGGTTTGTTGTAGGGCAGTGAACGTTCACTTGTTGGCAATGATATAGAAATGGGGAGTATAGAGTTTAAAAGTTTTTACAGTAGGTAGGCAGAGTCAGAGTATGGAATCCAAGAATAAGAAATCGGGGTATTTCCTCTTTGTTTCTTCATTTCAAACTCCTAATAATTCATGTATATTTTCCAAAAGTCTCCCAGAAAACAAGGACTAGGTCAATCCACATATCAGTGAACCATAGCAGAATGCGATTCTGAATTTCATATAAACAGTCATAAAATCAAAAAGACAGGTGCTGTGGTTTTGGCTCAGCACTAGAGTGCTGGCTTCACACTTTCAAAGGTCCTGAGTTGGATCCCCAACACCATATGTGAAAGGAATGAATGAACCAATGCATGAGTGTATGATGAATGAATTAAAGGTATGAGGAGGAGGAGGAAGAGGAGGAGGAGGAGGAGAAATAGAAGAAGATGATGAGTAATTTGACAGAAGGGAAAAAGGGGAGGAGAGTGAGTTTAAATTGTGGTTTCCAATTCCCAAACGTTAAATTACAGCAGACGGGATAGAGAGAGAAGATGGGAGGGCAGGAGATTGGAGATAGTAGAGGCTAGAAAAGGTAGCAGTATACAACAGTTACTAACATGGCATTTTGTAAAAACGTGGATGTGTAAACAATGTGATTGTGCAATCTGTATATGGGGTCAAAATGGGAGTTCATAACTCACTTGAATCTAATGTAGGAAATATGGTATCTCAAGAGCTATGTAAGGTTTTAAGCAACCAATATAAAAAAGAGGTCTTCATTTTTCTTTGTAGTTGATATCTCCTGTTTCCTTGACATGATTAGTTGTGTTCTCTCCTTTAGTCCTCCCAAGCTCTAGTTATTCTGATATGGAAAAACTAGCTGAAATGCCCAACCAGTCTCTAAATCAGTGACACTTTTTCATTAAGCCTAAAGTCACTTTACAATTGCTACAGTCATACTAAATACAGTTCTTTGTTGGGAGTTTAAAAGATATTTACATCAGCTAGATTACAAGGACCTAGAACTCCCATTGTTGTTTATGTAAGAGTGGCTTCATCAGATTAAATGCTGTTCTCTGGAATAACATAAAATAGGAATAATTTACTCATAAGATTCTTACGTAAACCATCTTTATTTACAAAATACTATCTTAAGAATTATTGTTTCATTGAGCTTCAATTGGAGCCAAAGTATAGTCAATTACTGAACTAAAAGCAGTTACTTAAAAAGTAAAAATGAGAGATAAGTCAAATTACATTTGAAGAGAGAGCAACAGCATGAGGTTTCTTGTTTGGTTCTGGATGTTGAGTAACAGGCTCATTTGCAGGTGGAAGGAACCCTTGAGGCAACTCACTTGTACTTTCAGAATGGGGGTGAAGAGGGCTGAATTCCAGCTCTTGGGGGAAGATTTTGTGAGGAAAACCCCCTCCCTGCATAGACACTTCGCATTGGAAATGGCGTGGGTGGCGGGTCAGGTGGAAAATAATCTCCAGGTTCCCAGTCAAGTTTCCTGGGAGAGGTGGAGGAAAAAAAAGGTCCTCTTCTCATGAACTGACTCCTTGGGTCAACTGGAAACAAGGCACCTCTGACTGGAGGGAAAGGTGCCAACACAGAGTCAGAGCCGGTTGCTTGGTTTTCAGCATGGAGAGGTGAATCAGGCACATCAGAGTCCAAAGGAGGCATATTAGGAATTCTGTGTTCTGCTGGTCCCGATGCTCTACCACAATTTGAGTAAAACCTATCTTGCCTTTGTAGAGGAAGACGTGCATCAGAAGAATATGGTTGGCCTGGCGGAGGGATCATCAGCCTGCTGGCCTGTTCCCCTGGAGGAGAGAGGGGCCCAGTCTGAGAAGGTGCTCTCTGAAAATCAGTGAACTTATGACAGCTGGATTCTCTTCCTTTACTGCTAGTCGCATGGTCCAGAGGATTCTCCAGGGCCCCTTGACCCTCTTCCTCCTCCCACTGGAGTGAAAGGTGAGAGTGTGAGTGGACCACTCTTTTCAAAATGAGGAGGTCTCCTTTCAGATGAAGGGTGACCTATTGGTGAGGGCCCATTTGGAGAAGGCTTTCTGCCCATTGCTGAGTTGGAAACATCCAGTGCATCATAGGGATCTTTTTCTACAAGTTCAAATCTAAGCTCCTTCTCAGTTAATTTTTGTCTGTTGCGTGCATTTTGCTTCCTAAAATAACTGAGGTTTCTTTCAGCATTCCGAGCTGCCAACTCACTAGCATCTGCTTCTTTCTCAGAGGAAATAATCTTCCCCAGACAGGAACGAATGGTACTCTGCAATTGTTCTTCAAGATATTGGGCTCTCTTTCGGTAGGTCTCCAGCTCTTTTATTGTATGGCTCATCTTTTCTTCGACTTTGGAAAGTTTCTCCTCTTGCTCCACACGGTAGTTTTCCTCCACTCTTAATTTCCTGTGCAGTTTCATCATATTTTCTTGATAGCATTCCATCATGACTTTAAGTTCTCCTGTAGGGTCTCATTCTCACTTTGCAGCTGTGCATTTTCTGACTGCAAGGATGCCTGTTCAGTCTGCAGACTTTTAAGGTGTTCTGTAAGGTCTTCTGTGGTTTTCTCCACTTCAGATGAGAAAGTACATTTTTGATTTCTTCCTCCTTCCAAGATTTCTAAGGAGGCCTTTAGCTTATCACCATAAACCAGGTTCCTCAAAGCTCCTTTGGACTCATCCTCCAAGTGAGCACCAATTTCGGGTTCACTCGTCTTTCCCAGTTCCAGGTGACCAACATCCCTTTGGGCTCCCAGGCTTGGAGAAGATCTATTCTTCATCTTCAGCAAGCATTCACTCAGAGACTCCATGTGATTTTCTGTGTCCCTTAGAACTTGTTCTCCAGCTACTTTAGAGTCCTCTAATATGATTTTTGCTTTATATTGGACACCTCCTTGTTCCCTCTGTGCTTCAGCTTCTCCTTGTATTGTTGGTCTCTGCGTTGGCGGAAGTAGGGATCCTTCATTCAAAACCTCTTTGATTACCAGCTTCAGTTCTTCCTCATTCACTTGAAAGAGTCTCCAGTTTGTTTTAGCTTCAGCTATTTGTGATCTCAGTGATTCAGATTCACCTTGGAGGGACTGTATCCTTCTTGATTGATGCGCCATCGTTTCATCCTGTTGACCTTGTTGAGCCTTCTGTGCTTTGAGCTCTTCTTCTAGAAAGAGCATTTCAACGCCATGGCTGGATTCGGACCTATGCAGCTTTTCGTCGGTTGCCTCCAGCTGTTGTGCTTCTCTTGAACCCTTCTCAAACCTGCAATCCTTTAAAGATGATTCTAAGCCTTCATGTTCTTTCTCAAACAGGCTCACTTTTTCAAGAAGTCCACATTTTGCCTCAATAAGTCCAGCAAGATTTAGAGCCAGCCTTTTTTCTCTTCCCACGTAAAGCCTGCTACGAACCGACTGAAAACCTCTCCAGAAAAGTGAGAGAACAGCAAAAAATCCAAGAGCTGTACACACCACCATCTCCCAAGGAAAGCCATAAGGAAGATGGCCTGGCTTCATGTCTTCGGACAATGCTGCCACAACCCTGGGTGCTTCTTCCAGAACCGCCCACTAGGATGGCTGAGAGGCAGCCCTTGGCTCCTCCATCACGCCAAGACAGCTTTGGCTCTTGCCACCACAACCACAGCCTGCCCAGGCAGGCCAACACAGGCTGTGGACACTGAGGTGTTTGGTCAGGAACTCCAACCTGAACCAGGTAACGGAGGAGACCACTGTGATCCCCTTCAGGGGCTGAGCGTATGGTGGGTGGTGGGCGTATGGCGGTGGGAGCCATGATCAAAGGCTCCCAGGAGCCTTGTTGTGCTCAACTGCCCATCAGGGGAGTCTTGTCCGCTTCCCTACCCAGTGCATCTTCATGTGCCACAGGTTTAGGTCCCTCCCACTCCAGCCAGAGAGAATTCCTCTCCATGCCACCCACCCCTTGATTTGGTTTAGGCCAAGCCAAGTTGGCTTAGTAGAAAGATTCCATCCAGTCATAATAACATTCAGTTTGATGTCACTCAAATTCTAAAGCTGACTAAACTGTTCAAACAGCTTTTATGGCCTATATTGGTCTTTGTGTCCCTTGCCTTTTGTTTGAGTGACTCAGTCCTTTCCCTGCACTTGTGTTTCCCTATTTCCTACCTTCCTTGCTTCCTTCCTCCCTTCCTGGGTTTTCTCCTTTTATTCTTCTTTCTTTTCTACCTCCCTGCATCCCTCCAACTTTGCCATCCTCCCTTCCAACTTTCTCTCTCCCTTCCCTCCCTTTTCTTTTCCTGCAAGTGTTTGGGGTGAAAGTCCATGGCAGGCCAGCCCCAAGCTAGGCAAGGTCACTGCCACTGAGCTACAACATCCCCAGATCTGCTGCCACTTCCTATGCAAGTAACTTGAATTATCTCTAAAGAGAAACTCTCACATAGTCTACTTTCAAAGTAATTTCAGAAGAGTTGCTAACATGGGCATAAATCAGTTATGACAAGTCATTTTTGAAAAGCACGGCACAGCTAATGTTCCTCCAAAGAAGGAGTTGAAAACTTAATTGGTTTTCAGGTCAGCATTTCTAGACTAGTACAAACCCTCCTAATCCTGATCTCTCCTTAGTCCTATGATTTCTTTAAGTGTCCCCTTTGCTCCTGTTCATGGAGTCATGTGTACAGAAATTATACCTGGTTCTATTGAACTCTACTTAATTCTTTCTCACCTCTGTGCTCCTTTTGCCAAGTCACTCCTCAACACTTACTGTAACCCTTTCAATTTTTTGTCCATTTTCATTTAAAAAACTCTTTCAAAAATTGAACCATTTCGCATGCAGACACAGTCTTCTTGATCTGCTTTAATCCCCCACTACTGACATTGTAAGTTATTGAAATGTACACTTCCAGACCGTTTTCAGATTTTTGATTCCTGTATATCTATCTGTCTATCTATTTACAAACATAACATGGTATTCTGAAAGAATCGTTCTGCTTTTGGAGCTCTACACTGTGTTTTCCAGAAGCAGACCTATTACACAGAGATGAATCCATGTTACCTAGATTGAGTTCAAACCGGAATGTGCACTCTGATTCCCATTATATTGTTCTACCTACTAATGGACAGTTCAGTTATATCTGATGATATACAACAGATGTTTTATGATGGCAATTTAGGTTTATTTAAAGGAGTGATTAGAAAACAGGTGAGACAGACTGATTAGATTCAGTATGTATGTTGGCTTTGTTTTTCTAGGCCTGAAGTTTTCACATTTCAATTAATTGTAGGTTAAGTATCAGGCAGATTCTTCACTGGGCTTCAAATATGATAAAGTTGCTTCTTATTTTTAAGAAGGCCGTTGCAATCCTGCATTTATTTTACACCTCAGTGCTTGATTTACACAGAAGCACACACACACACACAGCACACACATCAACAAACACACAAACACATAATTAGAGCACATTTAACACTCAAATAAAGCTTTACCTACTAATTCATAACTAGGGTATTTTTTTAATAAGTATTGTGTCTTCGTCTCTACTGGGGAAACATGGTTCAATGTGAGTTCTCTGGTTTGTTGTAGGGCAGTGAACGTTCACTTGTTGGCAATGATATAGAAATGGGGAGTAAAGAGTTTAAAAGTTTTTACAGTAGGTAGGCAGAGTCAGAGTATGGAATCCAAGAATAAGAAATCGGGGTATTTCCTCTTTGTTTCTTCATTTCAAACTCCTAATAATTCATGTATATTTTCCAAAAGTCTCCCAGAAAACAAGGACTAGGTCAATCCACATATCAGTGAACCATAGCAGAATGCGATTCTGAATTTCATATAAACAGTCATAAAATCAAAAAGACAGGTGCTGTGGTTTTGGCTCAGCACTAGAGTGCTGGCTTCACACTTTCAAAGGTCCTGAGTTGGATCCCCAACACCATATGTGAAAGGAATGAATGAACCAATGCATGAGTGTATGATGAATGAATTAAAGGTATGAGGAGGAGGAGGAAGAGGAGGAGGAGGAGGAGAAATAGAAGAAGATGATGAGTAATTTGACAGAAGGGAAAAAGGGGAGGAGAGTGAGTTTAAATTGTGGTTTCCAATTCCCAAACGTTAAATTACAGCAGACGGGATAGAGAGAGAAGATGGGAGGGCAGGAGATTGGAGATAGTAGAGGCTAGAAAAGGTAGCAGTATACAACAGTTACTAACATGGCATTTTGTAAAAACGTGGATGTGTAAACAATGTGATTGTGCAATCTGTATATGGGGTCAAAATGGGAGTTCATAACTCACTTGAATCTAATGTAGGAAATATGGTATCTCAAGAGCTATGTAAGGTTTTAAGCAACCAATATAAAAAAGAGGTCTTCATTTTTCTTTGTAGTTGATATCTCCTGTTTCCTTGACATGATTAGTTGTGTTCTCTCCTTTAGTCCTCCCAAGCTCTAGTTATTCTGATATGGAAAAACTAGCTGAAATGCCCAACCAGTCTCTAAATCAGTGACACTTTTTCATTAAGCCTAAAGTCACTTTACAATTGCTACAGTCATACTAAATACAGTTCTTTGTTGGGAGTTTAAAAGATATTTACATCAGCTAGATTACAAGGACCTAGAACTCCCATTGTTGTTTATGTAAGAGTGGCTTCATCAGATTAAATGCTGTTCTCTGGAATAACATAAAATAGGAATAATTTACTCATAAGATTCTTACGTAAACCATCTTTATTTACAAAATACTATCTTAAGAATTATTGTTTCATTGAGCTTCAATTGGAGCCAAAGTATAGTCAATTACTGAACTAAAAGCAGTTACTTAAAAAGTAAAAATGAGAGATAAGTCAAATTACATTTGAAGAGAGAGCAACAGCATGAGGTTTCTTGTTTGGTTCTGGATGTTGAGTAACAGGCTCATTTGCAGGTGGAAGGAACCCTTGAGGCAACTCACTTGTACTTTCAGAATGGGGGTGAAGAGGGCTGAATTCCAGCTCTTGGGGGAAGATTTTGTGAGGAAAACCCCCTCCCTGCATAGACACTTCGCATTGGAAATGGCGTGGGTGGCGGGTCAGGTGGAAAATAATCTCCAGGTTCCCAGTCAAGTTTCCTGGGAGAGGTGGAGGAAAAAAAAGGTCCTCTTCTCATGAACTGACTCCTTGGGTCAACTGGAAACAAGGCACCTCTGACTGGAGGGAAAGGTGCCAACACAGAGTCAGAGCCGGTTGCTTGGTTTTCAGCATGGAGAGGTGAATCAGGCACATCAGAGTCCAAAGGAGGCATATTAGGAATTCTGTGTTCTGCTGGTCCCGATGCTCTACCACAATTTGAGTAAAACCTATCTTGCCTTTGTAGAGGAAGACGTGCATCAGAAGAATATGGTTGGCCTGGCGGAGGGATCATCAGCCTGCTGGCCTGTTCCCCTGGAGGAGAGAGGGGCCCAGTCTGAGAAGGTGCTCTCTGAAAATCAGTGAACTTATGACAGCTGGATTCTCTTCCTTTACTGCTAGTCGCATGGTCCAGAGGATTCTCCAGGGCCCCTTGACCCTCTTCCTCCTCCCACTGGAGTGAAAGGTGAGAGTGTGAGTGGACCACTCTTTTCAAAATGAGGAGGTCTCCTTTCAGATGAAGGGTGACCTATTGGTGAGGGCCCATTTGGAGAAGGCTTTCTGCCCATTGCTGAGTTGGAAACATCCAGTGCATCATAGGGATCTTTTTCTACAAGTTCAAATCTAAGCTCCTTCTCAGTTAATTTTTGTCTGTTGCGTGCATTTTGCTTCCTGAAATAACTGAGGTTTCTTTCAGCAATCCGAGCTGCCAACTCACTAGCATCTGCTTCTTTCTCAGAGGAAATAATCTTCCCCAGACAGGAACGAATGGTACTCTGCAATTGTTCTTCAAGATATTGGGCTCTCTTTCGGTAGGTCTCCAGCTCTTTTATTGTATGGCTCATCTTTCTTCGACTTTGGAAAGTTTCTCCTCTTGCTCCACACGGTAGTTTTCCTCCACTCTAAATTTCCTGTGCAGTTTCATCATATTTTCTTGATAGCGTTCCATCATGACTTTAAAGTTCTCCTGTAGGGTCTAAATCTCACTTTGCAGCTGTGCATTTTCTGACTGCAAGGATGCCTGTTCAGTCTGCAGACTTTTAAGGTGTTCTGTAAGGTCTTCTGTGGTTTTCTCCACTTCAGATGAGAAAGTACATTTTTGATTTCTTCCTCCTTCCAAGATTTCTAAGGAGGCCTTTAGCTTATCACCATAAACCAGGTTCCTCAAAGCTCCTTTGAACTCATCCTCCAAGTGAGCACCAATTTCGGGTTCACTCGTCTTTCCCAGTTCCAGGTGACCACCATCCCTTTGGGCTCCCAGGCTTGGAGAAGATCTATCCTTCATCTTCAGCAAGCATTCACTCAGAGACTCCATGTGATTTTCTGTGTCCCTTAGAACTTGTTCTCCAGCTACTTTAGAGTCCTCTAATATGATTTTTGCTTTATATTGGACACCTCCTTGTTCCCTCTGTGCTTCAGCTTCTCCTTGTATTGTTGGTCTCTGCGTTGGCGGAAGTAGGGATCCTTCATTCAAAACCTCTTTGATTGCCAGCTTCAGTTCTTCCTCATTCACTTGAAAGAGTCTCCAGTTTGTTTTAGCTTCAGCTATTTGTGATCTCAGGGATTCAGATTCACCTTGGAGGGACTGTATCCTTCTTGATAGATGCGCCATCGTTTCATCCTGTTGACCTTGTTGAGCCTTCTGTGCTTTGAGCTCTTCTTCTAGAAAGAGCATTTCAATGCCATGGCTGGATTCGGACCCATGCAGCTTTTCGTTAGTTGCCTCCAGCTGTTGTGCTTCTCTTGAACCCTTCTCAAACCTGCAATCCTTTAAAGATGATTCTAAGCATTCATGTTCTTTTTCAACAAGGCTCACTTTTTCAAGAAGTCCACATTTTGCCTCAATAAGTCCAGCAAAATTTAGAGCCAGCCTTTTTTCTCTTCCCACGTAAAGCCTGCTACGAACCGACTGAAAACCTCTCCAGAAAAGTGAGAGAACAGCAAAAAATCCAAGAGCTGTACACACCACCAACACCCAAGGAAAGCCATAAGGAAGATGGCCTGGCTTCAAGTCTTCGGACAATGCTGCCACAACCCTGGGTGCTTCTTCCAGAACCACCCACTAGGATGGCTGAGAGGCAGCCCTTGGCTCCTCCATCACGCCAAGACAGGTTTGGCTCTTGCAACCACAACCTCAGCCTGCCCAGGCAGGCCAACACAGGCTGTGGACACTGAGGTGTTTGGTCAGGAACTCCAACCTGCACCAGGCAACGGAGCAGACCACTGTGATCCCCTTCAGGGGCTGAGCGTATGGTGGGTGGTGGGCGTATGGCGGTGGGAGCCATGATCCAAGACTCCCAGGAGCCTTGTTGTGCTCAACTGCCCATCAGGGGAGTCTTGTCCGCTTCCGTACCCAGTGCATCCTCATGTGCCACAGGTTTAGGTCCCTCCCACTCCAGCCAGAGAGAATTCCTCTCCATTCCACCCACCCCTTGATTTGGTTTAGGCCAAGCCAAGGTGGGGTTAGTAGGAAGATTCCATCCAGTCATAATAACATTCAGTTTGATGTCACTCAAATTCTAAAGCTGACTAAACTGTTCAAACAGCTTTTATGGCCTATATTGGTCTTTGTGTCCCTTGCCTTTTGTTTGAGTGACTCAGTCCTTTCCCTGCCCTTGTGTTTCTCTATTTCCTACCTTCCTTGCTTTCTTCCTCCCTTCCTGGGTTTTCTCCTTTTCTTCTTCTTTCTTTTCTACCTCCCTGCATCCCTCCAAATTTGCCTTCCTCCCTTCCAACTTTCTCTCTCCCTTCCCTCCCTTTTCTTTTCTTGCAAGTGTTTGGGGTGAAAGTCCATGGCAGGCCAGCCCCAAGCTAGGCAAGGTCACTGCCACTGAGCTACAACATCCCCAGACCTGCTGCCACTTCCTATGCAAGTAACTTGAATTATCTCTAAAGAGAAACTCTCACATAGTCTACTTTCAAAGTAATTTCAGAAGAGTTGCTAACATGGGCATAAATCAGTTATGACAAGTCATTTTTGAAAAGCACGGCACAGCTAATGTTCCTCCAAAGAAGGAGTTGAAAACTTAATTGGTTTTCAGGTCAGCATTTCTAGACTAGTACAAACCCTCCTAATCCTGATCTCTCCTGAGTCCTATGATTTCTTTAAGTGTCCCCTTTGCTCCTGTTCATGGAGTCATGTGTACAGAAATTATACCTGGTTCTATTGAGCTCTACTTAATTCTTTCTCACCTCTGTGCTCCTTTTGCCAAGTCACTCCTCAACACTTACTGTAAACCTTTCAATTTTTTGTCCATTTTCATTTAAAAACTCTTTCAAAAATTGAACCATTTCGCATGCAGACACAGTCTTCTTGATCTGCTTTAATCCCCCACTACTGACATTGTAAGTTATTGAAATGTACACTTCCAGACCGTTTTCAGATTTTTGATTCCTGTATATCTATCTGTCTATCTATTTACAAACATAACATGGTATTCTGAAAGAATCGTTCTGCTTTTGGTGCTCTACATTGTGTTTTCCAGAAGCAGACCTATTACACAGAGATGAATCCATGTTACCTAGATTGAGTTCAAACCGGAATGTGCACTCTGATTCCCATTATATTGTTCTACCTACTAATGGACAGTTCAGTTATATCTGATGATATACAACTGATGTTTTATGATGGCAATTTAGGATTATTTAATTGAGTGATTAGAAAACAGGTGAGACAGACTGATTAGATTCAGTATGTATGTTGGCTTTGTTTTTCTAGGCCTGAAGTTTTCACATTTCAATTAATTGTAGGTTAAGTATCAGGCAGATTCTTCACTGGGCTTCAAATATGATAAAGTTGCTTCTTATTTTTAAGAAGGCCGTTGCAATCCTGCATTTATTTTACACCTCAGTGCTTGATTTACACAGAAGCACACACACACACACAGCACACACATCAACAAACACACAAACACATAATTAGAGCACATTTAACACTCAAATAAAGCTTTACCTACTAATTCATAACTAGGGTATTTTTTTAATAAGTATTGTGTCTTGGTCTCTACTGGGGAAACATGGTTCAATGTGAGTTCTCTGGTTTGTTGTAGGGCAGTGAACGTTCACTTGTTGGCAATGATATAGAAATGGGGAGTAAGAGTTTAAAAGTTTTTACAGTAGGTAGGCAGAGTCAGAGTATGGAATCCAAGAATAAGAAATCGGGGTATTTCCTCTTTGTTTCTTCATTTCAAACTCCTAATAATTCATGTATATTTTCCAAAAGTCTCCCAGAAAACAAGGACTAGGTCAATCCACATATCAGTGAACCATAGCAGAATGCGATTCTGAATTTCATATAAACAGTCATAAAATCAAAAAGACAGGTGCTGGGGTTTTTGCTCAGCACTAGAGTGCTGGCTTCACACTTTCAAAGGTCCTGAGTTGGATCCCCAACACCATATGTGAAAGGAATGAATGAACCAATGCATGAGTGTATGGGAGTTCATAACTCACTTGACTCTAATGTAGGAAATATGGTATCTCAAGAGCTATGTAAGGTTTTAAGCAACCAATATAAAAAAGAGGTCTTCATTTTTCTTTGTAGTTGAGATCTCCTGTTTCCTTGACATGTTTAGTTGTGTTCTCTCCTTTAGTCCTCCCATGCTCTAGTTATTCTGATATGGAAAAACTAGCTGAAATGCCCAACCAGTCTCTAAATCAGTGACACTTTTTCATTAAGCCTAAAGTCACTTTACAATTGCTACAGTCATACTAAATACACTTCTTTGTTGGGAGTTTAAAAGATATTTCCATCAGCTAGATTACAAGTACCTAGAACTCCCATTCTTGTTTATGTAAGAGTGGCTTCATCAGATTAAATGCTGTTCTCTGGAATAACATAAAATAGGAATAATTTAGTCATAAGATTCCTACGTAAACCACCTTTATTTACAAAATACTATCTTAAGAATTATTGTTTCATTGAGCTTCAATTGGAGCCAAAGTATAGTCAATTACTGAAGTAAAAGCAGTTACTTAAAAACTAAAAATGAGAGATAAGTCAAATTACATTTGAAGAGAGAGCAACAGCATGAGGTTTCTTGTTTGGTTCTGGATGTTGAGTAACAGGCTCATTTGCAGGTGGAAGGAACCCTTGAGGCAACTCACTTGTACTTTCAGAATGGGGGTGAAGAGGGCTGAATTCCAGCTCTTGGGGGAAGATTTTGTGAGGAAAACCCCCTCGCTGCATAGACACTTCGCATTGGAAATGGAGTGGGTGGCGGGTCAGGTGGAAAATAATCTCCAGGTTCCCAGACAAGTTTCCTGGGAGAGGTGGAGGAAAAAAAAGGTCCTCTTCTCATGAACTGACTCCTTGGGTCAACTGGAAACAAGGCACCTCTGACTGGAGGGAAAGGTGCCAACACAGAGTCAGAGCCGGTTGCTTGGTTTTCAGCATGGAGAGGTGAATCAGGCACATCAGAGTCCAAAGGAGGCATATTAGGAATTCTGTGTTCTGCTGGTCCCGATGCTCTACCACAATTTGAGTAAAACCTATCTTGCCTTTGTAGAGGAAGACGTGCATCAGAAGAATATGGTTGGCCTGGCGGAGGGATCATCAGCCTGCTGGCCTGTTCCCCTGGAGGAGAGAGGGGCCCAGTCTGAGAAGGTGCTCTCTGAAAATCAGTGAACTTATGACACCTGGATTCTCTTCCTTTACTGCTAGTCGCATGGTCCAGAGGATTCTCCAGGGCCCCTTGACCCTCTTCCTCCTCCCACTGGAGTGAAAGGTGAGAGTGTGAGTGGACCACTCTTTTCAAAATGAGGAGGTCTCCTTTCAGATGAAGGGTGACCTATTGGTGAGGGCCCATTTGGAGAAGGCTTTCTGCCCATTGCTGAGTTGAAAACATCCAGTGCATCATAGGGATCTTTTTCTACAAGTTCAAATCTAAGCTCCTTCTCAGTTAATTTTTGTCTGTTGCGTGCATTTTGCTTCCTAAAATAACTGAGGTTTCTTTCAGCAATCCGAGCTGCCAACTCACTAGCATCTGCTTCTTTCTCAGAGGAAATAATCTTCCCCAGACAGAAACGAATGGTACTCTGCAATTGTTCTTCAAGATATTGGGCTCTCTTTCGGTAGGTCTCCAGCTCTTTTATTGTATGGCTCATCTTTTCTTCGACTTTGGAAAGTTTCTCCTCTTGCTCCACACGGTAGTTTTCCTCCACTCTTAATTTCCTGTGCAGTTTCATCATATTTTCTTGATAGCGTTCCATCATGACTTTAAAGTTCTCCTGTAGGGTCTAAATCTCACTTTGCAGCTGTGCATTTTCTGACTGCAAGGATGCCTGTTCAGTCTGCAGACTTTTAAGGTGTTCTGTAAGGTCTTCTGTGGTTTTCTCCACTTCAGATGAGAAAGTACATTTTTGATTTCTTCCTCCTTCCAAGATTTCTAAGGAGGCCTTTAGCTTATCACCATAAACCAGGTTCCTCAAAGCTCCTTTGAACTCATCCTCCAAGTGAGCACCAATTTCGGGTTCACTCGTCTTTCCCAGTTCCAGGTGACCACCATCCCTTTGGGCTCCCAGGCTTGGAGAAGATCTATCCTTCATCTTCAGCAAGCATTCACTCAGAGACTCCATGTGATTTTCTGTGTCCCTTAGAACTTGTTCTCCAGCTACTTTAGAGTCCTCTAATATGATTTTTGCTTTATATTGGACACCTCCTTGTTCCCTCTGTGCTTCAGCTTCTCCTTGTATTGTTGGTCTCTGCGTTGGCGGAAGTAGGGATCCTTCATTCAAAACCTCTTTGATTGCCAGCTTCAGTTCTTCCTCATTCACTTGAAAGAGTCTCCAGTTTGTTTTAGCTTCAGCTATTTGTGATCTCAGGGATTCAGATTCACCTTGGAGGGACTGTATCCTTCTTGATAGATGCGCCATCGTTTCATCCTGTTGACCTTGTTGAGCCTTCTGTGCTTTGAGCTCTTCTTCTAGAAAGAGCATTTCAATGCCATGGCTGGATTCGGACCCATGCAGCTTTTCGTTAGTTGCCTCCAGCTGTTGTGCTTCTCTTGAACCCTTCTCAAACCTGCAATCCTTTAAAGATGATTCTAAGCATTCATGTTCTTTTTCAACAAGGCTCACTTTTTCAAGAAGTCCACATTTTGCCTCAATAAGTCCAGCAAAATTTAGAGCCAGCCTTTTTTCTCTTCCCACGTAAAGCCTGCTACGAACCGACTGAAAACCTCTCCAGAAAAGTGAGAGAACAGCAAAAAATCCAAGAGCTGTACACACCACCAACACCCAAGGAAAGCCATAAGGAAGATGGCCTGGCTTCAAGTCTTCGGACAATGCTGCCACAACCCTGGGTGCTTCTTCCAGAACCACCCACTAGGATGGCTGAGAGGCAGCCCTTGGCTCCTCCATCACGCCAAGACAGGTTTGGCTCTTGCAACCACAACCTCAGCCTGCCCAGGCAGGCCAACACAGGCTGTGGACACTGAGGTGTTTGGTCAGGAACTCCAACCTGCACCAGGCAACGGAGCAGACCACTGTGATCCCCTTCAGGGGCTGAGCGTATGGTGGGTGGTGGGCGTATGGCGGTGGGAGCCATGATCCAAGACTCCCAGGAGCCTTGTTGTGCTCAACTGCCCATCAGGGGAGTCTTGTCCGCTTCCGTACCCAGTGCATCCTCATGTGCCACAGGTTTAGGTCCCTCCCACTCCAGCCAGAGAGAATTCCTCTCCATGCCACCCACCCCTTGATTTGGTTTAGGCCAAGCCAAGGTGGGGTTAGTAGGAAGATTCCATCCAGTCATAATAACATTCAGTTTGATGTCACTCAAATTCTAAAGCTGACTAAACTGTTCAAACAGCTTTTATGGCCTATATTGGTCTTTGTGTCCCTTGCCTTTTGTTTGAGTGACTCAGTCCTTTCCCTGCCCTTGTGTTTCTCTATTTCCTACCTTCCTTGCTTTCTTCCTCCCTTCCTGGGTTTTCTCCTTTTCTTCTTCTTTCTTTTCTACCTCCCTGCATCCCTCCAAATTTGCCTTCCTCCCTTCCAACTTTCTCTCTCCCTTCCCTCCCTTTTCTTTTCTTGCAAGTGTTTGGGGTGAAAGTCCATGGCAGGCCAGCCCCAAGCTAGGCAAGGTCACTGCCACTGAGCTACAACATCCCCAGACCTGCTGCCACTTCCTATGCAAGTAACTTGAATTATCTCTAAAGAGAAACTCTCACATAGTCTACTTTCAAAGTAATTTCAGAAGAGTTGCTAACATGGGCATAAATCAGTTATGACAAGTCATTTTTGAAAAGCACGGCACAGCTAATGTTCCTCCAAAGAAGGAGTTGAAAACTTAATTGGTTTTCAGGTCAGCATTTCTAGACTAGTACAAACCCTCCTAATCCTGATCTCTCCTGAGTCCTATGATTTCTTTAAGTGTCCCCTTTGCTCCTGTTCATGGAGTCATGTGTACAGAAATTATACCTGGTTCTATTGAGCTCTACTTAATTCTTTCTCACCTCTGTGCTCCTTTTGCCAAGTCACTCCTCAACACTTACTGTAAACCTTTCAATTTTTTGTCCATTTTCATTTAAAAACTCTTTCAAAAATTGAACCATTTCGCATGCAGACACAGTCTTCTTGATCTGCTTTAATCCCCCACTACTGACATTGTAAGTTATTGAAATGTACACTTCCAGACCGTTTTCAGATTTTTGATTCCTGTATATCTATCTGTCTATCTATTTACAAACATAACATGGTATTCTGAAAGAATCGTTCTGCTTTTGGTGCTCTACATTGTGTTTTCCAGAAGCAGACCTATTACACAGAGATGAATCCATGTTACCTAGATTGAGTTCAAACCGGAATGTGCACTCTGATTCCCATTATATTGTTCTACCTACTAATGGACAGTTCAGTTATATCTGATGATATACAACTGATGTTTTATGATGGCAATTTAGGATTATTTAATTGAGTGATTAGAAAACAGGTGAGACAGACTGATTAGATTCAGTATGTATGTTGGCTTTGTTTTTCTAGGCCTGAAGTTTTCACATTTCAATTAATTGTAGGTTAAGTATCAGGCAGATTCTTCACTGGGCTTCAAATATGATAAAGTTGCTTCTTATTTTTAAGAAGGCCGTTGCAATCCTGCATTTATTTTACACCTCAGTGCTTGATTTACACAGAAGCACACACACACACACAGCACACACATCAACAAACACACAAACACATAATTAGAGCACATTTAACACTCAAATAAAGCTTTACCTACTAATTCATAACTAGGGTATTTTTTTAATAAGTATTGTGTCTTGGTCTCTACTGGGGAAACATGGTTCAATGTGAGTTCTCTGGTTTGTTGTAGGGCAGTGAACGTTCACTTGTTGGCAATGATATAGAAATGGGGAGTAAGAGTTTAAAAGTTTTTACAGTAGGTAGGCAGAGTCAGAGTATGGAATCCAAGAATAAGAAATCGGGGTATTTCCTCTTTGTTTCTTCATTTCAAACTCCTAATAATTCATGTATATTTTCCAAAAGTCTCCCAGAAAACAAGGACTAGGTCAATCCACATATCAGTGAACCATAGCAGAATGCGATTCTGAATTTCATATAAACAGTCATAAAATCAAAAAGACAGGTGCTGGGGTTTTTGCTCAGCACTAGAGTGCTGGCTTCACACTTTCAAAGGTCCTGAGTTGGATCCCCAACACCATATGTGAAAGGAATGAATGAACCAATGCATGAGTGTATGGGAGTTCATAACTCACTTGACTCTAATGTAGGAAATATGGTATCTCAAGAGCTATGTAAGGTTTTAAGCAACCAATATAAAAAAGAGGTCTTCATTTTTCTTTGTAGTTGAGATCTCCTGTTTCCTTGACATGTTTAGTTGTGTTCTCTCCTTTAGTCCTCCCATGCTCTAGTTATTCTGATATGGAAAAACTAGCTGAAATGCCCAACCAGTCTCTAAATCAGTGACACTTTTTCATTAAGCCTAAAGTCACTTTACAATTGCTACAGTCATACTAAATACACTTCTTTGTTGGGAGTTTAAAAGATATTTCCATCAGCTAGATTACAAGTACCTAGAACTCCCATTCTTGTTTATGTAAGAGTGGCTTCATCAGATTAAATGCTGTTCTCTGGAATAACATAAAATAGGAATAATTTAGTCATAAGATTCCTACGTAAACCACCTTTATTTACAAAATACTATCTTAAGAATTATTGTTTCATTGAGCTTCAATTGGAGCCAAAGTATAGTCAATTACTGAAGTAAAAGCAGTTACTTAAAAACTAAAAATGAGAGATAAGTCAAATTACATTTGAAGAGAGAGCAACAGCATGAGGTTTCTTGTTTGGTTCTGGATGTTGAGTAACAGGCTCATTTGCAGGTGGAAGGAACCCTTGAGGCAACTCACTTGTACTTTCAGAATGGGGGTGAAGAGGGCTGAATTCCAGCTCTTGGGGGAAGATTTTGTGAGGAAAACCCCCTCGCTGCATAGACACTTCGCATTGGAAATGGAGTGGGTGGCGGGTCAGGTGGAAAATAATCTCCAGGTTCCCAGACAAGTTTCCTGGGAGAGGTGGAGGAAAAAAAAGGTCCTCTTCTCATGAACTGACTCCTTGGGTCAACTGGAAACAAGGCACCTCTGACTGGAGGGAAAGGTGCCAACACAGAGTCAGAGCCGGTTGCTTGGTTTTCAGCATGGAGAGGTGAATCAGGCACATCAGAGTCCAAAGGAGGCATATTAGGAATTCTGTGTTCTGCTGGTCCCGATGCTCTACCACAATTTGAGTAAAACCTATCTTGCCTTTGTAGAGGAAGACGTGCATCAGAAGAATATGGTTGGCCTGGCGGAGGGATCATCAGCCTGCTGGCCTGTTCCCCTGGAGGAGAGAGGGGCCCAGTCTGAGAAGGTGCTCTCTGAAAATCAGTGAACTTATGACACCTGGATTCTCTTCCTTTACTGCTAGTCGCATGGTCCAGAGGATTCTCCAGGGCCCCTTGACCCTCTTCCTCCTCCCACTGGAGTGAAAGGTGAGAGTGTGAGTGGACCACTCTTTTCAAAATGAGGAGGTCTCCTTTCAGATGAAGGGTGACCTATTGGTGAGGGCCCATTTGGAGAAGGCTTTCTGCCCATTGCTGAGTTGAAAACATCCAGTGCATCATAGGGATCTTTTTCTACAAGTTCAAATCTAAGCTCCTTCTCAGTTAATTTTTGTCTGTTGCGTGCATTTTGCTTCCTAAAATAACTGAGGTTTCTTTCAGCAATCCGAGCTGCCAACTCACTAGCATCTGCTTCTTTCTCAGAGGAAATAATCTTCCCCAGACAGAAACGAATGGTACTCTGCAATTGTTCTTCAAGATATTGGGCTCTCTTTCGGTAGGTCTCCAGCTCTTTTATTGTATGGCTCATCTTTTCTTCGACTTTGGAAAGTTTCTCCTCTTGCTCCACACGGTAGTTTTCCTCCACTCTTAATTTCCTGTGCAGTTTCATAATATTTTCTTGATACCATTCCATCATGACTTTAAAGTTCTCCTGTAGGGTCTCATTCTCACTTTGCAGCTGTGCATTTTCTGACTGCAAGGATGCCTGTTCAGTCTGCAGACTTTTAAGGTGTTCTGTAAGGTCTTCTGTGGTTTTCTCCACTTCAGATGAGAAAGTACATTTTTGATTTCTTCCTCCTTCCAAGATTTCTAAGGAGGCCTTTAGCTTATCACCATAAACCAGGTTCCTCAAAGCTCCTTTGGACTCATCCTCCAAGTGAGCACCCATTTCGGGTTCACTCGTCTTTCCCAGTTCCAGGTGACCACCATACCTTTGGGCTCCCAGGCTTGGAGAAGATCTATCCTTCATCTTCAGCAAGCATTCACTCAGAGACTCCATGTGATTTTCTGTGTCCCTTAGAACTTGTTCTCCAGCTACTTTAGAGTCCTCTAATATGATTTTTGCTTTATATTGGACACCTCCTTGTTCCCTCTGTGCTTCAGCTTCTCCTTGTATTGTTGGTCTCTGCGTTGGCGGAAGTAGGGATCCTTCATTCAAAACCTCTTTGATTGCCAGCTTCAGTTCTTCCTCATTCACTTGAAAGAGTCTCCAGTTTGTTTTAGCTTCAGCTATTTGTGATCTCAGGGATTCAGATTCACCTTGGAGGGACTGTATCCTTCTTGATAGATGCGCCATCGTTTCATCCTGTTGACCTTGTTGAGCCTTCTGTGCTTTGAGCTCTTCTTCTAGAAAGAGCATTTCAACGCCATGGCTGGATTCGGACCTATGCAGCTTTTCGTCGGTTGCCTCCAGCTGTTGTGCTTCTCTTGAACCCTTCTCAAACCTGCAATCCTTTAAAGATGATTCTAAGCCTTCATGTTCTTTTTCAACAAGGCTCACTTTTTCAAGAAGTCCACATTTTGCCTCAATAAGTCCAGCAAGATTTAGAGCCAGCCTTTTTTCTCTTCCCACGTAAAGCCTGCTACGAACCGACTGAAAACCTCTCCAGAAAAGTGAGAGAACAGCAAAAAATCCAAGAGCTGTACACACCACCAACTCCCAAGGAAAGCCATAAGGAAGATGGCCTGGCTTCATGTCTTCGGACAATGCTGCCACAACCCTGGGTGCTTCTTCCAGAACCACCCACTAGGATGGCTGAGAGGCAGCCCTTGGCTCCTCCATCACGCCAAGACAGCTTTGGCTCTTGCCACCACAACCACAGCCTGCCCAGGCAGGCCAACACAGGCTGTGGACACTCAGGTGTTTGGTCAGGAACTCCAACCTGCACCAGGCAACGGAGCAGACCACTGTGATCTCCTTCAGGGGCTGAGCATATGGTGGGTGGTGGGCGTATGGCGGTGGGAGCCATGATCAAAGGCTCCCAGGAGCCTTGTTGTGCTCAACTGCCCATCAGGGGAGTCTTGTCCGCTTCCCTACCCAGTGCATCCTCATGTGCCACAGGTTTAGGTCCCTCCCACTCCAGCCAGAGAGAATTGATCTCCATGCCACCCACCCCTTGATTTGGTTTAGGCCAGGCCAAGGCGGGGTCAGTAGGAAGATTCCATCCAGTCATAATAACATTCAGTTTGATGTCACTCAAATTCTAAAGCTGACTAAACTGTTCAAACAGCTTTTATGGCCTCTATTGGTCTTTGTGTCCCTTGCCTTTTGTTTGAGTGACTCAGTCCTTTCCCTGCCCTTGTGCTCTCCCTATTTCCTACCTTCCTTGCTTCCTTCCTCCCTTCCTGGGTTTTCTCCTTTTCTTCTTCCTTCTTTTCTACCTCCCTCCATCCCTCCAACTTTGCCTTCCTCCCTTCCAACTTTCTCTCTCCCTTCCCTCCCTTTACTATTCTTGCAAGTGTTTGGGGTGAACGTACATGGCAGGCCAGCCCCAAGCTAGGCAAGGTCACTGCCACTGAGCTACAACATCCCCAGACCTGCTGCCACTTCCTATGCAAGTAACTTGAATTATCTCTAAAGAGAAACTCTCACATTAGTCTACTTTCAAAGTAATTTCAGAAGAGTTGCTAACATGGGCATAAATCAGTTATGACAAGTCATTTTTGAAAAGCACGGCACAGCTAAGGTTCCTCCAACGAAGGAGTTGTAAACTTAATTGGTTTTCAGGTCAGCATTTCTAGACTAGTACAAACCCTCCTAATCCTGATCTCTCCTTAGTCCGATGATTTCTTTAAGTGTCCCCTTTGCGCCTGTTCATGGAGTCATGTGTACAGAAATTATACCTGGTTCTATTGAACTCTACTTAATTCTTTCTCACCTCTGTGCTCCTTTTGCCAAGTCACTCCTCAACACTTACTGTAACCCTTTCAATTTTTTGTCCATTTTCATTTAAAAAACTCTTTCAAAAATTGAACCATTTCGCATGCAGACACAGTCTTCTTGATCTGCTATTAATCCCCCACTACTGACATTGTAAGTTATTGAAATGTACACTTCCAGACCGTTTTCAGATTTTTGATTCCTGTCTATCTATCTGTCTATCTATTTACAAACGTAACATGGTATTCTGAAAGAATGGTTCTGATTTTGGAGCTCTACAATGTGTTTTCCAGAAGCAGGCCTATTACACAGAGATGAATCCATGTTACCTCGATTGAGTTCAAACCGGAATGTGCACTCTGATTCCCATTATATTGTTCTACCTACTAATGGACAGTTCAGTTATCACCAGACCTCACCACCTCCCCCATTGTGTAAAACCCTTGTGAAGAGACATGTAGATGCCTTTATGAACATATTGATAATTTTTCATGGCAGTGTTTTCCAAAAACCAGTTAGTAAAATCAATTTATTCCTTTGCAGCCTGAAATTACCTTCATTCCAGTTTACTGGTATAAGAACTGCAGTATATCAGCAACCATTCTCCAATAGTAGTTCAGGCAGAAGTCATTCTAGATAACAAGCAGTGCCGGATCCTCCATGTATTTTAAACAGTCCATGACGGGGGACATCCGTCCACTCGTTTAGAACAACTGATGTTTTATGCTGGCAATTTAGGTTTATTTAAAGGAGTGATTAGAAAACAGGTGAGACAGACTGATTAGATTCAGTGTGTATGTTGGCTTTGTTTTTCTAGGCCTGAAGTTTTCACATTTCAATTAATTATAGGTTAAGTATCAGGCAGATTCTTCAGTGGGCTTCAAATGTGATAAAGTTGCTTCTTATTTTTAAGAAGGCCGTTGCAATCCTGCATTTATTTTACAGCTCAGTGCTTGTTTTACACACAAGCACACACACCCACACACCACACACATCAACACACACACAAACACATAATTAGAGCACATTTAACACTCAAATAAAGCTTTACCTACTAATTCATAACTAGGGTATTTTTTTAATAAGTATTGTGTCTTGGTCTCTACTGGGGAAACATGGTTCAATGTGAGTTCTCTGGTTTGTTGTAGGGCAGTGAACGTTCACTTGTTGGCAATGATATAGAAATGGGGAGTAAGAGTTTAAAAGTTTTTACAGTAGGTAGGCAGAGTCAGAGTATGGAATCCAAGAATAAGAAATCGGGGTATTTCCTCTTTGTTTCTTCATTTCAACCTCCTAATAATTCATGTATATTTTCCAAAAGTCTCCCAGAAAACAAGGACTAGGTCAATCCACATATCAGTGAACCATAGAAGAATGCGATTCTGAATTTCATATAAACAGTCATAAAATCAAAAAGACAGGTGCTGGGGTTTTGGCTCAGCACTAGAGTGCTGGCTTCACACTTTCAAAGGTCCTGAGTTTGATCCCCAACACCATATGTGAAAGGAATGAATGAACCAATGCATGAGTGTATGATGAATGAATAAAAGGTATGAGGAGGAGGAGGAAGAGGAGGAGGAGGAGGAGAAATAGAAGAAGATGATGAGTAATTTGACAGAAGGGAAAAAGGGGAGGAGAGTGAGTTTAAAGTGTGGTTTCCAATTCCCAAACGTTAAATTACAGCAGACGGGATAGAGAGAGAAGATGGGAGGGCAGGAGATTGGAGATAGTAGAGGCTAGAAAAGGTAGCAGTATACAACAGTTACTAACATGGCATTTTGTAAAAACGTGGATGTGTAAACAATGTGATTGTGCAATCTGTATATGGGGTCAAAATGGGAGTTCATAACTCACTTGAATCTAATGTAGGAAATATGGTATCTCAAGAGCTATGTAAGGTTTTAAGCAACCAATATAAAAAAGAGGTCTTCATTTTTCTTTGTAGTTGATATCTCCTGTTTCCTTGACATGATTAGTTGTGTTCTCTCCTTTAGTCCTCCCAAGCTCTAGTTATTCTGATATGGAAAAACTAGCTGAAATGCCCAACCAGTCTCTAAATCAGTGACACTTTTTCATTAAGCCTAAAGTCACTTTACAATTGCTACAGTCATACTAAATACACTTCTTTGTTGGGAGTTTAAAAGATATTTACATCAGCTAGATTACAAGGACCTAGAACTCCCATTCTTGTTTATGTAAGAGTGGCTTCATCAGATTAAATGCTGTTATCTGGAATAACATAAAATAGGAATAATTTACTCATAAGATTCTTACGTAAACCATCTTTATTTACAAAATACTATCTTAAGAATTATTGTTTCATTGAGCTTCAATTGGAGCCAAAGTATAGTCAATTACTGAACTAAAAGCAGTTACTTAAAAAGTAAAAATGAGACATAAGTCAAATTACATTTGAAGAGAGAGCAACAGCATGAGGTTTCTTGTTTGGTTCTGGATGTTGAGTAACAGGCTCATTTGCAGGTGGAAGGAACCCTTGAGGCAACTCACTTGTACTTTCAGAATGGGGGTGAAGAGGGCTGAATTCCAGCTCTTGGGGGAAGATTTTGTGAGGAAAACCCCCTCCCTGCATAGACACTTCGCATTGGAAATGGCGTGGGTGGCGGGTCAGGTGGAAAATAATCTCCAGGTTCCCAGTCAAGTTTCCTGGGAGAGGTGGAGGAAAAAAAAGGTCCTCTTCTCATGAACTGACTCCTTGGGTCAACTGGAAACAAGGCACCTCTGACTGGAGGGAAAGGTGCCAACACAGAGCCAGGGCCGGTTGCTTGGTTTTCAGCATGGAGAGGTGAATCAGGCACATCAGAGTCCAAAGGAGGCATATTAGGAATTCTGTGTTCTGCTGGTCCCGATGCTCTAGCACAATTTGAGTAAAACCTATCTTGCCTTTGTAGAGGAAGACGTGCATCAGAAGAATATGGTTGGCCTGGCGGAGGGATCATCAGCCTGCTGGCCTGTTCCCCTGGAGGAGAGAGGGGCCCAGTCTGAGAAGGTGCTCTCTGAAAATCAGTGAACTTATGACAGCTGGATTCTCTTCCTTTACTGCTAGTCGCATGGTCCAGAGGATTCTCCAGGGCCCCTTGACCCTCTTCCTCCTCCCACTGGAGTGAAAGGTGAGAGTGTGAGTGGACCACTCTTTTCAAAATGAGGAGGTCTCCTTTCAGATGAAGGGTGACCTATTGGTGAGGGCCCATTTGGAGAAGGCTTTCTGCCCATTGCTGAGTTGGAAACATCCAGTGCATCATAGGGATCTTTTTCTACAAGTTCAAATCTAAGCTCCTTCTCAGTTAATTTTTGTCTGTTGCGTGCATTTTGCTTCCTGAAATAACTGAGGTTTCTTTCAGCAATCCGAGCTGCCAACTCACTAGCATCTGCTTCTTTCTCAGAGGAAATAATCTTCCCCAGACAGGAACGAATGGTACTCTGCAATTGTTCTTCAAGATATTGGGCTCTCTTTCTGTAGGTCTCCAGCTCTGTTATTGTATGGCTCATCTTTTCTTCGACTTTGGAAAGTTTCTCCTCTTGCTCCACAGGGTAGTTTTCCTCCACTCTAAATTTCCTGTGCAGTTTCATCATATTTTCTTGATAGCGTTCCATCATGACTTTAAAGTTCTTCTGTGGGGTCTCATTCTCACTTTGCAGCTGTGCATTTTCTGACTGCAAGGATGCCTGTTCAGTCTGCAGACTTTTAAGGTGTTCTGTAAGGTCTTCTGTGGTTTTCTCCACTTCAGATGAGAAAGTACATTTTTGATTTCTTCCTCCTTCCAAGATTTCTAAGGAGGCCTTTAGCTTATCAACATAAACCAGGTTCCTCAAAGCTCCTTTGGACTCATCCTCCAAGTGAGCACCAATTTCGGGTTCACTCGTCTTTCCCAGTTCCAGGTGACCACCATACCTTTGGGCTCAAGGCATGGAGAAGATCTATCCTTCATCTTCAGCAAGCATTCACTCAGAGACTCCATGTGATTTTCTGTGTCCCTTAGAACTTGTTCTCCAACTACTTTAGAGTCCTCTAATATGATTTTTGCTTTATATTGGACACCTCCTTGTTCCCTCTGTGCTTCAGCTTCTCCTTGTATTGTTGGTCTCTGCGTTGGCGGAAGTAGGGATCCTTCATTCAAA
Source organism: Callospermophilus lateralis (assembly GCF_048772815.1). Taxonomy (NCBI): domain Eukaryota; kingdom Metazoa; phylum Chordata; class Mammalia; order Rodentia; family Sciuridae; genus Callospermophilus; species Callospermophilus lateralis. The sequence goes on from NW_027515484.1 coordinate 576,956, forward strand.
ACCTCTTTGATTGCCAGCTTCAGTTCTTTCTCATTCACTTGAAAGAGTCTCCAGTTTGTTTTAGCTTCAGCTATTTGTGATCTCAGGGATTCAGATTCACCTTGGAGGGACTGTATCCTTCTTGATAGATGCGCCATCATTTCATCCTGTTGACCTTGTTGAGCCTTCTGTGCTTTGAGCTCTTCTTCTAGAAAGAGCATTTCAACGCCATGGCTGGATTCGGACCTATGCAGCTTTTCGTCGGTTGCCTCCAGCTGTTGTGCTTCTCTTGAACCCTTCTCAAACCTGCAATCCTTTAAAGATGATTCTAAGCCTTCATGTTCTTTTTCAACAAGGCTCACTTTTTCAAGAAGTCCACATTTTGCCTCAATAAGTCCATCAAGATTTAGAGCCAGCCTTTTTTCTCTTCCCACGTAAAGCCTGCTACGAACCGACTGAAAACCTCTCCAGAAAAGTGAGAGCACAGCAAAAAATCCAAGAGCTGTACACATCACCAACTCCCAAGGAAAGCCATAAGGAAGATGGCCTGGCTTCATGTCTTCGGACAATGCTGCCACAACCCTAGGTGCTTCTTCCAGAACCACCCACTAGGATGGCTGTGAGGCAGCCCTTGGCTCCTCCATCACGCCAAGACAGCTTTGGCTCTTGCCACCACAACCACAGCCTGCCCAGGCAGGCCAACACAGGCTGTGGACACTGAGGTGTTTGGTCAGGAACTCCAACCTGCACCAGGCAACGGAGCAGACCACTGTGATCCCCTTCAGGGGCTGAGCGTATGGTGGGTGGTGGGCGAATGGCGATGGGAGCCATGATCAAAGGCTCCCAGGAGCCTTGTTGTGCTCAACTGCCCATCAGGGGAGTCTTGTCCGCTTCCCTACCCAGTACATCCTCATGTGCCACAGGTTTAGGTCCCTCCCACTCCAGCCAGAGAGAATTCCTCTCCATGCCACCCACCCCTTGATTTGGTTTAGGCCAGGCCAAGGCGGGGTTAGTAGGAAGATTCCATCCAGTCATAATAACATTCAGCTTGATGTCACTCAAATTCTAAAGCTGACTAAACTGTTCAAACAGCTTTGATGGCCTCTATTTTTCTTTGTGTCCCTTGCCTTTTGTTTGAGTGACTCAGTCCTTTCCCTGCCCTTGTGCTCTCCCTATTTCCTACCTTCCTTGCTTCCTTCCTCCCTTCCTGGGTTTTCTCCTTTTCTTCTTCCTTCTTTTCTAACTCCCTGCATCCCTCCAAATTTGCCTTCCTCCCTTCCAACTTTCTCTCTCCCTTCGCTCCCTTTTCTTTTCTTGCAAGTGTTTGGGGTGAAAGTCCATGGCAGGCCAGCCCCAAGCTAGGCAAGGTCCCTGCCACTGAGCTACAACATCCCCAGACGTGCTGCCACTTCCTATGCAAGTAACTTGAATTATCTCTAAAGAGAAACTCTCACATTAGTCTACTTTCAAAGTAATTTCAGAAGAGTTGCTAACATGGGCATAAATCAGTTATGACAAGTCATTTTTGAAAAGCACGGCACAGCTAATGTTCCTCCAAAGAAGGAGTTGAAAACTTAATTGGTTTTCAGGTCAGCATTTCTAGACTAGTACAAACCCTCCTAATCCTGATCTCTCCTTAGTCCGATGATTTCTTTAAGTGTCCCCTTTGCGCCTGTTCATGGAGTCATGTGTACAGAAATTATACCTGGTTCTATTGAACTCTACTTAATTCTTTCTCACCTCTGTGCTCCTTTTGCCAAGTCACTCCTCAACACTTACTGTAACCCTTTCAATTTTTTGTCCATTTTCATTTAAAAAACTCTTTCAAAAATTGAACCATTTCGCATGCAGACACAGTCTTCTTGATCTGCTATTAATCCCCCACTACTGACATTGTAAGTTATTGAAATGTACACTTCCAGACCGTTTTCAGATTTTTGATTCCTGTATATCTATCTGTCTATCTATTTACAAACATAACATGGTATTCTGAAAGAATCGTTCTGCTTTTGGAGCTCTACATTGTGTTTTCCAGAAGCAGGCCTATTACACAGAGATGAATCCATGTTACCTAGATTGAGTTCAAACCGGAATGTGCACTCTGATTCCCATTATATTGTTCTACCTACTAATGGACAGTTCAGTTATATCTGATGATATACAACTGATGTTTTATGATGGCAATTTAGGTTTATTTAAAGGAGTGATTAGAATACAGGTGAGACAGACTGATTAGATTCAGTATGTATGTTGGCTTTGTTTTTCTAGGCCTGAAGTTTTCACATTTCAATTAATTGTAGTTTAAGTATCAGGCAGATTCTTCACTGGGCTTCAAATATGATAAATTTGCTTCTTATTTTTAAGAAGGCCGTTGCAATCCTGCATTTATTTTACACCTCAGTGCTTGTTTTACACAGAAGCACACACACACACACACCACTCACATCAACAAACACACAAACACATAATTAGAGCACATTTAACACTCAATTAAAGCTTTACCTACTAATTCATAACTATGGTATTTTTTTAATAAGTATTGTGTCTTGGTATCTACTGGGGAAACATGGTTCAATGTGAGTTCTCTGGTTTGTTGTAGGGCAGTGAACGTTCACTTGTTGGCAATGATATAGAAATGGGGAGTATGAGTTTAAAAGTTTTTACAGTAGGTAGGCAGAGTCAGAGTATGGAATCCAAGAATAAGAAATCGGGGAATTTCCTCTTTGTTTCTTCATTTCAACCTCCTAATACTTCATGTATATTTTCCAAAAGTCTCCCAGAAAACAAGGACTTGGTCAATCCACATATCAGTGAACCATAGCAGAATGCGATTCTGAATTTCATGTAAACAGTCATAAAATCAAAAAGACAGGTGCTGGGGTTTTGGCTCAGCACAAGAGTGCTGGCTTCACACTTTCAAAGGTCCTGAGTTGGATCCCCAACACCATATGTGAAAGGAAAGAATGAACCAATGCATGAGTGTATGATGAATGAATTAAAGGTATAAGGAGGAGGAGGAAGAGGAGGAGGAGGAGAAGAAATAGAAGAAGATGATGAGTAATTTGACAGAAGGGAAAAACGGGAGGAGAGTGAGTTTAAAGTGTGGTTTCCAATTCCCAAACGTTAAATTACTGCAGACGGGATAGAGAGAGAAGATGGGAGGGCAGGAGAGGGGGGATAGTAGAGGCTAGAAAAGGTAGCAGAATACAACAGTTACTAACATGGCATTTTGTAAAAACGTGGATGTGTAAACAATGTGATTGTGCAATCTGTATATGGGGTCAAAATGGGAGTTCATAACTCACTGGAATCTAATGTGGGAAATATGGTATCTCAAGAGCTATGTAAGATTTTAAGCAACCAATATAAAAAAGAGGTCTTCATTTTTCTTTGTAGTTGAGATCTCCTGTTTCCTTGACATGTTTAGTTGTGTTCTCTCCTTTAGTCCTCCCATGCTCTAGTTATTCTGATATGGAAAAACTAGCTGAAATGCCCAACCAGTCTCTAAATCAGTGACACTTTTTCATTAAGCCTAAAGTCACTTTACAATTGCTACAGTCATACTAAATACACTTCTTTGTTGGGAGTTTAAAAGATATTTCCATCAGCTAGATTACAAGTACCTAGAACTCCCATTCTTGTTTATGTAAGAGTGGCTTCATCAGATTAAATGCTGTTATCTGGAATAACATAAAATAGGAATAATTTAGTCATAAGATTCCTACGTAAACCACCTTTATTTACAAAATACTATCTTAAGAATTATTGTTTCATTGAGCTTCAATTGGAGCCAAAGTATAGTCAATTACTGAAGTAAAAGCAGTTACTTAAAAACTAAAAATGAGAGATAAGTCAAATTACATTTGAAGAGAGAGCAACAGCATGAGGTTTCTTGTTTGGTTTTGGATGTTGAGTAACAGGCTCATTTGCAGGTGGAAGGAACCCTTGAGGCAACTCACTTGTACTTTCAGAATGGGGGTGAAGAGGGCTGAATTCCAGCTCCTGGGGGAAGATTTTGTGAGGAAAACCCCCTCCCTTCATAGACACTTCGCATTGGAAATGGAGTGGGTGGCGGGTCAGGTGGAAAATAATCTCCAGGTTCCCAGACAAGTTTCCTGGGAGAGGTGGAGGAAAAAAAAGGTCCTCTTCTCATGAACTGACTCCTTGGGTCAACTGGAAACAAGGCACCTCTGACTGGAGGGAAAGGTGCCAACACAGAGTCAGAGCCGGTTGCTTGGTTTTCAGCATGGAGAGGTGAATCAGGCACATCAGAGTCCAAAGGAGGCATATTAGGAATTCTGTGTTCTGCTGGTCCCGATGCTCTACCACAATTTGAGTAAAACCTATCTTGCCTTTGTAGAGGAAGACGTGCATCAGAAGAATATGGTTGGCCTGGCGGAGGGATCATCAGCCTGCTGGCCTGTTCCCCTGGAGGAGAGAGGGGCCCAGTCTGAGAAGGTGCTCTCTGAAAATCAGTGAACTTATGACAGCTGGATTCTCTTCCTTTACTGCTAGTCGCATGGTCCAGAGGATTCTCCAGGGCCCCTTGACCCTCTTCCTCCTCCCACTGGAGTGAAAGGTGAGAGTGTGAGTGGACCACTCTTTTCAAAATGAGGAGGTCTCCTTTCAGATGAAGGGTGACCTATTAGTGAGGGCCCATTTGGAGAAGGGTTTCTGCCCATTGCTGAGTTGGAAACATCCAGTGCATCATAGGGATCTTTTTCTACAAGTTCAAATCTAAGCTCCTTCTCAGTTAATTTTTGTCTGTTGCGTGCATTTTGCTTCCTGAAATAACTGAGGTTTCTTTCAGCAATCCGAGCTGCCAACTCACTAGCATCTGCTTCTTTGTCAGAGGAAATAATCTTCCCCAGACAGGAACGAATGGTACTCTGCAATTGTTCTTCAAGATATTGGGCTCTCTTTCGGTAGGTCTCCAGCTCTTTTATTGTATGGCTCATCTTTTCTTCGACTTTGGAATGTTTCTCGTCTTGCTCCACACGGTAGTTTTCCTCCACTCTTAATTTCCTGTGCAGTTTCATCATATTTTCTTGATAGCGTTCCATCATGACTTTAAAGTTCTTATGTGGGGTCTCATTCTCACTTTGCAGCTGTGCATTTTCTGACTGCAAGGATGCCTGTTCAGTCTGCAGACTTTTAAGGTGTTCTGTAAGGTCTTCTGTGGTTTTCTCCACTTCAGATGAGAAAGTACATTTTTGATTTCTTCCTCCTTCCAAGATTTCTAAGGAGGCCTTTAGCTTATCACCATAAACCAGGTTCCTCAAAGCTCCTTTGGACTCATCCTCCAAGTGAGCACCAATTTCGGGTTCACTCGTCTTTCCCAGTTCCAGGTGACCACCATCCCTTTGGGCTCCCAGGCTTGGAGAAGATCTATCCTTCATCTTCAGCAAGCATTCACTCAGAGACTCCATGTGATTTTCTGTGTCCCTTAGAACTTGTTCTCCAGCTACTTTAGAGTCCTCTAATATGATTTTTGCTTTATATTGGACACCTCCTTGTTCCCTCTGTGCTTCAGCTTCTCCTTGTATTGTTGGTCTCTGCGTTGGCGGAAGTAGGGATCCTTCATTCAAAACCTCTTTGATTACCAGCTTCAGTTCTTCCTCATTCACTTGAAAGAGTCTCCAGTTTGTTTTAGCTTCAGCTATTTGTGATCTCAGTGATTCAGATTCACCTTGGAGGGACTGTATCCTTCTTGATAGATGCGCCATCGTTTCATCCTGTTGACCTTGTTGAGCCTTCTGTGCTTTGAGCTCTTCTTCTAGAAAGAGCATTTCAACGCCATGGCTGGATTCGGACCTATGCAGCTTTTCGTCGGTTGCCTCCAGCTGTTGTGCTTCTCTTGAACCCTTCTCAAACCTGCAATCCTTTAAAGATGATTCTAAGCCTTCATGTTCTTTTTCAACAAGGCTCACTTTTTCAAGAAGTCCACATTTTGCCTCAATAAGTCCAGCAAGATTTAGAGCCAGCCTTTTTTCTCTTCCCACGTAAAGCCTGCTACGAACCGACTGAAAACCTCTCCAGAAAAGTGAGAGAACAGCAAAAAATCCAAGAGCTGTACACACCACCAACTCCCAAGGAAAGCCATAAGGAAGATGGCCTGGCTTCATGTCTTCGGACAATGCTGCCACAACCCTGGGTGCTTCTTCCAGAACCACCCACTAGGATGGCTGAGAGGCAGCCCTTGGCTCCTCCATCACGCCAAGACAGCTTTGGCTCTTGCCACCACAACCACAGCCTGCCCAGGCAGGCCAACACAGGCTGTGGACACTCAGGTGTTTGGTCAGGAACTCCAACCTGCACCAGGCAACGGAGCAGACCACTGTGATCCCCTTCAGGGGCTGAGCGTATGGTGGGTGGTGGGCGTATGGCGGTGGGAGCCATGATCCAAGGCTCCCAGGAGCCTTGTTGTGCTCAACTGCCCATCAGGGGAGTCTTGTCCGCTTCCCTACCCAGTGCATCCTCATGTGCCACAGGTTTAGGTCCCTCCCACTCCAGCCAGAGAGAATTCCTCTCCATGCCACCCACGCCTTGATTTGGTTTAGGCCAAGCCAAGGTGGGGTTAGTAGGAAGATTCCATCCAGTCATAATAACATTCAGTTTGATGTCACTCAAATTCTAAAGCTGACTAAACTGTTCAAACAGCTTTTATGGCCTATATTGGTCTTTGTGTCCCTTGCCTTTTGTTTGAGTGACTCAGTCCTTTCCCTGCCCTTGTGTTTCCCTATTTCCTACCTTCCTTGCTTCCTTCCTCCCTTCCTGGGTTTTCTCCTTTTCTTCTTCTTTCTTTTCTACCTCCCTGCATCCCTCCAACTTTGCCTTCCTCCCTTCCAACTTTCTCTCTCCCTTCCCTCCCTTTTCTTTTCTTGCAAGTGTTTGGGGTGAAAGTCCATGGCAGGCCAGCCCCAAGCTAGGCAAGGTCACTGCCACTGAGCTACAACATCCCCAGACCTGCTGCCACTTCCTATGCAAGTAACTTGAATTATCTCTAAAGAGAAACTCTCACATAGTCTACTTTCAAAGTAATTTCAGAAGAGTTGCTAACATGGGCATAAATCAGTTATGACAAGTCATTTTTGAAAAGCACGGCACAGCTAATGTTCCTCCAAAGAAGGAGTTGAAAACTTAATTGGTTTTCAGGTCAGCATTTCTAGACTAGTACAAACCCTCCTAATCCTGATCTCTCCTTAGTCCTATGATTTCTTTAAGTGTCCCCTTTGCTCCTGTTCATGGAGTCATGTGTACAGAAATTATACCTGGTTCTATTGAGCTCTACTTAATTCTTTCTCACCTCTGTGTTCCTTTTGCCAAGTCACTCCTCAACACTTACTGTAAACCTTTCAATTTTTTGTCCATTTTCATTTAAAAACTCTTTCAAAAATTGAACCATTTCGCATGCAGACACAGTCTTCTTGATCTGCTTTAGTCCCACACTACTGACATTGTAAGTTATTGAAATGTACACTTCCAGACCGTTTTCAGATTTTTGATTCCTGTATATCTATCTGTCTATCTATTTACAAACATAACATGGTATTCTGAAAGAATCGTTCTGCTTTTGGAGCTCTACATTGTGTTTTCCAGAAGCAGACCTATTACACAGAGATGAATCCATGTTACCTAGATTGAGTTCAAACCGGAATGTGCACTCTGATTCCCATTATATTGTTCTACCTACTAATGGACAGTTCAGTTATATCTGATGATATACAACTGATGTTTTATGATGGCAATTTAGGTTTATTTAAAGGAGTGATTAGAAAACAGGTGAGACAGACTGATTAGATTCAGTATGTATGTTGGCTTTGTTTTTCTAGGCCTGAAGTTTTCACATTTCAATTAATTGTAGGTTAAGTATCAGGCAGATTCTTCACTGGGCTTCAAATATGATAAAGTTGCTTCTTATTTTTAAGAAGGCCGTTGCAATCCTGCATTTATTTTACACCTCAGTGCTTGATTTACACAGAAGCACACACACACACAGCACACACATCAACAAACACACAAACACATAATTAGAGCACGTTTAACACTCAAATAAAGCTTTACATACTAATTCATAACTAGGGTATTTTTTTAATAAGTATTGTGTCTTCGTCTCTAGTGGGGAAACATGGTTCAATGTGAGTTCTCTGGTTTGTTGTAGGGCAGTGAACGTTCACTTGTTGGCAATGATATAGAAATGGGGAGTAAGAGTTTAAAAGTTTTTACAGTAGGTAGGCAGAGTCAGAGTATGGAATCCAAGAATAAGAAATCGGGGTATTTCCTCTTTGTTTCTTCATTTCAAACTCCTAATAATTCATGTATATTTTCCAAAAGTCTCCCAGAAAACAAGGACTAGGTCAATCCACATATCAGAGAACCATAGCAGAATGCGATTCTGAATTTCATATAAACAGTCATAAAATCAAAAAGACAGGTGCTGTGGTTTTGGCTCAGCACTATAGTGCTGGCTTCACACTTTCAAAGGTCCTGAGTTGGATCCCCAACACCATATGTGAAAGGAATGAATGAACCAATGCATGAGTGTATGATGAATGAATTAAAGGTATAAGGAGGAGGAGGAAGAGGAGGAGGAGGAGGAGAAATAGAAGAAGATGATGAGTAATTTGACAGAAGGGAAAAATAGAGGAGAGTAGGTTTAAAGTGTGGTTTCCAATTCCCAAACGTTAAATTACAGCAGACGGGATAGAGAGAGAAGATGGGAGGGCAGGAGATGGGGGATAGTTGAGGCTTGAAAAGGTAGCAGTATACAACAGTTACTAACATGGCATTTTGTAAAAACGTGAATGTGTAAACAATGTGATTGTGCAATCTGTATATGGGGTCAAAATGGGAGTTCATAACTCACTTGAATCTAATGTAGGAAATATGGTATCTCAAGAGCTATGTAAGGTTTTAAGCAACCAATATAAAAAAGAGATCTTCATTTTTCTTTGTAGTTGAGATCTCCTGTTTCCTTGACATGTTTAGTTGTGTTCTCTCCTTTAGTCCTCCCATGCTCTAGTTATTCTGATATGGAAAACTAGCTGAAATGCCCAACCAGTCTCTAAATCAGTGACACTTTTTCATTAAGCCTAAAGTCACGTTACAATTGCTACAGTCATACTAAATACACTTCTTTGTTGGGAGTTTAAAAGATATTTCCATCAGCTAGATTACAAGTACCTAGAACTCCCATTCTTGTTTATGTAAGAGTGGCTTCATCAGATTAAATGCTGTTCTCTGGAATAACATAAAATAGGAATAATTTACTCATAAGATTCTTACGTAAACCACCTTTATTTACAAAATACTATCTTAAGAATTATTGTTTCATTGAGCTTCAATTGGAGCCAAAGTATAGTCAATTACTGAAGTAAAAGCAGTTACTTAAAAACTAAAAATGAGAGATAAGTCAAATTACATTTGAAGAGAGAGCAACAGCATGAGGTTTCTTGTTTGGTTCTGCATGTTGAGTAACAGGCTCATTTGCAGGTGGAAGGAACCCTTCAGGCAACTCACTTGTAATTTAGGAATGGGGGTGAAGAGGGCTGAATTCCAGCTCTTGGGGGAAGATTTTGTGAGGAAAACCCCCTCCCTGCATAGACACTTCGCATTGGAAATGGAGTGGGTGGCGGGTCCTGTGGAAAATAATCTCCAGGTTCCCAGACAAGTTTCCTGGGAGAGGTGGAGGAAAAAAAAGGTCCTCTTCTCATGAACTGAAGCCTTGGGTCAACTGGAAACAAGGCACCTCTGATTGGAGGGAAAGGTGCCAACACAGAGCCAGGGCCAGTTGCTTGGTTTTCAGCATGGAGAGGTGAATCAGGCACATCAGAGTCCAAAGGAGGCATATTTGGAATTCTGTGTTCTGCTGGTCCCGATGCTCTACCACAATTTGACTAAAACCTATCTTGCCTTTGTAGAGGAAGACGTGCATCAGAAGAATATGGTTGGCCTGGCGGAGGGATCATCAGCCTGCTGGCCTGTTCCCCTGGAGGAGAGAGGGGCCCAGTCTGAGAAGGTGCTCTCTGAAAATCAGTGAACTTATGACAGCTGTATTCTCTTCCTTTACTGCTAGTCGCATGGTCCAGAGGATACTCCAGGGCCCCTTGACCCTCTTCCTCCTCCCAGTGGAGTGAAAGATGAGAGTGTGAGTGGACCACTCTTTTCAAAATGAGGAGGTCTCCTTTCAGATGAAGGGTGACCTATTAGTGAGGGCCCATTTGGAGAAGGGTTTCTGCCCATTGCTGAGTTGGAAACATCCAGTGCATCATAGGGATCTTTTTCTACAAGTTCAAATCTAAGCTCCTTCTCAGTTAATTTTTGTCTGTTGCATGCATTTTGCTTCCTGAAATAACTGAGGTTTCTTTCAGCAATCGAAGCTGCCAACTCACTAGCATCTGCTTCTTTGTCAGAGGAAATAATCTTCCCCAGACAGGAACAAATGGTAGTCTGCAATTGTTCTTCAAGATATTGGGCTCTCTTTCGGTAGGTCTCCAGCTCTGTTATTGTATGGCTCATCTTTTCTTCGACTTTGGAAAGTTTCTCCTCTTGCTCCACACGGTAGTTTTCCTCCACTCTTAATTTCCTGTGCAGTTTCATCATATTTTCTTGATAGCGTTCCATCATGACTTTAAAGTTCTTCTGTGGGGTCTCATTCTCACTTTGCAGCTGTGCATTTTCTGACTGCAAGGATGCCTGTTCAGTCTGCAGACTTTTAAGGTGTTCTGTAAGGTCTCCTGTGGTTTTCTCCACTTCAGATGAGAAAGTACATTTTTGATTTCTTCCTCCTTCCAAGATTTCTAAGGAGGCCTTTAGCTTATCAACATAAACCAGGTTCCTCAAAGCTCCTTTGGACTCATCCTCCAAGTGAGCACCAATTTCGGGTTCACTCGTCTTTCCCAGTTCCAGGTGACCACCATACCTTTGGGCTCCCAGGCATGGAGAAGATCTATCCTTCATCTTCAGCAAGCATTCACTCAGAGACTCCATGTGATTTTCTGTGTCCCTTAGAACTTGTTCTCCAGCTACTTTAGAGTCCTCTAATATGATTTTTGCTTTATATTGGACACCTCCTTGTTCCCTCTGTGCTTCAGCTTCTCCTTGTATTGTTGGTCTCTGCGTTGGCGGAAGTAGGGATCCTTCATTCAAAACCTCTTTGATTGCCAGCTTCAGTTCTTTCTCATTCACTTGAAAGAGTCTCCAGTTTGTTTTAGCTTCAGCTATTTGTGATCTCAGGGATTCAGATTCACCTTGGAGGGACTGTATCCTTCTTGATAGATGCGCCATCATTTCATCCTGTTGACCTTGTTGAGCCTTCTGTGCTTTGAGCTCTTCTTCTAGAAAGAGCATTTCAACGCCATGGCTGGATTCGGACCTATGCAGCTTTTCGTCGGTTGCCTCCAGCTGTTGTGCTTCTCTTGAACCCTTCTCAAACCTGCAATCCTTTAAAGATGATTCTAAGCCTTCATGTTCTTTTTCAACAAGGCTCGCTTTTTCAAGAAGTCCACATTTTGCCTCAATAAGTCCAGCAAGATTTAGAGCCAGCCTTTTTTCTCTTCCCACGTAAAGCCTGCTACGAACCGACTGATAACCTCTCCAGAAAAGTGAGAGCACAGCAAAAAATCCAAGAGCTGTACACATCACCAACTCCCAAGGAAAGCCATAAGGAAGATGGCCTGGCTTCATGTCTTCGGACAATGCTGCCACAACCCTGGGTGCTTCTTCCAGAACCACCCACTAGGATGGCTGTGAGGCAGCCCTTGGCTCCTCCATCACGCCAAGACAGCTTTGGCTCTTGCCACCACAACCACAGCCTGCCCAGGCAGGCCAACACAGGCTGTGGACACTCAGGTGTTTGGTCAGGAACTCCAACCTGCACCAGGCAACGGAGCAGACCACTGTGATCCCCTTCAGGGGCTGAGCGTATGGTGGGTGGTGGGCGTATGGCGATGGGAGCCATGATCAAAGGCTCCCAGGAGCCTTGTTGTGCTCAACTGCCCATCAGGGGAGTCTTGTCCGCTTCCCTACCCAGTGCATCCTCATGTGCCACAGGTTTAGGTCCCTCCCACTCCAGCCAGAGAGAATTCCTCTCCATGCCACCCACCCCTTGATTTGGTTTAGGCCAGGCCAAGGCGGGGTTAGTAGGAAGATTCCATCCAGTCATAATAACATTCAGTTTGATGTCACTCAAATTCTAAAGCTGACTAAACTGTTCAAACAGCTTTTATGGCCTCTATTGGTCTTTGTGTCCCTTGCCTTTTGTTTGAGTGACTCAGTCCTTTCCCTGCCCTTGTGCTCTCCCTATTTCCTACCTTCCTTGCTTCCTTCCTCCCTTCCTGGGTTTTCTCCTTTTCTTCTTCCTTCTTTTCTAACTCCCTGCATCCCTCCAAATTTGCCTTCCTCCCTTCCAACTTTCTCTCTCCCTTCGCTCCCTTTTCTTTTCTTGCAAGTGTTTGGGGTGAAAGTCCATGGCAGGCCAGCCCCAAGCTAGGCAAAGTCCCTGCCACTGAGCTACAACATCCCCAGACCTGCTGCCACTTCCTATGCAAGTAACTTGAATTATCTCTAAAGAGAAACTTTCACATTAGTCTACTTTCAAAGTAATTTCAGAAGAGTTGCTAACATGGGCATAAATCAGTTATGACAAGTCATTTTTGAAAAACACGGCACAGCTAATGTTCCTCCAAAGAAGGAGTTGAAAACTTAATTGGTTTTCAGGTCAGCATTTCTAGACTAGTACAAACCCTCCTAATCCTGATCTCTCCTTAGTCCTATGATTTCTTTAAGTGTCCCCTTTATTCCTGTTCATGGAGTCATGTGTACAGAAATTATACCTGGTTCTATTGAACTCTACTTAATTCTTTCTCACCTCTGTGCTCCTTTTGCCAAGTCACTCCTCAACACTTACTGTAACCCTTTCAATTTTTTGTCCATTTTCATTTAAAAAACTCTTTCAAAAATTGAACCATTTCGCATGCAGACACAGTCTTCTTGATCTGCTATTAATCCCCCTCTACTTACACTGTAAGTTATTGAAATGTACACTTCCAGACCGTTTTCAGATTTTTGATTCCTGTATATCTATCTGTCTATCTATTTACAAACATAACATGGTATTCTGAAAGAATCGTTCTGCTTTTGGAGCTCTACATTGTGTTTTCCAGAAGCAGGCCTATTACACAGAGATGAATCCATGTTACCTAGATTGAGTTCAAACCGGAATGTGCACTCTGATTCCCATTATATTGTTCTACCTACTAATGGACAGATCAGTTATATCTGATGATATACAACTGATGTTTTATGATGGCAATTTAGGTTTATTTAAAGGAGTGATTAGAAAACAGGTGAGACAGACTGATTAGATTCAGTATGTATGTTGGCTTTGTTTTTCTAGGCCTGAAGTTTTCACATTTCAATTAATTGTAGGTTAAGTATCAGGCAGATTCTTCACTGGGCTTCAAATATGATAAAGTTGCTTCTTATTTTTAAGAAGGCCGTTGCAATCCTGCATTTATTTTACACCTCAGTGCTTGATTTACAGAGAAGCACACACACACACACACAGCACACACATCAACAAACACACAAACACATAATTAGAGCACATGTAACACTCAAATAAAGCTTTACCTACTAATTCATAACTAGGGTATTTTTTTAATAAGTATTGTGTCTTCGTCTCTACTGGGGAAACATGGTTCAATGTGAGTTCTCTGGTTTGTTGTAGGGCAGTGAACGTTCACTTGTTGGCAATGATATAGAAATGGGGAGTAAGAGTTTAAAAGTTTTTACAGTAGGTAGGCAGTGTCAGAGTATGGAATCCAAGAATAAGAAATCGGGGTATTTCCTCTTTGTTTCTTCATTTCAAACTCCTAATACTTCATGTATATTTTCCAAAAGTCTCCCAGAAAACAAGGACTAGGTCAATCCACATATCAGTGAACCATAGCAGAATGCGATTCTGAATTTCATATAAACAGTCATAAAATCAAAAAGACAGGTGCTGTGGTTTTGGCTCAGCACTAGAGTGCTGGCTTCAAACTTTCAAAGGTCCTGAGTTGGATCCCCAACACCATATTTGAAAGGAATGAATGAACCAATGCATGAGTGTATGATGAATGAATTAAAGGTATAAGGAGGAGGAGGAAGAGGAGGAGGAGGATGAGAAATAGAAGAAGATGATGAGTAATTTGACAGAAGGGAAAAAGGGGAGGAGAGTGTGTTTAAAGTGTGGTTTCCAATTCCCAAACGTTAAATTACAGCAGACGGGATAGAGAGAGAAGATGGGAGGGCAGGAGAGGGGGGATAGTAGAGGCCTGAAAAGGTAGCAATATACAACAGTTACTAACATGGCATTTTGTAAAAACGTGAATGTGTAAACAATGTGATTGTGCAATCTGTATATGGGGTCAAAATGGGAGTTCATAACTCACTTGCATCTAATGTAGGAAATATGGTATCTCAAGAGCTATGTAAGGTTTTAAGCAACCAATATAAAAAAGAGGTCTTCATTTTTCTTTGTAGTTGAGATCTCCTGTTTCCTTGACATGTTTAGTTGTGTTCTCTCCTTTAGTCCTCCCATGCTCTAGTTATTCTGATATGGAAAAACTAGCTGAAATGCCCAACCAGTCTCTAAATCAGTGACACTTTTTCATTAAGCCTAAAGTCACTTTACAATTGCTACAGTCATACTAAATACACTTCTTTGTTGGGAGTTTAAAAGATATTTGCATCAGCTAGATTACAAGTACCTAGAACTCCCATTTTTGTTTATGTAAGAGTGGCTTCATCAGATTAAATGCTGTTATCTGGAATTACATAAAATAGGAATAATTTAGTCATAAGATTCCTACGTAAACCACCTTTATTTACAAAATACTATCTTAAGAATTATTGTTTCATTGAGCTTCAATTGAAGCCAAAGTATAGTCAATTACTGAAGTAAAAGCAGTTACTTAAAAACTAAAAATGAGAGATAAGTCAAATTACATTTGAAGAGAGAGCAACAGCATGAGGTTTCTTGTTTGGTTCTGGATGTTGAGTAACAGGCTCATTTGCAGGTGGAAGGAACCCTTGAGGCAACTCACTTGTACTTTCAGAATGGGGGTGAAGAGGGCTGAATTCCAGCTCTTGGGGGAAGATTTTGTGAGGAAAACCCCCTCCCTGCATAGACACTTCGCATTGGAAATGGAGTGGGTGGCGGGTCAGGTGGAAAATAATCTCCAGGTTCCCAGACAAGTTTCCTGGGAGAGGTGGAGGAAAAAAAAGGTCCTCTTCTCATGAACTGACTCCTTGGGTCAACTGGAAACAAGGCACCTCTGACTGGAGGGAAAGGTGCCAACACAGAGTCAGAGCCGGTTGCTTGGTTTTCAGCATGGAGAGGTGAATCAGGCACATCAGAGTCCAAAGGAGGCATATTAGGAATTCTGTGTTCTGCTGGTCCCGATGCTCTACCACAATTTGAGTAAAACCTATCTTGCCTTTGTAGAGGAAGACGTGCATCAGAAGAATATGGTTGGCATGGCGGAGGGATCATCAGCCTGCTGGCCTGTTCCCCTGGAGGAGAGAGGGGCCCAGTCTGAGAAGGTGCTCTCTGAAAATCAGTGAACTTATGACAGCTGGATTCTCTTCCTTTACTGCTAGTCGCATGGTCCAGAGGATTCTCCAGGGCCCCTTGACCCTCTTCCTCCTCCCACTGGAGTGAAAGGTGAGAGTGTGAGTGGACCACTCTTTTCAAAATGAGGAGGTCTCCTTTCAGATGAAGGGTGACCTATTGGTGAGGGCCCATTTAGAGAAGGCTTTCTGCCCATTGCTGAGTTGGAAACATCCAGTGCATCATAGGGATCTTTTTCTACAAGTTCAAATCTAAGCTCCTTCTCAGTTAATTTTTGTCTGTTGCGTGCATTGTGCTTCCTGAAATAACTGAGGTTTCTTTCAGCAATCCGAGCTGCCAACTCACTAGCATCTGCTTCTTTCTCAGAGGAAATAATCTTCCCCAGACAGGAACGAATGGTACTCTGCAATTGTTCTTCAAGATATTGGGCTCTCTTTCGGTAGGTCTCCAGCTCTTTTATTGTATGGCTCATCTTTTCTTCGACTTTGGAAAGTTTCTCCTCTTGCTCCACACGGTAGTTTTCCTCCACTCTTAATTTCCTGTGCAGTTTCATCATATTTTCTTGATAGCGTTCCATCATGACTTTAAAGTTCTCCTGTAGGGTCTCATTCTCACTTTGCAGCTGTGCATTTTCTGACTGCAAGGATGCCTGTTCAGTCTGCAGACTTTTAAGGTGTTCTGTAAGGACTTCTGTGGTTTTCTCCACTTCAGATGAGAAAGTACATTTTTGATTTCTTCCTCCTTCCAAGATTTCTAAGGAGGCCTTTAGCTTATCACCATAAACCAGGTTCCTCAAAGCTCCTTTGGACTCATCCTCCAAGTGAGCACCCATTTCGGGTTCACTCGTCTTTCCCAGTTCCAGGTGACCACCATACCTTTGGGCTCCCAGGCTTGGAGAAGATCTATCCTTCATCTTCAGCAAGCATTCACTCAGAGACTCCATGTGATTTTCTGTGTCCCTTAGAACTTGTTCTCCAGCTACTTTAGAGTCCTCTAAAATGATTTTTGCTTTATATTGGACACCTCCTTGTTCCCTCTGTGCTTCAGCTTCTCCTTGTATTGTTGGTCTCTGCGTTGGCGGAAGTAGGGATCCTTCATTCAAAACCTCTTTGATTGCCAGCTTCAGTTCTTCCTCATTCACTTGAAAGAGTCTCCAGTTTGTTTTAGCTTCAGCTATTTGTGATCTCAGGGATTCAGATTCACCTTGGAGGGACTGTATCCTTCTTGATAGATGCGCCATCGTTTCATCCTGTTGACCTTGTTGAGCCTTCTGTGCTTTGAGCTCTTCTTCTAGAAAGAGCATTTCAACGCCATGGCTGGATTCGGACCTATGCAGCTTTTCGTCGGTTGCCTCCAGCTGTTGTGCTTCTCTTGAACCCTTCTCAAACCTGCAATCCTTTAAAGATGATTCTAAGCCTTCATGTTCTTTTTCAACAAGGCTCACTTTTTCAAGAAGTCCACATTTTGCCTCAATAAGTCCAGCAAGATTTAGAGCCAGCCTTTTTTCTCTTCCCACGTAAAGCCTGCTACGAACCGACTGAAAACCTCTCCAGAAAAGTGAGAGAACAGCAAAAAATCCAAGAGCTGTACACACCACCAACTCCCAAGGAAAGCCATAAGGAAGATGGCCTGGCTTCATGTCTTCGGACAATGCTGCCACAACCCTGGGTGCTTCTTCCAGAACCACCCACTAGGATGGCTGAGAGGCAGCCCTTGGCTCCTCCATCACGCCAAGACAGCTTTGGCTCTTGCCATCACAACCACAGCCTGCCCAGGCAGGCCAACACAGGCTGTGGACACTCAGGTGTTTGGTCAGGAACTCCAACCTGCACCAGGCAACGGAGCAGACCACTGTGATCCCGTTCAGGGGCTGAGCGTATGGTGGGTGGTGGGCGTATGGCGGTGGGAGCCATGATCAAAGGCTCCCAGGAGCCTTGTTGTGCTCAACTGCCCATCAGGGGAGTCTTGTCCGCTTCCCTACCCAGTGCATCCTCATGTGCCACAGGTTTAGGTCCCTCCCACTCCAGCCAGAGAGAATTCCTCTCCATGCCACCCACCCCTTGATTTGGTTTAGGCCAGGCCAAGGCGGGGTTAGTAGGAAGATTCCATCCAGTCATAATAACATTCAGTTTGATGTCACTCAAATTCTAAAGCTGACTAAACTGTTCAAACAGCTTTTATGGCCTCTATTGGTCTTTGTGTCCCTTGCCTTTTGTTTGAGTGACTCAGTCCTTTCCCTGCCCTTGTGCTCTCCCTATTTCCTACCTTCCTTGCTTCCTTCCTAGCTTCCTGGGTTTTCTCCTTTTCTTCTTCCTTCTTTTCTACCTCCCTCCATCCCTCCAACTTTGCCTTCCTCCCTTCCAACTTTCTCTCTCCCTTCCCTCCCTTTACTATTCATGCAAGTGTTTGGGGTGAACGTACATGGCAGGCCAGCCCCAAGCTAGGCAAGGTCACTGCCACTGAGCTACAACATCCCCAGACCTGCTGCCACTTCCTATGCAAGTAACTTGAATTATCTCTAAAGAGAAACTCTCACATTAGTCTACTTTCAAAGTAATTTCAGAAGAGTTGCTAACATGGGCATAAATCAGTTATGACAAGTCATTTTTGAAAAGCACGGCACAGATAAGGTTCCTCCAAAGAAGGAGTTGTAAACTTAATTGGTTTTCAGGTCAGCATTTCTAGACTAGTACAAACCCTCCTAATCCTGATCTCTCCTTAGTCCTATGATTTCTTTAAGTGTCCCTTTTGCTCCTGTTCATGGAGTCATGTGTACAGAAATTATACCTGGTTCTATTGAACTCTACATAATTCTTTCTCACCTCTGTGCTCCTTTTGCCAAGTCACTCCTCAACACTTACTGTAACCCTTTCAATTTTTTGTCCATTTTCATTTAAAAAACTCTTTCAAAAATGGAACCATTTCGCATGCAGACACAGTCTTCTTGATCTGCTATTAATCCCCCACTACTGACATTGTAAGTTATTGAAATGTACACTTCCAGACCGTTTTCAGATTTTTGATTCCTGTCTATCTATCTGTCTATCTATTTACAAACGTAACATGGTATTCTGAAAGAATGGTTCTGATTTTGGAGCTCTACAATGTGTTTTCCAGAAGCAGGCCTATTACACAGAGATGAATCCATGTTACCTCGATTGAGTTCAAACCGGAATGTGCACTCTGATTCCCATTATATTGTTCTACCTACTAATGGACAGTTCAGTTATCACCAGACCTCACCACCTCCCCCATTGTGTAAAACCCTTGTGAAGAGACATGTAGATGCCTTTATGAACATATTGATAATTTTTCATGGCAGTGTTTTCCAAAAACCAGTTAGTAAAATCAATTTATTCCTTTGCAGCCTGAAATTACCTTCATTCCAGTTTACTGGTATAAGAACTGCAGTATATCAGCAACCATTCTCCAATAGTAGTTCAGGCAGAAGTCATTCTAGATAACAAGCAGTGCCGGATCCTCCATGTATTTTAAACAGTCCATGACTAGGGACATCCGTCCACTCGTTTAGAACAACTGATGTTTTATGCTGGCAATTTAGGTTTATTTAAAGGAGTGATTAGAAAACAGGTGAGACAGACTGATTAGATTCAGTATGTATGTTGGCTTTGTTTTTCTAGGCCTGAAGTTTTCACATTTCAATTAATTGTAGGTTAAGTATCAGGCAGATTCTTCAGTGGGCTTCAAATGTGATAAAGTTGCTTCTTATTTTTAAGAAGGCCATTGCAATCCTGCATTTATTTTACAACTCAGTGCTTGTTTTACACACAAGCACACACACCCACACACCACACACATCAACACACACACAAACACATAATTAGAGCACATTTAACACTCAAATAAAGCTTTACCTACTAATTCATAACTAGGGTATTTTTTTTAATAAGTATTGTGTCTTGGTATCTACTGGGGAAACATGGTTCAATGTGAGTTCTCTGGTTTGTTGTAGGGCAGTGAACGTTCACTTGTTGGCAATGATATAGAAATGGGGAGTAAGAGTTTAAAAGTTTTTACAGTAGGTAGGCAGAGTCAGAGTATGGAATCCAAGAATAAGAAATCGGGGAATTTCCTCTTTGTTTCTTCATTTCAACCTCCTAATAATTCATGTATATTTTCCAAAAGTCTCCCAGAAAACAAGGACTAGGTCAATCCACATATCAGTGAACCATAGCAGAATGCGAATCTGAATTTTATATAAACAGTCATAAAATCAAAAAGACAGGTGCTGGGGTTTTGGCTCAGCACAAGAGTGCTGGCTTCACACTTTCAAAGGTCCTGAGTTGGATCCCCAACACCATATGTGAAAGGAATGAATGAACCAATGCATGAGTGTATGATGAATGAATTAAAGGTATAAGGAGGAGGAGGAAGTGGAGGAGGAGGAGGAGAAATAGAAGAAGATGATGAGTAATTTGACAGAAGGGAAAAAGGGGAGGAGAGTGAGTTTAAAGTGTGGTTTCCAATTCCCAAACGTTAAATTACAGCAGACGGGATAGAGAGAGAAGATGGGAGGGCAGGAGAGGGGGGATAGTAGAGGCTAGAAAAGGTAGCAGTATACAACAGTTACTAACATGGCATTTTGTAAAAACGTGGATGTGTAAACAATGTGATTGTGCAATCTGTATATGGGGTCAAAATGGGAGTTCATAACTCACTTGAATCTAATGTAGGAAATATGGTATCTCAAGAGCTATGTAAGGTTTTAAAAGATATTTCCATCAGCTAGATTACAAGTACCTAGAACTCCCATTCTTGTTTATGTAAGAGTGGCTTCATCAGATTAAATGCTGTTATCTGGAATAACATAAAATAGGAATAATTTAGTCATAAGATTCCTACGTAAACCACCTTTATTTACAAAATACTATCTTAAGAATTATTGTTTCATTGAGCTTCAGTTGGAGCCAAAGTATAGTCAATTACTGAACTAAAAGCAGTTACTTAAAAACTAAAAATGAGAGATAAGTCAAATTACATTTGAAGAGAGAGCAACAGCATGAGGTTTCTTGTTTGGTTCTGGATGTTGAGTAACAGGCTCATTTGCAGGTGGAAGGACCCCTTGAGGCAACTCACTTGTACTTTCAGAATGGGGGTGAAGTGGGCTGAATTCCAGCTCTTGGGGGAAGATTTTGTGAGGAAAACCCCCTCCCTGCATAGACACTTCTCATTGGAAATGGAGTGGGTGGCGGGTCAGGTGGAAAATAATCTCCAGGTTCCCAGACAAGTTTCCTGGGAGAGGTGGAGGAAAAAAAAGGTCCTCTTCTCATGAACTGACTCCTAGGGTCAACTGGAAACAAGGCACCTCTGACTGGAGGGAAAGGTGCCAACACAGAGTCAGAGCCAGTTGCTTGGTTTTCAGCATGGAGAGGTGAATCAGGCACATCAGAGTCCAAAGGAGGCATATTAGGAATTCTGTGTTCTGCTGGTCCCGATGCTCTACCACAATTTGAGTAAAACCTATCTTGCCTTTGTAGAGGAAGACGTGCATCAGAAGAATATGGTTGGCCTGGCGGAGGGATCATCAGCCTGCTGGCCTGTTCCCCTGGAGGAGAGAGGGGCCCAGTCTGAGAAGGTGCTCTCTGAAAATCAGTGAACTTATGACAGCTGGATTCTCTTCCTTTACTGCTAGTCGCATGGTCCAGAGGATTCTCCAGGGCCCCTTGACCCTCTTCCTCCTCCCACTGGAGTGAAAGGTGAGAGTGTGAGTGGACCACTCTTTTCAAAATGAGGAGGTCTCTTTTCAGATGAAGGGTGACCTATTGGTGAGGGCCCATTTAGAGAAGGCTTTCTGCCCATTGCTGAGTTGGAAACATCCAGTGCATCATAGGGATCTTTTTCTACAAGTTCAAATCTAAGCTCCTTCTCAGTTAATTTTTGTCTGTTGTGTGCATTGTGCTTCCTGAAATAACTGAGGTTTCTTTCAGCAATCCGAGCTGCCAACTCACTAGCATCTGCTTCTTTCTCAGAGGAAATAATCTTCCCCAGACAGGAACGAATGGTACTCTGCAATTGTTCTTCAAGATATTGGGCTCTCTTTCGGTAGGTCTCCAGCTCTTTTATTGTATGGCTCATCTTTTCTTCGACTTTGGAAAGTTTCTCCTCTTGCTCCACACGGTAGTTTTCCTCCACTCTTAATTTCCTGTGCAGTTTCATCATATTTTCTTGATAGCGTTCCATCATGACTTTAAAGTTCTCCTGTAGGGTCTCATTCTCACTTTGCAGCTGTGCATTTTCTGACTGCAAGGATGCCTGTTCAGTCTGCAGACTTTTAAGGTGTTCTGTAAGGTCTTCTGTGGTTTTCTCCACTTCAGATGAGAAAGTACATTTTTGATTTCTTCCTCCTTCCAAGATTTCTAAGGAGGCCTTTAGCTTATCACCATAAACCAGGTTCCTCAAAGCTCCTTTGGACTCATCCTCCAAGTGAGCACCCATTTCGGGTTCACTCGTCTTTCCCAGTTCCAGGTGACCACCATCCCTTTGGGCTCCCAGGCTTGGAGAAGATCTATCCTTCATCTTCAGCAAGCATTCACTCAGAGACTCCATGTGATTTTCTGTGTCCCTTAGAACTTGTTCTCCAGCTACTTTACAGTCCTCTAATATGATTTTTGCTTTATATTGGACACCTCCTTGTTCCCTCTGTGCTTCAGCTTCTCCTTGTATTGTTGGTCTCTGCGTTGGCGGAAGTAGGGATCCTTCATTCAAAACCTCTTTGATTGCCAGCTTCAGTTCTTCCTCATTCACTTGAAAGAGTCTCCAGTTTGTTTTAGCTTCAGCTATTTGTGATCTCAGGGATTCAGATTCACCTTGGAGGGACTGTATCCTTCTTGATAGATGCGCCATCGTTTCATCCTGTTGACCTTGTTGAGCCTTCTGTGCTTTGAGCTCTTCTTCTAGAAAGAGCATTTCAATGCCATGGCTGGATTCGGACCTATGCAGCTTTTCGTCGGTTGCCTCCAGCTGTTGTGCTTCTCTTGAACCCTTCTCAAACCTGCAATCCTTTAAAGATGATTCTAAGCCTTCATGTTCTTTTTCAACAAGGCTCACTTTTTCAAGAAGTCCACATTTTGCCTCAATAAGTCCAGCAAGATTTAGAGCCAGCCTTTTTTCTCTTCCCACGTAAAGCCTGCTACGAACCGACTGAAAACCTCTCCAGAAAAGTGAGAGAACAGCAAAAAATCCAAGAGCTGTACACACCACCAACTCCCAAGGAAAGCCATAAGGAAGATGGCCTGGCTTCATGTCTTCGGACAATGCTGCCACAACCCTGGGTGCTTCTTCCAGAACCACCCACTAGGATGGCTGAGAGGCAGACCTTGGCTCCTCCATCACGCCAAGACAGCTTTGGCTCTTGCCACCACAACCACAGCCTGCCCAGGCAGGCCAACACAGGCTGTGGACACTCAGGTGTTTGGTCAGGAACTCCAAC